>NC_086325.1:77148815-77771315 GCF_036172605.1 Pelobates fuscus | reverse complement strand
TAAAGGTAACCACAAATCACATACATACTGAATTTCTAGTATTTGATGTTATTCCGTCACCTCTCTATCCCGTTATAATAGGGATCAACTGGTTAAGGAACCACAACCCTCAAATTTCTTGGTCTCCTTTCTCCATCACCTTTAACTCACATTATTGTAAAGAAACATGTTTACAACAAATTCCTATTCTTCAAATCTCTAAAGAACCAACCATACCCTCTTGTTATTCAGAATTTTCAGATGTCTTCAGTAAAAAAGAAGCTGAAACGCTCCCGCCTCATCGTGCTTACGATTGTCCTATAGACCTCATACCTGGTGCCCCAGTACCATTTGGGCACATCTACCCTCTCTCTGAGGCTGAATTACAAATTCTCAAAGAATATCTAGATGAAAATCTACGGAAAGGGTTTATTAGACCCTCTAGTTCACCTGCTGCCTCAAGTATGTTTTTTGTAAGAAACAAAGACCAGACTATTCGTCCTATCATTGACTACAGAGCCTTAAATAAAATAACAGTTAAAAATCGTTATCCTCTTCCTCTCATCAATGAACTGGTTGAACGATTGAAAACTGCTACCATCTACACTAAGCTTGACCTTCGCGGGGCATATAATCTCGTCAGGATAAAGGCTAATGATGAATGGAAGACTGCTTTCTGAACAAGGTATGGCCTCTTTGAATATCTGGTAATGCCTTTTGGCCTTTGCAACGCCCCTGCAACTTTTCAACACTTCATAAATGATATCTTTAGAGACCTATTGGACGTCTGTGTCATCATTTATTTAGATGATATTCTCATATACTCCAACACTCCTGAGGAACATAGAAAACATGTCAGATGGGTGTTATCAAGACTCAGAACTCACAAATTATTCGCTAAACCTGAAAAATGTCTTTTCCATGTCAAAGAAATTACCTTCTTAGGTTATGTCATCTCCCCTCATTCAATAGGTATGGACAATGCAAAAGTCGATTGTATCATCAACTGGCCTGTTCCCTCTACAGTTAAAGAATTACAGCGATTTCTAGGATTCGCCAATTTCTACAGAAAATTTATTAAAAACTACTCTGAGATAGTTCACCCACTCAATCAACTTAACAGAAAAAATTATCCCTTCAATTGGAACGAGAAGGCTCAAACTGCCTTCACCGAATTAAAGAGAAAGTTTACAACAGCTCCTATTCTTCAACTTCCAAATCCTTCATATCTTTATGTCCTTGAAACGGATGCTTCGGAATTTGCAATTGGAGCTGTCCTCTCTCAACACAAAACTCCTCAAGACCCTCTTCATCCTGTTGCCTTCTTCTCACGATCATTATCTCCTGCTGAAAAGAATTATCCTACAGGAGAAAAAGAATTATTAAGTATCAAAGTGGCTTTAGAAACCTGGAGACACCTTCTTGAAGGCGCTCGGAACTCTTTAATCATTTATACTGACCATAAAAATCTCGAATATCTTCACTCCAATAAAACACTGTCTGCTCGACAAGTAAGATGGAATCTCTTTTTTTCCCGGTTCAACTTCCAAATCGTCTTTAGACCTGGGTCTAGAAACAAAAAGGCTGATGCCCTTTCCAGGATCCATAAGGACACTGAGATTGAACCTCCTTCGCCTAAAGTCATTGGAATCTTATCTTCTCTTATTGACGACATTAAAGATCTCAGTGAAGATGCTCTCGAACTTCCTAAATCAATTAAATTATCTAAGAAAAACGGTCTCTACTATTTCAAAGACCGGATTTACGTGCCTCCATCCTTCAGAATTAAAGTACTCGAATTTATTCATGATTCTCCTCTGGCAGGTCATCCAGGTATAAAGAAGACCCTTGAATTGTCCAAAAGATACTATTGGTGGCCTCGTCAAGACCAAACTATTGAATCTTATGTTAAATCTTGTTCTGTATGCCAAAGATCAAAACATGTCCATCATCAACCATTTGGTCAATTATTGAATTTACCAATTCCTGAACGACCTTGGCAATCCATCTCTATGGATTTCTTGGTAGAATTACCTCCTTCTCATCATCACACTACCATTTTAGTGGTAGTAGACCGCTTCACAAAAATGTCTCATTTCATTCCTTTAAAGAAGTTACCTTCGTCCTCTGAACTTTCGAAAACATTTCTTGACAACATAGTTAAACTTCACGGACTGCCAGACGAAATCATTTCAGACCGAGGAACTCAATTTACCTCCAAATTCTGGACTGCCTTATGTGCCACTCTTCATATCCAACGTAAACTATCATCTGCATATCATCCTCAAACAGATGGACAAACTGAAAGAGTCAACCAATGCTTAGAACAATATCTACGATGTTATTGCTCTCACTTACAAGACGATTGGATAACTTGGTTACCTATGGCAGAATTCGCATACAATAACTCTTTTCATACCAGCAGTAAAATGACTCCATTTCTATCCAATTATGGATTTCATCCTTCCTCATTTCCTGCTCAGACAAGTTCTTCATCTAATCTCTCCGATTCGAATCAAATCTCTCATATGTCCTCTTTATTCAAAAAATTGCATGACAATCTTGAATTGGCCTCCTCCACTCAAAAGAAGTTTTTTGATACAAAACGACAACCTTCACCTTCTTATCAAATCGGTGATCTTGCCTGGCTTTCCTCAAAGAACATTTCTACAAACCGTCCATCAAAGAAGTTAAGTTCTCTTTTCCTTGGTCCTTTTCCAATACTATCGATTATCAACCGTAATGTTGTTAAATTGAAACTTCCACCTACTTTAAAGATACATCCTGTTTTTCATGTGTCATTACTGAAGCCTCATCATCCTGACCCTTTCCAAAGGAATGTCACTACTTCTCCTGACCCTATACTGGTCCAGGGTGAAGAAGAATACGAGATTCAAAGTATACTGGATTCAAGGTTCCATCGTGGCTCCTTACAATATCTCATCAGATGGAAAGGATATGGAGTTGATGAAGATACATGGGAAAACTCCTCTGACGTTCATGCTGACAAATTAGTTTCCCAGTTTCACAAACGCTACCCTTCTAAACCAAGTCAATAGCACCCAGAGGTTGCTCATTAAGGAGGGGATACTGTCATGCCTTAACTATAATATCCCCTTACTTCCTGGTTCCACGGAGCTTAGCCACACCTCTTCATGACTCGGTCTCCCTATTTAATCTGACCGCACCAGCTGATCGAGGCTGGATTAATGAACTACGTTCTGTACACACGAACTGGCTGCAACTTAGTTGTGAAATCCTGCTGTTACCGGACCGGAATAGAAGACTTCAAGTTCCCTTCGCCTCTCCTCATCCACGGCTAAAGCTGAACTCTATCCATGCAGGATAATCTGCCTCTGAGGAATCTCGGGAACCAGTGTTCTATAAGCCGGAAGCTAAGTAAAACTTCTCTGATAAATGTTGCATCTAAAGCTGTTATTTCCTGTCTCCAAAGTCCTTCGTTAAAGCCTACCGTTACAGCTAACTTCAACACATACTTGTCTCAGTTAGCTGCATCTATCTTTCTTCAGTTAAAGTCAATGGAACAGCTATTGTAACTTCTTATCATCTAATTAACTAATACTACTAAAGGACTCTTGCTGCTTCAGTTCCGTTTACTCCTTAAAGCTACAGTGCATGTAACTGTGGACTTCATTTATCGTTTATTGCTTAATGCTACAGTACCTGTATATTGGAATAAAAGTCAATACCAATTACTTCTAATAAATATTCGAACTATAAGAAATCTGCAGTTGTGTTCCTTCATATGAAATGTTTAAACGTCACACCGCTGTGCTTACCCAGCAGCTGTGGAAGGTGTGCGGCATTACACCGCTGCTTAGCTCACCTTATCATCCACAGACTAACTGTCTCTGCGAACGATTTAATGGCACCCTCAAACAGATGCTGAGGACCTTTACTGACACTTGCAGGGACTGGGAGCAATTCCTGCCTCATCTGCTATTTGCATACAGAGAGGTGGCCCAGGAATCTACTGGGTTCTCCCCCTTTGAGTTGCTCGATGGGAGAAGGGTCCGTGGACCTCTAGATCTCATTAGAGGGCACTGGGAGGGGGAGACAGAGCAAGAGGGGACCCCCATAGTGCCATATGTTCTGGAACTCCGGGACCACATGGAGAAACTATCCCTGATGGTAAGGGAAAATCTCCAGGCGGCCCAGGGGAGACAGAAGCGATGGTACGATCGGGGTGCACGACAGCAGATCTTACAGGTTGGGCAGAAGGTTCTGGTGCTCAAGCCTGTGAAGGCAAACAAGATGCAAGCATCTTGGCAGGGCCCGTATAAGGTGTTAGCTCAGGTATGTGATACTACCTACCTTATAGCCAGCTGTTCAGATGAAAGGGTTCAGCGATCCTAAAGGAGTATCAGGAGTGACCAGGAGTCGCTAAAGGAGTATCAGGAGCGACCAGAGGATGTTGCGGCAGTTTGTGCCCCAGCTACTGACGACCCAGAGAACTTACCTTTACCTGACTTGTTAGAGAAGGATCCCCAGACTGACCTTACTAGCCTTGTGCAGCTAGGAGACCGACTAAACCCGGCAGAGAAGGTACAGGCAAGACAGCTTCTGTGGGAGAAGCAGGCGACGTTCTCCCAAGAACCCGGGTACACTACCCTAGCTGAGCACAAGGTCGAGACACCTGGACAGAACCCCCTACGACAACCCCCATACCGTATCCCTGAAGCAGTCCGAGAAGGAATGCAGAAGGAGATACAGGAGATGACCCGGCTGGGGGTTATTGAGCACTCGGACAGTCCTTGGGCTTCGCCTGTAGTCCTAGTACCTAAGAAAGATGGGACCACCCGGTTCTGTGTGGATTACAGGCGGCTCAACGAACGGACCACCACTGACGCCTACCCGATGCCCCGGGTAGACGAGTTATTAGACCGCATTGCCAGGGGGCGCTATCTGACCACCATTGACCTATGCAAAGGTATGCTATCCATAAGTCGCCATTCGTCACCCCGTTTGGCCTATACCAGTTTAAGGTTATGCCATTCGGGATGAAGAATGCTCCGGCTACTTTCCAGCGTATGGTGGATAGGCTCCTCGATGGCTTCCAAGGATTTGCCTGTGCATACCTGAACGACATTGCGGTCTACAGTGAGTCCTGGGAAGACCATTTAGTACACGTGGGGGTAGTGCTGGACAAGATTCGGGCCGCCGGCCTGACCTTGAAACCAGACAAGTGCCATTTAGGCATGGCAGAAGTGCAGTACTTGGGTCACAGGGTAGGATGTGGGAGCCAGCGACCAGAGTCAGCTATGGTAGAGGCGGTAGCTAACTGGCCCACGCCTATCACCAAGACCCAAGTGCTAGCCTTCCTAGGGACGGCAGGGTATTACCGACGTTTTGTCCCCGACTACAGCACGATTGCCAAGCCCCTGACTGACCTGACTAAAAATAACCTACCTAGGCAGGTCCTGTGGTCTTCAGCTTGTGAAGCCGCGTTTCAGGCCCTGAAGCAAGCTCTTGTGTCCTGGCTGCCCCAGTCCCTAACAAACGTTTTCTTGTCCATACATATGCTTCCATGTATGGACTGGGGGCTGTGCTGAGCCAGGTCGGGGAGGATGGAGGAGAGCACCCTGTCGCATATCTCAGCCGAAAATTACTACCACGAGAAGTGAGTTATGCGGCAGTGGAAAAAGAGTGTTTAGCCCTGGTCTGGGCACTGAAGAAACTGAGCCCTTACATATATGGACAAGAATTTTCTCTTATAACAGACCACAATTCCCTTGTCTGGCTTAACCGGGTCTCAGGAGACAATGGCAGGCTGCTGAGGTGGAGTTTGGCATTGCAGCCTTATAACTTCACCATCAGCTACCGACCCGGTAAGCAGAATGGGAATGCGGATGGGTTATCCCGGCAAACAGACATCCCTATTTTTCTAAGTCCGGTCATCCCCAAGTTGACCCGCCAAAGGGTCAAGCCGGGTCTGCCGGAGTGTTCCACAAGGGGGGAGCCGTGTGACAGACCCATCCGTCTAGACTAAACATACTGTGTTCGTCTGTCTTGCCATTTGCCTGTATTCCCCGTTCGTATGCCTGGATTAAGGGAATACATTTGTTTGCCGACCGCAACTACCAAACGGACGGCCACCCAGGAGAGAAGTGTGCTGCTCGTTAATCTATTGATCCCAATTAGAACATTGGGGTTAACCGCAGCCACTTCTCAATTAAGACCGAAGACAGGGTGGTCGTCGTTCGTATGTCGACCATGAGGCGGCGGCCATTTTGACTATGCGAAAGCCCAGCGGTGTTCGACGGTTATTCCATGGAACTCAAAACGGACACTTCATCAACCGAACACCGCTGAGGCCATCAACCTTCCCTTCTCCATCGACCGGGATATACGAACGCCGGCCGTTCGGGAACTTTAACAGCACGAATAGACTTGAACTCAGATAGCCGTCCCATGGAGTCAATCGCATACCGAAGGACTATAACAGACTTTGACTCCATGGCGATTGAACTATGCATATGGGATCTGAGCGCTATTCGTCAATAATATGCACTCATATCCAGGCTATCTGGGGATGGGTTATGCGAATACAATATGTTCGGCTGTTGTAAAGTTATATATTTTAATGTCTTTTATAACTTGAAGTTAAAATGGCGATGTGCCTCTGCTCGAGGAGATAATTGAATTACTTCCCAATTATATCCCGAGCAGAGGGAAGGAAACTGTGATGCATGCTGGGAATATTGGGGGGATGGCAGGTAGCCCACAGTAAAGCCAGTTCATGTTTGACCCTCATAATGGAGCTTGGTCTCGTTATTGGGGGAATTTTATTACCAGCGACTAAAGACTGCTTATGGGGATTATATGCCGCTTAGGACCTATTGCCGTTCGGCTGCAAGTGGCGATTCGTATGATTGGAGCTCGGAAGGTAGACAGCCGTACCGGTACCGTTCGAGAGTTTGGAGGATTCCCTAACTAGCGGTTCGCATAGTTATACGGCATACGCTACCGACTACAATACTGTGACCGGGGAATATCCACTAAACGGCGGTTTGGGCATTTATTACAGAAGGTACCGTAACACCTATAGTGTCCCTTTAATTAGCGATGCATGTAGACAGGTACAGCACAGTGGTCTGTAACTTCATGCACAGTGGTTGCAGGCAGGGATTCATTATCACTGTTATTTAGCTACTAAACCAGCAACATATGTGAGAATTAGATAAATTATATTATTTAACAGACTTGTGTATTGAGTTTCAAACTAATCATGATTCATCAGCATGTTGGGCTATTGCCAAGTAATCCAAATTCCTGAACTCATTCCCTCACAATAAATCATCTTTTTTTTTTCTATCAATCATGTTTTGTTTAGTTTTTTTGTGTCATGGACAGAACTCGAAATTAGGAAACAAACAAAATGGCTCATTCATCACTTGTTTTATTTGTTTTGGGAATCAGTCAACTGCAATTTCTTAAAAAAACAGTTAAAAACTCTTATATGATTAAATAAAACATAGAAACAAAAAAAAATACTGGTGTCAAGGCTGGCAGTTCGTTAAAGAGTTCTGTGTACATCCCCTCTTGATGTCACTTGTGATACATTTCATCTGCCAACTTTGAGCTTCTTCCGACAAATTGCTCAGAATCTCTGTATTTTTATAAAAGGTCCTCAAGTGTCTTTTGCATTTGCTTAATTAATAACTGTGATTGTATCCATTGTCCATGATCAGTATCATAGTAACAGTGAAAATCTTATTTAGTAGGCCATTTTACCATATTTAACTTAAAAAAACATTATCTGGCCATATCCCAATTATTGGTACTACTGCTAACAAGACTGTGCTTCGAGTATACTTTGAATATACTCTGTTGCCTGTCACTCAGCCACAGCCTTAACCATTTAACTATATTGGAATCCAAACTTAAATATTTCAGTTTATTGATAAGTAGAGATGTCGCAAACATGGGGGCAGTGTTTGTGGGGCAGTGTGTGTATGGGGGCAGCGTTTGTGGGGCAGTGTGTGTAGTGTGAGAAGGGGGCAGTGTTTGTGGGGCGGTGTGTGCAGTGTGTGTATGGGGGCAGTGTTTGTGGGGCAGTGTGTGTATGGGGGCAGTGTTTGTGGGGCAGTGTGTGCAGTGTGTGTATGGGGGCAGTGTTTGTGGGGCAATGTGTGTAGTGTGTGCATGGGGCAGTATTTGTGGGGCAGTGTGTGTAGTGTGTGCATGGGGGCAGTGTTTGTGGGGCGGTGTGTTCAGTGTGTGTATGGGGGCAGTGTTTGTGGGGCAGTGTGTGTAGTGTGTGTATGGGGGCAGTGTTTGTGGGGCAATGTGTGTAGTGTTTGCATGGGGGCAGTGTTTGTCGGGCAGTGTGTGTAGTGTGTGTATGGGGCAGTGTTTGTGGGGCAATGTGTGTAGTGTGTGCATGGGGCAGTGTTTGTGGGGCAGTGTGTGTAGTGTGTGCATGGGGGCAGTGTTTGTGGGGCGGTGTGTGCAGTGTGTGTATGGGGGCAGTGTTTGTGGGGCAATGTGTGTAGTGTGTGCATGGGGGCAGTGTTTGTGGGGCAGTGTGCGTAGTGTTGATTTAATAAGACAAAAAAACAGTCACATATATTAAAAAAACACACAGACACATACATAGTCAGAAAATCACAAACACAGTCACATAAAGACATAGACTCAAAATTGTTGGTTCAGGGTCCCACACATACGCAGACTGAATGTATATAGCATGTTCATGTGAGAGTTAATAAAAATGGGGGCAGTGTTTGTGGGGCAGTGTGTGTATGGGGGCAGTGTTTGTGGGGCAGTGTGTGTAGTGTGTGTATGGGGGCAGTGTTTGTGGGGCGATATGTGCAGTGTGTGTATGGGGGTAGTGTTTGTGGGGCAGTGCATGTATGGGGGCAGTGTGTGCAGTGTGTGTATGAGGGCAGTGTTTGTGGGGCAATGTGTGTAGTGTGTGCATGGGGCAGTATTTGTGGGGCAGTGTGTGTAGTGTGTGCATGGGGGCAGTGTTTGTGGGGCGGTGTGTTCAGTGTGTGTATGGGGCAGAGTTTGTGGGGCAGTGTGTGTATGGGACAGTGTTTGTGGGGCAGTGTGCATAGTGTGTGTATGGGGCAGTGTTTGTGGGGCAATGTGTGTAGTGTTTGCATGGGGGCAGTGTTTGTCGGGCAGTGTGTGTAGTGTGTAAATGGGGCAGTGTTTGTGGGGCAGTGTGTGTAGTGTGTGCATGGGGGCAGTGTTTGTGGGGCAGTGTGTGTAGTGTGTGTATGGGGGCAGTGTTTGTGGGGCAATGTGTGTAGTGTGTGCATGGGGCAGTGTTTGTGGGGCGGTGTGTTCAGTGTGTGTATGGGGGCAGCGTTTGTGGGGCAGTGTGTGTATGGGGCAGTGTTTGTGGGGCAGTGTGCGTAGTGTGTGTATGGGGCAGTGTTTGTGGGGCAATGTGTGAAGTGTTTGCATGGGGGCAGTATTTGTCGGGCAGTGTGTGTAGTGTGTAAATGGGGCAGTGTTTGTGGGGCAGTGTGTGTAGTGTGTGCATGGGGGCAGTGTTTGTGGGGCAGTGTATGGGGCAGTGTTTGTGGGGCAATGTGTGTAGTGTGTGCATGGGGGCAGTGTTTGTGGGGCAGTGTGTGTAGTGTTTGCATGGGGCAGTGGCTGTGGGGCGGTGTTGGCAGTGTGTGTATGGGGGCAGTGTTTGTGGGGCAGTGTGTGTAGTGTGTGTATGGGGGCAGTGTTTGTGGGGCAATGTGTGTAGTGTGTGCATGGGGGCAGTGTTTGTGGGGCAGTGTGTGTAGTGTGTGCATGTGGGCAGTGTTTGTGGGGCAGTGTGTATGGGGCAGTGTGTGCATGGGGGCAGTGTTTGTGGGGCAGTGTGTGTAGTGTGTGCATGGGGGCAGTGTTTGTGGGGCAGTATGTGTAGTGTGTGTATGGGGCAGTGTGTGTAATGTGTGCATGGGGCAGTACTCATGTGTTGATCCCATAGGCGTTTGTGATGTGCGATCATGTGCCTACGCAAAGCAGTTGTATCTAGGTGGGTGTTGGACTTCCCAAGACTCAGTTTCTTTTGGCACAGGTTGCAAATAGCATCGCTGTTGTCAGAGGCAGACACACAAAAAAAATTCCACACTGCTGAGCTCTGCAATGACGGCATTCTGGTGGTGGCAACAGCATGCAATGATTGGCGTGCTGTCTGGCTGACCCCGGGTGCCGATGCATGCTGTCTGACTGTGCCACTAGCTGCTTGCGACGACCTCCCCCTGCTTCCAACTCGTCTCCTCCTCCTCTCTGTCTCCTCATCCTCTCTGTCTCCTGTTCTTCTTCTCTTCTAGCGGGCACCCACGTGACATCCACGGATGCATCGTCATCATCAACCGCTTCACTTGTATCTGACAACTCAGCAAAGGAAGCAGCAGCGGGTACAACATCATCATCATCACACCGTATGTCCATGTGTTTAATGCTGCCTGACTGAGACATATCCCTGTTATCTACATCCTTTGGCAATAATGGTTGCGCAATACTCATTTCTTCCAACTGATGTGTAAATAACTCCTCTGAAAGATCAAGTGAAGCGGCTGTGGTGCTAGTGTTGGTGGTGGCGGCAGGCGGGCGAGTGGTAACTTGAGAGGTGCCCGAAGCTAAGCTGGAGGAGGATGGTGCATCAAGGTTCCGAGCGGAAACTGTAGAAGATTGGGTGTCCTGTGTTAGCCAGTCAACTATGTCCTTCAGAACATTTTAAATGTTCACTACTGTTATACCAGATATGAGTTGCACTGGTGTGACACTGTGCCCTGGCAGGCCCTAAAACGCACACGCGTGAAGGAAACTGACTGCTATTATTTCACAGTTAAATTTCTAGTTTTTTTTAAATGTACACTACTGTTGCACCAGATATGAGTTGCACTGGTGTGACACTGTGCCCTGGCAGGCCCTGAAACGCACACGCGTGAAGGAAACTGACTGCTATTATTTCACAGTCAAATTTCTAGTTTTTCTTTTAATGTACACTACTGTTACACCAGATATGTGTTGCACTGGTGTGACACTGTGCCATTGCAGGCCCTGAAACACACACGTGTGAAGGAAACTGACTGCTATTATTTCACAGTCAAATTTCTAGTTTTTCTTTTAATGTACACTACTGTTACACCAGATATGAGTTGCACTGGTGTGACACTGTGCCCTGGCAGGCCCTGAAATGCACACGTGTGAAGGAAACTGACTGCTATTATTTCACAGTCAAATTTCTAGTTTTTTTTTTTAAATGTACACTACTGTTACACCAGATATGAGTTGCACTGGTGTGACACTGTGCCCTGGCAGGCCCTGAAACGCACACGTGTGAAGGAAACTGACTGCTATTCTTTCACAGTCAAATTTCTAGGTTTTTTTTTAATGTACACTACTGTTGCACCAGATATGAGTTGCACTGGTGTGACACTGTGCCCTGGCAGGCCCTGAAACGCACACGTGTGAAGGAAACTGACTGCTATTATTTCACAGTTAAATTTCTAGTTTTTTTTTAAATGTACACTACTGTTACACCAGATATGTGTTGCACTGGTGTGACACTGTGCCCTTGCAGGCCCTGAAACACACACGTGTGAAGGAAACTGACTGCTATTATTTCACAGTCAAATTTCTAGTTTTTATTTTAATGTACACTACTGTTACACCAGATATGAGTTGCACTGGTGTGACACTGTGCCCTGGCAGGCCCTGAAACGCACACGTGTGAAGGAAACTGACTGCTATTATTTCACAGTTAAATTTCTAGTTTTTTTTAAATGTACACTACTGTTACACCAGATATGAGTTGCACTGGTGTGACACTGTGCCCTGGCAGGCCCTGAAACGCACACGTGTGAAGGAAACTGACTGATATTATTTCACAGTCAAATTTCTAGTTTTTTTTTAAATGTACACTACTATTACACCAGATATGTGTTGCACTGGTGTGACATTGTGCCATGGCAGGCCCTGAAATGCACACGCGTGAAGGAAACTGACTGCTATTATTTCACAGTCAAAAAGTGTTTTTTTTTTTTAAATGTACACTACTGTTACACCAGATATGAGTTGCACTGATGTGACACTGTGCCCTTGCAGGCCCTGAAACACACACGTGTGAAGGAAACTGACTGCTATTATTTCACAGTCAAATTTCTAGTTTTTCTTTTAATGTACACTACTGTTACACCAGATATGAGTTGCACTGGTGTGACACTGTGCCCTGGCAGGCCCTGAAATGCACACGTGTGAAGGAAACTGACTGCTATTATTTCACAGTCAAATTTCTAGTTTTTTTTTTTAAATGTACACTACTGTTACACCAGATATGAGTTGCACTGGTGTGACACTGTGCCCTGGCAGGCCCTGAAATGCACACGTGTGAAGGAAACTGACTGCTATTATTTCACAGTCAAATTTCTAGTTTTTCTTTTAATGTACACTACTGTTACACCAGATATGAGTTGCACTGGTGTGACACTGTGCCCTGGCAGGCCCTGAAACGCACACGCGTGAAGGAAACTGACTGCTATTATTTCACAGTTAAATTTCTAGTTTTTTTTAAATGTACACTACTGTTACACCAGATATGAGTTGCACTGGTGTGACACTGTGCCCTGGCAGGCCCTGAAACGCACACGTGTGAAGGAAACTGACTGCTATTATTTCACAGTCAAATTTCTAGTTTTTCTTTTAATGTACACTACTGTTACACCAGATATTAGCTGCACTGGTGTTACACTGTGCCCTGGCAGGCCCTGAAATGCACACATGTGAAGGAAATTGACTGCTATTATTTCACAGTCAAATTTCTTTTTTCTTTTTTCTTTTAAATGTACACTACTGTTACACCAGATATGAGTTACACTGGTGTGACACTGTGCCCTGGCAGGCCCTGAAACGCACACGCGTGAAGGAAACTGACTGCTATTATATTACAGTCAAAAAAGTTTTTTTAAATGCAAGCTATTGTGACACCAAATATGAGTGGTGGCACTGGGCAAGTGGGCACAGTATACGCTGTGAGCCTGACATACACGCTGGCAGGCAGGCAACTGCAATTAGATTACACAGGAAAAAAAGAAAAAAAAGCAGACTGATGTTCTAGCCCCAAAAAGGGCTGTCCTTACAGCAGAGATCAGATGAGTCCTTCAGGACTGTAGTGGACACTGAATACACTAGCCTAGTTATCAATTTCCCTATTAAATCAGCAGCAGCACAATGTCCCTCCTCCTACTAAGAATGCAGCTTCAGAATGAATCTAAAATGGATGCTGTCCAGGAAGTGGGAGGGTCTGGGAGGGAGGGTCTGCTGCTCATTGGCTGGAATGTGTCTGCTGACTGTGAGGTACAGGGTCAAAGTTTACTCAATGATGACGAATAGGGGGCGGACCGAACAAGGCATATGTTCGCCATCCGTGGCGAACGCGAACAAGCTATGTTCGCCAGCAACTATTCGCCAGCGAACCCTTCGGGACATCTCTATTGATAAGCCTTCTATGTGCAACTGTGTCAAAAGCCTTACTGAAATCTAGGTAAGCAATGTCTACTGCACCACCCTGATCTATTATTTTAGTTGCCCAATCAAATAAAATGAATAAGATTAGTTTAGCATGATCTCCCTGAAGTAAACCCATGTTGTCTCTGATATTGAAATCCATGTGATTTTAGATGTTCAACAATCCAATCCTTTAACATGGTTTCAATTACTTTCCCCACTACTGACGTATGGCCTATAGTTGCTCGACTCCTCCCTCTTACCTTTCTTATGAATGGGCACAGCATTGGCTAACTTCCGATCTCCTGTTAACAATGTTTGGTTAAATAAATCTGTTAATGGTTTTGCAAGTACACCACTAAGCTCTTTCAATAACTTTGGGGGTATTCCATCAGGCCCCATTGACTTATTTGTGTTTACTTTTGACAGTTGAACTAGAACTTCTTCCTCTGTAAACGCACATGTAACAAATGACTAATTTGTCCTTTTTCCTAACTTCCTTCATTTTCATCTGTAAAGACTAAACAAAAATATTAATTGAGACAGTCAGCTAGGCCTTTATCCTCTTCTACATACCTTCCTTCTTTTGTTTTTAATTTAACTAATCCTTGTTTTAATTTCCTTTTCTCATTTATGCATCTAAAAATGTTTGTCCCCCCTTTTTTTTTTTACTAACTGTGCTATTTTCTCTTCTGTATGTGATCTGGAAGCTCTTATAACTTGCTTAACCTCTTTATGCCTTATCTTATAGACCTGTCTATCTTCCTCACTCTGTTTTTTTTCTTTCATAATTACTAAATACTAACTTTTTGTTTTTTACTATTTTGGTCACTTCTGCGGAGTACCATAGTGGTTTCTATATTTTTTGCTTTTACTGATAAGCCTAATGCAATTTTCTGTTGCTTTCAGTAGTCAACTTTTAACAATCCAATTTTCTTGGATTCCCTTTAAACTGCTCCAGTCTGAAAATGGCTCCTTTACACATATTCTAATTTTAGAAAAGTCTGTTTTCCTAAAGTCTAGAACTTTTGTTTTTGTGTGGTGTGACTCAGTCACTGTTCTTATATTAAACCACGCTGACTGGTGATCACTGGATCCTAAACTTTCACCTACAGTGATATCTGATACCAAATCTCCATTTGTTAAAACTAAACAAGTATGATCTCCTAATGAGTTTGCTCCTCAATGACTTGTTTTAGAGATAATCCTAGAAGGAAGTTTAGAATATGTGTGCTCCTGGCACAAGCAGCTATTTTGGCTTTCCAGTTCACATGAGGAAGATTTAAGTTACCCATGATGACAACTTCCCCACTTCATTGTCATTTTAGTTATTTCTTCAACTAGTAGATGATCTAACTCTTCTATTTGTCCTCGGGGCCTATACATTACACTTACACGAGGTACTGTGTGATTACCAAAATTTCAATGTAACCCAAATGGGCTCTATGTTCGCCTCTCTAACTTTTAGGCTTCTGAGGCCTTGCCTACTCTGGCATTGAAGCTGCCAATAACCTTGTCATTCATAAGGATATTCTGCATGAGTTTGCATAGTTCAGTGTAGAACTTACAATTTTTAGCAGGACTTGAAGAGTTGGGGCATACATGCTAAACAGCATGACATGCCACTTGTTTTGAAGCTGGAGACGCATGGAGATGAAACGATCTAAGTGACCAGATGACAGACTTTTAAGTTGGTACCCAATGGAGTTTCTGATCATAAAGCCAACACCACAGAGGTGTCTGCTTGACCAGTAGAGGGTGTGTCCTGTGCCCGGCTCTTGAAGGCTGCCCCTGGGAGGCAGGTTTCACTGAGAGCAGTGATATGAACATTGAGTCTTGAGATGTCATGGCCGATTAAAGCAGAGCACCGTTCATGGCAACTGCTGTCTGCTGTATTGAGAAAAGTTCTGATGTTAATGATATATAAAATCTTTCTTAAGCTAAAAGCTACGTAAAGAAATTTGGAACTAGCTGATAAGTAGGGATAGGCAAAATATTCTACTTTTACCTCATTGCTCTGTAATGACTGGCAATTTTCTACCCTTTCAGTATTGTATGTTGTATAAAATATATATTTGTTTGATTAATCAAATTGTTTTTTAAAATAAGTGAATGTTTTTCACAAAATACTTTGAACATTCTAATAAATCTAAACATATGAATTTTAGGCATTTTTATTGCCATCTCAATATTCGTTGACTTATTTTGGATTTGAACAGTTTTCTATTCCTACTGATAACAATGTACATATTTACATTTTATGTGTTTATTTTAAACCACAAATCTGTCTTAATACCTGTTTGATTTTATATATACACAATTTACACACACAAATGGGTATATGTGAATTCACTGAGCTGGTAAAATTATAAATATGCTTTCTTGACAGGTTTCCAAAAGGATTTTTTTCTCTTTTGCCTCAAACTCATTTTGCTTAGTTGTTCGCTGTCTTGATGTTTAAGCTGTTTGTATGACAGTACATTCATTTCCAATGCTCATTCTATATAGAAGATTATGATCTTTTGCAGAGGCAGAAGAAAAAGGAAATGAGAGGAAAAGACTGATGTTTATGAACATTTATCTTCACAAGCCATGAATGACACTGCAAACTCATAAGTGAATTGAACGTGGTATGCTCATCTTCTATATAAACCTGAACAGTTTGTCATTTAATTCACACGCTATACTGCATTATTTCTTTATAATCAAATAATTGCACATTTTGCTTTTCAGAATGTTGTCTTCTGAATTTTTTTAATGCAATCTTTACGTTGACTGTTAGAAATCGGGATTTAGTGCAGAGAAGATACAATCCAGAAACTATAATTATTTTTGGGTTCCAATTATTGTGGGTTATACATTTCTAAGTAAAAAAAATAAATAAATAAAAAATGATTATTTCAATTTCAGTAAGATATCCTCAAAATCACATTTGCTTCAATATTGAAAATAATATCCTCTTTATCAGAAAACTCAGGAAATGGAAAAAGTTTGATACTGACATTTAATAATAAGATATATTTTAACATCATCATGAAATAGAGAGTGATTGAACATTGATGCAAGTATGCCTTCATACCGTTAATGTTCACTATCACTTTTTCAAAAGGCCATTTCATGACAAGAATTTGCAGAAAAAGAAAATAACAAAATCTTACACAATGGGCTGAAAGATTCATATACATTTTTACCCATTTTATTTCTGAGTTAGTTTAAAAAAATTGTATAAAATGTATCTGTAACCGAAGATGCTATGCTGATGCATCAACATTTAATAGGAATTAACTTCAGTGCAACCTTTTCTTTAAATAAGACTCAGTCATATATGTGTAAGAGCGTAGTAGTAATAAATATGCAAGGTATTATGCATTTCATGCTAGCTACTCAGTTGTACTTAATTCAAATGTGCATTTAAAACAATTCCTATAGAGCACACGCGCAGAGAAAAAACGCGCAGAGATAACAGTGCATAAATGAGTGTAACAGCTTTACAATAAAACACAAAATAATATCCTATAGAGTAGCATGCCTGAGTTTGAATGTAAACTATTAAGACTTTGGGACTCCTTATCGCCTTAAAACCGGAGGGCGTACTATTACGCCCTATTCTAAGCGGCTCTAGACGCCGCAGGGCGTAACAGTACGCCCTCCATTTTTTTTACGTACCCGGTCGCCGGCGATCCCACGCCGGCGATCGCAGTTGGGGGGACTCCCAGGGAGCCCCCCATGGCACATCCGTGCTCCTGCAGCCCCCTGGCCATGTGAGAGTGAGGTCTTTTCGAGGACCTCACAATCACATGGCCGGTTTAGCTGGCTGCTGCATTGTCAGCAGGGGGACTGCCTGTAATGACAATTAGTCCCCCTGCTGGCTGGAAATAAAATAAAATAATGTTAAAATCAGTGTAAAACAAAATATATATAAACTTAGATCATATATATACACATATACACACACACACATACACTGTTTAGGTGTATGAAAGGGAGAAAATTACCCAACCCGGGTGTCTTGTAATAAGGCAACCAGATGGGTAAAGGCCCAGTCCAATCTTAAACTAAACGTAGCAAAAAAACAAAAAACTTTATTAAAGTCTATTAAAAGACTGGGTCCGCATAGTGATGGACAAAGTCCTATAAGGAGAGCGATAGCTGCATAGGTAGTCAGCTTACAATAGGCTGATTCTATTAGACGAGCCCCTTGTAGATCGAGGCAGTATGCTAAACCATGCAGCAATCCGGGAAACAAGACAGCAGTAAGGACAGGAGGGGGGAGAGAAAAAGTAAAGTGAATAATCTCACACAAAACCCCTAAAGTCCTGTGCTAGCCCTTATTCTCCTAAATAACACCTTCGTGGGTGTTATAATCTAAGACTAGACTAAGTCCATACACATATAGCCCCAGTTAAAAACGCTAAACAAACATGAGTGCAGAAAAAGGTGCTGAAGTGCTCAAGTAAGTGAAGACTGACTGAACCCGACGCGCGTTTCGGCGTAACCGTACGCCGTCATCAGGGGTATCTGAAGGGAGGCTGTCCCCGCGGTTTATTTAAACCGATATCTCAATTTGGTCCACGTGGGTATCCACCAATCCCGTGTGTTCAGAGCATTAACCGGCTGACGATTGGAGGGGGCGTGGCATGCATGTGCCGTAAATCCAGCCCTTCACAGAGACCAATGCATATTAGACCGGGAGATTTTAACCCTTGGAGTGCCCAGTTGTTTCCACTGAAAAAGTGTCATGTTAAATAAATATATATACACAAGGGGCTGCAGCTAGTTTAGAGTATAATTTACATATATCCGTTATAGTCGGTTTGATAACAACCTGGCAACATACGCACGGATACTGTATTATCACTAACAACTAACTATAGATTTCTTCCAAGTCCATATATTTAAGTAAATGATCTTAGGTTGACAGGGAGTGTAATAGAGCACTCAAAACGAGGGAAACAGGGTAACCCACAGGTATACTGGACATAATGTGAGAATAATTAGGGGTGTAGCCTAGAGGTGCAAAAAATAGAAATGAATAAAGAAATATATACATATATACAAGCTTGTTATTAAGATAACATTATTTGTCAGAATACGGCAGTACTCTTAAATGAATGGAGAGTAAGAGAAGCCCTCATTCAACCCCATAGGTGAACGTGTTTTAAGATGATAGATCCAGAAAGCTTCTCTCTGTCTAAGTCTAAGATCCCAGTTCCCTTTCCTAGGGGGTTGTGGTATATGCTCAAGACCCATAAATCGAATACCCGCTGAGGAGTGATTGTGGTGTTGGTGTAGGTGTCTTGAGACAGGCGTCTCCAGATGTCGCCTAACTGAGTTAACATGTTCGCGTATCCTCAGTCTGAAATGGCGAAAGGTCTTTCCCACATATTTAAGACCACAGGAGCAAGTCAGCAAGTAAATTACTCCTGTTGTATGACAATTAAAAAAGGAACGAGGTTTGAACATCTTGAAGTCGCCCAGGTCAGGGATTGTCTTGGATTGTCTACTTATGAATGGGCATGCACTGCAGTGACCGCATTGAAATGTGCCCATCGGTAAGTATTTATGAAAGTAGCCAGAGGGGGAAGTTGTTGAGAGATGACTAGGTGCTAAGATATCTCTCAGGTTCCTGCCTCTTCTTGCTGTGATCGAAGGAAAGGGTGGCAGGATTTCTTTTAAGTGCTTATCAGATTTGAGGATGGGCCAGAATTTTCTAAAGAGATTTGACATAGTGTCCCATCCTGCATCAAATGTACCAATGCAGCGTATTGTGTTCTGCTCAGTCTTTCGACTCACGTCTGTGATCAGTGTTTCACGTTCAGTCTGGATAGCTCTAAGGTAAGCTTTTTTTAGAACCCTATTTGGGTAGCCCTTGGTTTTAAACATATGTCGTAATTCATTCGCCTTAAGTTTGAATTCTTCCATTGTTGAACAATTCCGGCGAAGTCTCAGGTATTGACCAATGGGGATTCCAGACTTGAGCGGTGTGGGGTGATGACTGGTCCAGCATAGGAGGTTATTGGAGGCCGTCTTTTTCCTAAATAGGGTTGTGGCAATTTTACCCCCAGACACCTATAGCGTTAGATCTAGGAAACAGAGCTTTTGACCCCCCACTTCACTAGTGAAACGTAGATTGAACTCGTTATTATTCAACAGGTGTACAAATTCCTTGAATTTATCTGGTGTGTCTAACCATATCAGAAACACATCATCGATGTATCTTTTCCAGTAAAAAATCTGATCGATATACGGTTTCAAAGCTGGGTCTAGCTTAATGCATCTCTCCCACCATCTCTCCCACCAGCTGGGTCTAGCTTAATGCATCTCTCCCTTTCATGTTTGTAATTTCAGGGTTATGCCCTACTACCCAGTCTAGGTGACCATCTCTCCTGGGGTACGGAAGTTGGGTTTGGAATTTTCTTCCCAGTCTTCTGGCCCCTAGAGGCCTTTCATTTTTTCACTGTTTAGGTGTATTTTACTATTAATATATATATATATATAATTTTATATATATATATATATATAATAATATCAAATTACACGTAGACTGATACTGATTAAATATATATATATATAATTATTGTTATATATATATTTCTATATAATATAAAAAAGAAATATGTAAATACGTTAAAAATAAAATTAAAAAAATAATTAATAATAAATAATTAAAAAATATATAGATGTGCGTTATTTTGTTCTAACTGTATTGTGATATTAATACATACCGTATTTATCGGCGTATAACATGCACTTTTTCTCCCTGAAAATAGGGGGGAAATGATGGGTGCGTGTTATACGCCGATATCCCATATTTACTTACCTGTCTTGAAGCTTGGGCCGGTGTTCAGCGCGCACCGCGGTACTGGAACTTAAATTTCAGGTTCCGGTTTCCGGCGGGACTGAAAGGAAGTGTGCACACTTCCTTTCAGTCCCGCCGGAAACCGGAACCTGAAATTTAAGTTCCAGTACCGCGGTGCGCGCTGTGAAGCCGGCCCACGCTTCAAGACAGGTAAGTTAATATGGGACAAGAGGGAAAGTGCACTAGGGGACACTATGGGAGGGGGGGACACTATGGGGGGGGGGACACTATGGGGGTGGAGAATACTATGGGGGGAAGAATACTATGGAAAGGGGGGGACACTATGGGAGGGGGTGGAGAATACTATGGGAGGGGGTGGAGAATACTATGGGAGGGGGGGAAGAATACTATGGAAAGGGGGGGACACTATGGGATGAGGGGGGGAACACTATGGGGGAAGAATACTATGGGAGGGGGAGAATACTATGGGAGGGGGGGGAGAATACTATGGGAGGGGTGAGAATACTATGGGGGGAGAATACTATGGGAGGGGGGGAGAATACTATGGGAGGAGGGTAGAATACTATGGGAGGGGGGAGAATACTATGGGAGGGGGTGGAGAATACTATGTAAAGGGGGGGGGACACTATGGGATGAGGGGGGGGAATACTATGGGAGGGGTGGAAATTTCCTGGAATTTCCTTCTGAAAATGAGGTGCGTGTTATACGCCGATAAATACGGTATATATATATATATATATATTTATATCAAAATACACGTAGAACTAAATAATATATATATCTATATACATAAATATATACGTATATATCACTATATATATACCTATATATAAATAAAAATAAAAATAAATTATATATATATATACATATATATATACACATACGTATATATATATATATACATATATTAATTCTACATATATATTTATGTAAAATTTTAACATAATTAGGTATCTTAATTAATTACAATTAGCGGGACCTGGCTGACAACCCATGCCGAACGTATAGGGAATTTAATTTGCTAGCACTATATTTAACCCTATAACTTCCCAAGAAACCATAAAACTTGTGGGGGGTACTGTTTTACTCGGGAGACTTCACTGAACAAAAATATTAGTGTTTCAAAACAGTAAAATGTATTACAACAATGATATCGCCAGTAAAAGTGATGTTTTTTTGCATTTTTCACACACAAACAGCACTTAGACGGACGATATTATTGCTGTGATACTTTTTACTGTTTTGAAACACAAATATTTGTGTTCAGCGAAGTCTCCCGGGTACAACAGTACCCCTCATGTACAGGTTTTATGGTGTTTTCAAAAGTTACAGTGTCAAATATAAGGTTTGTGTTTCATTTTTTCACATTGAAATTCGCCAGATTGGTTACGTTGCCTTTGAGACCCTATGGTAGCCCAAGAATGAAAATTACCCCTATGATGGCATACCATTTGCAATAGTAGACAACCCAAGGTATTGCAAATGGGGTATGTCCAGTCTTTTTTACTAGCCACTTAGTCAATAACACTGGTTAAAATTGGCGTTTTTTGCATTTTTCACACACAAACAAATACTAACGCTAACTTTGACCAGTGTTTGTGACCAAATGGCTACTAAAAAAGACTGGACATACCCCATTTGCAATACATTGGGTTGTTTACTATTGCAAATGGTATGCTATTATGGATGTAAATTTAATTCCTGGGCTACTATACAGTCTCAAAGGCAACGTAACCAATCTGGCGAATTTTAATTTCAAATGTAATATGCTATATTTGACCCTGTAACTTCCTAAAACACCATAAAACCAGTTAAAATGTCATGTAGAACTAAAAAAATAACACAATTTCTTATTTTCTCCCATTTGTTTCATATTAAATTATGTTTCATAGCTAAATATTTGATATTAAATTAAAGCCCTGTTTCCCCTGAATAAAATGATTTATAATAAGGGTGCATTTAATATGAAAGAGGTGAATTACGGTTGGACAGACATACAGCGCAAATGCCAGGTTTTGTTTACGTTTTGTTTTGTTCACAACGTGTACATTTGGCTCAGTCCTTAAGGGGTTAAACAGAAGAATGTACGTAGAAAATAGGCAATGACCATATCTAAGATGGTGCCTCTGGTATGCCCGATCCGGGAGTGAGGTGGCGTCATTGTTGTTATTACGTAATTAGCGTAACAATGCCAACAAGAAGTAGGAAGGAGTTGGCTGGAATGTTGAAGACGGACCTGGGACATAAGAGAAAAACATGCGAAATGTGGGCGCCAATTTTGGAAATAAAATGGAGACTTATTTGGCATGGAAGGATTGCACTTTGAGAAAGACCTAATGGCTGGTTGAAATGCGTCGTCAGTGCTTTTAAAAACCTCTGGTAACAAACTTGGACTTTTATCCCTTAGACATTGTATTTATTTCTTTGTATTTGAGCTACGTTATAAAGTTGGAGGTTTTTGCTGACAAGCTGCTGTTGGTGCCTGGTATCCATCAAGGTGGCAATATAAGCTGGGACATCTGTGGAATACTACAGAGAAATTTTGCTTCCTGCTCTTAAGTTTGAGTCCACGTTTAAGTGACTCAACAGTATGTGAGTGCAAATACTTACATTTTGTGTTGTTTTAAACACAGGCAGACTACACTGTAAGATATTATTTGTGTTTTTTTGTATAACTTCCAAAAGTGTGTAATATCATTCAGATGTTTTATACCCTTTGAGTGTGCACATACACCTGCACTGTTTTTTATACACGTATTAAGATTGCTTTAGAAAACATAGCACCTAGTGAGAAATACATATAAATTGACATATTGTAACAAAAATGAGTAGAATAAGAAGAAATAAAGAGCATAATTATAATAATACATTGTGGGGGTAGGGCCTGATTTTCCATTAGGCAGAGTAGTTACCTGCCTGCAGGTATCTGAGCATTAGGATGCAGCTCTTCTCAGCACTTATAATGTGCCTTTTTAGCTTAAAGGCATACTATAGGCATCAAAACAACAGCAGTGAGACTCCGCACTGGAATCGGTTAAGTGAACAAAGGGTTATTTAACCCTTTGCATCATTGGGAAGGGGGGCCATGTTGGCAGAGGAACACGATTGTTAGGAATACATCTTTGTATTCCTGTCATTAAGTGTTCCTTTAACAGGAAATGCTCAGGTAATGGATACTTATAATTTAATTCTACCTACTTCTGATAAACCAATCATCAAACAGTTGACAATGAAACATTTAGGTATATACACTATGTGATTGGTAAAGGACAACAGATTTGCAAAATATATAAAAAAAAAAAAGGAAAAACAATGTTCAACTTGACTTAGCAATTTCAACCAACTAAGTATTTACTGGTCAAATCAACTAATCTGACTGCGTATAATAATTTTTGTATCGTGAGTATGTATCCATTAGTTGCATAGTTCTGGGAACAACTTTTTTATATCTCCCGGCCCTCTTTTTTAAATATTTTATAAATATATATTACCTCATCTAGTGTAAATATTTTATTGAGAAATTTTTTGCATTTTCCTGTAATGCATGAGGGTTGATATCACCCGTATATTATTTTTTACAGATACCATGCAGTCCAGGGATTCATAATCTCAGGGATGCACTTAGGCCTGCCTGAGATTACTGAGAGTTTTGCACTCAGGTAGCAGTTGCTAATTGCAACTGTCATCATTTTAATCTTGCATTCATTAGATATGATATTTCATGAAAGGAGTTGACAAGACAATGAACAATTATTTCTTCTCATCTCCTCTTCCAGGATATCATTACCAGGAGATGAGTGAACTAATGGGGGCTCCTACAATAGCAACTGTAGCCCATTAGTGTAACTTAAACCATTTAATAAGCCCCAACCTTAACCCTAGCACTTATATTTCCCTAACCCTAATCATAAATAGTGTAATATTATATAAATAATACAAAGCTCACAAAAAGGGAAAATAATGACATATCTGACCTTTTTATATTTATTTACATTTTTATATTGTTCCTCTTGAGATGAGAATATTTATTTTGTTGACCAGGGAATGATTTCACAGATGCAGTCTATAATATTTGTGTTATAAGATTAATAATAAATCAGTCTTGACTGTGATAATGCAAGAAAAAATTTAAACTCCTTTCTTGATGAAATTAATGACAACATCAATATTTCCCGATGACAAAATATATTTCCTTGTGTGGCCAAGTAATATAGTTATACATTTGATTTACAAAAAAAAAAAAAAATGATGATCTGCTATATATTTTCAATGATGTCAAAAATCGATATGAATCAGATAAACAATTCATGTGGGAACATTTGTTATATTTCCAGTTCTGTTAAAAAAGGAACCAGGAAGAATGATCTGACAGCAATCCCAGCAAGAGAAGAAAAATATAAAAATCAAGTTGAATTAAATAGCAGATGCAGAGGCTCTTTAACAACGCTGTATATAAATGTGCTATTGGAATTTAATAGACACAAATTATTATTTTTAAATATTTCAAGTACAACAACTAAAAAAGATGTTGACTCTTAACATTAATTGAAATGATGCATATGTGTTATTATTTTTCCTTCTCTGTGTTATTTTTCTGTATTAGTTTTTTTGATGTATTGTTAAATTCTTGTTTTTTTTTTATATATACCTTAATAACATATTGGAAAAAAAAAAGATGTTGACATGGCTTTGTATTTATTATATTCAGTTTATTTAATACTAAACATTTTGAATATATTTTTTTTAAATTACATTTACATTTGAAACTGATAGATCAAAGGCATAACAATACAATGACTTAGAAAAGTAAGGCATAATAAATATACTAAACATACAAACCTAATTCATAAATAAAATTCATATATATAATTGAAACAAAATTATCTTTCATATTTATAATAATAATGACATATATTACCTCTACTGAAGCTATAGAAACGTCATGGCTAGAATGTTCTTCCCCCCAGCCACGTACAACACCACGGGTACCAGATAGGTGACAACGAGCACCCTGGGATGCCTGTTGTGGTTGGTCTTCCTCCTCCTCCTCAAAGCCACATTCCTCCTCTGAATCCTCTTCCTCACAATCCTCTTCCAGCATTGCCGCAGGCCCAGCAAGCGATGCTGATAAGGCTGTTTCTGGTGGTGATGGTGACCACAACTCTTCCTCTTCCTCTTCACGCTCATCTACGGCCTGATCCAGCACTCTTCGCAGGGCACGCTCCAGGAAGAAAACAAATGGTATGATGTCGCTGATGGTGCCTTCGGTGCCACTGACTACGTTTGTCACCTCCTCAAAAGAAAGCATGAGCCTACAGGCATTGCGCATGAGCGTCCAGTAACGTGGCAAAAAAATTCCCAGCTCCCAGAGGCTGTCCTAGCATCCCGGTCATACAAATATTCATTAACGGCTTTTTCTTGTTGGAGCAGGCGGTCGAACATTAGGAGTGTTGAATTCCAACTTGTCGGGCTGTCGCAAATCAAGTGCCTCACTGGCATGTTTTTTCGCCGCTGGATATCTGCAAAGTGCGCCATGGCCATGTAGGAACGCCTGAAATGGCCACACACCTTCCTGGCCTGCTTCAGGGCATCCTGTAAGCCTGTGTACTTATGCACAAAGCGTTGTACGATCAGATTACACACATGTGCCATGCACGGCACATGTGTCAACTTGCCCAACTTCAATGCCGCCAACAAATTTGTTCCGTTGTCACAAACCACTTTGCCGATATCCAGTTGCTGCGGAGTCAGCCACTTTTCCACCTGTGCGTTCAGGGCGGACAGGAGTGCTTGTCCGGTTTGACTCTCTGCTTTCAATCAAGTCAAACCCAAGACCGCGTGACACTGCCATATCCGGGATGTGGAATAGTACCTGGGGAGCTGGGGGGGTGCCGTTGATGTGGAGCAAGACGCAGCAGCAGAAGAGGAGGTTATGGAAGAGGATGGAGTAGGAGGAGTAGAGGAGGTGGCAGCAGGCCTGCCTGCAAGTCGTGGCGGTGTCACCAACTCCTCTGCAGAGCCACGCATTCCATGCTTGGCAGCCATCAGCAGGTTTACCCAATGCGCAGTGTAGGTGATATACCTGCCCTGACCATGCTTTGCAGACCAGGTATCAGTGGTCAGATGGACCCTTGCCCCAACACTGTGTGCCAGAAATGCCATTACTTCCTTTTACACAATCGAGTACAGGTTGGGGATTGCCTTTTGTGCAAATAAATTTTGTCTGGGTACCTTCCACTGCGGTGTCCCAATAGCCACAAATTTTTTGAACGCCTCAGACTCCACCAGCTTGTATGGTAAAAGCTGGCTGTCTAATAGTTCAGACAAGCCAGCTGTCAGACGCTGGGCAAGGGGGGGACTTTCTGACATTGGCTTCTTATGCTCAAACATGTCCTTGACAGACACCTGACTGTGGGCAGATGAGCAGGAACTGCTCAAGGTGAGAGACGGAGTGGCGGATGGTTGAGAGGGGGCAAGGAGGACAGCAGTGGTTGACGTGGCTGAAGATGCTGGACCAGGAGGAGGATGGCGGCTTTGAGTTTGTGTGCTGCTTGTACTCATGTGTTGATCCCATAGGCGTTTTGATGTGCGATCATGTGCCTACGCAAAGCAGTTGTACCTAGGTGGGTGTTGGACTTCCCACGACTAGTTTCTTTTGGCACAGGTTGCAAATAGCATCCCTGTTATCAGAGGCAGACACACAAAAAAAATGCCAGACTGCTGAGCTCTGCAATGACGGCATTCTGGTGGTGGACACAGCATGCGTTGATTGGCGTGCTGTCGGACTGACCCCGGGTGCCGATGCATGCTGTTTGACTGTGCCACTAGCTCTTTGCGACGACCTCCCCCTTCTTTCAACTAGTCTCCTCCTCCTCCTCTCTGTCTCCCCATCTGAACTTTCGCCCTGTTCTTCTTCTTGCCGAGCGGGCACCCACGTGACATCCATGGACGCATCGTCATCATCAACCGCTTCACTTGTATCTGACAACTCAGCAAAGGAAGCAGCAGCGTGTACAACATCATCATCATCACACCGTACGTCCATGTGTGTAATTTTGCCTGCCTGAGACATATCCCTGTTATCTACATCCTCTGGCAATAATGGTTGCCCATCACTCATTTCTTCAAACGGATGTGTAAGTAACTCCTCTGACATACCAAGTGAAGCGGCTGTGGTGCTAGTGTTGGTGGTGGCGCCAGGCGGGTGAGTGGTATCTTGAGAGGTGCCCGAAGCTAAGCTGGAGGAGGATGGTGCGTCAAGGTTCCGAGCGGAAGCTGTAGAAGATTGGGTGTCCTGTGTTAGCCAGTCAACTATGTCCTCAGAACTTTTCATGTTCAGGGTACGTGGCCTCTGAAAACTGGGCATTATTCTAGGGCAAAAGGGAATCACAGCACCACGACCACGATGGCCCCTGCGGGGTGGCCTGCCTCTGCCTGTCATTTTTTTTTTGGATTAGTAGTACTATGCGTGCAAGCTACTGTGAGACCAGATATGAGTGGTAATGTGCACTGGCAGAGGTTGGCAGAGTACACGCTGTAGGCCTGACACCCGCTTAAAGACAACTAACTGCTATTCAATCTATAACAGTGGGAAAAGTTTTTTGGTTTTAAATGCACGCTATAGTGACACCAGATATGAGTGGCAATGTGCACTTGCAGAGGTTGGCAGAGTACACGCTGAAGGCCTGACACCCACTTTAAGGACACTGACTGCTATTAGCTTACAGTGAAAAACTTTTTTCTTTTTAAAGGCACGCTATTGTGACACCAGATATGAGTGGCATAGTGTACTTGCAGAGGTTGGCAGAGTACACGCTGAAGGCCTGACACCCGCTTTAAGGACACTGACTGCTATTAGCTAACAGTGAAAAACTTTTTTTCTTTTTAAAGGCACGCTATTGTGACACCAGATATGAGTGGCAAAGTACACTGGCAGAGGTTGGCAGAGTACACGCTGAAGGCCTGACACCCAGACGCTTGCAGACAACTAACTGCTATTAGCTTACAGTGAAAAACTTTTTTTCTTTTTAAAGGAACGCTATAGTGACACCAGATATGAGTGGCAAAGTGCACTTGCAGAGGTTGGCAGAGTACACGCTGAAGGCCTGACACCCACTTTAAGGACACTGACTGCTATTAGCTTACAGTGAAAAACTTTTTTTCTTTTTAAAGGCACGCTATTGTGACACCAGATATGAGTGGCAAAGTACACTGGCAGAGGTTGGCAGAGTACACGCTGAAGGCCTGACACCCAGACGCTTGCAGACAACTAACTGCTATTAGCTTACAGTGAAAAACTTTTTTCTTTTTAAAGGAACGCTATAGTGACACCAGATATGAGTGGCAAAGTGCACTTGCAGAGGTTGGCAGAGTACACGCTGAAGGCCTGACACCCACTTTAAGGACACTGACTGCTATTAGCTTACAGTGAAAAACTTTTTTTCTTTTTGAAGGCACTCTATAGTAACACCAGATATGAGTGGCAATGTGCACTTGCAGAGGTTGGCAGAGTACACGCTGAAGTCCTGACACCCGCTTTAAGGACACTGACTGCTATTAGCTTACAGTGAAAAACTTTTTTTCTTTTTAAAGGCATGCTATTGTGACACCAGATATGAGTGGCAAAGTACACTGGCAGAGGTTGGCAGAGTACACGCTGAAGGCCTGACACCCAGACACTTGCAGACAACTAACTGCTATTAGCTTACAGTGAAAAACTTTTTTTATTTTTAAAGGAACGCTATAGTGACACCAGATATGAGTGGCAAAGTGCACATGCAGAGGTTGGCAGAGTACACGCTGAAGGCCTGACACCCACTTTAAGGACACTGACTGCTATTAGCTTACAGTGAAAAACTTTTTTTCTTTTTACAGGCACGCTATAGTGACACCAGATATGAGTGGCAAAGTGCACTTGCAGAGGTTGGCAGAGTACACGCTGAAGGCCTGACACCCGCTTTAAGGACACTGACTGCTATTAGCTCACAGTGAAAAACTTTTTTTCTTTTTAAAGGCACGCTATTGTGACACCATATATGAGTGGCAAAGTGCACTTGCAGAGGTTGGCAGAGTACACGCTGAAGGCCTGACAACCGCTTTAAGGACACTGACTGCTATTTGCTTACAGTGAAAAACTTTTTTTCTTTTTGAAGGTACGCTATTGTGACACCATATATGAGTGGCAAAGTGCACTTGCAGAGGTTGGCAGAGTACACGCTGAAGGCCTGACAACCGCTTTAAGGACACTGACTGCTATTTGCTTACAGTGAAAAACTTTTTTTCTTTTTGAAGGCACGCTATAGTGACACCAGATATGAGTGGCAAAGTGCACTTGCAGAGGTTGGCAGAGTACACGCTGAAGGCCTGACACCCAGACACTTGCAGACAACTAACTGCTATTCAATCTATTACAGTGAAAAAAATGTTTTTGTTTTTAACCTCTTAAGGACCGGCCTGTTTTTGCGATGTTTGTACGTTAAGGACCAGAGCAGTTTTAACACTTTTGTGGTGTTTGTGTCTAGCTGTAATTTTCCGCTCTCTCATTTACGGTTCCCATACAAGTTATATATTGTTTTTTTCACGAGAAGAAGGGCTTTCTTTACATACCAGTATTTATATTATGTCATATATTGTATTTAAAAAAAAAAATAAAATATGGTGAAAAATAAAAAAAAAACATGTTTTTGGACTTTTACTTGAAAAATCTTTTACTTATCTACAAAAGCTAATGAAAAAACTGCTAAATAGATTCAAAATTTTGTCCCGAGTTTAAAAACACCCAGTGTTTACGTACTTTATTGCTTTTTTTTGCAAGTTATAGGCCTATAAACACAAGTAGGAAATTGCTGTTTCAATATATATATATTTTAAATGTATCAATAGTGACGTTGTAACACCGTTATCTGTCATAAATCCCCGAAACACACCTAACATGTACATATTTTTTAAAGTAGACAACCCAGGGTATTCAAAATGGGGTATGTCCAGTCTTTTTTAGTAGCCACCTAGTCACAAACACTGGACAAAGTTAGCATTTATATTTGTTTGTGTGTTAAAAATGCAAAAAACGCTAACATTGGCCGGTGTTTGTGACTAAGTGACTACTAAAAAAGGCTGAACATACCCCATTTGCAATACCTTGGGTTGTCTTCTTTTGCAAATGGTATGCCATCATGGGGCTAATTCTCATTCCTTGGCTACCATACGCTCTCAAAGGCAACCTAACCAATCTGATAAATTTCAATAAAAAAAAAAAGTAAAATCAAGCCTTATATTTGACCCTGTAACTTTCACAAACACTATAAAACCTCTACTGTTATACTCAGGAGACTTCGCTGAACACAAATATTAGTGTATCAGAACAGTAAAATATATCACAGCAATAATATCCTCAGTGAAAGAGCTGTTTGTGTGTGAAAAATGCAAAAAACTTCACTTTCACTGACAATATCATCGCTGTGATATGTTTTACTGTTTTGAAACACTAATATTTGTGTTCAGCGAAGTCTCCCAAGTAAAACAGTACCCCCATGTACAGGATTTAGGGTGTCATAGAAAGTTATAGGGTTAAACACAGTGATAGCAAATTAAATTATCTGGACTTTTGGCCTGGGTTGGGAGGCAGGTCCCTCAAATTGCAATCATTAAAATTAATTAATTAGGTAAAAATATTACATAAATATGCACGTAGAATTTTAATTTATATACATATTTATATATTTGACGTCTACGTGTATATTTATGAAATTATTTATGTAATTATGTATGTGGACATATGTATATTTCGTATTATTTTTATTTATTTATACATAGATATATATATCATTACATTCTAAGTGTATTTTGATATAAATATATATATATATATATATATCAATATCAAAATACTGTTAGAATAAAATTGCATATATATGTATAATTTTTTTTTAATTATTAAAAATTATTTTTATTTTTTGTTATTTATTTTTATTAACATATTATTTGTATTTTATAATAATATATATATACCATATATATAGTTATTATATATATTGTATATATTCGTGTGTAATTTAAATATAAGTGTATTTTTATATTAATATACGTATATATAAATATAAAAATACACTTAGTATGACATTATATATATGATATATATACATATATTATATATAGGTATATATAGATATAATACATGTATATATATCATATATATATATACACATATTATTATTTTTTTTTACACTGATTGTTTTTTTTTTTACACTTTATTTTTGATTTTACAGATGCAGGGAGACTGCCTGTCAGCACAGACAGTCCCCCTGCAGGCAGACACATGGACCCCTATTGCGGTCATGTGATCGAGTGATCACATGGCCGTGGGGTCCTGATCTGCCGAGGGGGGACTGCCCGGGCAGACAGGCAGTCCCCCTGGACCGGGAGGAGAGCTGATCGCCGCCGTGGGACTGACGGCGATCAGGTAAGTAGCCCCTGACCGTTATGACGGTTCTGGACCGTCAGCGGTCCAAACGCACATTTTACCGCTGACGGTCCTGAACCGTCAGCGGTCCTTAAGGGGTTAAATGTAAGCTTAAGCTATTGTGACACCAGATATGAGTGGTGGCACTGGGCAAGTGGGCACAGTATCCACTGTGAGCCTGACACAGAAGCTGTCAGGCAGGCAACTGCAATTACATTACACAGAAAAAAAGAAAAGAAAAAAAAAGCAGACGGATGTTCTAGCCCTAAAAAGGGTTTTTTGGGGTGCTGTCCTTACAGCAGAGATCAGATGAGTCCTTCAGGACTGTAGTGGACACTGAATACCCTAGCCAAGCTATCAATTTCCCTATCAAATGAGAAGCAGCTACACTTTCCCTCCTCTATCTAAGAATGCAGCTTCAGAATGAATCTAAAATGGATGCTGTACAGGAGGTGGGAGGGTCTGGAAGGGAGGGTCTGCTGCTAATTTGCTGGAATGTGTCTGCTGACCATGAGGCACAGGATCAAAGTTTACTCAATGATGACGAATAGGGGGCGGATCGAACCGCGGATGTGTTCACCCGCCGTGGCGAACGCGAACACGCTATGTTCACCCGGAACTATTCGCCAGCGAACAGTTCGGTACGTCACTAATTGTAATTAGTAGTTATATAACTGCAGTAAGCAATTTTAAGGCTTAGGATTTTCTCATGGTTATTGGATTTTAAAGAATAATTAAACTGACTATTCACGTGAGATGAAACATTGTATTTTGTTTGCAAAGGTTAAATTGTTTACTCTGGGAGAATTTAGCCAACTATAAAAGTAACTATTTGATCTTATCCTAACTGCTAGCATGAGTTAATGGCCATTCTGCATTCTGTGTGATATTGTTAATACCATGTCAATTAATTTCTAGAGAAGATATACATTAGTATAATTATTTAAGAAATTAACTGATATGTGCTGGAATATTGTTACTAATAGCCTATTGATTATCCATGTGTTTTAAAATCTGTACTAATACGTGCTAAGTATGACCCCTACCGGTAGATAATTTCTAAGTGGACTGCTAACTCATCACCCTAAAACAAGTGATTTAGAGATTATCTCTGTTGTGGTTATGGTTGCCATAATTTTGTCGTGTTTTATGCCTACTGTTATACCAAATATTCACTGATTATTGTCATGCGTGTTACATATTATTATTAATTATTTATCACAATAAATTATTATTTTATAATCGGTTGGGAGCAGGGCCGCCATCAGGGGGTGACAACCATGACGGTTGTCACAGCCCCGGCGGCCCTGGCGGGCCCGGACTGCTCTGGCAGTCCTGGGCCCCTCTTTCTTTCTCTGCACACATAGATAGCGAACATCGCTATCTATGTGTGCAGCCGTGGGCCGCCCTGCTCCCTGTTACCACAGAGGGGGCCCAGCACACAGCTTCTCCTCTTCTCGCTTCTAATAACTCTCGCGAGACCCGGTTGCCATGGCAACGCTCCGCGGGTCTCGCAAGAGTTATTGGAGGCAATGAGCTGAAAGTGAAAAAGATGTGTGCTGGGCCCCCCACTGCGGTAACTGGGGGCCGGGGGCCCCTTGATGCCACCGGACCACCAAGGATGGAATCTCCCCCCTCCCTGGACACAGGTAAGAAGCAGGGAAGGGGGGAGAAACATTTAATTAATTTAAAATACAATTATAAAATTAATGTAAAAATGCCACTTTCCCCACCCCTCCCCCTCCACAGATTGCACATTTACACACACACACTGCATCCACTACACTGACACACACTGCATCCACTACACTGACACACACTGCATCTACTACACTGACACACACTGCATCCACTACACTGACACACACTGCATCCACTACACTGAGACACACTGCATTCCCTACACTGACACACACTGCATCCACTACACTGACACACACTGCATCCACTACACTGACACACACTGCATCCACTACACTGACACACACACTGCATCCACTACACTGACACACACTGCATACACTACACTGACACACACTGCATACACTACACTGACACACACTGCATCCACTACACTGACACACACACACACTGTATCCACTATACTGACACACACTGCATCCACTACACTGACACACACACTGCATTCACTACACTAACACACACTGCATACACTACACTGACACACACTGCATACACTTCCCTGACACACACACTGCATTCACTACACTGACACACACACTGCATTCACTACACTGACACACACTCTGCATTCACTACACTGACACACTCACTGCATTCACTAAACTGACACACTCTGCATACACTACGCTGACACACACACTGCATACACTACACTGACACACACTGCATACTCTAGTACAACACACACTGCATACACTAATACAACACACACTGCATACACTTCCCTGACACACACTCTGCATACACTAGTACAACACACACTCTGCATTTACTACACACTAACACACTCTCTGCATTCACTACACTAACACACACACACACACTCTGCATTCACTACACATTGACACACACTCTGCATTCACTGCACTAACACATACACTACATTCATTACACTGACACACTCTGCATTCACTACACACTAACACACACTGAATTCACTACACTAACACACACTGCTTTCATTACACACTTACACACACTACATTCACTACACTGACACACACTCTGCATTAACTATACATACAGCATCCGCTACACAAACATCCTGTATTCACAGTACACACACTACATCCACCACACATTGAAACACTCTGCATTCACTATACACAGACACTGCGTCTAATACACACCCTACATCCACTACAGACACTGCATCCACTAAACACAATGCATCTAGTACACACAAACACATCCACTACATCACTGTACACACACTACATCCACTACTCAAACACACTCTGCATTCAGTATACACACTGCATCCGCTACACAAACACACACTCTGCATTCACTGCACAAACAGTATCTAATACACACAAACACTACATCCATTACACACATTTCACTTCCACTATACACACCACATTCAGTCCCGCATCATTGTCAGCGGACTAGGTAGGGCGTGGGCGGGCCCGGGGGCCCCAGACCTTGTGCTTTGTCAGGGGCCCCCAAATTTCTGATGGCGGCCCTGGTTGGGAGTAATGTTAATGAAATATAAATCACTGACAAATATGCTCCAGGGTCTGTAAGCGTTAAAATAGTGAGTAACTCTTAGCTTTAAACCAATCAAGGGGATACAGTGCCAAATATAGATTTTGATATTAAAAAAGATTCTTAATTTTTTTGATCATTTTTGTAAAATATTATTTTTAATATTGAATACGCCATAAATATTCTCACACAAAGAAGTATGACATTTGAGATTAGAAGAACGACTTTAGCTTTTTCAAATAAATGAAATTAGAAGGATCATATGAAAAGGGAGTGGAGGAAAGTCAGAGATGTAGAAAAGCTAATGAAAAATTCCATAGGTAACAAGGATAGGGAGGAAAGCTTTGGTGTAAAATGGATTTTGGTCAATGTTGGGGTAAGTTAGTCTTTAAAAGTATAACAAGAGGGATTGTATATGTTAAGGACTTTGTAAGTCATGTTCAGGGTTAATATCTATGATAGCATTTTTTTGGTTTTTGAAATGCAGGAAAAATTAAATAATAAAGTAGTGCAAATTTATAATAAAATCAGCGAAAAAGTGACAAAGATCCACCTGAAACTGTAAAATGCAGGCATCAATGTAGAAAGGTGGAGTTGTATCCAAAATAAAATGTCACATTTATAGAAATGCATTATGTATTTGCAGCGAGGGAGAACCTGTTAAGAGTATGATTTGTATAACAAAATAATTTCTCATTTTTATTATTACAATATTTTTTTCCCTGTTTAATAATGTAAATTCACATTATTTAGAACTTAGGATATATAAAGTTGAATTTTTTACTCCTACTATAATATACAAAATTATAGGCTACAGTTGTAAAGTATTTTTCTCCTGCTGCTGATATTGTTAAAATATCTTTATATAATCCTGGATGAAAATTACCTTCTCTGCAAAAGTTAAAATGTAGAAACATTAGTCTTCCAGAGGTTTGGCGGAACACTTAAAATCTGATATTACAATCCAGAGATGAAAGACAGCAGATAATGTATTCTACATACTCTTCCCTTATCCCAGAGTCAGAAAAGAAAGTTTGCTTCTAATCTTTTACTTTGAACCTGAAAATAATATCTTGCTATTCGGCATGATGCATTACACAATCCTTTCAAATAGCAGAGAAACAGCACTCTGTGCTATTACAGTAGCCTCTAATTGCAATGTATGGCCTGAAAATCATTCAAATATATTCAAGGAACTGCAGTGATGAGACAAGGCATATGTAAATATGTAACAAACGCCCATATGCTAAAATATTTATTTGGGTTTGCTCAAATGCACATCATGTCCCCCAATATTTATAGGATAAAAGCAAATTTTACTGAACAAATGGTTATAAAAGAACCTAGATTTCTCTTCTCAGCTCATGCTGAAAACAAACAATTATTGTCTATAGCCCACTGACTGTATTGTAGAGAAACTGAATTGTGTTCTGTGTTTCCAAGTACCAGAGACATTCCCAAACATATTGTCTTCGTCTATCATGTTCTTTAGCACAATAACTTTAAAAAAGTGGTTCCTCTTGCTAAATTGGGTTATTCTGGCTTGGCTTTCATGCTATAACAAATTAAGATATTGCTTTTTGGTATCAATTGAGAATATATGGAGGAAGGATTCATAAAGTATTCTTGTAACAAAGGTATACCATATGGAAACATTACTTGACATCTATTGTCTAAAAGGAAAATTGCACAAAAAATCACTACAAACAGTTTATATTCTTTAAACATTTCAGTTATTTTAAATGGAACACAATTGATTCCTATGGTCATAAGAATAATAATTAAAAAGGGTTAGAACATTATTACAAATTGATATACAAATATAAGTGTTATAGATAGATGTATACAGTGCGTTACATTTTATAATTTAAGAAAAAGGATAATACCTATACATACATACACTATACATTCTGCCATTAGCGTATGAACAAAGGTATTTTCTTTTTCTTACATGATAAAATTTTGTAGTTCCCTGTGCACTGAGCTCCATTATTTCTCTTAAGACACATGTTCCTTTTATATTTGTCAGAACAAGTGAGGTTGAAACTCAATGTCCAGATGTAGCATGGGATTTTAAAGCAGTATTGCTTAACCTTATACTGGCCTGCCTAGTGAAACATAATCAATGCATAGCAGGCAATAAATGCTATCAAGTACAGGTAAGTGTACCGTGTAATAAAGGTTAAAGTCACCAAAGGTAGGTGATCCAGAATTCAGCAACCGAAAAGCTGGACAGCTACAGACAGCAGACAAAGAGTAAACAAGCTGAGGCAAGGAACGTATACGTCCTAATCTCTGTACCTATGGCCTTTCTCATGTCAGTGTATGCCAATCTGCAATTTCTTCTGGGATGGCCCTCTACCATCAATATGTCTCAGACTGGGCTCCTTCTAATTCCCCCCCTCTAGCATTACTCCAATTTCTGTCTTTTTATATCACTAACTCTCCATCATCCCAAGTCTTCTGCCCCAGAGTTGCACCTGAATCAAATGGACTCCACTGGAATAGGGCATTAACTTCTCCTATATTTGCTTGTCAATTGTGTATTGTCTCTTAGATGGATTGCACTTTTGTCTTTTTACTTTTACCAATTTGTACCTATGGACAGCACTGTGAAATGTGTTGGCCCTTGACACTTGTCATGAGTTATGATCGGTGGAATGAGTGTTTGATTTATTTTGACAGGTTAGGATCTAATAAAGATCAAAAAACACCAAAAAACATAAATACACAATGAACTGAAAGATGTGGAAAAATATATAGCAGTATCAAAAATGGGTAGTAAACAAACACTTTGGAGAAATTACTAGATTATATTCTGTGCAGCTAGTTCACAGTCCACTATGGTATAATTAATGAACATCCAATATAAGAGAAAAAAAACAGTGCAGTCATGAAGATTTAGATGCACCATGCTGCACTTTTAAAGAAAAAGACATACAGAACACAAACAATTAGGATCACCCATTTTGTGACCCAAAATATTTGTGTTTTGCATGCCCTTCATTAGAAGTATAGCACTGAGGTGTATCTAAATCTTTATGACTTCACTGGTTCTTTTCTCTTATTTTGGATAATCACCATAAATTAACTCATTACACCAGATTCTTGATTGATGCAACGGTAGAGACTCAATAATAAAAATATATACAATAATTATACAGAACAATTATCAGTACAACTAGACTAATCAAATCTAACAACATTAGCAAACACCACAAAAGTCAATAAGGTGTGTGAAGTACTTTTTTTTAGGTGAAGAAAATATATAATTAAATAGAGCACAGCACAGAACAGCAAAAATAAAGAATAATAAAAAAAAAATAAACAGAACAAAAAGAATACACCTACATATTGAAAGGTAATGGGAACCCTTCAAAGTGTTAACTCACAACAAATATCAAAACAAGTAGTGAACAAATACAAAATAGTGGAAGGATCTGATATAGATATATAATACTAGGGAATATGGTAATAAAAAATAAACAATTGGGGGTTTGAGGTGGATGTGCACTCACAATGTAGATATAAACTCAAGCATGTCTCTCCAGCTGGATTATATATGCTTTAGTGTCTTCAATCTTCAGCCACGTTATAAGACAAGAGAACAGAAGAATAGTGCAATATTGTATCAAACCGTATAATATAATGGATACATTAACTTTCAAAAGTAAAAGTGCTGTGATTGAAACAATCAGTCCGCCAATAATTAATTGATATTACTTCCAGGAATGGAATGATTTCCACTGTGCAGCACAATGACCTCTCAGCTCTGTAAATCCCTCCCACTTGTGTCTAAGTGTCGCTGCTATTTGAATTTGATATCTGCTACACAGACACATCTACAATAAAGTAACCAGTCTATAACCCACTAAACAAAAAATAAAAACTGAAAAAAGAGGGAATGGAGTTATTAAATTAAATCCAATTAATTGTCTATGCCTATATTTAAAGTTTTTCCTATTAAAATGTGGACATTGATTACAATGTCTTGGTACACTGTGATTTCTAAAATGTTCTAGAAAGCTGTTAGAATGTTCTAGAAATCTGATGTGTAATTTGCGTGTAGTCCAACCCACGTTTTGTTCTCCACATCCACATTGTAGTAAATAGATGGCTTAAGTGGTAAAACATTGTAAAAACTTGTATTGTTTCTGCGTATAGGAACCTGTAAAATGTATTGTATTTCTCTCTTGGTGTCTAAAGGTGGAGACATTTCCACAACTGTAGAAGCCTTGAGGTTTAGTGTGAAAAGAATTGTCTAGAATTGTTTTAGGTAGAAGTCTATGTGCTTATTTGCTTTTGAGATTATCTGCTTTATTTGTAAACCCCCACCAGACCGTTTGGAATGATGTTACCTAGAACTTCAACTTTTTTTTTAAATTGGCCAATGTTTTCTTAAGATTTGAAAAAAAAAAAAGATGTGGAAGTTGTGATAAATAAAGAACGTGTAATCAATTTTTTTATTTTTATCTTTATGAATCATGTCTTTTGAGTTTTTTTGAATGTCAGTTTGCATGTTTCAAAAATCATATTTATTGCCTTGACTTCCATTATAGTTGTAAGAAAGACACATTATAATCAATGATATAGTCAAGTGCTGGTTGCATGAATGTATGAATACAGTAGAACTCTTAAAAAGTAACATTACCTGAATGCCAAGGTTATTTTATTCAACCTTTATTCCCGAAAAAATAGTATTTCATAGAGTGATGATGCAATTTGATTATGAAATATTCTAAAAAAGTACAGATACAGATATACCGTAATGAAAAATGTTTGACACTCAAAGGGAAAGTATTCTTGACTGACTCTTGAATGAATATACTACCAGTAACAAAGCCAAGATTCTGGTCTGTAGATTCTATAGATTTTCTAGGGTGGTGAGGGGTGTCACAATTACACATAGATATTATTCTGGGATATGAGCCAAGATATGCTGACTAGTAAAATAAACTAGGTTTTTGGTGATGGTTCTAGTAAATCAATATAAATGTAGGATGAAAAAAGTATATACAAAAGCATTTTTCTTCTTTTACTTCTTCTATTCCGTACCTGTGATATCATGTGTTTAGTCGGATTAATTTATTTAGTATAATAATAAAAAATTTTACAATTGTGATTCATTTTATTGTAATTTTTAAAATTCAAAATGTTATGAATGTATTAGCCCTCTTTACAACCAAGGCCAGGACTTTTCGTTATTATTGCAACACATCTAACCTGAAAGAGATATATTTAATTTGCATAGTTTAGAGTAGTTTTTGGAACCTTTTCATCTTTTAAGCTGATTACACAATTTTTTTTCACCTAGTGAGCGCTGTGCAACCCCAAGCTATATGCACTTAAAATATGAAGTCTGCTTCCTTGCTTCATTAGCTTATTTGTGAAATTACACTAGAAATAGAGCATCAGGATTGCTTTTTAAAAAAAAAAAAAAAAAAAAGACTGGTGGACAACATAAAACGACAAGATAAAGAAGTCCAGGTGTACAATTTTCATTTTGTTCTGTGCTGGTTTGTTAGGGTTACAATGTTTCAGTTAAAAGCAAATTATCTTTTATACCACAATAATTTTGTATCATAACATAAAATGAAATACTTTCATACCTGCCCTTCCATCCTCTTTTTATCTATGGGGTACCTAAATAGACCAAGCATTTCTGCAGAGCTCTAAGCATAGACACCCTGTTTAACTGGTAGGCAACACAACCATTATATACATGTTGTGTTATTTTTTTATGCAGAGAAGACACGTGGCAACTCTGCCATATTTCCTCTCGTATTCTGACATGATACCTTCTGATGTTGGGAACAATTAATATTCTTTCAAACTCAAATTGTGGGATTAATACCCTAGTGGTAGTTTTTGCATAATGCAACACTTTATGGCATAAAATACAACATCAAATTGTAAATGTAAAATGTGGTTTCTGAAGTATAAGTATTTTAATATATTAGTGTATGACATGCTGCATGTATGATATCTCCTTTTTAGGTATTGTCTGCAGTCATCATTTTTTTTTTCTAATGTTAAAATTGCCTACAATGTTATAGATAGGTAGTAAAAGAAAAATGTAAACTTCTCACATATTACATCGTTTTTATATGCTGAACCATTTAGCTTTCAAGTGAGTCTCACAACAGATGACAACATATATAATGTTATAAAATATGCATCTACAAGTACACTTCCTTTGGCGTGTCACTGTGCTCTTGGGACTGGAAAAACTTCAATGATGGCTACTAAAGCTTAAAGCAAATACATACTAACACATATTACCAGTAACCATCTGGAAGCAGGGAGATGCACTGCTTGAATTATTAGTGCATGCAAAAACCAACATAAGCAAGAAAAAGATTTACACTTGTATTCCTTTTAAAAGATCCGGGAGATTTACTAGTGTAACTCTAGTATTGGAGAGAAGCGCAAATATACAGCTCAAGCATAATAAATTTCCTAGCATAAAGTCGTCAATATAGCAAAAATATTAGATATGCCAGACCAGCCCTATGTTCATCATGGGAGAAACTGACAATCTATCATCGCTCCTTTACCAACAATGAGATTAGCAAATTAATCAACTTAGACGTTTAGGAATAAATTGTAAAAGCAGCACCGGAATTGGATCAGGCACTAAGTTCTTGTCTGCTTCTTTGTCTTAGGTTTATGTCCCTTCCTGAGTCTAGCAACAACATCCACTGTAAAACATCAATTAAATAATGAACATCTTTTGATACAAGAATGTATATCTCTGTATTTTGAAGCAAAATAAATCTACATAACATGTAAGGCAGAGGTGTTCAATGACTTCAATATGGTTGAGATGAGGGCTCTGCACGGGCCACACAAATTCCTTCACACCAAAACCGTCAAACCATATCCTTATGGACCTTGCTTTGTGCACAGAGGCACAATCATACTTGGAAAGTAAAAGGCCTTCCCCAAACTGTTGCCACAAAGTTGGAAGTACACAGCTGTGCTTGTATCTTGTAGCTTTAACATGATCCTTCCCTGGAACTAAGTGGCCTAGCCTAGACCCATAAAACAGCACAGGCATTATCCCTCATCCATTAATTTTTTCTGCATGCATCGGTAGATCGCTTCTAAGTGCATCAAATATATCCAGTTTCTTGTAGTGAAATGTGATTCAACACTTCAAGGGATACTATAGTGCTAGGAATACAAAGTTGTATTCCTAACACTATAGCTCGAATTGTACTATATTTATATACTCATACAACCAGCACCTGACTCTTTTATTGATTGTAATTTGTCTTTCTTACAGCTATTATGGGGCTAGAACCTCCTCTCTCCCCCTGCCCCTGCAATGTAAGGGTTGTACTCACCTGATTCCAGTGCCGATCTCCCTCAGCATTGGGTCGGCGCTCCACCTTCTTAGACATCACCTGACTAAGGGAAGGAGGACTACTGCGCATACGTGGCAGATTAGGGCCTCCCTATAGGAAAGTATTGCTGCAATGCTTTCCTATGGGGATTTTGCTGATGCTGGATATAGAGCGTGAGGATGTCCAGCGTCACTTAGGTGACCGAAAGCTGCCTAGCAAGCAAGAAGTGCCTTTAGTGGCTGTCTCAAACAAGAAAAATAGACTCTAGTGTTGACATACTTTACTTTACTCCACCCCAGCCAATACGTGGCATTGCATGTGTTAATGTGAGGCTTGAGTACAGTTGCTTGGCTATGGAAGCCCATTTTATGAAGCACCCAATGTACGGTTCTTGTGCTGATATTGCACCCAGATGCAGTTTAGAAAACTGTAGTGAGTAATGCAACAGATGATTTTAACTTGCCAGCACTTCAGCAGTCTCACCCCTGCTCTGTGAGTATGTGTGGTTTACAACATCATGGCTGGGCTGTTGGAGCTCTAAGATGATTTCTCTTCACAATAAAAGCAATTACAGTTCACCATGGAAGATCCAATAATGTTGAAAGTTTATGAACTGACTTGTGGCAAAAGTGGACTGACTCCTGCAGACTATCAGATCGGACAACAAATTGTACGGCCATATCAGACCAAGACCATACGTGTATATTCACTACCATTTTTCAAGTGCAGGAGCCATTGAGAGTAGATAGGCAGTTAGTCTAGTTTTATCTTTACATTTGATAGGTGCCCTTGAAGATACAGATTTACTCTTTGAACCTCAGACTAGTCTATCTCTGCTATTTTGGCTTTTATTATCTCTTTAGTTCAGTAATTTCTTTCTTTTTTTTTTACCAAGTTTGCACTGCTAAGACTTTACTCTTACAAACTTAGATCTTTGAATATCGCTTTAGTTTAAATTTAGGCATACTACATTAACCCCTTAAGGACACCTGACATGTGTGACATGTCATGATTCCCTTTTATTCCAGAAGTTTGGTCCTTAAGGGGTTAAACTGACCTTTACATTCCCTATAGGCAACTGTTTTGGCGATATTTCTCTTTTCTAAATAGACTTTGCTACCATTGTATCTGTTGACTACTGCTACTGCTGTACGATTTATTTTTGAGGATTCATTTTATTATTGAACAACAACCATGTTCTCAATGAACCCAAAAAACTCATTAATATCAAAGCTGAATATTTTTGGAAGTAGTTTTTAGTTTGTTTTTAGTTTTAGCTAGTTTAGGGGGATATCTGTGTGTGCAGGTGACTATTACTGTGCATAATTATTAGGCAACTTAACAAAAAACAAATATATACCCATTTCAATTATTTATTTTTACCAGTGAAACCAATATAACATCTCAACATTCACAAATATAAATTTCTGACATTCAAAAACAAAACAAAAACAAATCAGTGACCAATATATCCACCTTTCTTTGCAAGGACACTCAAAAGCCTGCCATCCATGGATTCTGTCAGTGTTTTGATCTGTTCACCATCAACATTGCGTGCTTCTGCACAGCCTCCCAGACACTGTTCAGAGAGGTGTACTGTTTTCCCTCCTTGTAAATCTCACATTTGATGATGGACCACAGGTTCTCAATGGGGTTCAGATCAGGTGAACAAGGAGGCCATGTCATTAGATTTTCTTCTTTTATACCCTTACTTGGACGCGTGTGATGGAGCATTGTCCTGCATGAAAATCATGTTTTTCTTGAAGGATGCAGACTTCTTCCTGTACCACTGCTTGAAGAAGGTGTCTTCAAGAAACTGGCAGTAGGACTGGGAGTTGAGCTTGACTCCATCCTCAACCCGAAAAGGCCCCACAAGCTCATCTTTGATGATACCAGCCCAAACCAGTACTCCACCTCCACCTTGCTGGCGTCTGAGTCGGACTGGAGCTCTCTGCCCTTTACCAATCCAGCCACGGGCCCATCCATCTGGCCCATCAAGACTCACTCTCATTTCATCAGTCCATAAAACCTTAGAAAAATCAGTCTTGAGATATTTCTTGGCCCAGTCTTGACGTTTCAGCTTGTGTGTCTTGCTCAGTGGTGGTCGTCTTTCAGCCTTTCTTACCGTGGCCATGTCTCTGAGTATTGCACACGTTGTGCTTTTGGGCACTCCAGTGATGTTGCAGTTCTGAAATATGGCCAAACTGGTGGCAAGTGGCATCTTGGCAGCTGCACGCTTGACTTTTCTCAGTTCATGGGCAGTTATTTTGCGCCTTGGTTTTTCCACATGCTTCTTGCGACCCTGTTGACTATTTTGAATGAAACGCTTGATTGTTCGATGATCACGCTTCAGAAGCTTTGCAATTTTAAGAGTGCTGCATCCCTCTGCAAGATATCTCACTATTTTTGACTTTTCTGAGCCTGTCAAGTCCTTCTTTTGACCCATTTTGCCAAAGGAAAGGAAGTTGCCTAATAATTATGCACACCTGATATAGGGTGTTGATGTCATTAGACCACACCCCTTCTCATTACAGAGATGCACATCACCTAATATGCTTAATTGGTAGTAGGCTTTCGAACCTATACAGCTTGGAGTAAGACAACATGCATAAAGAGGATGATGTGGTCAAAATACTCATGTGCCTAATAATTCTGCACTCCCTGTATTTAGATATGCATGTTTTTATGCATTTACTGACCTGATATATTTTTCTTATGTTTCCTCACTTATTTTTGTTCACATAGTTAGGTTTATTAAGTTATGTGTTCTTTATTTTCATCTATCGACTATTATTAAAAGTTATGTTTTATGATCAATTTTCTATTTAGGACAGTGTGTTCTCGCTCCTGTTTTTGTGGCAAAAGTGGAGTCTCATGAAAGTGTTGTGTTTACAGTGACAGTGTCAGTATAACTAGATACTATATATTTAGTACACTATATCCAATTGTACAGCGCTGTGGAATCGGTTGGCGCTTTATAAATACCAGTAATAAATAAATAAATAAATAAATATAACCCATTGTACTGCCAATGTTTGTCTATGGAGATTCCTTGGTATGTGCTGAATCTGATACACCTGTTAGCAATGGCTGAAACACTTGAACTCACTAATTAGTAGGGACGTTCACATACATTTGACCATATAGATAGAGATAATATATATAGAGATAAAAGATACATTTTAACAGCTGTCAAAATGTTTTGTAATACGATAAAACCTGTGAGGTTCTCGACTGACAAAGTAAAAATTATTTGTGCAAACAGTACACATCAGATTTTGAATTAGCAAACCTATCTGTAAAGGAGCCTATTAAAAAGTAATTTTTTGTGTGTGTAAATGTCATAAAAAATGTATTGCACAATAATTCAGTTGGAGATTTAACATTGTATTTATATAAATTTTGCACGTTGTTTGCCACTGTTACGGGGGTAAAACACTTTTTTTTTAGGTAGGTTTCACTTAAGGGGACACTATAGACACCCAGACAATTCAGCTCATTAAAGTGGCCTGGGTGCAGTGTCCTATGTCCCTTAACCCAGCAATTGTTATTACTGCACTTTTTAATAAACTGCCATAATTACCTACCAGACAGCCACTAGAGGGACTTCCACGTTATTAGATGACTTTTGGTCATCTAACTTACATTGGATGTCCTCACGCTATGTATGAGAGCATCCAGTGACACCAGAAACCCTGTTTGAAAGCATTGCATAATTCTTTCTTATGGGGGGGAAGTCCTAATGTGAGCATGGCCATCACTGCCCATGTGCATTATGTCCCCTCCGCCGACAGACGTTGGCTTGGGAAGTGTAAAGGAAGAGCCTGAGCCAGTGCCAAGGGACATCGGTGCTGGAATTAGGTAAGTGACAGAAGTTTTTTTTTTTAACTACTTCTGTACCATGGGGGGAGGAAGGGCGGCACTAAAGGGAGCTATAGTACCAGGAACACAACTTTGCTTTCCTGGCACTCTAGTTTCCCTTAAAATGTTTGCTTTAGTACACTAAGCAAAGATTAAATGTCAGTCTTGCTTTTATATACTGACAATTATTCATGAGAAAAAAAAATTTATGAGTTTGAAGGGACAACTTTAAAAAAATAAGAGATTTGTCACAAAACAGTTACTTAGGTGAGTTAGCTACTGTAGCCTAAAATATCCAATTCCCTTGTACATTCTTCATGATTCCTGTTAACATCTTTTAATTTCCCAGGAAGGTAACATACAGTTGCAAGAACAAGTATGTGAACCGTTTGGAATGATATGGATTTCTGCACAAATTGGTCATAAAATGTGATCTGATCATCATCTAAGTCACAACAATAGACAATCACAGTCTGCTTAAACTAATAACACACAAATAATTAAATGTTGCCATGTTTTTATTGAACACACCATGTAAACATTCACAGTGCAGGTGGAAAAAGTATGTGAACCCTTGGATTTAATAACTGGTTGAACCTCCTTTGGCATCAATAACTTCAACCCAACGTTTCCTGTAGTTGCAGATCAGACGTGCACAACGGTCAGGAGTAATTCTTGACTATTCCTCTTTACAGAACTGTTTCAGTTCAGCAATATTCTTGGGATGTCTGGTGTGAATCATTTTTTTGAGGTCATGCCACAGCATCTCAATCGGGTTGAGTTCAGGACTCTGACTGGGCCACTTCAGAAGGCGTATTTTCTTCTGTTTAAGCCATTCTGTTGTTGATTTACTTCTATGCTTTGGGTCATTGTCCTGTTGCAACACCCATCTTCTGTTGAGCTTCAGCTGGTAGACAGATGGCCTTAAGTTCTCATGCAAAATGTCTTGATAAACTTGGGAATTCATTTTTCCTTTGTTGATAGCAATCCATCCAGGCCCTAACGCAGCAAAGCAGCCCCAAACCATGATGCCCCCACCACCATACTTCACAATTGCAATGAGGTTTTTATGTTGGTGTGCTGTGCCTCTTTTTTTGCCGCACGTAGTGTTGTGTGTTTCTTCCAAACAACTCAACTTTGGTTTCATCTGTCCACAGAATATTTTGCCAGTACTGCTGTGGAACATCCAGGTGCTCTTGTGCAAACTGTAAACGTGCAGCAATGTTTTGTTTGGACAGCAGTGGCTTCCTCTGTGGTATCCTCCCATGAAATCCATTCTTGTTTAGGGTTTTACGTATTGTAGATTCGCTAACAGGGATATTAGCATTTGCCAGTGACTTTTGTAAGTCTTTAGCTGGCACTCTAGGATTCTTCTTCACCTCATTGAGCAGTCTGTGCTGTGCTCTTGCAGTCATCTTTACAGGACGGCCACTCCTTAGGAGAGTAGCAGCAGTGCTGAACTTTCTCCATTTATAGTCAATTTGTCTTACCATGGACTGATGAACAGCAAGGCTTTTTGAGATACTTTTATAACCCTTTCCAGCTTTATGCAAGTCAACAATTTTTAATCGTAGGTCTTCTGAGAGCTCTTTTGTGCGAGGCATCATTCACATCAGGCAATGCTTCTTGTGAAAAGCAAACCCAGAACTGGTGTGTGTTTTTTATAGGGCAGGGCAGCTGTAACCAACACCTCCAATCTCATCTCATTGATTGGACTCCAGTTGGCTGACATCTCAATCCAATTAGCTCTTAGAGATGGCATTAGTCTAGGGGTTCACATACCTTTTCCACCTGCACTGTGAATGTTTACATGGTGTGTTCAATAAAAACATGGCAACATTTTATTCTTTGTGTGTTATTAGTTTAAGCAGACTGTAATTGTCTATTGTTGTGACTTAGATGATGATCAGATCACATTTTATGACCAATTTGTGCAGAAATCCATATCATTCCAAAGGGTTTACATACTTTTTCTTGCAACTGTATAGTGCAATTACAGGTTAAACATTGTGAATCTGTAAAATATCATGCTAGTTCTGTTATACCACCTACTTTATACCCATCTTTCAAGAGCTGAAGAGTGTAGTAAAATGTAAGCAAGTATCACACCTGTACTGAAAACCACATACTGTTCTATGTTCACAGACTACATAACTGCACTGACATTTACAGACTTGTAAAGATGTCACTTCAAGCATGATATCTCTATCAAGTATTTAAAACTTTAGATGGTTCTTTAGGTTCAAAGCTTGGCATTTAAAAGTTATGCTGCTGTTAGGGCACTTTCTCTAAAGGATTAGGAATGTGAGCAAAATTCTTAAATCCGTTACTCAGTAAAAATATTATCAATGAGCTAAGTGAAAGATTTAAAGCTCTTTTGGAAGACATATATACCCAGCCTTGGTAAACCTTTTAGTCTCCTACAGAACAAAAATCATTTTACCTTGACTGGCAAAATAAGCTGCAGGCTTTAAACACCAAATAATTTAGTGATCAACTGTGATCGCTATAGCCATTCATGTTAAGCATGACAGAGACCAGAGTAAAGGCAGAATAGAAATCATAGAACAGCAATACATATCATTTAAACACAAATATAATTTGTAGTTAGGTCAAGAGATGTTTATAAATAAACACACAAGATTGTAAGGAAAGACCACTGCTATATATGGAATTGTTGGGTAACTATCATTTTATTGCTAATTTGTTTAAAGTATTACACGTGACGCAACTATCTTAACTTTTATATTTTTTACATTTTTAAATCTTGTCTGAACAAGTAATGTGAACAGATGTCAAAAAATGACAAGAAAATTAGTACTTTTTTCATTGATGACTCAGAATGGCATTTTTACATCTAAAAACAAATTTCCACCTCTTCACTTTTCATGAAAAATGACAGAAGCAAGTTACAATAGAGAGGAATATATCAATTCACCACTATTTAACTCATTACCTGGCAGAAAAAAAAATACTGTGAGAATTAATAAAATACATTATTGTCAAAATTGTGTTAAAGGGGAAGTAACACATGAAAAAGTTTTTTTTTTCACAGTTTGTATCAGATGGTAAAATATGCAGCCTAACTAAATGTATTATTTGTTGCTATCTATGATGACAATTCTTAACCCCTTAAGGACTGAGCAAAATGTACACGTTGTGAACAGAACAAAACGTAAACAAAACCTGCCATTTGCGCTATATGTCTGTCCAACCGTAATTCAACTCTTTCATATTAAATGCACCCCCCCTTATTATATATAATTTTATTCAGGGGAAACAGGGCTTTCATTTAATATCAAATATTTAGCTATGAAATATTATTTAATATGAAAATAAGAAATGTTGTTATATACGTATATATTTATTTATATAGATATATATATATTATTTCGTTCTATGTTACATAGTTACATAGTTACATAGTTACATAACTGAAAAGAGACTTGCGTCCATCAAGTTCAGCCTTCCTCACATTTGTTTTTTGCTGTTGATCCAAAAGAAGCCAAAAAAAACCAGTTTGAAGCACAATTTTGAAACAAGCTAGGAAAGAAATTCCTTCTTGACCCCAGAATGGCAGTCAGATTTATCCTTGGATCAAGCAGTTATTACCCTACATTGAAAGATTATATCCTTGAATATTCTGTTTTTGCAAGTATGCATCTAGTAGCTGTTTGAACATCTGTATGGACTCTGATAAAACCACTTCTTCAGGCAGATAATTCCACATCCTGATTGTTCTTACAGTAAAAAAAAAACTTTCCTTTGCCTTAGACGAAATCTTCTTTCTTCCAGTCTAAACACATGGCCTCGTGTCCTATGTAAAGTCCGGTTTGTGAATAGATTTCCACACAATGGTGTGCATTGGCCCCGAATATATTTGTATAATGTTATCATATCCCCTCTCAGGCGACATCTTTCTAAACTAAATAGGTTTAAATTTGTTAACCTTTCTTCATAGCTGATATGTTCCATTCCTTTTATTAATTTTGTAGCCCGCCTCTGCACTTTTTCTAGTGCCATAATATCCTTCTTTAGAACAGGTGCCCAAAATTGCACAGCATATTCAATGTGTGGTCTTACCAGTGATTTATAAAGAGGCAAAATGATATTCTCGTCCCGAGAATGAATGCCCTTTTTCATGCATGACAATACCCTACTGGCCTTGGCCACTGCTGATTGACATTGCACATTGTTGCATAGTTTGTTGTCTATAACAATTCCCAAGTCCTTTTCGTGTGTTGTTATCCCTAATTCGCTTCAATTAAGGGTATACGTTGCTTGTGTATTCTTTACGCCGAAGTGCATAACTTTGCATTTTTCAACATTAAATTTCATCTGCCATTTGAGTGCCCAGTCCTCCAGTCTATCTAAATCCCTCTGCAGCAAAGTAATATCTTGCTCACATTGTATTATTTTACAAAGTTTTGGGTCATCTGCAAACACTGAAACATGACTTTCAATGCTGTCTTCAATATCATTTAATATGTTTTAATTATATATGTAATATGTGTATTTTGATATATATATTTATATATATATATATATATATATATATATATTAATATCACAATACAGTTAGAACGAAATAACACACATCTATATATTTTTTAATAATTTTTAATAATTGTTTTAATTTTATTTTTTAACATATTTACATATTTTTTTATATTATATATAAATATATATATATATAACAATAATTATATATATTTAATCAGTATCAGTCTACGTGTAATTAGGTATTAATGTGTATATATATAATTATATATATATTAATAGTAAAATACACCTAGACAGTGTATGTGTGTGTATGTATATGTGTATATATATGTGTATATATATATATATATATATATATATATATATATATATACTTAGATCATATATATAATTTATTTATATGATCTAGGTATATCTTTTTTTTTTTACACTGATTTAACTTTTTTTTTATTTGAATTCAGCCAGCAGGGGGACTAACTGTCATTACAGGCAGTCCCCCTGCTTGAAATGCCTGAGCCAGCTAACCCGGCCATGTGATTGTGAGGTACTCGCAAGGACCTCACTCTCATATGGCCGGGGGGCTGCAAGAAGACGGATGTGCCGCGGGGGGGCTCCCTGGGAATCCCCCCAACTGCGATCGCCGGCGTGGGATCGCCGGTGACCGGGTAAGTAAGAAAAAAACGGAGGGCGTACTATTATGCCCGGCGGCGTTTAGAGCCGCTTAAAATAGTGCGTAATAGTACGCCCTCTGGTCTTAAAGGGTTAAAGAAAAAACAAAACCTGCACTCCTACCCACCACATCTGCCTTTACATGAATAATCCTGACTACAGAAAAGCCTGCAATTCTTTCCCTTTAATAAATAGACTGGACAGCATCGTTACCATGTAAATGCGTACAAGTACAAACTGTGTTTGCCATTGAAAATCAAAAAAAAAAAAAAAAATGGGCATTTAATGGCTGTTTCAGAAAAATTCTCCAGTTCAGATACAGTCTCAGTCCAACTTAGAGGAACACACCAAGCACCAAAACATCTTAATCTAAATGAAGTTGTTATGGTGCTAGACGGCCCATAGAGGCATTCTTACCTCAAAGGGTTAAACCATTCTCAACTGATTTAACCTCAAAGGTGCCTCCAGCAGCAATGTCCATTTAGCCCCCCCTTCTAAATTTTCAGATACTTTAAGCATGAAGTGCTGTTTGCAGCCTCCTACACTGGGACTTATGGCCCTGTCATAACCCATGTTCAAAAGTACTGTTTCTGCCCCTTGGACTTTTAACTGGAGCAGATTCAAACATGTGGCGGCGGCCATCTTAAATTGTCCAGCAGTGTTTTGTCATAGAGTGTATGGAGCTGTTTCGGGCATGGGACCATGACTGCCAGGAAATTCCTGAACCCCGGAACTGATTTGGGTGATTTTTGGATATGTTGTTCACCCAGATCGGAGCTATCAGGGAATGTTGTATTTTGGGGTACTTTTTGGGGTTTGTAAAAATGTATGTTTTTTTCTGCTAAAGTTAATTGAGTTAGTCCATTGTCTTTGTTAATTGTATCACAGGCAGAGGGGAGGGCTTGCTGACTGTGTGTGGTAGTGTTACTGTGATAATTATTGTTCCTGTTGGTTTGTGTCCCTTTTGTCCCTGTGTTCCATCAGGTCCAGGGGGTGTGCATCAGGCCTGATCTGCCACAGCATAGAGCATGGCTATCGATGCTCTGCTCGCTGCTCTTCTTGACAGTGGCAGGCTCCTAGAGACACAACTTGCCAGCCAGCAGATGGCCGCCGTGATTACCGCCCCTCCTCAAGGCTGCTTCGGCATGGTGCGGCGTAGGGCAAGGCCTCTGTCCCGGTATAGCCCCTCAGACTCCGTGCAGGTGTCACTGAATGCGAGTTACACCTGAGCTTGTACTACAATATGTGAGTAGATCTTTTACTTATTGTATATTCCCTATTATCTACTCATGACATATTACACTATTTTAGTTTCTTTCTTCTCCTATGGTCATACCGGATCAAAGGAAACAGTTATCTCAAGATTCCTACAACAAAACCAACTACAAAAAGGTTGCATTTTAACTACCATTGTACCTCATATTTTGGCCTTTTTAAAACTTTTTATTTTTGCATTTTATATTTTGGATTGTAATTATTACAGATTGTTTTTTTAAGTTCACTTAAGTCCCTTAATATTTATTTTTATAAGTGTGGCGGACCTAATATTTGTTCTGCCATATCGCAGTAAGAGCCCCAGGCCATCCGCGGCTGCGGGTCGGGTGACTGCTCTCTCTGGGGCTCCGGAGACCGGGAGCCCAGACTCACTGACCAGGTGACACGTGACAATGACACGTGACTGTTTATTCAACTCCCCTTCACTCAGGTGACTATGGCTCCAGTCCACACGGGCCTGGCTTTCCGTGACCATGAGTCACAGGATGGCACCCACAGGCCCTCCAATTATAAGAAGCCCAAACACTGACTTGCGAGCTCAGCAGTCCACAGCCGTGAGTCAGGCTGAAGATCTTCCTAGGTTGGATGCTGCATCTCGGCCCGTGAGGCTTGCAACAGCGTCCCGTGCACCTCCCCCAGGGTCCCAGCACTCCTTACGCTTGTCTGCCACATGGGGCTCCGACCGGGCCTTCAGGAGGGTGAGCAGGTTGCAGGTGCATCCTTGATGGGTCTTGTGCCTGCCTAGGTAGTCAGGGGGCCAGTTTGGTAGGTTTCCCAGGGCACTGTATCCCCAGTGGCAGTGGGTCTGGCAGCCCTCTTCCTTCTCTTTTATCCTTACCTGGGCCTATTTTACCCTGGGGTGGCCTATTATCGCTTAGGGGGTTGGAAGGGGGCCTCACTTACCTCTAGTCTGCTTAGGTGTCTGCTGTTCTGCCCATGGAAGTTTCTGCTACAGTCCCTCCTGCTTCTCCTGTGGCTCCAGATGCTGGCCAGCATGTTCGTCCTATGATTCCTCTGTTGCCTTTTACTCCTATCCTGGCTGGTGTTCTGTCTCGGAATTTTGGAGCGGTTGGGGGCAAGGGCACTGGGAGCGCTGGCATATCTCTGGTGCAGGACTGGGGTGGATTTATGTCTTTGCTGCAGGGCTTACTAGATCGCTGGAAGTGTGATACAGGTGAAGGTGCCTAAAAGTGCTCGACCATCTTCTGCTATCAGGACACAATTTGGAATGCATGTCGGGAGTACGGGGGCCTGGGATGGTGGCGGTACGATGAACAGTTCCGTCATCGGCTCACGTTGCACCCCATGGTTGGGTGGCACCAGATGGATATAGTGCTGTGGCTGGTTATAATGATCTGCCCAGTGGCACATCAAGGGGGCATCCTTGTTCTTTCCTGTGGAGACTCAGTTAATGATGACATCTCGGCAGAGCTTTATAATGTGTCCTACTTGTCCTTTGATTAAACCGTTCGGGTGGTGCAAAAGGCAGGTCCCAGGGCCCTCATGGCTAAGATTGATGTTGAGGTGGCATTTTGCTTGCTCCCGGTTCACCCTGGGTGCCACCATCTTTTATAGTGTTTTTTCGATGATCACTATTTTGTGGATCTGAGCCTTCCCATGGGGTGCTCGATCTCTTGCTTTTACTTTGAATGCTTCAGCTCCTTGTTGGAGTGAGTTTTTTGCAAATGGAGTTGGGCTGCAGCTCTGTTGTGCATTACTTACTGCATTACGATTACTTAATTACTTACTGCGTTACATTTCTTATGCGTGGGTCCAGGGAAATCGACACGTGCTTGACTCCTGTTCTCCGTGCAAACCATGGTGAAATCTTTTTGAGGTTCCTTTGGCCCCGGACAAGATGGTGGGCCCGACGACCTGCTTGAGTTTTCACAGGCTTGAGATTGACTCGGTGGCGCAGGCATGTTGTGAACGGTCTGCATGCTAGGATGGTGGCAGTGTTTGATATGCCTGCATCAGCTGTAGGCATTGTTGATGAAGTTCAGTTTCGCCTGCCACATTCCGCAGGGTGTTTAACCGGTGCCTGACTGCCACTACTTCTGGCATCTCCAGGTCTCACCACTTTGTCCATTTGACACACCCCTTGAAGGAGAATTTGGCAGTCTGGGATATCTTCCTCATGAGGTTCAATGGCCGGTCCTATTGGCAGGTACCAGAGGTGTACAATGCAGAGCTGCACTTGTTCACCGATTCGGCAGGGTCAGTGGGTTTTGGGGCTAGTGTGTGGATACGTGATCAGATTCTTGGCACATATCGGGCCTGACAAAGAATTTGGCTTTACTTGAATTGTTTCCCATAGTATTGCCAATGCCTTGGAACTGTGGAGACTGCTGCTGCAGGACCGCAGGGTTGCCTTCCATTGCAATAATATGGGGGTGATGTTAGTCATTCACTGCCTGTCGGCATCGTCTCCTCCCGTGGTTTGGCTTTTGCGTTGGCTGGTTGTTTGTCTTTGAATGTTGCTTTTAGAGTGTTACATATTCCTGGGGCTAAAAAATTTACAACAAATGCCCTTTCTTGTTTACAGTGGTGGAAGTTTCGTGTACACTGAGGGCAGATGCAGAGGATTCCCCTGCCCAGCGGAACTGTGGTCCCTTGGGCAGAGCGTTGAAAGCTTGGATTCAGGCATCGATTTCAGAAGCTACATGGTCTGGTATGGTAAGGCTTGGCTTTTGAGCAGGCCCGGGGTGGTTTTCACACTGAAGGGGATAGTCTGCCTGGGTTGCTTCAGCTCCTCTGGTTCTGGGAGGTTATGGGGTGCTCACCAGCCTCGGTTTAGGCTATGCTGTCAGAGCTTAGTTTCTGGTTCAAGTTGTCCAGGGTTCTGGATGTCACCAAATATGTGATGGTTGTCTTGGCAATGAGGGGGTGGAGGAGGGGCCCTGGGGCACCAGACTCATGCAGACCTATGTGCAAAAATACAATGTGTGTGTACACAAACCACAGTGCAATAAGTGCTCAATAAATTATAAGCAGAAAAGAACCTCCCTGAAGACTTCCTCTTGTCTTCAATGAAATACGTACAAAAAAAGGGGATGATCTGCTAAATCAATGATGAGAAAAGAACATAGCGTATAACTGTGTATATGAATGAACCATAAGTGTAAAATTCACAAGTGGCCACTCACACTTTCACTGAAGTTAAAAAGCCTTTTACATAGATTTATTTTTTCAGCATCAATGTCTTTTCCGAATCAATTCTTCCATCTATATTCAATGTCTCATAGACCAGCTGAGATGTGTGTGATCACAGTATAAAACAATAGGTGTAATCTCTCTGTCACCACCAGGGGGTCCTACGCGTTTCGTCCGTGTATGGGACTTCCTCAGGGACTTCAGTAGCATACAATGACAGGATACAAGTGAACAGTCCTATGCCTGAGGCCCTGCTTTTTTGGCTTGCTTACTGTTCTACCAGTGGTGTGTTTCTCCAATTTCGAGGTGGCGCTCTTTCAGCTCACTTTTACTTTTGCATCTTTTAGGGCATTGTGGGTTGGTGAGTTGGTTAGCCCTACTAAGCAGGGTGTATCTGGTACCAGGATGTTTATTGCGAGGCTGCATCGGTTTGTTTTTTACTCCCCTGGACTGAGAGTGATGTTTTCGGATGGGGTGCATGGGTCGCTTTACAAGGAATCTTGGGGTCTTCCTGGTGACATGTTTTCAACAGTTGCAGGTTATCCACATGCCTCTGTGTTGTCTCCCTAGGGCCCGCTCGGCGAGTGTGGGTGATCGGCCATTTGTACATCTCCAGGGCCCAGCAGCAGGTGGGGGATTGCCCAGGAAGATGCCAATTCAGCCTGTCCCTGGCATGGGTTGAGGTACGGAGGTTTGGGGCCTGGGGTATGCGTTGGGCACAGCTGGTTTAGGAGCTGGTCCATTTGGCCTGTCACCTTGGAGTGCCTGAAATGCTTGTCGTACATCTGGGGGGCAATGATCTGGGCACAATTCCCATATGGGAATTTGCGGATTTGATATTGCATGATTTGGCCAGTGTGTATGTTATGTTCTCTGATCTCTATCTGGTGTGGTCAGAGCTCATGTCTCATGCAACTACTGGTGGTTCACCAAGGACCAAAGGGCCATGGATCGGTATCGAGTAAAACTTAATCGGAGGGTCTCTAGGTTTGTGTTGGGGACTTTACGGTCCAGCATCGGGTCTTTGAACTGGATGCAGCCATGTACTTAAGGAGTGATGGGGTTCACCTCCATCTAAGTGGGGTTGGACCTCTTTAACCTAGCATTGTCAGAAGTGTTGGGACAGGCCATGGCTTTTCTGGGTGGTCGCCCCCAATGATTTTAGGGGTTAAAACAGCACAGCGGGGCCTTGTGATTGTCCTTTCCAATCATGGGTTGGACTGGAGAGTCCAATGGGAGTGAAGGAAATTGAGGCTGATCCATCCCCTAGCCTGAGTGAAATTAAGCTATGGGTTTCTTACGACTGGCTAGTGGTTAGCATGGTGTTGGTGACAGGCCAGGTTTTGTAGCCAGTGTTGGTTGGAACGAAGGGGGAGGACAAGTGCCCATGGGAGTTCCGAGGTTACAAACAATTGGTTGGCAAGGACGGGTATGTTTCTGCAGTATTTTTTAAATTATATTGTATTCATGTTCAAAGTTAATAAGATATTATATATTTGTTATCAAGTTAATATTGGCAATGTTAATTGTTGAAATAATTTTAATAAAAGATGTGGCCTATTTTCACCAGTTGCGTTTCATGTTGTGATATTGGGAATATAAGGGATTTACATAGGGGCACTACACAAATCCCCACTACTTGCACTATGTGCAAGCTTTTTTCTACCAATAAATGTGTAGAGAAGGTATCCATTATTTTTTGTAAGTAATCTGTAATTTGTTTACACTTTTAGTGTGAGAAAAGTTTGTAAAATTATTTGAGTTTGTTTTTCATTTATGAAAACAGCAAAGTGTGCTTATTAAAGTGTTACTTTAACCCTTTGGAGCGGCAGGACCTTTTCTGTGTAAAATGTTACAATTACTAATATATCTGTATGTGCAAGCAGAAACGCTGCACTTACTTACTCCTACCACAGTGACCACTTCAAATCACTTCAAATGTAGTCATGGTGATTGAAGTAACCCTTTAAGTACTAAATTATAAATCATAAGATTTGGCAAAGTAAAAGTCTCTCTTTAATGAAAATCTACCTTGATTTCTTATATTACAATATTTAACTTTCAATACACAAAACTAACGTTTTATAAGTTAAGTGTAAGATTGCATCTAATAGTAAACGTATGATATTTTTAGACAACTTAAATGAACATTACAACCAGCAGACAAACTACAGCTTACTGTATTTGTTCTGGTGAGTATAGTATGTCTTAGCAGTCGTTTTGCAGTAAACACTATCTTTTCAAAGACTTTACTGCCTAGGGGCACCTCCAGTGGCCACTCCTCAGATGACTACTTGGGGTGCTTCCTGGGTTAGTGTTGTACAGTGTGCGGCTCAGACATTCAGTGTCTCCACCCTCTGCATGGAGACACTGAAATATCCTCATAGAGATGCATTGGACTTATATTTGAACTTTCTTTTGCTTTTTATTTGTTTGTCCTCGTATATATATGATAATTTCTGGTGCATCCTTTATTCCCCCTGTTTGACTCATCTTTGTTGTTTATAAGGCTTAGAGCATGGGTCTTCAAACTCCGCCCCCCCAGATGTTGCTGAACTACAACTCCCATGATTCTCTGGCTATCTATGTAATTCAAAGAATCATGGGAGTTGAAGTTCAGCAACATCTGGGGGGCTGGAGTTTGAGGACCCATGGCTTAGAGGGAGCATTATGTTTTAAGGTGTGTCGCCTACTTTAATTTTTGTATTTTTATATATATCTTTTAGTTAGGTATATTAACACTGGTCCTTTTTTATCCTTTTGTGTATAATTTTAACGACCTATTTTTGTGTCATCTCACAGTGTGAGAGTTTGAAAGGTGAGATTTACTTACCTTTCAGCCAGTACACAATGCCACTCCACCTGTTTTGCTGAGATCATCAATGTTGATAATCTCAGCCAATCCAATGGTAGGGTATTGCGCATGCACAGCAAAACGCCACTAAACACATGTCAGCCTGCAATGTAAACAGTGCTGTATCTACTAAGTGGCATTTTTTTTAGTTGCATGGTTAAAAAGACAGGGGCAAAAAAAAATAATTAAAAACCCATTTCTTCATGAAAGCGTATCAGTTAAACTGTTAATAGCTCCTGACTGATTCATCTCTTGCAACTGTCATTAGTCTAATACTATCCCTTACCTTTTGTGTCCCTTTACCCCTCTCCCTCTAGCATGTAAGCTCATTGAGCAGGGCCCTCAATCCCTCAGTTCCTGTGTGTCCAACTTGTCTGGTTACAACTACATGTTTGTTCGTCCACCCATTGTAAAGCGCTGCGGAATTTGTTGGCGCTATATAAATAATAACATAACAATAATAATGGCACCAAGACCACTTCACTGAGATGAAATGGTCGAGTTGTCTATAGAGTCCCTTTTGTTTGCAATGAAAAACAACTTGATTGATAAATGCAGGCCACAGAAACTGAGCTAGAAATTTTTTTTTGATAATTATTTTCTATTTGCCGGTTCATGACAATTCATTATTCAATGAAAAGGTATATAACATGAAGCTTTTATATTTACAATTTTTCCAGGCATATTCTCATCTTCTGTAAATCTCTACACATTAATATGCCTTACTGATGAACGTCTTTGTAACATACATAAACCACACAGCATTCTTTGTCAGTTTTATTCTTATCAACAAATGAATATTTTATATATGAGAACCAGCACCACAGGAGTTTGTCAGTGATGAGCTATATTCTGTGATTAGGTGGTTTAGTTATGATTATGACCTTGTCTGTTGGGTGTGTAATATTTTAAGCCAGTAAAAATTCATGCAGCTACAAAATAATAAAAAAAATAAAAAAAAATAATGAATGGCATGAACGCTTTCTTAAAGACATCTTTACAACATTATTATTTGAAAATCTGATTGACATGTGGCAAATTAGATGTATTTCTTGGAGAAAATTGCAGTTTTATACAAAAACACCTTGAAGACAATGCCATGTTTACTGTCCTTGGAGGGCATTAAATGAGGGATGACAAAGACTATTATATTAAAGTTTATGACATACACCAAATACAGTCAACTGTACATATAAAATTATAAGCAATACTTATCCAAACCTCAAATCTAATAGAATGTTTAGCAATCTAGTTGAGACACAATGGTGTAATGACATAGTTTGGACCCTATATCAATTTTCTATTATGTCACCATTACCATCTACAATCTGCAGTATCAAAGTCCATGTCTTTAATTTTCTATGTATTTATTGTATATTTTTTCTTCAAACAAGTCTTGAATTCTGAAAGAAGTTAGTCTACTTTGCTCAGTTTTATTTATTTCACGTGTTCTTGTTGCCAAAAACTCTAAATTGCCAATTCCATCTGGAAACAATGTATTTTTTGAAGGGCACCTGTCATGCCTCGAACACCTTATGTTCATTGGATTAAGCATATGATTCTATCTTTATATTGTGCAAGCACTTTTGCTAGCAAATGCATAGATTAGGAGAAGTATCTATTTAAAATGGGTTTTTCACCCAGCTGTTAGTCAATGTCTCAGCGTGTCGAGGCAATGACTGACAAGGGAGAGCAAAAAAAGATTTCACAAAGGAGGTCTATCTGCTCTACACCCATGCTCTAATACATGTGCTGTGGTTGCTATGGAAATTCCCTAGCTGGGATGTCATTCCGTTTTCGACACCAGCATGCTGACAATGAAGCCATGAACCAACATCACTGACAAGATTTTCCCTGCTTGAGGATGCTTCCCAAGCAAGGCAAATCAAAGAAGACTGCAGGATGAGTGGAGTCAGAGTGTAGGATGGCCTGAATTTGCTGTTACACAAAGAGCAACACCCATGAAGCTTGAAAATGGTGGTAAACACAACTCTATATTTTATATTGAATGCACCATGTATATTTGTGATATACGGTGTATTCACTGTATGTTGGAGCGATTTCAAGTAAGTGAAAATGGATTCACTTTAACATACAATATAAAAGAGTTAAGTTTAAGCTTTAAGACATTTCTCACTATTCCAAAAGAAAGTGAAAACCTAAACTTGGAGCAATTTCTACGTATGCTCTAAAAGAGAACAACATTTTTTAGACTCTATAGCTACAATCAGATTTCTTATTTTATTATAAATTTGCCATTGATAAAGCTTCTGTATGAAGGAAACACTGTCTTTTATTGTAAGGACTTATTTAGGCTCTTAAGGACTTGCTTTTCCCCCATTTCAGGAAGACATCACCTTTAATCAGCGTTCCAGTGTGGATATGGTGTTCAGGCATCATAATGTATGACCGTTAGGCATGCAAGCGCACAGGAAAAAACGCAAACTGGGCTATTTAAATGCCGAATGAAAAGAAGGATTCAAGCTCTTGAGAAAGTCTTAACAAATGAGTTGAGCAGAGGAAGCCCCAGGAGGTAATACAACTGAGCCAGGATCCCAGGCTCTTCTTAATGATCTGGAAATATTATATCCTCGGTTACAGAGACTGTTGGCTGTTTTATCTTGTGGGACTTAGCCATTGAGGCTACAAAGTGCATTTGCACAATTAACCAGTTTTTAATTGTGCCTTTTTCATTGTGAGTGTTTTATTTTTTATGTTGTTTTAATATCTATTGTATTAAATATCTACTGTATTATTTTTTCCTTTTTCATGTGAGAACATCATTACATAAAGTGGTAATATAATATTACACACAAGATTGTGGCACCCTGCACTGTATTTTGAAAGCAATTTGTATACATATTCTGTGTGATGTGAGAGTAAACTTAGTGCTGCATTTATTACCATCCTAAAGTTTTTTTTTTATTTACTCTTATGTTCATATTTTAAAATCATAGTTGACCGACAACATGCTCCTAACATAAAGAGTTATTTAGCAATTATTTTAAAACCTTACACTATGTTCTAATTTGTGCAAATCTTGTTCTAGCATGAAATATAAAGCACTGCCCAGGGGGTCTTAATTACATTTCTATATTCCTATTTTTCTTGCAATAGTTTGCATGAGTGTTGTTCCCCTGAATTATATTCAAAGCTAATATTATGTGCAGTGGACTAGGCTACACACGTACACACTCATAAGCCGATGCTATAAAGCAGTTGCTTACTCTCAAGTCCTTATTAGAGGAGACGTGGCAAGGAAACTACTTTACACTGAACACTCGGAAAAAGTAATAGGTTTTAAATAAAGCATGCATGCCTCATTTTCCATAAGGAAAATCAAACAAATTGAATCAAATTCAAAAACAGATATACATTTACACTTTTGAACAGTAAATCGAAAATATAAATTCTACCTCCCAATATAAACAGTAGAGGCTAATCTGTAAAGCAAAAAATATTAACCTCAAACTTTTGTTTTGTAGCATTCTGCATATGTAAACTTTGGCAAGGACCAACTAGTGATAGCTAGATGAGTGGGTCAGATTATCCCCAAAATGGCAAGTCCTGTTGGGTGTTCCCAGTATGCAGTGATTAGTAACTACCAAAAGTGATGCAAGAAAGGACAACCAGTAAACCACCGTCATGGTCATGAGTGTCCAAGGCTCATTGATGCATGTGGGGAGCAATGACGAGCCCATCTGGTCTGATCACTCAGAAGAGCAACTACAGTTTAAATTGCTGAAAAACCTAATGGTGGCCATGATAGAAAGGTGTCAGAACACAGAGTGCATCACAGTTTGCCATGTATGGGGCAGGATAGCCACAGACTGGTTTGTGCACCATTTATTATTATTATTATTACTGGCATTTATAAAGCACCAACAAATTCTGCAGCGTTGTACAATTGGGAAAAAGACAAACACAATAAGAACAGACCGATACAACAGGTAGAGGACCCTGCCCGTGAGCTTACAATCTAAAGGTTAAACTGGGGAGATGAGACAAGAGGTAGCAGAGGGATTTGTATGTGATAGCAGAGAGAGTTAATAGTATAACTGCAGCATGTAAGAACATCATTACATAAATGTGGGTGACCCCTGCCCACCGCAAAAACATCCTCAATAGGTACATGAACGTCAGAACTGGACCATGGAGAAATGGAAGAAGGTTGCCTGGTCTAATCAATAAAATTTTCTTTTACATCAGGTTGATAGCAGTGTGTGTCATTTAACTGAGGAAAAGATGGCAGCTGGATGCACTATGGGAAGAAGGCAAGCCGGTGGAGGCAATGTTATACTCTGGGCAATGTTTTGCTGGAAAATGATGGGTCCTGGAATTCATATGGAAGTTACTTTGAAATCAGTGGTGGAACTCCCACCGGTGCAGCCCATGTGGTTGCACTGGGGCTCGCTGGCTCAGGGGGCACATTGGGTGGCCCCAAGTACAGGGGCCACGATGGGTAATTTTTCTTTATTGTTTTTACAGGCACATGGTTGGGCGCAGTGGCCCTTTAAGAGCCTGATCGGGACCATGCACTTCTGCAATCTAACCTCCAAAATTATATACAAACACACCCCTTCACTCAAACAGCAATACTACATTCAAATGTACCTTCACATCTAAAAGTCAACATTACATCCAAACACACCCCTGCATTCAAAGACAAACATTGCTTACAAATACTCCCCTGTATTCATATACTTAAATAATATACAAGCACCCCTTCGAACAAACACCAACACTACACTCAAAAGCACCTGCATTTAAAAGCCAACACTACATACAAACACACCCCTGCATTCAAACGCAAACATTACACACAAATACACCACTGCATTCCAATGGTAATAATTCATACACATACACCCCTAGCTGCACAAATACAGAATACAAAAACATGCTTACATTTAAACACACAAACACTGCTCACAAATACAACCCTGCAAATATGGGCAAATGGCCGATCCCTAGCTGGCTTTGCATTGCTGAAGTTGTACAACAGATGGAGATCTACCTTTGGCCAACCATTGCATTAGAGGAGGAGGGGGGTGGGGGGAGCAAAAAACGTTATTGTACCAGGACCCTCTCTACATTAGTTATGCCACTGTTTGAAATGTACCACCTACCTAGAGATTGTTGCAGACCACGTACATCCCTTCATAGCAATGGTTTTCACTTATAGCAGTGACCTCTTTCAGCAGGATAATGCAACCTTCCACACTACAAAAAAGTTCCTCAATGGTTTGAGAAACATGACAAAGAGTTCAAGATTTTGATGTGGCCTCCAATTTTCCCAGATCGCAATACAATTGAGCATCTGTGGGATGTGCTGGAACAACAAATCCGGTCCATGGAGGTGCAACCTTGAACTTGCGTGACTTAAAGAATCTACTGCTTGTGTTTTGTTGCCAGAAACCACAGGATACATTCAGAGGTCTCGTGGAGTCCATGTCTCAATGCATCAGAGCTGTTTTGACATCATGAGGGCTAACTACACGATATTAGGCAGGTAGTTTTAATGTTGTGGCTGATGGTGTACAATAGCACTTAAATATTGACAGTCATTTAAATATATATAGCACATAGATAATATGTTAGGATAATCTGTAAATCTGTACATTGTTCCAAGGATCATTTGCAAATATGCACTATTTTTAGTTTATATAAACCCAATACTACTCCAGCAAGAGCTATTATTGGCATATAATTTGTCTAATGTCCCATTTATTATTGATGTCAAATGAGTGTCGTTTACCTAATGAAAAAATCCTGACTACTTCAAAGCTGTCTGGTTGTAATTATTTAAAACACACAAGACATACATCTTACCAAAAAACATGGCTCTGTGGAAGAAATTAAGAAATACAAAATGTTCAACCCCTTTGACTTCCAAACTTTTTTATTTAAATACTTGCCATGATTGGGCTTGCCATCTTTTAGAGTCTGCAGTGATGTTCTCCCACTCTCCATCTTGTATTCACTTTTTTGGCTTTATAGTAGTTTACAAGATATACCTGAATTTTGTAACTGAAATTTCAGTCCGCCAGAATATTCATTTTACAAAAAAAAAACAAAAACCCTACATTTATTAAAGTATCATTTTCACTTTATTTGTATGTACCATTATTGCAATATTTCAAATTAATATAAGAATTGTCAACAGGTACGCCTATAATCACAGTTGATGTTGATCTCCACAGTACACTCACAGTGAACTAAAAAGCTCACTTAACCCCTTAACGCCGTTACGGCGTTCTATGCCGTCGTGGCTTTAAAGGGCTTTAAAACCGTTGCGGCGGCATAGAACGACGTAAAGGCTTGCAGCCCCTTGAGCTCCGGCGTACTCACCTCCGCCGCGATCCTCTTCTGGAGGGCTGCCTGACAGCCCAGGCAGCCCTCCCCCGGCAAATCAGGCCCCCGGGGGCCATGTGATCGCTCTCAAAGAGCGATCACATGGCCCCCTATAGCTGGCTGTGGATTTCCAGCAGGGGGGCTGTCTGAAATATCAGACAGTCCCCCTGCTGGTAGGTAGTGTAAAAAAAATATATTAGACGTGTTATAAAATAAATTAAATGCATTTTTATATATATAATATTTGTATATATATATATTATATATAATATATATACATATTATAGATATGTAACGTCATACGTAATGTATTTTAATATTAATATTAGTATTAAAATACACTTAGGATGACATTACATATATATAATATGTATATATATTATATATATAATAGATATATACACATATATTATATATATACGTATAATTACAATAATAAATAAATAAAATAATTAAATAAATAAATAAAATATTGAAACAAAAGTTAAAATAAATTATATATTCATATGTCATTTTATTCTAACTGTATTTTGTTATTAATATATATATATATATTCATATATATATATTGGTAAAAAAAATACACTTAGAATGACATTCTATATATATCTATCTATATATAAAATACAAATAACCGCAAATATATATATAGAGATAAATACATATAATTACATAAAATATTACATTAGTATACACGTAGAATTTAAATACCTATAAATGCATATATATTAAAATTCTACGTGTATATTTAAGTAATTTTTTAACATAATTATGTCATTTGATTAATTAAAATTTGATTGACATGCCTGACAACACAGGGAGAAAGTGCAGAGAATTTAATTTGCAAGCACTATATTTGACCCTGTAACTCTCCAAGACACCATAAAACCTGTACATAGGGGGTACTGTTTTACTCGGGAGACTTCACTGAACTCAAATATTCATGTTTCAAACTGGTAAATTGTATTACAACGATGATATTTTAAGAAAAAGTGACGTTTTTTGCATTTTTTACAAGCGAACTGCACTTTTATGGTCTATATTATTGTTGTAATATGTTTTACTGTTTTAAAACACTAATATTTGTGTTTAGTGAAGTCTCCCGAGAATAACAGTACCCCCCATGTACAGGTTTTATGGTGTTTTGGAAAGTTAGAGAGTCACATATAAGGCTTGCATTTCATTTTTTTCACATTGAAATTTGCCAGATTGGTTATGTTGCCTTTGAGAGCGTATGGTAGCCCAGGAATGAGAATTACCCCTATGATGGCATACCATCTGCAAAAGTAGACAACCCGAGGTATTGCAAGTGGGGTATGTCCAGTCTTTCTTAGTAGCCACTTAGTCACAAACACTGGCCAAATATTCGTTTTTTGCTTTTTTCACACAAAAACAAATATGAACGCTAACTTTGGCCAGTGTTTGTGACTAAGTGGCTACTAAAAAAGACTAAACATACCCCACTTTCAATACCTTGGGTTGTCTACTTTTTCAAATGGTATGCCATTATGGGGGTAATTCTCATTCCTGGGCTACCACACCGTCTCAAAGGTAACATTACCAATCTGGCAAATTTCAATTTGAAAATGGAATGTTCTATATTTGACCCTGTAACTTTCCAAAACAACATAAAACCTGTTAATGGGGGGTACTGTTGTACTCGTGAGACATCGCTGATTACAAATATGTGCATTTTTTTGCAGTAAAACCTAACAGTATTATGAGATTCACAGTTAAAATGTCAGACGGAAATGCAAATTTTAAAAAAAATCTTATTTTCTCACATTTTTTTTACTTTTATTCATAATAAATGATGTTCCATATATGAATAGTTAATGATAGATTAAAGCCCCGTTTCTCCTGAACAACATGATATATAATAAGTGTGGGTGCATATAATTTGAAAGAGGGGAACTACGGGTGAACAGACATATAGCGCAAATTCCAGTTTTTGTTTACGTTTTGTTTTGATCAGAACGTGCACTATTGACTCCGTCCTGAAGGGGTTAATACCATTTATTCAAAACTATGTTTAAAAAGTATGTAAAAATCCTGACATTTTGGACCATTACTGGCTTTAAACCCATTCACAGTACCTGAGTATGAATCTCTTGACCTCTCGATTCAAATTTGCCTCTCCAAATGTGTTCTCTCCTCGAATTGCTTCAGTTAAGGGTTTGCATTTCCATGGAATTTGTGGGGTGTATATATGTGTATATATAGAGCATTTATTGTTTTTGTTGTATATATATGTATATGTATATATATATATATATATATATATATATATATATATATATATATATATATATATATATATGTCAGGATATACTGTGACCCAACATGCAGCATTTAAGTAAAATTAAGCATACAACATAAAGTAAATGCTAAGAATTATACGTATTACCAAGCCTGTCTCAATGTAAATGTAGAATAGTGAGGAACAAACCTTGGTCAGGAGGACCTTAAGAGACAGAAATGATGAGACAAGCCAATAGGTCAAGGATACCAGAAATAAGAATAGTCAAGCCAAAGTCAAAATACCAAGAAAATCACAAGATAAATACACTCTCTCAAAATCAGTAAATGAAAACCACGACAGGGCACTAATAAAAGGCACTTTTGAGTTTTAATAATCCTAAGAAGATAATGATTGGTAAAAACGGACCGTTTAATCCCAAAACATGAATCATTGATGCATGCAAATTTGCATTATTGTCATGATCTCTGGGGGCGGTGCTATAAAGCTTCATGGGTTTGTAGCTGCTGGCATACTTCCAAACATCATTTCATGTTGGAGCTGCTTTGAAAGTGGGCCGGACTACAATCCGCCACAGATTAGGTAAGTTTATTCTAATATCACTAGTGTGCCCACACCGATCTTGTACGGTCACATGATCAGTCCTCCCTGGTGCCGATGCAATTTTTTTAATGTGTAATGTATAAATATAGATTTTTTTTCTATTGCTCATCCTTTTTTCCCATCATTCGGTCACTTCTCACTTGATCTAAATGAATCATCTTTTTTTCCCATCAATCATTTCCTTTTATGGCACCATGGATAGAACTCTGAATTGTAATCAAAATGAACATGGTCATCCATTGTACCAAATTACTCAATGAGTCATTAGTTTTATGATCAGTATATATGGTGGTTTGAAAATAGGGAACTCAGACAATTGCCCACATTTGGACAAATTGCAGTTCGTAATGAAACTTATCTCCAAGTCTAATTATTGATATTAATAATAATTTAGTGAAAAATGTGAAGGCAGATCTATTGTATTAAAAGTTTAGAAATGAGAAGAACCCTAAATGATTTTTAACCATTAAGTTTACATGATTAAATAAAATACTTTTATTTTTATTTCAAAATTCTTACCAAAAATACTGAGCTTACAGTAAAACTGAAAAAGGGAAGTTTTTATCTGAAACAAAAAAAAAAAAAACAGCAGGTCAAAGAAAGTTAGATGATAACATGAAGGAACAGCAACATGCCAGTACTGGAAAATGTTGATTTCTCCAACTAGAGAAAGGATCCAAGAACAACAAAAGCACAAACTGTATTTGGACAGACAGTAGTGTGAAGAGGGAAGAGGTTATGTGGAGGTATACCACCCAAGAATAAGGCAGATTCAGAAACATCCCTGTATTTGAGCATATCGGGACAGCAGAAGGGTTTGGGCAGTGGAGAGCAAAAATGAAGCTAAGAACTTCAAGTGAACAAATTGAAAATGATGGAACCCAGTTTACTAAGTAAACTTTCTGGCCATGAAGGAGACAGGATGTGACTCAAATAGTGTTTCACCTCAGCAACATGAATCACACCTAAACTAAATAGCACATGGTAATGGCAGAATAAGTAGAGTTCAATAATGCTCTCTAAAATTTGACAGCTTTAGACAGAATAAGTATGGTGTAGGGGCTAATTCAATAAAAAAGAGAAGCATCCAAAGTACGGTCAGAGCATGGTTAAGTATTAAGTATTCCTCAAGAGGTGGAGAGAAAACCTCAGATAAGGAAATAAGGAATAAATGAGGTGGAGGGGTTGATATAGAAATTCAAAGTAGGAGAGTGCATTGTAGGTACAGGAAGGAAAACACATTCTATGTATAATCAAATAATAAAGCTGCTGTCTTACCTTACAATCACTTTATTATTATGATAGTGCTTTATCCACTTTGTAGCTGCATGTATCTATCCTCTCGGAGTATATTGTACTTGATTTAAATTCCCCTTTACACCAGAAATAATATTATTTAATATATTCCCTGCTAAGCACTTTCATTAAAAAAATAAATAAATACATAAATAAACAAGCAACTGTTTATAACTGCTTTATAAGTAACATTGCCAGATCAATAAACTGCCTAGAAGTGTGATTTGAAATAATTGTTGTATGCATAATTATCACTGGGAGGGAAATGAGATTATGTAACAATATTGTGAAAGGATATTATAGATCCACTTCCACTCACATTATGATATGTGCATGAATTGGGCTGAGTGGTAAATTTGAAATAGTGAAAAGACTGAGCCAGAAATCTGATTAGAATAAGAGACAGAAATTATGTGGAATAAGGTAAAGAAACAATCACAGGCAGATGACAACTGAGGTATATTTATTTATTTATTTATTATAATTATTTATTATAATGTTATACTATTACTTAGATAACTGAATGTGATTAAACAAAGACTGAGAAAACTAAGAGACAGTTCCAGAGAGTAACAGAAATATGATGGGAAAAAGATGGAGCCAAACAGGAATAAGTTGGAAAAATAGTCTTGATAATGACAGTAGAAAAGATGAAGAAAACATGAGATAGAGAAACACACAAAATCAAGCAACACTGGTAGAAAGATCCAGAGAGATCTTACTCCACTTTTGTTTGTTTTATTGGAAAAAGGGTTGTATTATTTTATAGATATTTTAAATATATGTATATTCCATAGTATTTTTAATACCTTGTATAAATATAAGTTATTAGGTTCTTTAAATATCCTATCCCGTTGCATGTGTATTTATCTATGTATTCTTTCTTTCTATTACATGGACTGCTCTTTTGCCCTCATTACATATGAGAATATACCTATTCTAAAATGGTCACTGGATCATATCTGGCAGCAATATTGTGGATATAGAACATTGTGATTGCCAACCACAAGATGCTACAGGAACTTCAATATGACAGATCAAGTATTCCCGGTAGGACCTGAATACTCAATCGGAAAAGTTACCTATTCTTGGAGTAGTAAGATGGCGCTCGAACCACATCCTCTGAGTAAGCGGACGTCCTCACGGAAGGTGCTGGAAGCTGATTTCAGCGCCAAGTAATTTACATTTAAAGCAGGAATCACAGGTATTCACATTATTCACCTGAGGAAGGCTAGACAGCTGAAACACATTGTGCTTCGATTTACAAGGACCTGTTGCTGCATCAAGTGTATTTATATGTAAGGATTTTATGTTTTTTTATGCAATAAATTTGTAAACTTACTTTAACTAGGTGCTTGTCTGTATTCACCTCTCCTTGGGAAGATACCACATCAGAAGATACCACATCACTCTAACTGCTGGAATTATCATATCACAACTATGCTGTATTACTTGGGCCAGTATTGTACAAGCTCATAAAAATGTCAGTGGGATGTGAATCATTCATTTTGTATACAATATATTTTGCTGCTACTGTATATTACTATATTTCCCTATTTTGAGTATTCTCGTTTCTAGAGACCTGTGACAACTATTACAGAGTATTATCTTTTACTCTGTTGGAGTGTGTTCACTATTATTGGGTTTACACTATATCACACAAGTACACTTTCCACCATTGTTTTATTGTTGTGATCAATTGAGGAATAGCTGTTCAGTAAGTAGAGTGAACCTTTTATGTGCTAAGAGAATCCAGCCTGCAATGTATATCCATTGTACTGAAAGTAGTCTATTGACAGATTCCTTTTCTAATTATTTATTTTCAATTATTTATTTTCAAATATACATGGCTAAAAAATAATGAAAGTGTTTTAAACTGCTAAAAAATAAAGTGACTGTTAGCTCTAAAGGGACTTAAATTATCTCAAAACAACATACTCTTAATGAAATATTCTTGAGAAGAGAAATCCATGGATGCTGACTTACCTCAAGATGTTAAATCATTTTTGAATGACTTAACCCTGAAGTTGAGTTCCTGGCACCTGTATACCCTGTTCCAGGAATCCGTACAGTGGCAGCTGCACTCTTTTCTGCGTGGTGTGCATTGACATATCATTGGCTGCGCACTGAGACTAACACTGCAATAATGAATGGCCACCAGAGATCCAACTTCAGGGTTACACTATTCAAAACCTATTTAAACCCTTGACTAAGGCAGTGTCCACAGACCCTTTAACTCAAAACAGCTTCATTAAGATAAATTTGTTTTGAAAATAGTCCTTGATGACAGACAAAGCTAAAGTTTTTCTAAATAGAAATGAGACGATACAATACAAACAAAAAGCAGGCATGAAAACAGAAGAAGAATATTCTCCAATGTTGGATAATAAAGAATAATATAAAGAATACTATTAGTAATATTATTTAACAATTTCCATATTAAATTAGAGGAATGGAATAAACAGTTAACTAATACCATCTAAAAAGAATTATTTGCTGCCAATAACACATAATAAACTGACTTTGTCCATCTATCAATTAATAAAATGGTATAATGTGCTATGACACGTAATACTTAATAAGCATTTCTTAGAGAACTTCACATTTGAATTATCGTTTTATAGTGGCATATACATTGACCTCAATTGTATTTTATAGATTAGCTTTCCTGATTGAAATTGTTCTAAATTGATTTCCCCAGGCTATTCAACTAGGAGGCTATGATCAATGATATTGTTAATTTATACATTTGATTAATTGCCTGCTTCATTCCACTTGATGGCCACTGCTTACTAATTTGACCAGATGAAAATTTATTTTGGCACGTCTTTTGGAATGCAAAGTGTTAACATTCTTGGTCTGTTTCTTGTAAATCAGATGTAAGATTTTATTGTTGGTTTCCAAAACATATATAATAGTTCAATTATGTTTGTTATCTAACAAGTGTCTGTTAATGCCAATGGCATTGCTAGGCCTAAAAAGTAATACAAAGAGGGGGAGTAGCGCTGAGCCAACGAAGATAAAATAGTCCAAAATAAAAAGTCTCACTAGAGCAGCAATAGACAGTCAGGAATACTTGATAGAATGTAGATGGGGTGATTCTTTAGTAGAACTAGGTGCGTCAGAATATCTCAAGGTGTTTGGTCAAAAAGTACCTGGGCTTGAACCAAAAGCAAAATGTGATGCAAGTAGCCTCTTGTATGACTCCACTGTAATAAACACATATGTATACCTAGCCATTTTTATTAACTGTTCTTTAAACCCTTCAGATGTATAAATCAATTCTTAAACTGCTCAGCTGTATTGACCTCTTCCCAATAATCTTTACATACATACTAGACTTGTGCATGGCATCATTTTATTTATTTATATTGGGGGGTGGGTGCAAATCAGATTTCATTCATGTAATGTTTTAGTCTGGACACATTATAAAAAGTATAAAAGCTATATTTATATATTACATATTTGTCAAATGTACAGTATAATATATACATATTTAAATGTAGATTTTATTGCTACTCTTTTCCCCCCTTTATTGCTCACTTCTCACTTGATCTCTGAATAAAATCAACATGTATGACTCTTCCCTAAACATCAGTTATCTTCTTTTTGTGTGGTCATGGACAAAACTTTGAATTACAAATGAAACAGGTCATTTATTTCTACTTTTGCATGTTATGTGATTCAATCATATCCTAATTCGGGCCTCCAGACTCCCTGATTGCCTAAAATTTGCATGCATCGCAATTTGTTTGAAATTGAATGCACACTTACTATATTTCTAGTAGTAACCTCATTACTAATTGGTCCACTGTGAGATTTACACTATCCTGTTAATTGATCCCTCAACTTGGCTATACTAATAATCTTCCAACCCCAAATGATTAATTTATTACCGTACACTTATAGCCCTGACATCTCTACTCCAGAAATAACACTGTTCCTATATTTATTAACATCACCTATGAATGTCTTATCTATACCCAATAATAATCAACATGCATCCAGGATGGTGATGTGGGAAAGGCAGGCTAATGAGAGCTACATGTGCAGTGGAAAAAGAGATCCACACTGGATGTCTACTTTGGTACTAAGTGTAATAGAAATATAGAATGTGACGGCAGATAAAAAACATTCGGCCCATCTAGTCTGTCCAATTATCTAAATTGGCCTTATCTTAAGTCTAGGATAGCCTTATGCCTCTACCACACATGCTTAAACTCCCTCACTGTGTTAACCTCTACCACTTCAGCTGGAAGGCTATTCATGCTCCCACTACCCTCTCTGTAGGTTTAAAGTTATTTTTAAACCTTTGCTCCTCTAATTTAAGACTATGTCCTCTTGTTGTGGTAGTTTTTCTTTTTTTAAATATTCATTCCTCTTTTACTGTGTTGAATCCCTTTATGCATTTACATGTTTCTATCATATTCCCCCCGTTTTGTCTTTCCTCCAAGCTATAATATTAAGATCCTTATTGGATTAGGACGTCAGTGCATCACACTTAGCATCGGTGTCACACTCAACATCTGCTACCTACCAGCCTGCCAAATAAATTTGGGTCTCTGTCACCCCCCGTGCTTCCTAGAGATTATTATTTTTATTATTATTGGTATTTATAAAGCGTCAACTAATTCTGCAGCGCTTTACAATATTATGAAGGGGGGGGGGGAATTTACAATAAATTACACAGTGACACAGGAACAATAGGTAGAATATGACCCTGCTCAAACAAGCTTACCGTCTAGAGGAGGTGGGGTACATATACAAAACAGTGCAGCAAGGGTGACAGCCAGCAAACAAGGTGGGAAAAGTAGCAGAGATGGAAGTAAGCGTGGAGTATGGCTCTTTAGGAGAGAAAGAGACAGATTTTGATAAGTATAGATAAGTTACTCTGGGAGTCCATAAGCCTTTCTGAACAGATGTGTTTTGAGGGACTTATTAAACAATTGAAGACTAGGGGAGAGTCTCATGGGGGTAGGCAGACTATACCAAAGGAAGGGAGCTGCCCATGAGAAGTCCTGCAAGCGTGAGTTAGCAGTAAGGGTGCAAGCAGCAGACAGGAGAGACACTGGCAGCGTGGAGAGACTGAGAAGGGGCATATCTATGAATCAGGGAAGAAATGTAACAGGGGCTAGAGTTGGTTAGAGCTTTATAGATAAGGGTTAGTATTTCTCAATGCTTTCCTATGGACATTCTGCGTGGTCAATGCGATTTTCGCATTGAGCGTTGCAGAAGCGCCTCTAGTGGCTGTCAGGAAGACAGCCACTAGAGGCTGGATTAACCCTGCAATGTAAACATAGCAGTTTCTCTGAAACTGCTATGTTTACAGCTGCAGTGTTAAAACCTGAGGAACCTGGCACCCAGACCACTTCATTGAGCTGAAGTGGTCTGGGTGACTATAGTGGTCCTTTAGTGGCAGCCACAACTGGATTTATATGCAGGTCCCCATGCAAGGGGTACTCCCACCTGGACCTGAGAGTAGACTACAGTAAAAACACACGCACAATTACATTGACTCTCAGGTCCAGGACGCTCCCACACAAAACAAGATAACCCCTCCCCTGTGCCTGTGAGATAATTGAGTCAAGCACTGTATTAAACTTAATTATCTCCAAGCACAAACACACATTTCCCAAACACCCCCAAAGTACCTTAAAATACATAAAACCCCATAATGTTACATCCCCTGATAGCCCCGATCTGGGTAACAAACATATCCAAAAATCACCCATATTGGTTCAGGAGTTCAGGAATTTCCTGGAATCATAATTCGACCGACCGCACACATGGTCCCCTAATCGAAAATAGTTCCATAGAATCGCTACTAAGTGCTGCTGGGGACAGACCCGGAACCGCAATGTCTTCATTCCAAAATAGTTCCTTGGAATCACAGCAAAGTGCCGCTGGGGACCGACCGGGAACCACAAGTCTTTATGCAAAAAATAGTTTCAGGGCTTTCGCGGCTAAGTCCCCCTGAAGATTTTTCATGGTTTTGGTCCAGTCGAATGGCCGCCTGGGAGCTAGCTTTCAGTTCTATGCACACAAATAGAAAGTGCCGAACCATGGGAACCAGGGGGAATAAAATATGGGTGTTTACAGTCGCTGACCTGGCCTATAGTCGGTGGGCAGGAGGCTGGCAAGCAGGCTCCTCCAGGAGCTTGTGGCAAACTCACGAGGACAAGTGAGTTTGTCACAATGTAGACTAAGTAGACAAATACAGTTGCTAATCAAAGAAAGCAGAAATGTCCATTAATGCTTCTTGAAGTAACTGTATTAAAACATAGTAAATGTAAAAACCCATTGTCATGTAAAAACACACCATTTTAGCCTTTAAACCTACAAGCTACAATAGCAAGCAGCTAATGCAGCTCTCATCAGACTGTCTTTCTCACATCACCATCCTGGATGCAATCTTGGACGGTGCCTTCTGCTCCAGAGTCCTCTTTTCGGTTTTATAACATCCACCTAAAGTTACGATAGCCCTTGTAGTATAATACATTTTATTAAAACAAACCATAAATCTTGATTAAAACATGTATACCAAAGATTGGGTGTCCTGTGTTAGCCAGTCAACTATGTCCTCAGAACTTTTCAAATTCAGGGTACGTGGCCTCTGAACACTGGGCATTATTCTAGGGCCAAAGGGAATCATAGCACCACGTCCACGATGGCCCCTGCGGGGTGGCCTGCCTCTGCCTGTCATTTTTTTTTCGATTAGTGGTACTATGCGTGCAAGCTACTGTGACAACAGATATGAGTGGCACTGGTGTGACACTGAGCCCTGGCAGGCCCTGAAACGCACACTCGTGAAGGAAACTGACTGCTATTATATTACAGTCAAAAAAGTTTAGTTTTTTTTAAATGCAAGCTATGGGGACACCAGATATGAGTGGTGGCACTGGGCAAGTGGGCACAGTATACGCTGTGAGCCTGACACACGCTGGCAGACAACTAACTGCTATTCAATCTATTACAGTCAAAATTGTGCCCTGGCAGGCCCTGAAACGCACACTTGTGAAGGAAACTGACTGCTATTGTATTACAGTCCAAAAGGTTTTCTTTTTTTTAAATGCAAGCTATTGTGACACCAGATATGAGTGAGTGGTGGCACTGGGCAGGCCCTGAAACACACACTAGTGAAGGAAACTGACTGCTATTATATTACAGTCCAAAAAGTTTAGTTTTTTTTAAATGCAAGCTATTGGTACACCAGATATGAGTGAGTGGTGGCACTGGGCAGGCCCTGAAATGCACACTCATGAAGGAAACTGACTGCTATTATATTACAGTCCAAAAAGTTATTTTTTTGTTAAATGCAAGCTATTGTGACACTAGATATGAGTGGTGGCACTGGGCAGGCCCTGAAACGCACACTAGTGAAGGAAACTGACTGCTATTATATTACAGTCAAAAAAGTTTTGTTTTTTTTAAATGCAAGCTATTGTGACACCAGTAAGTGAGTGATGGCACTTGGCAAGTGGGCACAGTATACGCTGTGAGCCTGACACACACGCTGGCAGACAACTAACTGCTATTCAATCTATTACAGTCAAAAATTTATTAAAAATGTACACTACTGTTACACCAGATATGAGTTGCACTGGTGTGACACTGTTCCCTGGCAGGCCCTGAAACGCACACTCGTGAAGGAAACTGACTGCTATTATATTACAGTCCAAAAAGTTTAGTTTTTTTTAAATGCAAGCTATTGGGACACCAGATATGAGTGAGTGGTGGCACTGGGCAGGCCCTGAAACGCACACTCATGAAGGAAACTGACTGCTATTATATTACAGTCCAAAAAGTAATTTTTTTGTTAAATGCAAGCTATTGTGACACCAGATATGAGTGGTGGCACTAGGCAACTGGGCACAGTATACGCTGTGAGCCTGACACACACGCTGGCAGACAACTAACTGCTATTCAATCTATTACAGTCAAAATTTTATTTTTATAAAAAAATGTACACTACTGTTACACCAGATATGAGTTGCACTGGTGTGACACTGTGCCCTGGCAGGCCCTGAAACGCACACTCGTGAAGGAAACTGACTGCTGTTATATTACTGTCCAAAAAGTTTAGTTTTTTTTAAATGCAAGCTATTGTGACACCAGTGAGTGAGTGGTGGCACTGGGCAAGTGGGCACAGTATATGCTGTGAGCCTGACACACAGGCTGGCAGGCAGGCAACTGCAATTACATTACACAGAAAAAATAAAAAAGCAGACTGATGTTCTAGCCCTAAAAAGGGCTTTTTGGGGTGCTGTCCTTACAGCAGAGATCAGATGAGTCCTTCAGGACTGTAGTGGACACTGAATACACTAGCCTAGCTATCGATTTCCCTATCAAATCAGCAGCAGCTACACTGTCCCTACTCTCACTAAGAATGCAGCTTCACAATGAATGTAAAATGGATGCTGTCCAGGAGGTGGGAGGGTCTGGGAGGGAGGGTCTGCTGCTGATTGGCTGGAATGTGTCTGCTGACTGTGAGGTACAGGGTCAAAGTTTACTCAATGATGACGAATAGGGGGCGGACCGAACAGCGCATGTGTTCGCCATCCGTGGCGAACGCGAACAAGCAATGTTCGCCAGGAACTATTCGCCAGCGAACAGTTCGGGACATCACTAATTATAAATGATGTAGCACATGGGCTTTGAAGATTGCATGTGTTTCTCGAAGGTGTGAAAACAGTATTTAGTATTTATTAAGTTATTGTTATATTATAGCTGCAGTGCTTATTTGTCCTTTAATTTGTGCAATTTAGTAATGAATAAATGTTATCTAATGCTAGTTTTATACATCAAGTAAGAGGAAGTGTTTGTGATGTTTGTTCTGCCCATGCATAAAAAAAATTATGTAATGGTTATATGTTAGAAAAAAGATTTTTAAGATATTTGAGGCAATGAGTTTCCAAAGTTTAATGCTCTCATTAAATTTTTGAAAACTCCTATTCATTAGAAATGTAATTGTACAAATTTATCAGGAATAGAGATATCCTAAACCCTAAAATAAATATGTCCTTAAAGTGACCAAGCTCATGACTAAGACAGATAAATTAAATGTCTGCAATGTCTGCAAGGAAACAGAGTAAACGAGAACCAGACCAAGGTCTGGGATAACAGAGATACGCAGAATCAATTGTCAAGTCAGTATAACATAGATCAAGGATGGTAAAGCAAGCAGAGGTCAGAGAAGAATAAATCCAATACACAGTATAAATGCACTCTCGGGTAACAAGACAGGGCAAGGAAACAACAGCAACGAGTATATATACCTAGTATTGGTATATAGAGGACTGTGATATCACAAGTGTGTACACATCATCAAAAGGCACCATACAAACAGTCAACAAGGGGTCCTGGAAAATATTAAAGATATTGGATTGTGATTGCATTGGCATTGTTAACAGCTTATTGGTAGCCGTTTTATTGATATTTCATATAAAAAAATCTGTTCGTATCTCAATACTAGTATATTGTGTAGTGTGCAAATTTGATACATAAAGTTAAACCCGTTTAAAAACTATATTGCTATTACAAAACCACTTTTTTCATAAATTTGCAATAGATGGAACCAAACCATTATTAATAATTGTATAAAATCTAATAACGTGATACTGAATAAACATTAAGTCAATATACATTGTACAACTTACAATGAAATTTCATAAAAACTTAACAACTTTAATTATACAAATTTCAAGATTTCTATGGTTCTATATTCATGTCTAATGAATTAATTAGTTATAGGGTGGTTGATTGACACCTAGTGAATTACAGCATCAGTAAAATAAAAAAGCTATATTACCTACAAAGTTATATCCATTCCAGCAATAGCTGGGGGGCAAACTTGTCACTCTATAAAAGATATATTGATGAACTTTTCTTCATATGCAGGGGTGATAGCCAATCATTCAATAATTTCATCCTTCAACTCAATTCCAACAATTGGGGTGTTAAACTTACATATGACTACAGAACCACACAAGTTAATTCCCTGGATTTGATCATATACAAGACAATAAGATCAAAACTAAAACTTATTGAAACCATTGGACATGAACATTGTGAAAGAAAGCTGCCGTTATGGTCCCTGGCAGGCTAATGTTCTGAAAAAGTCAATTTGTAAGGCTTGAAGGAACTTGATGCAGATGTAAGTCAAAGCCAAAAAATGTAAAAAGATTTTGAAACTAGGAGATATAACAAAAAAAAAATATATATTTGATTTTAATAGACAAATCAATAAGAAAGAAGAATTGGAAGGAGTTGTAAACAGAAAAAAAATGCAAAGTAACAATGATGTACTTTTTATTTGTAATTATGCCAGAGGAAATCAGACCGATTATTAACCATAACTGGCAACTTTTATTAAGTGATCCTTTTTAAAAACACATTTAACCTCATCAGCCCAAAATTGTACACCAGACATAAAGGGAACATAATAATTTTCTAGATGGCAAAAAAAGCTGTTAATAGTGGGGAATGCAGAGCTTGTAAGTGACTTGTAAGGTGTGATAAATTAAAACTCTCATACGAGTGACAGATATACACTAAAACATATGCTATGATATTACAGAGGTCTAAACCTGGTCAAGAGTTTTTAAAACAGAGAAATATATATTTTAGCTTTTAATACACCTACCACCAGGAGTGTTGAGAGAGGGGTTGACCCGCGATAGAGCCAGTGGAGGGAATCTGAAAAGCCCCAGGTCTCCAAAATGCTCTTTACGATTGTGGCGAACAGAACCTCACCATGGGCTCCTGGAGGAGCCTGGTTGCCAGCCTCCTGCCTCAGGACTATGGGCACTGCAATATAGCTTGCCCAATGCACTTTAAAAGGCTTGTACTCCAGAAGGAGAGACCGAGCATTAGCCCTAACTTCCTGGAACTATTTTGGGCATAGGACCATGTGCACGGTCGGTAAAAATTATGACTTCCATGGAAATTGTGAACCCCTGAACCGATCTGGGTGATTTTTGGATATGTTGGTCTTCCAGATCGGGGCTACAGGGGATGTGACTTTTGTGGGGTTTCCATGTGTTTTGAGGGTAATTTTGGGATGTTATTTAAATGTATGTTTTCTGTGCCTGGAGATATTTGAGTTTAGTACAGTTCCTGACTCAATTATCTCTCAGGTACAGGGGAGGGATTACACTGTTTTATGTGGGAGTCTCCTGGACCTGAGAGCCAATGTAATTACAGTGTGCAGTTTGTCACAGTCCCCTCTCAGGTCCAGTGGGGAATGCGACAAATATATAAAAAACAAAAGTAAAGTATAAACACTAAAGGTGAAAACCGTATAACTGGAAGTGATCCCAGGTGTACTTCACAGCCACCTAAGAGAATATACACATATATATAAAGAAGTGGAAACCACCCAGAATACGTTAAGATCTATATATAAAAATAGAATGACCTGTATTGAGGTAAATCCTCCAAATATGCGCTCTGTATAAACAAATCAAATAGCTAACATAGCGTAAAATAGTTTAAATTAGGAATATAAGTAAATGTGGTGTAAATGCACTCACAAACAGATGGGAGGATCAAGCCTTTCACCCACTCAGGGGTACTGTGATGAATATAAGATGCAGGATGTAGTCTTCCAACCAGATATAAAAAATAAAGGAATCAAATATAGTGAAAGTACGTAGTAAAAATATATAACACGTTTTATTGGTCGCACTTACACTTGGGATGTATAAAACAGCATATCTCCAAATAATTATGGACCTCTCGATGATGTAAATCCAGAGTTTTCACAATGGAAGTCCAAAAGCAGTAATTAAAATATAACAAAACATAAATTAAACAATAATAAATAAAAAAGTTCACAGGAAAATAAATCCAACGCGTTTCGTCCGTTAGAATGCTGGACTTCTTCAGGGATTTCTAGAGGTTCTTCCTTGTGAGTCTTTTATAGCTGGTAAAATCTCCGGTTCGTCCGGACAGCTGAAAATGTTGGCGTGCGTTTCACTGGTGGAACGCACAAAGCGCGCCGAATATCCGGAACGCTTGATTAGTATTTCCGGGTATGAAGACGCATGCGCGCGACTCGCGCATGCGTACACAACAAGTACCGCAACCTACGAGGGACATAAAACATAAGGCGAAAATCGCCTGAGAGTCTGCTCCAGAGAATATAATGTAATATTCGTGTGCTTCTATCAGAACCCTCCATGCAAGGATAAGGGACATGGGAATAAAAAGGAAATAAATATATAATATAAAAAAAGTGGATATATATAAAAAAATGGATATATATAAAAAAAGGGGGGAATATGGGATTTAACTGAAATAAAGCTAACAAATTAGCTTTACTAAAAATGTATATGTACATATTATACAATGCAGCAACTGATCCATTTAGCATATAGTGTTCTGATGTATCACACCAAGCACATACATATATTTATATCCAAATACAACCATATATTAGAAAAAACATCTATACCATGTATAAAATATAACTTGACCCAACAATATGAAAGAAAAATCCATTATAGCCCAACAGATTTGATAGAAAAATCTACTTAATGAGACATATTTAAGTGCACATACATGATTGCTTATGAGAAATACAGAAGAACATTAAATAAGTCCCTGTAAATCAATTTCCTGATTTAATCCCAAATCCAAAGTTTTAAGGTTAAAAATCCAAAAGGCTTCTTTTTTAACTAACTCCTGTATTTTGTCTCCTCCCCTCCATCCTAACTGTACAGAATCAATTCCAAAAGCCTGGAAAGAATTCCAGCAAAAAAGGGGGCATGAATTACAGTGTTTTGGAACACTATGGTCAATTTTATTTCTCTTTATATTATTAAAATGTTCCAAAATTCTGGTATGCAATTTTCTGGAAGTTCTGCCCACATACTGGGCCCCACAGCCACATTGCAACAAATAAATGACAAAGGAAGAAGAACAATGAATGTGTTTTTTGATAGTGTACGTTTTTTTGGTATAAGTACCCACTGTACAGACAATCAGGTGTTCCTTGAACAATCCACAATTATCAAACAAAGATATGCAGATAAAGGCTATAATATTGAGAATATGGAAAAAAACTGAGACTGAGATCCTAAATACCGAGAGAGCAAAGTTTCTGGAAGATAAAAGTTTAAATATAAATGTAAATGAAAATAAAAGGGAAGATGACCACACAACAGTCCAACAAGAAACTAAAAATAGGTCTATATTTAAAAACAAGTTTAAAAGTAAGAATAAAAACAAAGATGCTAACAAAAAATTTGAATTCGCTTTTGTAACTCAATTCAACTCTAAAGCAAAACAGATAGAAAAAGTACTCAAAAGACATTGGTACATTCTAAAAAGAGATGACATTTTAAAACACATAATACCTGATTTTCCAATGGTCTTTACAAAAAATCCACCAATCTAAAAAATAAATTGGCACCCAGTTTACTACCCAGTGCACCTCCCTGTAATAATTTTTTGAAAAGTCCGATACAAGGTTTTTTTAGCTGTGGCCACTGTTCGACTTGTAAACACCAAAAAAGAAAAGTCAAAGATTTTGTGGGTACTTATACCAAAAAAACGTACACTATCAAAAAACACATTCATTGTTCTTCTTCCTTTGTCATGTATTTGTTGCAATGTGGCTGTGGGGCCCAGTATGTGGGCAGAACTTCCAGAAAATTGCATACCAGAATTTTGGAACATTTTAATAATATAAAGAGAAATAAAATTGACCATAGTGTTCCAAAACACTGTAATTCATGCCCGCTTTTTTGCTGGAATTCTTTCCAGGCTTTTGGAATTGATTCTGTACAGTTAGGATGGAGGGGAGGAGACAAAATACAGGAGTTAGTTAAAAAAGAAGCCTCTTGGATTTTTAACCTTAAAACTTTGGATTTGGGATTAAATCAGGAAATTGATTTATAGGGACTTATTTAATGTTCTTCTGTATTTCTCATAAGCAATCATGTATGTGCACTTAAATATGTCTCATTAAGTAGATTTTTCTATCAAATCTGTTGGGCTATAATGGATTTTTCTTTCATATTGTTGGGTCAAGTTATATTTTATACATGGTATAGATGTTTTTTCTAATATATGGTTGTATTTGGATATAAATATATGTATGTGCTTGGTGTGATACATCAGAACACTATATGCTAAATGGATCAGTTGCTGCATTGTATAATATGTACATATACATTTTTAGTAAAGCTAATTTGTTAGCTTTATTTCAGTTAAATCCCATATTCCCCCCTTTTTTTATATATATCCATTTTTTTATATATATCCACTTTTTTTATATTATATATTTATTTCCTTTTTATTCCCATGTCCCTTATCCTTGCATGGAGGGTTCTGATAGAAGCACACGAATATTACATTATATTCTCTGGAGCAGACTCTCAGGCGATTTTCGCCTTATGTTTTATGTCCCTCGTAGGTTGCGGTACTTGTTGTGTACGCATGCGCGAGTCGCGCGCATGCGTCTTCATACCCGGAAATACTAATCAAGCGTTCCGGATATTCGGCGCGCTTTATGCGTTCCACCAGTGAAACGCACGCCAACATTTTCAGCTGTCCGGACGAACCTGAGATTTTACCAGCTATAAAAGACTCACAAGGAAGAACCTCTAGAAATCCCTGAAGAAGTCCAGCATTCTAACGGACGAAACGCGTTGGATTTATTTTCCTGTGAACTTTTTTATTTATTATTGTTTAATTTATGTTTTGTTATATTTTAATTACTGCTTTTGGACTTCCATTGTGAAAACTCTGGATTTACATCATCGAGAGGTCCATAATTATTTGGAGATATGCTGTTTTATACATCCCAAGTGTAAGTGCGACCAATAAAACGTGTTATATATTTTTACTACGTACTTTCACTATATTTGATTCCTTTATTTTTTATATCTGGTTGGAAGACTACATCCTGCATCTTATATTCATCACAGTACCCCTGAGTGGGTGAAAGGCTTGATCCTCCCATCTGTTTGTGAGTGCATTTACACCACATTTACTTATATTCCTAATTTAAACTATTTTACGCTATGTTAGCTATTTGATTTGTTTATACAGAGCGCATATTTGGAGGATTTACCTCAATACAGGTCATTCTATTTTTATATATAGATCTTAACGTATTCTGGGTGGTTTCCACTTCTTTATATACCAGTGGGGAATGCCCCTGGAATATGTTATGGAAAACCCCTTGCATGGGGACCTGATAATATAAGGCCAGTTGTGGCTGCCATTAAACAGTTCCTCTTTACTCTTAACATAGAGCCTCGTCTCATGTATGGAGGGGATAGCTATATTCACTCTGGGGATTGCTATAATTACTATACTCCCTTGGATTACAACACTTGCTCTTGTAAGAGCATCCTGCTTTACTCTCTGGACTCGGAGAGGTTTACCCACTAGAACCTGGATCCTGGCTTTGGGTCCAGGGTGGGTGGAGGACAGCGAGATCCCAACCAAGCTGTAACGCTGGCTGTGGGGTTTATGGTGGTTATGGTGTCTGGTGGAGTGCTTAGAAGTACTCAGTGTTGCTAGGAAGCATCGATTGGTGGAGACACTCAGTCAGGGTGCCAGGTGGCCCACCACAATGATTATTAAGCCTGTGTCCCAAGTCCTGGGGCTGCTTGTGGACTTGGGGCTGTGCACAGCTCTCAAACACTGCCATTGCAGACCTTGAGCTCCAGTCTGATCAGACCATTGCCACAGGTTACCATGGTAATGCTCTGATACAATGCGTTTGGAGTTTGCAACAGCCATTCCACAAGGTCTGCAACAGCAGAGATCAGAAACTCTCCACACTGGACCCCCAGGGAATGACGTGATGCCTCCCCTCCCTGCCCCAAGGTAACCATAGGCTGGCAGTAATAAACAGGCTTTTAAAAAAAATACATTAAAACAAAAGTTTTTTTATTTATATCTCACCCCCTTCACATACACTACAGCCCCTATCTGTACAAAAAGGACAAGGTGAGGCCTGATAGAACGCAGTTGTTGTTGGGGGATTCTATCTTAAGAGGTGTGGGGTTGAACAATCGTGGCTTTGTGAGATGTCTTTCTAGAGCTATTGCTCACAGAGACAGGATACATATTTGTAACATTGTTAAGTAATCAAAGCAGGAAGGGGAATTAGAGGTACTTGTCCATCTTGGGACAAATGATTTGGCTTGTAATGTGGTTTTTGAGGTAAAGGAAGTGTTTTGTGTTCTTGCCAATGATATATGGCAGGTTGCTTCCACACTGTCATTCTCTGAAGTTCTGCCTGTGCATAACACTCAGAATGACAGGCGGATGCGTATCAGGAACTTTAACTTGTAGTTTGGTGAATGGTGTCGGGAGCAAGGATTTGGTTTTATTTCTCATAGTAGCTCTGTTTGGAATGGAAATAAACTGTACAAAAAAGATGATTTGCATCTTTCTCAAAAGGGAACAAATGTTCTCAGCGAGCAGTTCAGAGGTTTTGCTAGGAAATAATTAAAAGAAGGAGGGGGGACAAAAGGGTGATAAAACATCAATTCAATTGCCCCCCCAAAACAAGGACAGAAAGTAACTGTAACAAGTGTGTTAAAAAATGACAAGCTTAGAGTCATGTCTACAAATGCTCACAGTTTCTGGAATAAGATCCATGAACTTGTGGCAACAATGGCAACTGAGAATGTAAATTTAGTGGCTGTAACTGAGACATGGTATAATAAGAAAAATGACTGGGACATAGCAACACCAGGGTACTCTTTATATGGAAAAGACAGAAGGTAAGAAAGGGGGGGTGGTCCTGAATGTGAAGAATAGCATAAAATCTAGCCTAATAAAAGTTAGTGAGGCGAACATAGAGTCTGTTTGGGCTACGTTAGAATTTGGAGATCACACAGTAACTTGTGTAGGTGTGATTTACAGGCCCCTTGGACAAATAGAAGAGTTAGATAATCTACTAGTAGAGGAAATAGCTAAAATGACAATGAAGGGAGGAGGTTATCATTGTGACTGACTTTAAACTTCCTAATGTGAACTGGAAATCCAAAATAGCTGCTTGTGCCAGGAGCACACATATTCTAAACTCCCTACTGGGATTGTCTCTAAAACAAGTCGTTGAGGAACCAACTCGTAAGGAGGCCATACTAGATTTAGTGTTCACAAATGGAGATTTGGTATCCGATATTACTGTAGGTGAAAGCTTAGGATCCAGTGATCATTAGTCAGTGTGGTTTAATATAAGAACAGTGACTGAGTCACACCACACAAAAACAAAAATTTTAGACTTTAGAAAAACTGACTTTTCTAAAATTAGAATATGCACAAAGGAGTCCTTGTCAGACTGGAGCAGTTTAAATGGAGTTCAGGAGAAATGGGATTATTTAAAAGTTGCACTGCTGAAGGCAACAGAAAATTGCATTAGGCTTGTCAGTAAAACCCAAAAAAATAAGAAACCACTGTGGTACTCTGCAGATGTGGCCAAAATAGTAAAAAGCTAAAATTTAGCCTTTAGTAATTATAAAAAAAACAGAGTGTGGAAGACAGACAGGTCTATAAGATTAGGCAGAAAGAGGCTAAGCAAGTTATTAGAGCCTCCAAAGCACACGCAGAAGATAAAATAGCATCAGTCAGTAAAAAAGGGGGATAAAACATTTTTTAGATACATAAATGAGAAAAGGAAAGTAAATCAAGGATTACTTAAATAAAAAAAAAAAAAGAAGGAAGGTATGTAGAAGAGGATAAAGGTCTAGCTGATTGCCTGAATGAAAATGAAGGAAATGGGTCTCAGTTTGGAAAAATGACAAATGAGTCATTTGTTACATGTGAGTTTACAGAGGAAGAGGTTCTATTTCAGCTGCCAAAAGTAAAGACAAATAAGTTGATGGGACCTGATGCAATACACCCAAGGTTATTAAAATAACTTAGTGGTGTACTAGCATAACCATTAAAGGATTTATTTAACCAATCATTGTTAACATGAGTAGTCTCAGAAGATTGGAAATTAACAAATGTTGCACCCATTCACAAGAAAGGTAGTATTGAGGAGTCGGACAACTATAGGCCAGTAAGCCTTACTTCAGTAGTGGGGAAAGTGATGGAAACCATGTTAAAGGATAGGATTGTTGAACATCTAAAATCCCATGGATTTCAAGATCAGAGACAACATGGGTTTACTTCAGGGAGATCATGGCAAACTAATCGTATTGAATTGTTTGATTGGGAAACTAAAATAATAGATCGGGGTGTTGTAGTAGACATTGCCTACCTAGATTTCAGTAAGGCCTCTGACACTGTTCCACATAGAAGGCTCTTCAAGAAACTGCAATCTTTAAGTTTGGATTCCAATATTGTTGAATGGGTTAGGCAGTGGCTAAATGACAGGCAACAAAGGGTTGTTGTCAACGGAGTAGATTCGAAGCAAGGTCTAGTTACCAGTGGGGTAACTCAGGGATCTGCACTTGGACATATTCTCTTTGATGTTTTTATTAGTTATATTTCAGAAGGTCTTGATGGTAAGGTTTGTCTTTTTGCTGATGATACTAAGATATGTAATAGGGCTGATATTCCAGGAGGGATAAGCCAAATGGCAAATGATTTAGGTAAACTAGAAAAATGGTCAGAGTTGTGGCAACTGACATTTAATGTGGATAAGTGCAATAAAATGTGGATAAGTGCAAGAAAATGCATCTTGGATGTAAAAACCCAAGGGCAGAGTACAGTCCTAACCTCAACATCTGAGGAAAGGGATTTAGGAGTAATTATTTCAGATGACTTAAAGGTAGGAAGACGATGTAATAGAGCAGCTGGAAATGCTAGCAGAATGCTTGGTTGTATAAGGAGAGGTATTAGCAGTAGAAAGAGAGAAGTGCTCGTGCCATTGTACAGAATACTGGTGAGACCTCACTTGGAGTATTGTACGCAGTACTGGAGACCGTATCTTCAGAAGGATATTGATACTCTAGAAAGAGTTCAGAGATGGGCTACTACGCTTGTGCATGATTGCAGGATACAACTTATCAGGAAAGGTTAAAGGATCTTAACATGTATAGCTTGGATGAAAGACGAGACAGGGAGGATATGATAGAAACATTTAAATACATAAAGGAAATCAACACAGTAAAGGAGGAGACTATATTTAAAAGAAGAAAAACTACCACAACAAGAGGACATAGTCTTAAATCAGAGGGTCAAGGTTTAAAAATAATATCAGGAAGTATTACTTTAATGAGAGGGTAGTGGATGTATGGAATAGCCTTCCAGTTAAATTGATAGATGTTAACATGCGTGAGATAGACATAAGGCTATCCTAGACTTAAGATAAGGCCAGGGACTAATTAAAAGTATTTTGAAATATTGGGCAGACTAGATGGGCCGAATGGTTTTATACTGTACTTTTTAAAATAAATATAAATTTCTATGAAAATTTAAGGTATTTTTTTTTTTGCGGCCCACATAAACTTAAACCTTGTTTATGTGGCTCGTGCCAGACTTTGAGTTTGACATGCTTGCCTTACGGTTTGTGTAATGCACCAGCTGTGTTTCAACATTTCTTAAATTACATTTTCCATGATCTTCTGGATCAACATATTGTGGCATTATTTTTGCTAAATAAATCATGACATGTTGTAATGTGTCATGTGTTGTTGTTCATTTGAGGTTGTATTTTCCTAATTTTAAGACCTGCTAAGGACAAATGATTGTTATGATGTCCTGATATGTAAAACCATAGAATTAAAAGCGGATGTATTTTCTTTTTGCCATGACTCTATCTATCTATCTGGCCTATGTGCAGTTGTATCATGTTTAGCCTCACCATAATCTTTTTGGTACCTAGTTTTACGCTCTATATAGCTATATGACTTTAACTTCCAGATCTGAACTGGCACCATGCTGATGAGACAAAGTGGAATTGAAGTTCATTGAAGGTTTCTGGTCACTGAGAGAGGGGTTAATTTCAGAGTTAGATTACACAGAATGTTAGGATGATTAAACAATTGAGAGGGTTTGCAATTCTGGTATTAAGGTTGTTTACGATTATTGCGTTTAGGGATAGAATGGAGATACATTTAGAATTGGGGTACAGGGGGTGTTTTTTTAAGAGTATGTACACATAGGATTAAGCTAAAGACAGTCTGATTAGGGGGTGAAGAAAATATAAATTCTGTTTACATAATACTAGGTCAGAAACCGAATAAATCACATTACAGGAAGGTTGTTTAGAGTGATCAGTTGGCTGCAATAAAGAGGCCTGCTTGAACAAAGGGAGGATAATAGACAGCATGTACTGTTAGAAGTAAACGCATTAATAGTCCATAGTGGCACTGATGGTGCACGTTTGTATTGCGGAACAGAGCTTCTGTCAATGCCTCTTAAAGTGACAGGCATTTATTTCCTTAAAGGTACAAAAGTCAATAAATATGGCACAGACACTGGAAGAGCTGAGACATAACTGAGCTGGATGCCTGTTAAAACCAGGACTGTCATCAAGGGGTGACAACCATGACGGGTATCAGGTGTCCCCGATCTGTAGCGGTGGAACTAGCAGCTGCACCAGGGCATGTACACTGATGCTACCCATCGGATGAGGCATGGGGCCACACAATGAGCATATGTCTTCAAGGGCCCAGTCAGCACCGCAGCCCTTTAATAGCTTTACCTTTAAAAATGGCATCCACAGCCAGTCCTCGGTGGAAGTGAGAGCCATTCACTTTCTCCCAGCTTACTCCGTGCAGGACAGAGGAAGCAGAGCGTAGGCAGTGAAGAGGGGAGAGCATTTGCTAGAGCGACAGTCACCATCCTGCACCTGAAATTGAATAAACAGGAGGGTGACTAAAAAATTACCTGCATGTTTGTGTGTCAGTAGGTATGTCTGCGTGTGTCTGTGCAGGTATGTATGTCTGTGTAAAAATATAGCACAAGAACACAGATAAAAGTGTTGCACAGAAACACAAATAAAAGTAGTCAGGCAAAGTGATAGAGGGAGTGGAAGCAGACACATAATAGGTAGAGAACAATGAGAGATGTAGCTCTAGAACTGGAAGGAGGGTCACCAATCTCCTAAATATACACAGACATACATATATCACTTATTTAAAGGAACACTATAGGGTCAGGAACACAGACATGTATTCCTGACCCTATAGTGTGAAAACCACCATCTAGCCCCCCTGGGCCCCTCATGCCTCCCTAAAAATAGTAAAATCTTACTTGTATTCAAGCCTGAAGCTGTAGCTTTGCATGCTGTTTGCCTCAGAAAAACAAGCTGTCTGCTGACATCATCAGAAGTGGTAGCCTGATCCAATCACAGTGCTTCTCCATAGGATTGGCTGAGACTGACAAGGAGGCAGATCAGGGGCAGAGCCAGCATGATTCAAACACAGCCCTGGCCAATCAGCATCTCCTCATAGAAATTAATTGAATCAATAAATCTGAGGAAAGTTCAGTGTCTCCATGCAGAGGGAGGAAACACTGAATGTTTGGATGCATATTAGGCAGCCATGACTCAGGAAGGATCTCTAACAGCCATCTAAGGAGTGGCCAGTGAAGTTATCACTAGGCTGTAATGTAAACACTGCATTTTCTCTAAAAAGACAGTGTTTACAGCAAAAAGCCTGAAGGTAATAATTCTACTCACCAGAACAAATTCAATACGCTGTAGTTGTTCTGGTGACTATAGTGTCCCTTTAATAAAGTGAAGTAACATAATAATCCAGGAGCTACAATAAACTCACATATAACTAATAACTAATAATTAGAAGTGTTCATAGAATACATGACTAAGAATCTTACTTCACTTTATTAAGTTAGTGATATCTGTATTTCTTTGTATGCCTGTGTGTCCTTGCATAAAAGTAAGAATGGCATGCGGTGCTATAGTCTCAGAGAGATCTACAAAATAGTTTTATAAATGTTCTTTTCTGGAGCTTCTCATTTTGTTCCAGTCTTGCAGTATCTAATTTTCAGCACTGAGATTATGTTCATATAAATCCAAAGGCAAGACTAGCCCAAGATACATCTAAAGTATACATTTATGCTTTTGAATTTATTGCAAGTATAAAGTTATTAAATATTTAATATTAGAAACTTATATTTTGCTGTCTTTATGTTTGTTTTTTAAAAATAAATAAGAACAGCTCAGTATTTTATATGTAATATTTTTCTAGGTACTGGAGCATTTTTGAAAGGTGACTTCCATAGAGAATAGAAAGTTCTGCTTTTAATGTAGCTGTGCAAATCCTATATATATTACACTTGTGCAAAGAGAAAAAAATGCAGTTCATCCTACTTAATTTGTTTTGGGCAATTTGGGATTTGTCCATGTGGCGTTTTGGTTTGTATGAATTTTGTCCATGCATACTTTAAGAGAAACACACTTCAGATGATGAACCAATGATGAACCAATATTGTGAAACTTGGACAATCAGTGTTCTGCAAAATATAAATATTATGGTTATAATTTGCAGTACACTGCATTTTTGCACCATTTTGTTCACAGATCAAGTGAGTAACCAAGAGAGGGAGAAAAAGGAGGAGCAGTAAAAACAAAAACAAAAAAACTATAGTTATATATTATATATTTACTAAATATATAATCTATGAATATGGATTTTTTTTGTAACTGGTCCTCCTCCATCCCCTCTGTTGGCCACATCTCACTTGGCTGTCCCCTAACTATTAATCATCTTTTTTTCTCCTTCAATTAGTAAATGTTTTGTGCCACTGACTGCACTACAAATCATAAATCAAATGGAAAGGTTTTGTGCTTTGTCTGTTTCATTTGTTTTGTTATTCATTCATATAGTATTTGACAGTTCGAGAACTGGGATGAACCACCCAGTGACTAACATTTGGACACATCTTAATTAGTTTAAAACTGAATGTCTAATCTTAATCTAAGTCTAATTATAATTGTTTTTTTTTTTTTTTTTTTGCATCTCCCACACCCATTGCAAGGGTGGCGAAAAGGTAGATCCTGAAATATTGTACAACCATTTGCCCATCTTTGCAGGGTTATATTTAGTACTGAACAGTGTTTGTATGCTTGAATGTAAGCATGGTTTTTGTGTAGAGTATATGTGTGTGAGTTTATGGGTGTGTTTCTATGTAGTGTTGGCCTTTGAATGCAGGGGTGTGGTTAAATATAATATGGGTGTCTTAATACAGATGTGTGTATGTATGTAGTGTTGGCATTTGAATGCAAGGGTGTATTTGTATGTAGTGTTGGAGTTTGAATGCTGAGATGTATGTACACATGCACTGCCCTCACAGACATATACATACACTGACACACAGATACACATACTGACACACAGATACACATACTGACACACAGATACACATACTGACACACATGCACATGCAGATACACTGACATGCAGATACACATACTGACACACATGCAGATACATAGACACATAGGTAAAACACTGACACAAATAGATATACATAGAAACAAACACTGAAACACATGCAGATACACAGACACATTGACACACATACAGATACACACTGGCACAGATACAGGTACACAGACACACAGAAACACACACTGGCATGCAGATACACAGACACACACATACAAACACTGCCACACATACAGATACACAGACACACAGAAACACATCATAACACATATATAGATACACACTCTGACACACCTGCAGATACACAGACATACTGAAACACACAATGACACACATACAGATACAGACACACAGATATATACACTGACACACATACAGACACAAATGGTGGTCAAAATTTTAAATGTTTAACCACCCTCCAGTTTCCTACCTTTTTGGTCCAGGAGGGTGGCATCCCTGAGGCTCAGTCTGCTGACTGTAGGTGTTGGGAACCGTAGGCTATCTCTTGCAGAATGCAATCCCCCTCCCTCCCACATGGTCAATCTTGGAGGAAGTGACTGGCTGTAACTTACTCCCAGCACTACAGATAAGAAAGAGGCCCCGTCACCCTGTTAAAGCACCACAGCGCATGCCCAGGCCCCTGATAACACATTGGGTGGCCCCAAGTAATAGGCCCCCACAGCCGCACTGGCAGCACCGGTGGTAGTTCTGCTGCTGCATATATGTATGTATAATCTATAGACACAAGGAAATGGAAAACGAAGTGTATTCTGAAGTCACCAGATCATGTTTTATTAAAGTAACACTCTAGAATACTAGAGTCTAAAATTTTATTATAAAAGCAAAAAATGTAATTGTTCTCACATACAGTAGATGTGACAAATATACATAAATAAAACTGGTCAAATACCTTGCTTATAGTTATTTGCAATGATGCTGAAGGCATTACTAGCAGTACATATTATTATACATGGCAACAGAATGCAAATAAAATGTCTTCACTAAAGCATGATGCCCATGTAAATTCAGTTAAACCATATATTTCTCAAGGAAAGGCATTTAAAACAGCTATAGCAATCCTTATCAACCTCTGAAAAAGCTAATGTAATGCTAACAGTGAAATTAGTCCATTTACTCCTACTTCCTCAATGACTGTAGAATTGATATTATCCATTTCATTTTTTGTACTGTTTTAAAATATTTGTACTCAGTTTGGATACTGAATGGATCAGGATGAAAGAGAAGCATTAAATTAAAGTGGAACAAATTTATAGCAAAACTACCAAAAAATAATTAATCCACAAAATTTTGGAAAAAGCTCAGTCACAAAAGGATTACAATTCCAGTTTATGATATATGAGAACATAGAGTAATCTAGGTTGTTAGGCTGCTGGACAGTTTTAGAAAACTTTGCTGGACAGTTTTTATGCAACTTGAGGTACAGTTTTGAGTAGTTCCTGTCTAATTAAATGGTAAGCTTTGGTACTTTCTTGAAATTCTAGTTCAAGTGGCTTTAATTTGGCAATATTCATTATCTAACCTTTTTTTTTTTAAATCACTTTAATAATGCAATGCAAGGCTAACCTCATTCCTCTCATTTCTAATCCTGAACTTAGATTAGGGTCCTAAACCACACAAGATTTGTCATACTTACTATACTGCTTAAATGAAACTGGTCCCTCACTCTAGATTAAATACCACTTTTATAATTAAAACGTGCAGCAAACAACAAGCCAATCCGCGCATAACAAACATAGTTTACAATAATTAAACATTTATACATTCTAAGGATAGTGGAAATTGTTTTAAGGATTTTTATGGGAAACTCCCAGAAGATACTCCATTGGATTCTATAAATCAGTATCTACTTAAAACTAAGGTTCCAAAGGTCGCGAAGTTGCAATAATCCAGGCTCAATAGACCTTTTAATACAGAAGAAGTAGAAATCACTATTTCTAAACTGCAAAATTTTAAGACACCTGGACCTGATGGATTTACTAATCTATTTTTTCACACCTTCAAAACTCAGCTGAGCAAACATTTGGCCTTAACTTGTAATAATGCCGTTCAGACAGGCAGCTTACCTAACGAAATGACTATAGCAAATGTACTTCCGATTTTGATACACAGTAAAATTCCTATGGAGATCTTTAGTAACTGTCCCATTTCCTTGATAAACAGTGACATCAAAATATTTTCATAAATCTTAGCAAAACGCCTTAAAGACGTAATTAGGAAATTAATTCACATCGATTAAATTGGTTTTATACCACGTAGAAGGTCAGTATCTAAAACAAGAAGAGTCATAAATATCCTTGATAGCTCTAAAAGGAAAAGCATACCGCTCCTCACCATAGCTGTTGACGCCAAAAAAACTTTCAACAAATTAAGCTGGAAATATCTTGAACATGTACTAATATCTTATAATATCAGCGGATGGATGTTAGATGCAATTATGGCCTTGTATAGAAATCCCTCAGCTAGAATTGTTGGTCCAAATGTTTGCTCAGACTGGGTTACAATAAATAACAGTGTCAGACAAGGATGTCCTCTATAGCCGCTTCGATTGAATCGTTAGTAGTGAATATTAGAAATAACTCAAAAATACAGGGGATTATGGCGAGAGATGGCAAATTAAAAATCTGTTTGTACACAGATGATAACTTGCTTACAATAACTGACCCAAAAAAATCTTTAGACCATTTGATGGGAGAATTCAACGACTATAGCCAGGTAGCTAATTATAAACTAAATAATGATAAGACAACTTTAATTAGCACCCCGCCCCCTATTCATCATCATTGAGTAAACTTTGACCCTGTACCTCACAGTCAGCAGACACATTCCAGCCAATCAGCAGCAGACCCTCCCTCCCAGACCCTCCCACCTCCTAGCAAGCATACAATTTAGATTAATTCTGAAGCTGCATTTTTTTTTTGTGAAGTGGTATAGCGGATGGATGAGTAGTTCAGTTATTTTAGAGTTTTGTAGAGAAAGTATATAGTGATCATGATTTTTAGCGATATCCAATATTTTTAAGGTGGTCTCAAACAAACATAAAATGCTATGTAAAATTTGTGGGAATATCGAATAGTCGTGTACAGTAAATCAGAGAGGGCTCAGAATATCGAAACATCGATCGGTAACCTGGATGAAGTAGGGGGTCTATCTGTTTTATTAAATACGAGGTAATATGCTTTTAATGGGATAGGACGTTAGGAAAGGTGTGTGATTGGGATAAGTGGTTGTGGCTGTATTTACCTTATCCTGGGACCAACCTGGCTCCTAAGCTTGAGCTGCGTGTGGCTGGATCACTCCTGCCTCCACACGAGCCGCATGCGGCATGATCTCCTCTTCTGACTTAGCCGCGTGCACTGACTGCAGTGATCGGTCACGTGGCCCGCCTGGCACTAGGAGCACGGCTCGAGTCAAGAGCTCGCTCTTAAAGGGGCAGTGGGAGCCAGAAGTTGATTCAGGCTCCCATTGGCCCACGTCATTCCAGCACCCCCACACACAAACGTTTTGGGGGCGTAGGCATGACGTGAGCCAATCAAATGTTAAAGGATATTTAAACTTCCCTAGCCCTATCCACTTTGTCCTATCGTGGTTTCTGTGTCAGTACCCTTTAGTGCTTTCCTTGATCTATTTTGTTTATTTTGGTATTGACCATGGCTTTGTTCTTGACTCTGAATTTATCTTTAACCCTTTCCTGTCTTGTTTGCCCGTGTGACTGATTACCATCTATCTGACTCTGGCTTGTTCTCGTTTTCGTAGTCTCTCTGTTACCATGACCTCGTCTCGTTTCTGATTACGCTTTATCTCTGTCTGACGTTTAGTCTGGCCATTCCAAGTCCAGGTAATAAGTTATATCCTAGTCTTGTCCCTTGCTATCCTAAACTCTGCGTGTTGGGGTATTACATCATGACATTATGATAGGACCATGGGCCCTGCAGGTTTAGGACAGCAAATGGCCTCCTATGAGGCAAGATTTTAAGAACAGGATCACCGTATGGACCAGATTGCCCAGGCCCATCAGACACTTTTGTCCAGAAATGCTTATTTGGCCCCTGAGACACTGGTATGCGTACCATCTCAACCCGTACCTCCCATTCCAGAGGCATCTATCCTGACTAGAGATGTCCCGAATAGTTCGCTGGCGTATAGTTCCTGGCGAACATAGCTTGTTCGCGTTCGCCACGGATGGCGAACATATGCGATGTTCGGTCCGCCCCCTATTCATCATCATTGAGTAAACTTTGACCCTGTACCTCACAGTCAGCAGACACATTCCAGCCAATCAGCAGAAGACCCTCCCTCCCAGACCCTCCTACCTCCTGGACAGCATCCATTTTAGATTTATTCGGAAGCTGCATTCTTTTTTTTTTTTAGACAGAAGTGTGTTATATTTGAGCATGCAAGGCTAAATGTGCATATATCATGGCTAGTTGCACTGAGGGTATGAGTATATAGCAGTACATTGTTGTGAAAGATGGCTGTCATGTTTAGGGTGTAGCTTGCACGTTATCAACTGTGTATTTATATCAGCAGCTCCACCACTAGTTATAAATCAAGTGTGAGTCGCCCCATGAGATGAGACTAGTGAATAACATAATACATGAACGGTTAAAGTTAAGGCATGTAAGGAACTACGACAATAAACTCTTTAGGAGGTGAAATAATGACATGTTTAAACGCTTGCTACTTTACGATTAGTTAATGTGCAGAGAGCAGTTCATGTGATCAAAGGCATGGTGTGGTGAGGATCGGCTATAGTGGGACATGCTTGGCAGGCTGCTGTTTACTGCTTGTGCTCATCCGATCCCTTCTGGGCGCCAGTTGCAGACCCTGGGAGTCCCTGATACCTGGAACAACAAAGGCAAGTCTCTGGCTGAGTGCCGGGTTCGCGGCTTGAGGTGGTGGAAGCTTGTTTTGTTGGGTGGTCTGATCTGTCCCGGTGGTGCTTCACGTCCGGTGCGGGATTGTGGTGGCTTAAGGTGGAGGTGAGTGCTTGATGTGGGGCAGGCTCTGCATTTCTGTTTGTGCCTCCGGTTCCATCTTCGACGCCTTTTGCGTTGCTGGATTTTAATGGGGACTGCTTCGCTTAGCTGTGGTGGAGCTTGTTGGGGCTGTGGTGGAGCTTGTTGGGGCTTCCTGCTTGTTATTTGCTTCCAAAATTTATTAAAGAGTCTGTCCAGCTTAGACTCAATATCCTGCCATGCTTTGCTGGTACCAGGAGGACACGCGGCTGCCGCCATATTGGGAGAATGGCAGATGAGTATGTCAGCTTGGGCAGCTGTGCTCTGTGCTTCCATTAGCTCCAGACAGCCTTTCAGGGGTGGACCGGGATAACCCCCACCGGTCCGGGGGGGGGGGGGGGTAACGGAGCTCTTGTCAGGAAGTAGCTGCTCCTGGGCATCACAGGATCGGGAGATCGGCCGCCTCTCCCGTCCGGTGAGCACCAGGCCACACTTGCCACGCGGAGGTAAGTAAGACTCTGTCGAGTTGCTAACCGCTATTAAGCATGTCGGGTCAGTCAGGTAGGAGCAACATTGCTGGGTCATCCCCTTCTGGGGTGAAATTTGCTTGTTGATAGCTGCTTAAAGTGAGATAGTGAGGGAGTTCACACAAAGTGCGTCTTTCCTCCATGACAGCTAGGCCCCGCCCCCCGGAAGCTGCATTCTTAGTGAGAGGAGGGACAGTGTAGCTGCTGCTGATTTAATAGGGAAATCGATAGCTAGGCTGGTGTATTCAGTGTCCACTACAGTCCTGAAGGACTCATCTGATCTCTGCTGTAAGGACAGCACCCCAAAAAGCCTTTTTTAGGGCTAGAACATCAGTCTGCTTTTTTTTTTTCGCGAATGGAAAATTTTATGTTTGCGACATCACTAATAACCAATATATCTCTATCCAGATGGAGAAAGTGGGGTATCTATAATGTGTCCCAATTATTATATCAGGATAAGCTGATTCTGTCAGGATCGTATCCTGACAGCTATGGTTTACCTTTTGTTTCTGTTCCTTTAAAAGAAGTTTCAGCTCGCAACCACTAGTGGCCTCCATAGCCACTAGTCACCTGATCATCCTCACCTGCCTGGACTAATGCAGAGACTTCATAAGGCTACACTCTGCTCACAACAGGGCCTTTACATTGAAGTTGGTGATATACCTGAAAGACTTCAGTTCCTGGCTCCTGTGAACCTGATCCAAACTTACCTTCTACACTGCTCCATACCAACCTGCTCCAGATTTACTTTCTACCCTGCACCATACCAGCCTGCTCCAGACTTGCCTTCAAACCTGCTCCACCCTCACGTATGATTTTGACCAGCCTTCCTGTGTTACAAACCTGCCTCTGTTAACAGCCTTCCTGTGTTACAAACCTGCCTCCATTATCAGCCTTCTACTGTTATCAGCCTGCCTCTGTAACCAGCCTGCCACTGATTCCAACTTGTCTTTGTTTCAACCCTATCTGGAGATCACAGACTCTCTATCATTTTGCAAGTATCCTGTTTTGTGGCATATTGCCTAAAGTCTGTTTTTCCTCAATTTCCATAATATATCTAAAAGCACAAATAAAGTCTAAAATAACAACCCTGGCATAAGTCTCCTATCTGACCTACACAAGATCATGACAGATGCCCTTTGAATCCTTAATCCAACAATTCCAATTACCTAACTCTGAAATCTTTGCATACCCCAGAGTCAAATGTTTTTGTAAAAACCATTTGACTCAAACTACTAAAAATGTCTCAAAGACACTGAAGTATATTTTTTTCAAATTAGGTAGTTCCTATGGTTTTAGCAAAAGCTATAGATGTAATTAGACCAATGAACTATTCAAATAGTATTCCCTAGAATAAAAAATGGGAAGAAGAACTTAACTGTGTCTTAGACCATCGAGAATGGTGCAAAGCTTTTCATATCACTCTCAAACAGGTGCAATGCCTCAATTTAGTTGAAATCCACTATAAAGTCATAAACAGATGGTACCTGGTTCCAAATATATTAGCACGAGTGTATCAGAATGCTTCTCCTTGGTGTTGGCATTGTGGTTTTAAAGAAGGCACCTATGGTGGAATTGTCCACATATTCAGAAGGCTCTAGACTTTTCAGATATATCTTTGATGAGACCAATATAATACTATTAACAAGGGACAGGTGGGCACATCCGATAAAACAGCCGTCACCATTTGGCTATAAAAACTAATGAAAATAAGGGTGCTCACTCACAAAGCCCCATTTAATAATATAATAATAATAACTAATATAATCATGTAATACTAAAAGGAGGAGCTCCTCCTTTTAGTATTACTACAGGAGGAGCTCCTCCTTTTAGTATTACACCAATATAATACTAGACAGGAAGCCTGAAGTTGCATTATTGCATATGTATTGGCCAAATATAACACAAAACAACGAGAACTTTATCATATATTGTTTTATTGCCTATAAGATCATATTTGCACGCAATTGGAAACAACCAAGATAATTACCATGGGAATTAATTAAAGCACAATTGCTCCTACAGCTAAGGATGGAAAGGGATCTAAGTATCACTTTCCTGAACGCCCCAAAAATACATGATATGGGGCAGGCTTGGCTAACGACAATACGACATGCCTGGGTTCTAACCAGATCGCATAATTGGCAGCATTCCCCTGAGTTTCTTTTTTCCCCTCTCCCCTTTTGACTTCGCAGAAATGTTATTTACGTACTTTTGTGTGATATGTATATGTATGTATTGATGTAATAATTCTTGCAAAATATGACATGCTTACAATTTGAGGCATATTGTGTTGTTTTGTCGATATAGGTCTTGTTATGTGTATGTGAATACAGAAAAAGAAATGAATTTATAAAAAGAAAAAAAAGTGCAGCAAATATTGATGCTATACAAATGATGAAAAAATAATAATAATAATAATAATAATAATAATAATAACAATGGACCACTCTAAGCACTATAATCCCAACCGCTCACTAAAATGGAAATTGTGTCATAAGACCCCTGGTACCATCACACGGTATTAAGTCAACAATTTTTTTAATAGTTTGATACTCAGTTGGATCCAGAATTTCATCTTTAGTGATACTGAGAAAACCAGAAGTAATGTGGAAGCGTAAGGGACCCAGGTAAGTGTTAAGCGAAGCAAAACCGTTTGATTCATTACTGTAGGATTGCATCACAGTACCACTGGCACAATGGCCAATTTAGTGAATGCTGAGCACTGGCAAATTCAGTAATAAGTATTGCCATTTTGAGTCTTTTCAACTGTTTCAAATGTATTATTCCTCCAATTTTATCCATTTTTCTTTGTGCGTAAATAAACTGATAATATATTTCACTCATTGGATAAACTATTTTGAATATAACATTTCTACTACAAACTATAAACCTGGTATATCAAGACTACTAGCTTGTGCAAAACATAAAACAAGGAAAACCACTGTAGTTAGGGGGGAAAAAAGAAACGCTTTTTGCTACAAATGTCATCTACCTGACCTACATCACTGCACTTTGCTCCTGACTTTGTAGAATTAAGTAATACTGCAGCTAGAATTATTTTGATTAATTCCATTTGATGTATGAGTGATCACATTTACATCAGAAAAGATTAATAATCTAAGATGGATATTACCATGCAGGCAAAAGTGAAAGGTCAGAGAAGGACACTGTAAAATTAGATAGAACAGAATCTACATTGTAACCTTCTGTCCATCAGAAATGACAGTAACAAATTAACATTCATTTCTTAATGTTATGTTGTATTCTAGCTAGCAGTGTAGTTAATAAAAAAATAAATAAAAAAAATAAACGGGAGTGTTTGTTTTTGTTCCAGTTGGTAATGAGAACATAATAATATCTGAAAACAACAGTGTAAATTATGCCAGAGACATTTGTAATTATCCTTGAAATTAAAGATGATCGTCGTAATTTAATTTTTTCCTTGCTGAAATGATACAGTGTTTCTCTGAAAGGAGGTGAAAGATTGCATTTATTTTAATGTCCTGTTTCAATGGAAAACTACCAGTTTATTAGACTAGATCAAGAAAAAATGTATGCCGTTAACAAGTTTCTCGTTTTATAATGGAATATTTCTATTTACCATATGGCCTTTCTATTGTATTTAGAAATGCACTTTTTAATAAACCTCTATGATTAAATGCTTTCTATAGAGTTATATGTTACAAGATCAGTCACCTAAATACTGTTCAGAGCTAAAATGTAGAATGTTATCACTGATTTATATGTGGGCGCTTACTTGCTAGCGATGACCTAACACATGAAAAACTCGAGAATGAATTACGAGTGAAAATGCATACAAGGTAATAATGTATGGCAGTAGACAACCTGACAATGTCTGGTGAATAACAATGATCAGAGGTGAGTGCCATTTGTGAACATGAAAGATATCACCAACCAGCTAATTTTGATGTTCTTCTATCTCTGGTGTCGACCAAGTCCAGTAGTAATGATAGCATTTGGGTAATATAGGAGTTAAGGATTAGTGTTAGTGTAGTGTAATGCACAGCACTTGGACGTGCCAAAAAAGGTGTCTATTAGTGTGCTGCAATGCAGAAAAAGCTACAATATCACCTTGCCTTATTCTGGGTTGTCAATTTAATTATATCATTACATTTTTATTAAAAAAAAATATCTAATTGAGAACGTAATTTTATAATGATGACTGGCAGTTTCCTCTTTTGCATTTTGGTTTTAATGAAAAAATAGGGACCAGCTTCAGTCTAAATGAATATTTTTTTTAAACAAAGGGAACACATATTGGACTGTACAGTGACAGATTTGCACTTACTGAAAGGACTGTGAAAGTGTCACAGTTCTCGCCGCGACATCCAGTCTGCCAGACGAGGTCACCCCAGGAGTGCCCAGCAGGGGATCTGAACCCTGGACTTTGGCTTTGTGAATCGTGCTCTTTTGCCACTGTGCTATCCAGCCATTCATAGTATTGCCTTATTAGGTGTCCTTACCTTGTTCCAGCACTGGGAGCTGAACTTACCCGTGGCTACTCTAGCACACCTGTATGCCATATTAATTGGCTGGATAAAAAAGCCTGTCACACCCTGGGAGGGGTGTCAGTTCATTGACTCTGGTTCCCTTGTTTGGTTCCTGTTTCTCCGTACCTGCGTTCCAGTGTTTCCTGTCTAATTCCAGCTTCTGACCTTGGCTTTCCTCCTGGACTACTAGGATCTCTGACTTCCCTGATTTTGGCGTCCCCTTGACTACGCTTCTGCTAATCCCTACTGTACAGCGTCTTGGAGCACTTTTCCAGGAAAGCCCCCATGCACAGACTCACAGGCCAGGTGGCGTCTTACCTTGTCACCCTGGTCTGTGTCTACTTTGCAAGGGTGAGTGTATAACTGTGCGAGCTGGACTCCCGATCAGGTAAGACTAATTACAGAAAGTTTGTTTTCTGTGGTGAAATGCTCACTTACTGTTGAGCTGAATAATGCAGTGTGATTCCACATTAGAGAGATTACTTACTAAACAGATAACTCAAAATACAGTTTTCTAATTATTTAACAATAAAAATGCTTGTAAAAGAAAATAGGAAGAGAATCCATAGTGCAAACCATGAAACACATATGCCACATAAATCTACACTTAATTGGGAGCTCAAGACAAAAAGCAGCTTTAAAAGCATTATGGCCTCTTCTGACTCCCAGACTACAACTAAAACTGTCTACTTGTTTAGAGTCCTTATTAACGGTATTCTCTCTCAGGAAGCTATTTGATGGACATAAAGGGATTCTCCAATAACTGATACAACTTTAATGTATTGGATAGATTTTGGCCTCATTAATAGTATTTTTTTAAAACTCAAATCTTTATAATTTTTGCACAAAAAGGCAATAAATATTTTGCAGAATGTTGCGCCATAAGCCTCCTTGGCGATGTCCGCTCATGCCAGAAAGTATGCTGCTTTTAATTCACAACATGGCTGCAGACAGTGAGGGAAACTAAAGTTATAGAGATATCTTTACTATATGTCCCACTGGGTGTCCTGTCCTTCTAATGCAGGTTGCTCAGTAATTCCGCTCATTCAGTAATCTCTGTGGCTGAACTGTATACATATGTTTGAAAAGGAAGTATTTTCTGGAGTGAAGGAGTGTGGTTAAAGAGGCAGGTTTATGGTGCAGTATTCTACAAAACATTTGATTTTAATGCAAAAACTGTAGAGATTTGGGCATACAAAAAATACAGTATGTTAATGAGGCCAAAATCTACCAAATGCATTAAAGATGTTTTGTTGCCCGAGTGTACCTTTTAATACTAAATTGCTGTAAATCCTCATGTTGGCCTTGACAATGGAAAAGAGAGTCACCAACAATCATAAAATACTTTATTATATCAGATTTCTTTATTTGAATATACATCCTCGAGAAATTTATCAGTTCCTTCTAAATAGGGTGCTGATTATCCCATATTGTCATTTACCTACCATTTTCCTGGCGCTATAGGCTCCTGCAGTGCCAGCCCCTCCCTCAGGCCCCACCTCCCTCAGTGCTGAAGGGGTTCACTTACCTGAATCCAGTGAAAATGTCCCTCGGCGCTTGGTCGGGCTTCGCCCACGCTCCTTCCCCACCAACGTCAGCCGGCGGGGGAGACCTAATGTGCATGTGCGGCAATGGCCACGCTCACATTAGGATATCCCCAAAGGAAAGCATTATTCAGTGCTTTCCTATGGTGAAAAATCAGACGCTGCAAGTTCTTATGCAGAGCCTGAGGACATCCAGCGTCAGATAATGTACCAAAGGTCTGTTTTGATTCCGGAAGACCCTCTAGTGGCTGTTTTGTAGACAGCCACTAGAGGAGGAGCTAACCCTCAGAGGTAATTATTGCAGTTTCTGAGAAATAATCAAAATAATAATAATAAAATAATTACCACTGTAGGGTTAGGGGACATTGAACCCAGTTCACTTCAATGAGCTGAAGTGGTCTGGGTGCCTACAGTGTCCCTTTAATGGTATATTGCTGAAAGGCACAACAAAAAAAGAAGTGGGCACAAAAAAGGCCCACAGCTCTTTCCAAGAGTACCAACTTTTTATATCAACCTCTGATAACAACAGGGAGGTTGCCAACAGCCATTTCTAAAATGGAGATCTTTGTCAGAGACCAATCACTGTTGATTTTACTGTTGTGGGGGGATAAATCCTATGGAACTAAAAGAATTATCTCTGCAAAGTCCTATGACCGGGATGAAAAATGAAAATGTCAGTTCCAAAAAGCTCCCAGCACACTATCGTATTCCCATACTTTACACTGTATGTTAGCATGTTATTTTTATAAAAACGTTCAAGTATAGAAATTAAACGATTAGGTGGGAACTAAAACACTGGGTAGAGTTTTGGACAAAAAAGTTTTAACATTTTAACATACACATAACACTGTTTTAGTTGAAATATTCTTTGAATAGTCTATCTTGCAGTGCACGCATTACCAGCTTTTCTCAATTGATCTGTTTTGTGTGTGATAATGTTCTAATTAAAATTGCAACAAGCTGTTCACTGGAGATTGGTTCCCTGGCAAACAATTCCATTAAATGATGCTTTGCGGAAACTTACTAAATAAAATGGTGCTATGCAAAGTGTCCAAAAACAGAGACTAGGACATAAGGTTACTATTTATTCAACTGATGCCATGTAGATCAACAATAATCTAATATTTTTCCATATAGCATCTGTGCAACATTTAATAGGCAGTTTTAAGTATTTTACCAGTTTTGTTCCAGAGAGTGCTGCCAAAGGGTTATCTGATTGGGTCACTAATCTGCTGGCAAGTGCCTAATTTGTATGTAAAGAAAAGAAACAATATACTAAATTGGATTAGTCTACAATAATCTAAAAAAGTCATTTAGTATAGGATATTTAGGCAGTTTCTTATGATACATTTTCAGAGATTTGATAGGTCTTCATCTCTTCCATCAGTAGCAGTTAGCTTATATATAAAGTAGAGTTAAATATGAAGCGTAAGCAGTAGATAAAATATACTCTACATCACTGAAAAAAGCAACATATATTACTTTGTGGAAATTTCTACAATAAATATATAATTGTCACAAAAATATTCCTGTTCCTTAGTCCTCAAGAAATGACAGTATTTCATGTCCATCTCTCACTGCAACTGTCAGGGCTCAAGAAACAACAGCATTTAATTTCCAACTCCCCCTGCAAAATGAAGGTACTGACGGAAGCTTTGGAGATATTCCACCTCCTTTATACTACCTTTGTCACCATATTATTATTTTTTACAATAACAATGTTATCATTCATACTTGCCTCAAGAAATAGCAGAATTTAACTTCATCTAAGCAGGGCCGTCTTTAACATGTGGCAAACGGGGCAACTGCCCCGGGCCCAGTTACTCCTGGTGGGCCCAAAGCAGCTTCCCCATGGGCCTCGCTGCCCTCTACCATTTCTTTTTCCTCTCCATAGGCCCGCCAGTGCTGACGGGGACCTGCACACTAAGGAAGCCCACTGATTGACCCATGCACTAAGGTCCACCCGGTGGGCTTGTGTTAGCAGGGGCCCGGTCGTGCGCTGTGGCGCTTTAACAGCACAACTGGGCCCTCTTGCTTTTTGGCAACATGGAAGGAAGTGATGGCCACGAGTCACTTCCTACCACAAAGGGAAGGCCATGTGGGAAAGACGGAGGAGGCAGAGAGCAGGGGGTCAGGCCAGAAGAGGTAGGAAACTGGAGGGTGAGCAAAAGTGTAAGTTTTGAGTGTGTCGGTCAGTTGTGTGTATGTCTGTGAATGTCTGCCAGTATATGTCTCTATGTCAGTATGTCTGCCAGTGTGTCAGTATGTATGTCTGTGTGTGTCAGTATGTCTGTATGTCTGTCAGTGTATGTGTCTGTGTGTGTGCACATGTCTGTATGTGTCAGTATGTCAGTGTATATGTGTCATTGAATGTGTCAGCATGTCTTTCAGTATGTCTGTGTATGTTAGTATGTGTCTGTCTGTGTGTGTCTGTATAAATATATCTGTCAGCGTGTATCTGTGTGTGTCACTATATGTGTCTGTGTATCTGTGTGTATGTGTCAGTGAGTTTATATGTGTGTATCTGTATGTCGTCTGTGTGTGTATTTGTGTATCTGCACATGTGTCAGTGTGTGTATGTGTGTCAGGATGTGTACCTGTGTGTCTGTATGTTGTCATTGTGTATGTATGTGTATCTGTATGTGTATATGTGAGTGTGTATATCGGTGTATCTGCATGTGTGTCATGTTGTGTATCTGTGTATAAGGCTGTGTGACTTTATCTGTCTGTCAGTGTGTGTATATTTGTCTGTATAACTGCATGTGTGTCAGTGTGTATTTCTGTGTATCTGCATGTGTTTCAGTGTGTGTGTTTGTGTGTATATGTGCATACATCTCAGCATTCACACACCAACACAACACACAAATACACCCCTGCATTTAAACTTCAACACAACAAACATAATGGTTTTACTGGACTCTTTTTGGACTGTTCAGAAATTGCTGTTTTTGCTGAGCTCAAATCTTGGCTCTTCTCAGCAATAGCAGAATCTATGCCCAAAGCTATTGCAGCTTATCATGAACAGGCTAACCCTGTGCCCAAATCACATTTAGGTTACTCTAAATATCTCTGACTCGGATGAGTCTCATAGTGAATCTGATCACGAAGGGGCTCTGCGCAAGCGTCCCTGGAAGAGCAATAGTACCTCAGCCAGTAAAGGCAAGGCACCAGCCAAAACCCCCAGGCTATCTCATTCCTCCACACGTCATTACATGATCAATTCCATCGAGGGGTCAACATCACATCACGACCTCCAAGTCGTGGATGAGTACTGCGCAGGGTACTCTGATGATGAAGACCAAAGCAATACTCTCTATGTTCAGGAGTCCTTTGTTACCTAGCCTCTGGTTCAGGTTTTCTACCCCTGTTAATCCCTCCCAAACCAAGGATTAATCATCAGACATCCTGTTGGATGCTAGTGGCCAACCCCTATTTGATCCTAGCATCATCCTACATCCCCGCTCAGCTGAGTGGGCATCACAGGACCATATACCCAATTCTGCAGAATGTGGCTCCAAAATCCTCTTGAAAAAGAAAAGCGGAATAAACTATGGGCTGAATGCCCTCGTCCAACGATACATGATAAGGTAGCTCTCACTCCCAAATTCGATCCTCTCCTGATTACATTCCTCAGCAAATCGGGTAAAGACCCCTGCAAAGGTCTTGAACAGGGCCTAAAAATGGTCCAGGACAAGTAATTGGACATTGCTGGTCCCATTATTCAGATTTTCATTTTGGCGGATGAAGCCATTGCAAAGGGTACCTTGGATCCTTACTTGGCATGTGAATAGACACAGAGAGCCCTATGTTTACTTGGAAATACTAATGTGGCTATGTCCACTGAAATACAAAAGAAGTAAATGCAAAACTTGTAGATTTGAGTTCTAAAGAGCACGGTCTGGAGGCTAACGGCCTCTTGTTTGGTGAATAGTTCATGCAGGACCTCAACAGGCATGTCTCTGTTTTCACCCGTTAAATAAAGCTCAGACCTCTCTAAGCAGAGTGTTTTGTTCCAATATTTTTTCTGGCATAGCTGGTCACCATAGAGGCTGAGCTACCGGCAGATCTACCTTCACAGGCTACATGCCTCACCCATCTGAGCTTTGGAACTCAGGTTATACCTGCAACTATCACAGGAAACTTTTCACCAACAGAGGATCGATCAGAGGATGTGGGTCTGCTTCTCTCCGGGGTCGCTCTGCTCAAGATAATGCACCTACCTTTTTTCCCATAGTGGTCTCACCTCACTCAGGACCCTTGGATCCTTCAGACAGTTTCAGGTTTTCTCATAGATTTCACCTCCGATCCCATACAAGAGTTTCCTCCTCCCCTTCTAAGGATGTGCCAATTGGACACTGCCGTACAAAATACGGAACTCTGCAAGCTCAGAGACAAGTGTGCAATCAAACCCTCACCTTTCCCACCCAGGTTTGCCAGCAACATCTTCCTGGTCCGGAAGAAGTCAAATGACTTTCGCCAGATCATCAAATTAAGAATTGATAGAAGATAGAAGAAAATGGAAAACATACACCTGCTCCAGGACCTGCTTTGAGATGGAGATTGGTTCTCCCATTTCGATCTAAAAGATGCTTACCTTACCGTGCAGATAACGTCCTTTTATCATCCCTTCCTACAATTTATATGGCAACAAGAGCTCTGGCAGTTCACTTGCTTCACTTTTGGTCTCTCGTCCTTCCCTTGGTATTTCACCAAGTTACTGAAGCTAGTTATGGCCCTTCTCCGGTCCCAAGGTGTCAGGTCCATTGTCAAACTAGACAACATATTAATCATGGCGCAGGATCCACATACTCTTCGAAAACATATGGATATGACCAAATTTCTCCAACAAAACCTCAGTTTTGTCATCAGTTTAGAAGAATCCACACTGGTACCGTTGCAGTTAGTCCTTTTCCTGGGTTTTCAGATCAATTCCATCCTTTTGGTCCTTCAACTCCCGTTATCAAAGATAAAAATGTATAAATTAGGAGACTGCTGGCCTCCCGTCATATTCTCCTTTAGCTCGAGTAATAGGACTTCTGTCCAGCTCCATTCAGGCTATTTTCCCTGGTCTCTTACATTACAAGGTGATTGGCCTCCTAATTTGGAAGTTTCCTTGCGTCAACTCTCGGCCAAACTAGCCTTGCTGCTTTTTTTGGTCTCTTTTTGTCAGTTTCTGACTTCAAGGCTTTTGACCTTTATGCTATTGCATTTACTCCTGAAGGCGTACATTTCTCTATTGTTCAACGCACTAAGGTCCCTTCTTCTTCCATTTTTTTATCCATATTTCCCTGACAGATCATCTCTTTGTGTTGCTCATTGTTTACAACGGTATGTCACCTTTACCACTCCCCTCCATCAGGACCTCTTTTTGTGTCCTATGTTCGTCCTCATAATCCGGTGTCCTGTCCCATGATTGCTCTGTGGTTCCGGTGGCTTATCTGCCTTGCAGGCATTGAGGCTTCCTTTGGTGCCCATTCCGTGTGGGGCGTGGCCACATCCTCTGCCCTTATCGCGGGGGGAGGTGTTCCCTTTCAGACATTTTAGCCTCCGCTGATTGGTCAAGGGAATCTACCTTCCTTACCTTCTATTTATGGCCTCAATCTCATCCGGGTTTTCATTTACTCTCCGGGCATTAAAACAGCAAATATGACACCTCCTGTCTTGCCATAAAATTAGGGATTATTCTAGCTTTAGTGACCGAATAATCTAAATTTTATTAAAGACAGGAGGCAAATATTTTTCCACCCTATGTCTTCTCTGACTTTTTGTATCACCCCCCCTTGGTTTCATCCACGATGGGATACTCAGGTAAGGTATTCAAGACTTTTCCGTACCTCATTGTTTTCATATTTCAGGATACTTTTGTATTTAATATGCACTAACCCATTTGATCATTCTATTGTATTATTTATATATCTATGTGTATATATAGATATGATTATAACATCACAGGTTGTTGACTTATGTTTAGTTATAGTGCTAAGCATTTGTATGTTTGACAATTTGCCAGTCACACCATACTTTCACAATTTTTTTTCTCTTTCTAGTGTGAAGCTTTTTTCCTTCTCTTCACGGCATCCTCGATTTGTTGATCTACTGGATCGGTTACATTTCGTTTACATGGTTGACTACTTTTCTTTGAAGATTATTAGTTTTCTGGTTTACACTGTTGTCATCAGAATCTGGCTGCATCAAGAAAGAGGAGTTGGGAGGAGTCTTATAGCAATATATTACTGACTACATGTGTTGTTTTTTGTTCAATTGTTTAATTATTTCTTTGCTGCTGGGAGGATAAAGGAAGTAAAACAAATATTCGCCTCCTGTCTTTAATAACATTTCGATTACCCGGTCACTGAAGCTAGAATAATCCATAATTATCCTTTAATTCTTAGCTCCCCTTTCCAACCTCTAGATTGTAAGCTTACAGACTATCTAGTGAAGTACTTTATATAGAGATCAAAGTTCAAGTTGCAGCTCCCAATTTACCTTTTATATTTTTTCTATTTATATTGTACTGTCTTTTTCCCAAAGTGTACAGTGTTGTAGAATATTGCTGGGGAAAAAGTCTCGTGGGAGAGACGAAATGCGTAGACGTGCACTTGCTAGCTGATTTCTGATTCTTGTTTACTCCGGTGCTACGGCCTGTCAGCCGTTCTGCGCTATACCGTGGTCTTTTTTTGAAGATCCCGACTGCGGTATAGAGTATATCTGGCCACTACCCTTTTGTTATTCCGCTGTCTTTTTTGAAGATCCCGACCGCGGTTGAATTATTATTATTTACATATTTTCTGAATCCTTGATATCCACACCTTCCACGTCTTGAATATCTGGATATACCATCTTGGACTTCCTTTTGTTTTATCCTCGGTGGGGGCCCACACCGAGGTAAGGTACCCACATCTATTATATATATATATATTTTATGATTTGTGATTCAAATATATACATATATTTATTTTATTTATTTAAATCATTTACCTGTGTATATTTCATATACATTTATATCATTATTGCTGACAGACAGGTTTGAGTGTGTTTGTCAATATAGTTATCTTGTGGCGTTTATTTCCAACCAGGTTGCTGCCTGATAAATATTGTTGTTTTTTTTTTACATAGTTGCAGCACCCTGGTTTGGAAATATTTAGATACATTATTATCTGCCACAACATATTTTATGATCGGCTTTTTTGCACTTATATTTACTAATACGATAGGAGGAATTACCTTCATGGAGCATTTGTTATACGAGATTCAAAACAGCTAGACTATATATGGTATATAACCTTTCTATATATATATTTGTGCTCGGAATTTAAATACCTAATGGATAGTAACTGTGAGCAAAGTTGGTTGTGGTGTGCCGAAACCAACGTACGAGTGGGCCTGTAAATAAAAGAGGGCCCACCAAGGAGAATGTAATTATAACAGGGTGTAGGTGGGTGGGAACAATCAGCTGAAAGGCAGAGGTGAGTAGGGGCTGGGAGTTTAAGTAGGGGACTTACTCCTCCCACAAATGCAGGCCTCCACAAGTTCAGGCCTTTTAACTTGTGCTCGGAATTTAAATACGTAATGGATAGTAACTGTGAGCAAAGTTGGTTGTGGTGTGCCGAAACCAACGTACGAGTGGGCCTGTAAATAAAAGAGGGCAAAAAGATAAATTCGAGAAATACACACTTTATTGCATTTTTTACAAAACCAAGTTGCTGAAAGCTTGGCGAAGTTCTTTCTCCGGCTGTGGAATATATGCAGTATATATGGAGGATTTCCACCGCCCCAGTCTCTTGATGATATGGACCGGTGTGTTAGTGCTAGAGGCTGCAGAGGCGGCTCTTATACGGAAGGAGTGCCTAGAGAATGCAATCGGGTTGTGTCCGAGCTTAGAGAACAGAATTCTGATATGAACCATCAATTTTGCTGTGGTTAACGGGTGCCCTTGTAGTGTTAAGAGCGGAGAGTCCAGTAGGTGACCGTGCAGAGTTGACCGTAGGTGGTCTAGTACTTTTACCGGACACCAGGCATTATCAGTAGGGAAGAGAGGAATTATAGTAGGGTGTAGTGACTGGTTGGTTTTAGTTGTAGGGATCGAAAGTTGGTAGTGATCCTCTATTTTAGTGAGGTGTGATATTTTAAGTCTTAGCTTCGTATCTCCTTGACAAATTACGGTGAACTCTCTAGGTCTGAGAAAACCGTAGAAAGCGAGATATAAAGCAGATTTGATCACCGTATTTGTGCCGATGTCGAATGGGGCTGTGTCAAGGAGATTGCTAAGTGACCTGAAGATAGGCCCATCTATAGGTAATCTAATGGTAGAGAGTGGAGGTGAAACCTTTGATATTCCTTTCAAAACCTTTTTGACGGGGTATGAAGACAGGAAAGGTGTGTTGTTAGGAAAAAAAGGTGAGGCTGTGGTGCTGGACCCCCGTGAGATATAGTTTAATGGTGTTGTGAGATAGTTTAAGGTGTAGGTGGAAAAAAGAGGCAAAAGCCACCATGGTTTGAATAGAGAAGTCACCTTGTAAACCGAACTCTGCTGTGAATTTATTAAATATATTAAGAGCCCTATTGTAAGTGATAGCCGTGTTTGGTGATAATGCTTGGTGAGTGAGTGCTCTAGCGTGGTTCAAGAGTGTGCTTAATCCAGGATTAGATCGTGGAACCGTGGTGTCCTGGATGGTTGTAGGTGAGCCGTTGGGAGTGCCTGAGAAAATGCCTGAAATTGAGAACGAGAAAGAGCGTCAGCGGCCGTGTTGTGAATACCCGGGATGTGAAAACAAACTAAGTGAAACTGGCCGGATGCTGCCAACCAGGTCAGCTTGCGAATCAGCCGCATGATGGTCAGGGAAGATGATCGCCCTTTGTTCACGATTTCGCAAGCTACCGAGTTATCAGAGTAGCATTTGACTGCCTTGCCAGACCAGAGATGACCCCAGGTGTGTGCGGCCGCCACAATGGGATAAATTTCAAATAGTGCTGAGGTCTCTCTGAATCCTGGCAAGGCATCCGTATCAGTGGGCCAATGGCCCCTGAACCAGTGGTTCCCAAAAATGGCTGCAAAACCGGTATTGGCTGCTGCGTCTGTGTGGATGATGGGTGAAGAGGGGGAATAAACATGGAGATTCCATTCCAGTCCTTCAAAAACTTCCCCCACATAGCTAAGTCAGCCTTGGCGTGGGGGTCCAAAGAAACTGTGCCAGAGTCCGGAACTCCGTGCAGCAGGCAAAGGAGTCTGGATATGAAAGACCTTCCCTACGGAATGATGCGCATCGCAAAGTTCAGGGATCCGAGAAGGGACTGAAGTTCTTTTCTAGTGCAAACATCATTCCGCAGGAACAAGTCATCTCCCCTCTCAAACGTGACAGTTTGTCGTGGGGGAGGCTAGCTCTGAGGTTAACCGAGTCCAGTTCTATCCCCAGAAAGGTCAATTTAGTTGTGGGGCCTATAGTTTTGGCTGTGGACAAAGGGACTCCAAGTGTGGAAAATAGTGCAGTAGTGCTTCTGATTGCTGTGGGTGAAGGTGACCCTGGCTCTATTAGTAAAAAGTCGTCGAGGTAGTGGATAACGGAGTGACACCTGGTGACGTTCAGAAGCAGCCAGCATAGTGACTCTGCGAAAATGTCGAACAGTTTGGGGCTGCTTCGAGAACCGAAAGTGAGTCGTGTAGAGAAGTAATATTTCCCTCGCCATTTAACACCGTGTAAGTGCCAGAGTGAGGGGTGCATGGGTAGTAATTTAAACGCGTTTGTGATGTCCGTTTTGCTAAGCCAGGGTCGATTACCAGATGATATGATGGACTGTATGGCGTCGTCGATGGTTACGTACTGAAGTGAAAATTTGTCTGCTGGAATGAGTGCGTTTATGCTTGGAACAAAAGAGGAGTGCGGTGCCGATAAATCAATAATTAGACTTTTTTTTTTATTAGAATATTTGTGAATAGCAATACCAATGGGGTTAGTGCGCCAGGAGGAGAATGGTGAAGAGGTGAAGGGGCCGATCATGAAACCGTGATTTCAGAGGCAATGAGAGTGTCTATGGAGACTGGGTCTAAACGTGCTGACTGGAGATTAGGGCATTCTAGTGTACCTGGGGGAATGGCTACAATACCCGTGAGAAACCCTTTAGTGAACCATGTGGTGAGATAATCCACCAGATGATTAAGCCTGGGATCCCTTGTCTTGAGCACCACAGAGATATCACCATAATTGAATGCCTTGTTCTCAAGTACATCCTGTGAGGCTATGAGCAAGGACACCAGACACACATCCTTCCCGTCTAGGATATCTTTCCTGATAGAGTCAGGGACGGAGTGTGCTGGTGACTCAAATGGTGTAATGGCTGTGCCCGGTGCTGGAGGGGGGAGTATAGGAGGGCATGTTGGTATAGTAGGTACAGCCGTGAAAGCGACTGGGACTACCGTGGTAGTACCTGGGGAGGAGATGACGCTTTCCACCTTAGATAGCCTGCTATTGAGGGTATGTAGATTGGCCAAGATCTCTGCCAGGGTATCCTGGGTGGCCGTGCTGTTGCTTGGTGGTTGTCCTTGAGAGCTCGTCCCTGGCCTGGGCTCGGGGGCTTGGTGAGTAAGTAGCCTATAAAGTTCAGCCTTCCTAGCTGTGGCCGGAAAGGGGATTCCCCTGAGCCTAAGCTCGGACGTAATTTTGGGAATAGTCCATGCTCTCAAGGACGTGGGGGTTGAAAGAGTGAGTGATTCGCCTGGAGACCCGGGTCTGGTAGGCGTGAATGGAGTTTCTTCTGTCAATTCTTTGGTTGGAATAGGTTCTTGGGACATTCTAAAAGGAATGATTATGTGAAAGATATATTAGAAGGGGCGTAAGGTAAGTAGGCGGGGTATGTGGGGTGGTGTATATGGAAGAACTGGACTGTAATGCTAGATGCCAAAGCGAAGAGTTTAACTGTTGAATGTTTGGATAGGTGAGGCCCTGCTAATGCCAAGTGGCGGTGAGAGGCTCTACCTATGATTTGGCTTATGACGTAGTTGCCACAGACGTGGTGGCGGGATGTTGGCCTCTCGGTGACAGTAGAGAGAAATCAAAACGTGTGGCCGTGACAGGTGAGGCCCTGACTAGCGCCCTGTAGTAGGGCATGCGAGGCTTGTAACTATGATTTGGGCGTGGGGCCGTACCTCCGTGTTGAGGTGGGGGGGATGGAAGGCCTCGCTGGGACGGGTTTTCTGATAGGGTGCGCTAAGGCATTAGCCTAGACCCTGTAGCCAGTTCGGTTGTATATTTAAGGATAAGGTGAGAGGACTGGAATGTTGTGTAGATACTAACCTTGACTTCTTGCGAATGGTATCTGGAACCTTCTGGTGGTAATAAGTGTGGTAAGTCTCGTCTTATGCGGTCCTTGAGGAAGAGTCCTGAGGCTTTAAGACAGATGTTGACGTATTTATGCGTATCGTGGTGGCGTATGATTTGAATTGGGAGTAGGTTGTTTGTTAGGGGCGCAACGTGAGATCCTGCATTGAGGGATCTGGAAGGTTTAAGTGTGTGACTGGGCTGAAATAGATATTTGTGAGAAGGCTGGATGAGGCCTTGGGGTGACGATTGGACGTATTTGGGTATAGACGTAAGTACCTGAAGGTATGGCTGAGTACCGGGTCAGGTTTTGGTGTTTTCCGGAGCCTGATGGCTGTATGACCGTATGTCTGAGTAGAAATAATAGTAAAGAATTAACGTACCGTGGGCGTAAGCCTGTGGAAAAGTAGTAATGAACTTGAGACCGTGATAGGTTTTATATGAGGTGTAGTAACAAACGAGTTGTGAACTATACCTTGGTTTGACATAAAGAAATTACGTTTTGCGAAACGGTTTAACTGTGTAGAACCGGGGGAAGCCTAGAATAATACTGGAGCTAAGGGTTAACCGAAGAAAAATTCCATAGTTAACTACAGGTGTGGAGGTAAGTAATAAAACCCAATATGTAAACATTTTAGGCCTATGGCTTTATAATGCAAAGTGATAAAATACAATACAATACCTGTTCCTGTAATAAAAGATCTTGAAATAAACAACTTTAGCGCAGAAAAAGCGAGAAACCGATGCAGTCTGTAAAGCCAAAAATATGTGACAGCGTGATTATATGGAAAATGAATAGTACAGACGTTTATGCGCCGGATATTGTGTTTATAAACAGTATTTATTAGTATATGTGACAAAATGAAGTGTTTAACCCCTTAAGGACAGAGCTTCAGAAGCTTGACTTACGCTTAATGACACAAGCAATTTTTGCATTTTCTTGCTGTTTGCGTTCAACTGCAATTTGCATCTCTCTCATTTATTGCACCGACACATATTATATACTGTTTTTTAAAGGACAGAAAGGGCTTTAATTTGATATAACATATAAATATATAAATGCTTACTTATTATAAAAAAAATACAGAAAAATGCAAAAAAAATGAAAAATATTGTTTTTTTTTACAGTTTTTGCAATCATAATGTGTGCATAATTAGTGCAGGTTAAGGAAAGTAATTAAAAATAAATTCATTTATTTGTTCTGATTTACAGAATATATAATGTGTCTGGGATTTTAAGTTTTTTTTGGTAGTTACAGGTCACAAAGCACAAGGAGTAAAATAAAATTTTAATATGGAGTGATTTTAGAATTTGGTATGTTTGTCTTGTAAGCCTAATAGCCATAAAATAAAACAAAATTGCCACACAAAAGTATATATTTATATAAAGTAGACATCACAGGCTATTTACCTAAGGTTGTTTTGACACTTTCTACGTAGCCATTTTACCGCCAACCTCTGCTAAATATTGGAGTAAAATTGTGTTTTTGGGGGGTTTTCGCACACAAACGTATAACAAAGAACTTCTCATGTGTATTTTGTAAAGTTGTTGTGTGCTATTCCTGTACAAAGTTTTATTATGTGTTCAGTTACTTCTGCTGAGTACAACGGTACCCCCATTGTATGTCTTTGGCACTATTTTGTGAAGCTACAGTGCCATATAGGAGACCTGTCCTTTTCAGTATTCACAGTAGAATTTTGAGAGACGGATATAATGAGCCTATGCTTCCATTTGGGGTATTATAACAGTTTGACTGTTCAAAAACCCCCACAAAGGCCTACCATTTGTAAAAGTAGACACTCCAGGGTATCTCATAAGGTGCATATTGTGCCTTAACATGCCCCCATTTTTTTACCATTACATGCCAAAGTATGTGGTAAAAAATAATTGTGTGCATTTTTTACATACGGATTGCATTTTTGCTGGGCATTTTGTATATTTCATATGTGCCACTAAGTTCAAACCCCCCAAATTATGCTCAGCTAAGTCTTCTGAGTAAAAGGACACCCCCATTGTATGTCTATGGCACTATTTCGTGAAGCTACAGTGCCATACAGGAGACCTGTCCTTTTCAGTATTCACAGTAGAATTTTGAGAGACCGATTTAATGAGCCTATGCTTCCATTTGGGGTATTATAACAGTTTGACTGTTCAAAAACCCCCACAAAGGCCTACCATTTGTAAAAGTAGACACTCCAGGGTATATCATAAGGTGCATATTGTGCCTTAGCATGCCCCCATTTATTCACCAATATATGCCAAAGTATGTGGTAAAAAATAATTTTGTGCATTTTTTTACATACGGATTGCATTTTTGCTGGGCATTTTGTATATTTCATATGTGCCACTAAGTTCAAAACCTTCAAATTATGCTCAGCTAAGTCTTCTGAGTAAAAAGACATCCCCAATGAATGTCTTTGGCACTATTTTGTGAAGCTACAGTGGCATATTGGAGACCAAGCCATATCAGTTTTTACAGAACTTTGAATTTTGACGCTGGACCTATGTGCAATTTCCAAGCATCTTCGTAAGTTTTAAATTCAAACTACCCCACAAAGGCCTACCATTTCTTAAAGTAGACACCCCAGGGTATTTCAAAAGGCATATTTTGAACCTTAGCGTGGGATAATTTTTCCGCTAGCTTGTACCAGGTGTAGTGGTAATAAGCGTTTTTTCTGCCTTTTTGACACACAAAGTGAGTTTGCACAGTATATTTAGCAAACCTTATGTGTACCACCACTCTATAATACTTTATATGTTGCTCAGCTATGTCGGCTGAGTACAAAAATACCCCCGTATGTACCTTTGCCAGGTATATGTGGACATCGGAGGGGCACATTTGGGACACAGCCATTCCATTTTTTTTCAAACTTTACATTTTTACGCTGTGCCCATGTCCCATTTTAGAGTATTTTACCAGGCTATATAATCCAAATACTCCATAAAGCCATACCATTTCTTAAAGAAGACATCCCAGGGTATTTCAAAAGGCATATTTTGAAAATTAGTGTGGGATAATTTTTCCGCTAGCTTGTACCAGGTGTAGTGGTAATAAGCGTTTTTTCTGCCTTTTTGACACACAAAGTGAGTTTGCACAGTATATTTTGCAAACCTTATGTGTACCACCACTCTATAATACTTTATATGTTGCTCAGCTATGTCGGCTGAGTACAAAAATACCCCCGTATGTACCTTTGCCAGGTATATGTGGACATCGGAGGGGCACATTTGGGACACAGCCATTCCATTTTTTTCACACTTTACATTTTTACGCTGTGCCCATGTCCCATTTTAGAGTATTTTACCAGGCTATATAATCCAAATACCCCATAAAGCCATACCATTTCTTAAAGAAGACATCCCAGGGTATTTCAAAAGGCATATTTTGAACCTTAGCGTGGGATCATTTTTCCGCTAGCTTGTACCAGGTGTAGTGGTAATGAGCGTTATTAAATGTATTTTTTTACTTTTTAAAACTTTTTTTTACTTTTTAAAACTATTTTTTAAACTTTTGTTTTGCTTATTCATTTTTTTAAAGTTTCCTAAACTTTCGTAAAACTTTTTTTTACAGATTTAACATTTTTCTAAGCTTTTTCTTTTACCGTTAACCCCTAACTAGCAGTAAGCAGCACTAACAGTAAATTCCCCATTTTCCCATAACTCCCACCCACCCCAGCTAGCAAAATATTTAATTATACAATATTTAAATTAGTTAATTAAATTAATTTAACCCCTGAGGGTTAAAAAATAAATAAAAGTTAATCGTCAGGGGTTAAAAAAAAATTAGATCACAGTATAATACTGTGATCTGTATTTTGATCACTGTAGGCAGTGATAGACTGGCAGGCAAGGGGTTAATTTTTATTTGGACTGGGTAAAGGGTTTATTTTTTTTTTATTTTTTACTTAAACGTTATTAAAACTTTTTTTTTACTTAATTTTTTAACTTTTTAAAGCTTATTTTAAAACTTTTTTTAACGTTAACCCCTAGTTAGCCTAACACTAAATCCCCCAATTCCCCACTAACTTCCACCCTCCCCAGCTAGCTAAATTTATAATTTTAAAATATTTAAATTAATTAATAAAATAAATTTAACCCCTGAGGGTTAAAAAAAAAAAGAATTAACCCTCAGGGGTTAAAAAAAAAAATCAGATCATATTAAAATGTAATCCCTGCCAATTGATCACTGTAGTCAGTGATCAATTGGCAGGGAAGGGGTTAATTTTTTATTAATATGGGTAAAGGGGGGGTGGGATTTTAATTTAACTTTTTTTTTTAACAGCAGGGGGCAGGATCACTGAAGATCCGTCTCCCTGCACTTCACACTGAACCCGGAAGTGCAGGGAGGCGGAGGTGAGTATAGAGAGCACATGTGCCCGCTCTGGCATGCTGTCAGAGCGGGCACATGTACTCTGACAGCCCGATCCGGTGCTCCCGGTCTGCCTCTAATGCAGAGGCAGACCGGAGCACCATTAACCCCACGATCGCCGCGATTGCGGCGATCTGGGGTTAATTTTACCGCGTGACGGACGAGGTCCGTCACCCGTCGTTAAGGGCATCCCCAGGATGACGGACCTCGTCCGTCACCCGTCGTGAAGGGGTTAATAGGTAAATATGTGTTGTGGCAAGGTCATAGAGGCTTTCTATGTTAGTAATAGATTGGAGTGCTCTCTATTCCCAGCATGATGGGGTTAATTGGTGGGAGTCACCCCTTGAATGTTATATACCAGGTGAATGTAATTAACCAGCACTAGGGTTTTAAAAGGTTAGCCTCTGAAGACATCAGAGAGTCTAACAGCTGGGAGAGAGGAGGCAGTTAAGCCTGAGACAAAGGTACTGTGTGAAACCTGCTTAAAGTGCTGTATTTCATTTTGTTTAAAACTGGGAACTAGATTAGCTGGCCAGTTGGATAGTTAGTAACACTGTTGTTTAGTAAGTCTCCAAGTTGGAGTAGGATTTATTTTCTTTTTGTTTTATTTTGTGGGAGAGCACAACCTTGTATATATTGTGGAAAGTGACAATAAACTGCAGTACTATTTTATCCTGACTGTTGCATTTGAAGTTTGTGACGAGCCTGGCCATCCTGCCACAGTGTATAGAAACCGTACGTTTATGATAGACGTGGATATTTTAAAAAGTAGTAAAACAAATTAACTGGTTAACATAGAAAGAAAATCACAAGGCAGATTTTTAAACAAGCTAATTATATCCCCAAACTGACAAAAAAGGTATCAGTAGCAATATGACTGAACAGGGAATATACGTAAAGAAAAGTAGAATTCGTGAAATAGAACTTAGTGCATACTGTAGCCTATTTGAATAAGAACTAGCCGAATATGGATTTAGAGCAAGGTGTTTGTTTTAATCGTACGAAATAGATTGGTCCTGGGTGACCAAACGGAAATAAGAGAATGCCCGTAATAATATTACTGTGTATATAAATAATAATAGATTCGGTAGTTTCCGTACGAATATGTAAAAGCAGTGATAAAGTGCCGAGCGTTCGTCTGTTTTGGCGTGAACACTGAAATCGGTTAAAAAAGCGTGTATTTGTATGAATATGATAGAGGGAGCCTACCCCTACGTTTTTAGGCCCGAACGGCGGGAAATAGCGGGGCGCTATTTCCTACGCTTAACTTACGTGAACGTGCCGGTCTCGTGACCGGAAACCGGGTACCTTGACCGGGAACCGAGTGGAAGGCCTCAAACGGACAGAGGACTGGTCAGGACGTCTGACTGCAGGAAACAAGAAAACATTCTGGAGGGAAGCTGGACAGGAAGTGCTGGTTGCTATGGGGACAAAACAATCAGCTGAAAGGCAGAGGTGAGTAGGGGCTGGGAGTTTAAGTAGGGGACTTACTCCTCCCACAAATTCAGGCCTCCACAAGTTCAGGCCTTTTAACATATATAAATGCAGACAGCTCTTGCACTCTTCACTATTTGTAAAGTACCTGGTGCTCTGGTAGCTCATGCACAGCAATAGAAAAAATATACCAGCACTCCTAGGATTTTCAAATGAAGTTTTCCTTTTATTCCAAAGTACAGTATCGACGTTTCAGCTCTCCCTCAGAGCTTTCATCAGGACATATACAAAATTCTAAAACATAAACAGACTTATATAGGGAGCTAAAATCAAGGTAAGTACTCACTTTTACAGCTGATTGTCATTTCCCATTCCCGCCCGATTGCTCAGGTTGCCTGTGCATGTACTTCCGGGTATGGTCATGTGACCACCATAAGGAGTTCCGATTCGCCAAGCACATCACGTTTCCTGGGCAACCATGGGCATATTACCTCATTGGTTAATCCCCCGTGTACTGGTGCTGTCAAGGCTCAAAATACATCATTGCCACGGACTTCCTATTTACACGTCACCATGGTAACCTGATCGCAGCCGGGCTGATTTTCTGGGAAGGGAAATGTACAAAGAAACATAAACAAAGGGGGATCACACTTATTTATATGTTAATATACCAGGGCTGTGTGAAATCTATTCCTAGAATGTGCATATTAGTAAGGATTATCTACTTAACTGTGCACAGTAGTGTGTCTTATACATAAAGTGCAAATTTTAATCTGCTCATACAAATAAATGAGAAACAATCAAAATATGTATATTGTTAATATGGGGATTGTAAAATAGTTTGTGGCACTTGCAATTTTTTCACATAGTAATTCCTCATATTCAATGTAATCACATTTATCAACAACTCATGCAACATTTGTTAAACATGTTTTTTTTCACATATTTACATTTGCTAAGTGATTTAGCATATTTTCACTAATTTATTATAATATATTTACATATTTTGATTGTTTCTCATTTATTTGTATGAGCAGATTAAAATTTGTCCGTGGCAATGATGTATTTTGAGCCTTGACAGCACCAGTACACGGGGGATTAACCAATGAGGTAATATGCCCATGGTTGCCCAGGAAACGTGATGTGCTTGGCGAATCGGAACTCCTTATGGTGGTCACATGACCATACCCGGAAGTACATGCACAGGCAACCTGAGCAATCGGGCGGGAATGGGAAATGACAATCAGCTGTAAAAGTGAGTACTTACCTTGATTTTAGCTCCCTATATAAGTCTGTTTATGTTTTAGAATTTTGTATATGTCCTGATGAAAGCTCTGAGGGAGAGCTGAAACGTCGATACTGTACTTTGGAATAAAAGGAAAACTTCATTTGAAAATCCTAGGAGTGCTGGTATATTTTTTCTATTGCTATATATATATATATATATATATATATATATATATATATAGTTTTACTATAATAAAATAAAGTGTTAGATTTTAATTGATCTACTTAATATCTTATTATTGAGGAGCGCACATACCCTTTTTCATTTTTTGAGTTTTTTTTCTCATTTAAGACGCTTAATAGTGTATGTAGCAGCCCCGTTTTATTTATTTTTATATTTTATATTATACCTACTTTTATAGAGTTCTTCTAGAATATTGTTGGTGTCTTAGAATTGCTAATAATAATAATATTATTAATAATAATAATATTAATAATGTATTATTATTATTTAAATTGTTACTATTAAAGGAACACTCCAAAAAGAGTAAGTCCATTCTTGTTTAATAAAAGTTCACATTTTAAGAGACATCAATATTTTTATTATTTCCCTGGGAACACTTCCTGGTTGTAAACCAGAAACTGGAAATGTGTCCTACCTCACTCTTATTGGTTTCCACACTTATGTATGAGAATCATTGCTGTTGGATCATAGTAATTGTCACACATTCCCCTATATCCTAGACTGCCAGAGATTTCATCACTAGTGATGATCTCCCGGGGCAGATCAGAGCTGCAACGAGAAGATGGTCTGGCTGTTGGTTTTAATAAATAAAATACTTATTTCTAGTGTTGTGCTAGTCATTTAAAAGTAATTTTTCATAGTTACTTTATTCAACAGGGCAAAAGTAGAGTAGAGTTAAGGTATTAGGTATAGTGTACCATTTTGGATTGGGTGTTTAGGTTTGGGGGGAACTTATGGTTGGATGCTTAGGTTTGGGAATAGTGGATGATTAGGTTTAGGTCTACAGTGTGACTGAATGAACCAAAAGTGAATTACTGGAAGGTGTCATTATATCCAAAATGCAATTCCATATTATGCAAAGTTCATTTACTATACATTTTACATGATATGGGATTTCCTGGTTCAATTCAATAATCTTATTCTGAATACAGAAGTTTGTTTTCCTGGTTAGAAATATGAGATCAACGTGTGACAGCTAGCAGAGTTGGTCAAGATAGATTACAGTATATGTAACGGTAATTGGACCAAAAGTCTACCATTCCTTAAGAGACTTATTATTTACAGGTAAACCAGCCACTAAACCATTGTCTAAAGTGAACAGCATTCTAAAGCTATGTTTTGTATCCAAGACATTAGATAGCAGAAAATGTTTACCTCTATAATAGGAATGTAACTCCAGATGAAGGTATAAGAACATAGGCTGCTGAGCTACAGAAATGTCAAAGACTTGCAGTTTTGCATACAGACTGCTAATAGCCTTACCTGTTATTGGGGTTGAAACGTTAGGAAATTATTTATTGAACATAATTCAAGTATCTGGAAAGCAATGGAAAAATGCTTCTATACTAAAACTGGTTGATAAAAGCTAATTGGTTTATACTCCTTTGCTACTGAAAATATCCCTAAGGTATATATGTTTTAAACAACTGTAACTTATCACAGAGTAATAATTCTCAGTGGCAGGTTAACATTGTACTAAACATATGGTGCCAGTTCTCATTATCGAAGAAACTGCTGATTTCAAGTAAAGTGAAGTGTCATAACTGTTGATAGATTAACACATAAGGCAGTGCTTTGAAACATAGCAAGCCATCACAACCAAACTCAGCACAGAAACAAACATACAAACTTAAAATATTATTTTAGAGACTATTTTAAAGAGAACATGTACTGATTATTTATAATGTTGCATCTGAAAATATTGAAATATCTGATGGAGGTTGTACAATAAAATGAATCTAGATACTGATATAGATATTTTTTGTAATGACAATTTTAGCACATGGCAGGAGACTTCAGATTTATTTATTACATTTATACATTTGGTGATGTTTTTTTCTGTTTGTTTTACACATAGAGTGCCTTGTTTTTCCACTCTGATGGGTTATTTTCTTTTTATGTTTCCTTTTATTTCCATCTTGTGTTTTACTACCCTATAATGTGAGTGACTGTCTTCCACTTTTTCTTAGAACCTGGAGTAAACTGTTGATTTATAGCAGCAATGTATGCTGCTCGCTTTCCCACTATGCGTGGTCTCCCACCTAGCTTGGGGCCTAAATTAATTCTCCTCTTCCCCAAGCCAGGCTGGCCAATTTGTTAATTTCCCCCTGGAGAACCTTGCAATAGTTCCGGCTGCCATTTTACCTTACTGGACGTGAGTGAGTGGCTGAATACAGCATCTAGGTCAGCGCTTGCTACCTCAAGGTATTTTTACATTTGGGGGTCAAACCCCATTTCTGCCACAGTGCCCTTTTATTTTCTTCATGTCTATCTTTGGGTTGAGCTCCCTAGTTGGTACTTACTGTGCATATACATTATTATTTATGTGAAACTTTCACTGTGTTTGCCTATGTGCCTATAAGTGGAATTTGTTTGAAGCACTCACTGTGCCCATATGTTCAGTATCATCACTACTCATTTACTGCCCTGCACTTCAAGTGTCTCCTCTGCCTATATCCTGGTTTAAGTGCATTCAGACTATATTACTTGCTCATCCATACTGCTGATTTATATGGATGAGCTCTCTGCTCACCTGTGTTAACTGCGCATACTTCTGTGTTCATGGTGTATACTGTATCTATATGATGAAATATTTCCAATCCCTAAGTAACCCCACAGTGGCAACTTTGGTAGAGAAGGCCCAACCCAAGTGGGCTTCAACAGCTTGGTCTCCCTGAAGGAGGTTGTTCAAAGGAGTCTGCAGACTCTCAAAGAGGCACTGGAAGGGTGGATCATCTAAACCCTCTCAGAATTAGGGTAATGCATCTGGTAAGCAGAGTAAGACAACCTCCCAAGGTCCAAAGGGTGGACAGATGGTCATCAGATGACAGTGACAATTATTTTCTTCACACTCTCTTTGTGGTGATTCAACAGTTCAGATTTCGTAGGAAATGACTAGCACAGAGGATGTTGCTTGCTGAGTCTTTCATGAATGAGTTACATAAACATGTCAATATCTTCTCAACCATGCACAAGGCAAAGACAACACTCCAGAAGGTGTTTGACTATTCAATCCCTAGGGGTGATTTTTAAAAAGCTGTGTCTCCAGCTAATTTTGGCCATCTGGTCCCAGGGCTATACACCCCTAAAGTTTCTACCCAAGATACAAAGACCCTATGGGTCACTTTACCTTCAGCACTCCCTGGGGGGCTGAAAGAGGGCATGGATCCAATGGAGAAGATTGCTATAAATTTCCCACAGGTTGAGTACTACCATAACAAATCATTTTTCTCCGAGAAGTACAAGAAGTATGATGATTGGAATGCATGGTTAAGGAGTGGAAACGAAGCACAGTTAAAATGCCCGAACCCAGAACAGGAAGGACAGCCAATTGAAAAAGCCTATTAAGTAGGAGAAATGTGTCTCGGAGGATCCAAGGACATTACCATTGTATTTATATTTTTGTTTATTTTACAAATAGTTTACATTTTCCATATTATTTTTAATTGTATTTTATCAAATTAAGATCACTGTGTGCATTTTACAACTGGGTCCAGACTCCTCATACCGGGTACCACAGGGGAAGTGTTACCCACAATAGACACTAAAGTGATTCAACTTGGAGCCAGTTTGAAGGGCTCCTTACCAGGTAAGGTTCCTATATGTGTGTGTTTTATTTTATCATTATCCTTTAACACACTGCACTTAGGAGACCTCTCTCCATCTTTTATCTCCCTGTTCTATATACCGTACAGAGACAACTATGCCTACATATTCAGAAGAACAAGAGGGGTTGAATGTCACACTAAGGCATACCAGCTTCAAAGTTTAGAGCCTATATTTAAAAGGTTCTTTACCATATGAGTTTATTTCCCCTCACCCTCACCAATATATTTAACCTATTTTGTAACATTTACACTATATATTTCTGTTTTCCTTTCTATGTATGACTTAACCCACCCTGATTAATGAAGGGTGAGTTTATGCTATACTTTATCTATTTTATAGTGCTGCACTATTTACACTTGGTGTTTTAGAGGTTAACCACTTAAACACCTGGTTTTGTGTTTTTTCAAGTTAATATTTTTTCTCCCCTAACAACAGGACATCTTTCCCTCTTTTCACAGAAATTGCCTATAATTTTCACAGATTTTTCGTTCTTCTAGATTGTGGCTGGTTACATAAAATTTCCACTCATCACCAGTTCAACACCAGGTATCACCTACACTACAGACATAAATGCTACAACAACTACTTATCAAGGAAGCGATTCTGGCACTGCAGCTCAAAGGGGATATACAACAGGCCTAGACATGGATGAATTTTTCAGCAACATGTTTTTGGTGGAGAAAAGGACAGGGGATAATCTTTTAGCTATTAACCTTTGAGACCTGAACGCTTACGCCACATACCATCACCACAAGATGGAAAGGATACATTTGCTGAGAGATTTATTTCAACGAGGGGATTGGTTCATGCGACTGAATCTGAAGGACACCTACATCTACACCACAGCAGTCATAGATTACTCTGGTTTCTATGGCTCAAAGACCCCTGGCAATTCACGTGTCTACTGCTTAGACTGAGCTCCGCAACATTGGTGCTGTAGAAAACTTGTAAAATATGTGATGAGTAAGCTTGCATGAATATTTTCATTCATTGAAGTTACTTATAGTAACTTCATTGCACAACACTGCCCAAAAATCAGATCAAAATATTTTATTATTATTATTAGGATTATTTATAAAGCGCCAACAATTCTGCAGCACTGTGCAATATTTGGTCTAACATACAAGTATTTCTAACAAGAGAAGTTGTACTCATAAGAACAGAGGGTGTTGAGGGCGCACAAGCTTGCATTCTAAACCCATGTTGAATTTGCAATGGGTACAAAATCCCAGGTGAAGAGAGTAGAAGGACCATAAACTTGACAAGGAGATCTCAACCAATTCCTGTACCTGTAGGTATCACTGAACATGCTGTACATTCTGGAGATTTGCAGCAAGCAATATATAATGGCATACTATACACCATAAAAATTACTTATACACTATATTATCTGCCCAGACTGACAGTCCATAGATAAGGTTTTTTTTTTTTTTTTTTTTATCTATTTAATTTAAATCTATCAAACAAAACAAGATAAGAACTGCATAATTAAACACATTATACAATTAGGGAAGTTTAAACATTGGACCTCTTTTAGAAAACATGTGTAGGGAGGCTGCGTGAATCATAGGCAAAGTACGTATGGTAGGACTGCATAGATAAAGTTACTTAACTGCCAAATAGCAGAAAATTGATTAGTGAGACTGCTGGGGCATGATCTACACACCAAAATCACTTTATTAAGCTAAAATTGTTTTGATGCTCAGAGTAAACACTTAATATAACATTCATCTTCTGATGACACAACAAATGATTTTTTTTTATTGTCCTCTTTCCATGTTATAGACTTAATCAAAGGAGGAACTCTGAAAATCTTGCCATTACAAATTTCTGTTAATCCAGTTAGAGTTATTAAAAGAAACAATCTCGCATTATTTTTCTTCTACATTGCTGGGCTAATATGGCAACTCAAATGTCATGGCTACATTTCAATTTACCAATTTAAGAGTAACAATACTACTATTCAACATATTCAACATATTCAACATCAACAAAAAAAAAATCTTGTTATGAAAGTGCTTGTCGAGGTATACATTATACTGACACATGAATCCAACATGAACCCTACTGAACTGTTGAAGCACTTATTTCAATGTCTTCATGTGCAAAGCTAGTAAATATAATTGATTTATTATTCTGTTTTGAACATGGATTGTTGTAACTATAGAAAAACTATAAATAAACAAAACTGAAAGACAAAAGTAATGGCTGTCAGAAAATAAGAGGGGACAAGACAGAGTAATAAGTGGAAGCTCGAAAACTGCAGTATAGAAAAACTATATATGTTTCCTCCATTTTGTAGCTCTAAAATATGTTTTATCTTTTTTAAGCTTAGTTTGCAAACAAAGATATTTCAACATCCTTTCTACATTGTTCTGTTTAATATGAATGTGAGATATACATAGAAGTCTCCTATTCCCCAATTTTGCCTTTCCTATTCAGAGTACTGGTTTTAGTATTATTATTGTTTAATTTCCTTCACTTTAATTTTTCACCTTAGCCTACCAGCTATTATGATACTTTGTAACTGCACCTGTTCAGTTTAGATTAGTAGACATTACAGCCAAATATATGTAAATTATATCTAGATTTTACCACTACCTTCCTGACAAGGTTTTTTATATATGATATTAAATCACGAAAATCATGGTATGCCATCTGCCATAAAGAACTTAAATATTCTCGTTTTATAAATGCACATGACTCTTGGAAAACTTTTCCTACTATGAGGAAAAAGGCACAGGGACAATTCATCCTAAAACAGGCCCCTGACATTATGCTTAGATGATATTACGTGTCATCGATAAGAAATTTCCTCGATCCGTGCACCATTTCACCATTTCTTGCACTGTGGTTTATAAACACATTTCATTAGGCAATTTCCCTTTCAAGTGTTCCTGAATTCCTCAACAAAGATGCATAGTGCCCTTGTTAATACTAAGAAATGTCATTGCTAATTTCTCCTTGTATTCTATAAAAGTGTGTAATTCTTTAAGTGCTGGTGGCGAGTAGAATTCACCAGTATAAAATCAGTTTTTGGGAATTTAAATGGCTAAACATATTCTTTATCTGTTCTTTAAATGCAAACATCTCACACCTTTCAAGGTCAATGCTAATACTTTATTCTGGCACTTTTGCTGAATTGCTATATAAATAGCTCCTGATGCCAGTGTGCTAAAAAAATAATTAGATGAGGGGATCACCTGATTATAGTGTAACTCATGTTTTATGTCTTTGAATGTATGCAAATGCTTCCTCTTCTTGACATTTTCAATACTGAAAAGGTGTCACGACGCTTAAAAATTAAGAGGTTCAGCTCCACCGGGACTAAAATTATTAATCTCAAATAGCTGCGTTTGACTTAAAAGAATAAAAACTTTAAAAATAAAATTAAGAGAAATGTTTTAACTTAAAAAATAAATTACAAAAATGATTATATAGGTATACATATAACATAAATAGTCCGGTGACTTATTTATTAAACACCAGATTCATAGCTCACAAAATTAGTTATAAACAAATAAAGGGGATTTAGTTACAATACATGATCATACCTTGCATAAGAGTGTACAAACGTACCCCATTTTTGGTAAGTTCTATACTAGCAATATAATGTCTGTTCTTATGATATTAACCCACTTGTTTGTGAAATCCATCCTCCTCGGCTCTCTGCAGTGCAAGGTTAAATAGGGACATGGAATGAGGTACCTATGACAGAAAAGGGTGCAAATCTAAAGGGGCTGGCCTGAACTTCCAAATATATACACAATGAACTATAAAGGCTACACTCACATAAACATGCACACATTATTAGGCTGCTGCTGAAGCACAATATTTAAACCCATACCTGCTCAAAAAAGCTGCATCTGATAGCATAATGGTTTTTCTACCAAGTCTCCTAAGTAAAAAAAAAAAAGTGTGCTAACCTAGAGATGTACTTGTGATCAAACCAATTATCTTTCCTTCAGGATACACACAGCAGGGGAGGGAGCCCTACAGATCATAGCACGTAAAACGAACACTAAAGTCACCCAGACAACTTATTGAAATGAAGTGGTCATGGTGTAGTAGCCCTGTTATTTTAACCCGGCAATGTAAAATATTGCATGCTTAAAACCACCTCTCGTTGCTCTCTTTCGGACATCCACAAGAGACACAAGGCACACGTGCACACAGGCAAAGCAAAATTTACAAGATGTGGATGCCTATAAGAAAACACTTAATACAATGCTTTCCTGGAGCTTTGATGTGTGCACAGAACTGCGTGCCCATCAGATTCCTGGTACTTTTATATGAGGAGCATTCAATTTGACCATCACAGAGGAGGCTATGCCTCCCTGATGATGTTGTGGATGGTGGAGAGGTGAGCAGCGTCATGGAGCCTCAACAATGGAAAAGGATACATAAAAAGTTTTTTTATAAGATATTTTTATGGCAAACTGCAGAGTTAAGGTCATGCACTCATCAATGTGGTTAATAGTTGCCAATCTTTCTCTGTCACAGAAACTTTACACATGCTTATCAAAATTGGTATTTGTTACTAAGCTGAGCTTCTGCTAATTACTATGATCAAAGACTCATCAAAATTGGTGTTTGTTACTGAGCTTCCTCTATCACAGAGAACACTCGCTCATCATAACTGGTGAGCTAACTCTATTAACCCCTTAGTGACCAGAACGCTTTTTAATTTTCTTACCGTTTGGGACCAGGGCTGTTTTTACATTTCTGCGGTGTTTGTGTTTAGCTGTAATTTTCCTCTTACTCATTTACAGTACCCACACATATTATATACCATTTTTCTCACCCTTAAATGGTCTTTTTAAAAATCTTTATTTCTATCATATCTTATAATTTACTATAAAAAAAATCTATAAAATATGATGACATAATGTAAAAAAACACTTTTTCTAAATTTGACCCCCAAAATCTGCTACGCATCTACAACCGCCAAAAGCACTTGTGCTAAATTTTTTTCTACATTTTTTCCTGAGTTTAGAAATACCCAATGTTAACAAATTCTTAGCTTTTTTGGAAAGTTATAGGGCTTTAAGTACAAGTAGCACTTTGCTATTTCCAAAGTATTTTCTTTTCAAAATTAACACAAGTTACATTGTGACACTGATATCTGTCAGGAATCCCTGACAAAACCTTCACACACACATATATATATATATATATATATATATATATATATATTTTAAAAGAAGACAACCTAAACTTGGGGTATTTTGACTCTTTTCCTGCAACCATTTTACCACCAGTCTATGCCAAATAAAAAAATAAAAATAATTGTTGATTTTTTTTTTTTTTACACACATAGCAATTTAAGAATACATGTACCAAGAACTTTAAGGGTTACTGCCAAAGAACAGCCCAATGTGTGTTCAGCAACATCACCTGAGTACAGTAATACCCCCCATGTATAGGTGTGTTGGGTGCACATTCCAGCTTTTCACTTGGTCATCGTGCACCCATGTCCTATGTGGGACATTTTTAAAGCCAGCCATTGTAATTTACCCCCATCAAACCATATATTTTTGAAAAGTAGACAACCCAGGGTATTCAATATGGGCTATGTCCAGTCTTTTTTAGTAGCCACATAGTCACAAACACTGGCCAAAGTTAGCATGTATATTTTGTTAAAAATGCAAAAAACAATTATGAACGCAAGCTTTGGCCAGTGTTTGTGACTAAGTGGCTACTAAAAAAGAATGAACATACCCCATTTGCAATACCTTTGGTTGTCTTCTTTTGGAAATGGTATGCCATCATGGCGGTAATTCTCATTCCTCTGCTACCATACACTCTCAAAGGCAACATAACCAATGTGGCAAATTTAAATGTGAAAAAAACTGCCTTATATTTGACCATGTAACTTTCAAAAATACTTTAAAACCTGTACATGGGGAGTACTTTTATACTCAGGAGACTTCGCTGAACACAAATATTAATGTTTCAAAACAGTAAAACGTATTACAACAATATCATCAGTGAAAGTGCCATTTGTGTGAAAAATGCACAAAAAATCACTTTCACTGACAATATCATCGCTATGATATAGTTTACTGTTTTGAAATACTAATATTTGTATTCAGCGAAGTCTACCAAGTAAAACAGTACCCCCCATGTACAGGTTTTAGGGTGTCTTGGAAAGTTACAGGATTAAATATAGTGCTAGCAAATTAAATTATCTGGACTTTTGGTCTGGGTTGTCAGGCAGGTCCCCCAAATTGCAATCAATAAAATTAATTATGTAAAAATATTGCATAAAAATGCACATAGAATTTAAATTATATATATATATACATATTTTTAAATTTTAAGTCTACGTGTATATTGTATATTTATGAAATTATTTATATGGACATATGTATATTTTGTATAATTTGTATTTGTTTATTCATATATACCTAGATATATATATAATTTAATTCTTAGTTAGAATAAAATTATATATATACACTTTTACATTTTTTATTAATTATATATATATATATATATATATATATATATATATATATATGTGTGTGTGTGTAATTTTATTTTAAGTGTATTTTTATATTAATATATGTATATATTAATACAAAACACACTTAGTATGACGTTATATATACAAGGTCATTTTGTTGACCTATGTTGATTTAAATATCTGCTCTGTATATAGACATATATAACAATGAAGCAAATGTTGGGATTGAGCCACATAATGGGTATATGGGAGATGCACACTGTCTATCAAATATTAATTAAAGCTTCTCAAAACAACAAACATGTCTATTTTTCCGTTGGCCATACTGGGAAGCAAGAGTTGATGTGTTGTGATTATATTTAGTTACAAATTTGTAAAAGAATGCCACTCTGTTATAGGTAAGTTCTTTTTTTTCAACATCTCTGCCCTTCGATGCAAACAAGATTCTAAGAATTCATTATTTCTTTTAATGTTACACTACAATAAACAACTGACAATATGTCAACCCACACACATGAATATAGAAGACTTAGGTAACGCAAAAGACATTGCATTGTGTCCTAAACATTATATTACATTTCATTGTTGTCACATAGTACTTATTTGAGCAGTTCTATTCTTGTCCTGTTCTGAGTCAGATATGTAGAAATACATTGCTGACAATAATGTTTAAAGTATTCAGGGCATACATGAGAAAAAACAATAGAACAATCTTATTAAAAGCATAAATCAAATAATTCTGCAATCTACTGGGAAGTTGTATAAAAAGCACAAGTCAATGAGGAATTAACTTTCTTCTGTGTGTCTCGTAACCACCATTATTTACAATGACAAAGGTAATTTTTCATAGGTTACACGGCTCTAGAAAAAGAAACTGTTCATAATGTTCATTATTAAGAGCACGATGTGTATCGCATAATTCTCAAGTGCCAATATTATGCATTATAATACAACCACCAATTAGAAATTGCAGTGAAGATCCAAGTTACAATGGGGATTTTGACAATATTCTGCAAATCAAAAGACAGTTTGCATTTTGAAGAAACCAGAAAGAGAAATGCTTATATATATGTTTCCTTTTAGCCATATGACCTGAAGCCTTATATCCCTTTAATTTTTTTTTTCATCTTTTTAAGATATGTTATAATGCCAGTGTCCTTCAGCAGAATCTTGTTAGAACTGATGTTGGAGTCTGTTTACTAGTTGGTGTCCCATACTGTTGTAAATCATTCAACTCAGACATCAGCAAAGAGATTCCTGCTATTTACTTTTTTTTCTCATGGGTTTATATCATTGTTTGCACCCATCAACCCTCTCCTGTAAAAAAAAACACAAACAAACAAACAATAATAGTAATAAAAACAAAAAAACAAACAAACAGAAAAAGTGTATTCTGGTGCACATAACCAGTAAAGCTATGTTAAATAGTCTGAGATGCAGTGGTCACAACGGTCTCGATAAAATTCCATTCCATATGATTCAAGAATTATTTTTCCAAACAAGAATCCAGAACATTTCTCGGGTTGAGTCTTTTGTTTTGGCAGCGTTAATTACTAAGATGAGCTAGTGAAGACAAAACAAACAGTGATTCCAGAAAAAACTTGTAGACTCCAGTTAGAAAATCAGCCACTCAGCTTGTACTTAAATGAACACTATAAAATAACACTATCTTGTGTGGAAAACAAACATCTATTCCTAATGCTATAGTTTATGAATACTATTTTGTCGTGTGATGGTTTGAAAGCGGAGATGTACTTGCCTTTCAGTCCTTGCCACCATGGTCTCCACAGTGCCGTACTACCTCTTTGACTTATGCATGGCAAAAGATTATGCTGTGCCATTCAAATGTTGTCTATGAGACCAGCTGATTAAACAGCTCAGTTTAACTCAGCTTTTAGGGCTTCGGGGGCAGTGGTGTCTCCACGATTCATACTTAGGGGGGGGCACATAAGTAGGGGGACAGTTATAAAATTTGTACATATATAGATGTGTGTGTGTGTATATATAGAAAATAGTAAGAATGTCAGCACTCACGGTCTTCAAATAAAATTTCTTCTTTATTCAGCAAGATTAAAACATGGAATCAACATTTCAGTCCCTCTCTGGGACTTTCATCAGGATCAATATATATATATATATATATATATATATATATATATATATATATATATATATATATATATATATATATATATATATATATATATATATATATATATATATATATATATATGTATATATGTATTGATCCTGATGAAAGTCCCAGAGAGGGACTGAAATGTTGATTCCATGTTTTAATCTTGCTGAATAAAGAAGAAATTTTATTTGAAGACCGTGAGTGCTGACATTCTTACTATTTTCTGGATATTAAAGCCCCAGGCTTAGCAACTAGCAGGTATTTATGTCTATAGCCTGAGTGCGAGGACCTTTCACAATATTTATATATATATATATATATACACATCCAGTGCTCCCAGCACAGTGCCCCCTCTGGCCGCTCGTGGGAAAAGGGTGGAACACAGTTCCACAGTGACAGCGCTGCTGCAGCTTGTGAAGGGAAACTCAGTGCCCCGACTTCAATTGGTGGGGGGATAAGGGGGGGGGGGGTCACTGCATGATGTAGGGGGAGGTCATTGCCCCCTCTGCTCCCCCCCAGCGATGCCACTGTTCGGGGGACAGCTACTATAGGCACATTAACCCTGCAATATAAACATGGCTGTTCCTGCACAATAGCAATGTTTTCAGTTGTAGGGGTAAACATATTGGAACATGGCACACAGACTATTTCATTGAGATGATGTGATCTGGATGCCTAAAGAGTCCCTTTAAGAATTGCAACCTTGATTTAATTGTACTTAAAAGATTAAGGACAGTGGAGGGCGTGGCTAACTGCGGAGCCACATGGACAGTGGCGTCTCCAGCATTCATATTTAGGGGGGGCACATGGGGGCCAGTGACAAAAGCGGGGGGGGGCAATTATAAAACGTGTGTGTGTGTGTGTGTGTGTGTGTGTATTTGTATATATATATATATATATATATATATATATATATATATATATATATATATATATATATATATATATGTTAAATCATCATTATACAAGGCCGCCAATAGCACTGCACTATTATTATTTCTGAATAGGGAAATTGCATTTTAAACACAATTGAAAAATACACTGTTCATATACTGGACACAAATAAAAAAGGACATAGGGCTTTATATTTGCTCCTCATGCATAACCTGCCTGCTGTTTGGGGACAGAGAAGGCACCGCCACACCGTCGCCAAGCTGTCTGGGGACATAGATAGCACCGGCAAACTGAGGGCAGAGGGCAGATGACACGAGACTCAAAGTTTCTCAGTCCCATTTGCATTCCCCCATCAACTAGGGTAGTGTGGTCTGCATGGAGGGCAGGGGAGGGCTGGCAACCTTAGGCCTGGGGGGCAAAACCAGTCAAGTGGCCCATTGCGCCACCAAATCAGTTCACCATCCATGCCCACCTTTTTCTGGTTTTATAACGGATATTGATGTTATGCTAATCAGTAGCTCTTTGCCATACCCGCTCCTTCACAGCTCTGACTTTCAATGTTGTCAGAGCACAGGCTGAGAATCTCTGAGCCTGTGCTCTGACTCACTAACTGAGCGCCAGAACCACGAGGGAGAGGATATGATCTGACTGCACCTACTGCTGGTGCGCACCAGTGGACCACCAGCGAATCGTTTAAATTAAATATGCTGGTGTACCCAACTTGTGAGCTGTGTTGGCCGACGGGCGCCTCTGTTGTCATGGCACCCTGCGTGACCGCACAGCTTGCCCACCCCAACGGCTGGCCCTGCTGACACACACTGATGTTACTACTTAGACATCCCTCAATATTAATACAGAGATGAGAGTAAACACCAATAAACTGTGGAAACAGAGCTGATCCCCCCAAATTTATAAAGGTTTGCTTAGAGGATTTATTCAAGATTAAATCATGCCTCCTCCTCTCTCTCCCATGCGCTGCTCTGTAGGCTGGGAGGAAGTGAAGAGTAATCACAGTCTCCCAGCACAACGCCACCTGTGGCTGCATGGGGAACAGCTGTTTAATGTAATGCTTGCAGGACGGCCAGCTGCCGCAGAACCTCTTTGTTTCCGTCTCTGCAAAGGGCTCCAGGCACTGCTTGTTGTGAGTGTGAGCCACTGTAAATTAGGGGCAGAGGGCACTTGCACTGCGGTCAAGACGGGTCTGGGCAGGAGGAGAGTGCAGTGCAATCAGTGAACTCCCCTCCTGTGGGTCACCAGTAGACTGGTGCACCTGCCCAGGATCAGAGCCGGTGCAAGGATTTTTGTCGCCCTAGACAAAATATAAATTTGCCGCCCCCCCATGTGACATCACAATGCCCCACCCATATGATCTGCCATATGAACTAACGCCAGTGCTGCACACAGTGTGTGTTTACATTAAAAAGCCTGCAGGGACCAGCTATAGACACCAGAACCACTTCATTAAGCTATAGTGTCCCTTTAATGTGAGGTAAATTATAGATTAGTGTCACTAATAATATACTAGATTGCCTACTTACAATTAGATGAGGATGATGATGGGCTGCAGTTTGGCTCCACTGGTCTGGTGTAGAACAGAACCTCTGGAGGCTGTTTGCAACTGTGGTCACAAAATTCAACGTTCTGGGAGAATTGGAAGCAGCTCCATTTTTTGGGGGCCTCTTACACAGCTCAAGGTCTGGGCCCCAGGGCCTGACGGTGAGTATGCCCATAAGGCCCACTCATAAGTCCACTTATATGTTCCACCCACCCATGAGCTCGCTCACAGGGAGTGGAGTGTGTAGGGGATGTGTTGTGTTATCTAATATGTGTGCTTATGGTATGTAGTGTATAGGGATACCAGTTTGTGCAGGTGATGCAGTGTGTTTGTGTGTAGTGGAAGCAGTGTGTATTTGTGTATAAGGGATGTATTATGAGTTTCTGGTTGTGTGTGAGGGATGCATTGTGTGAATCTGTGTTTGTATGCATAAGGGATGCAAGGTGTGTGTCTGTATGTGTGTGCATTGAGTGTAAGAGATGCATTGTGTTTCTGTGTGTATGTAAGAAAAACAGTGTGTGTGTTTGCATGTGTGTGTAAGGGTTTGCATTGTATGTTTCTGTGTATGTGTGCAAATGATGCATTGTCTTTGTGTGTAAGGGTTGCATTGTGTGTGTGTGTAATGGATGCATGTTCAGTTTCTGTGTATGTATAGGGATGCATTGTGTGTTTCTGTGTATGTATAGGGGTGCATTGTGTGTTTCTGTGTATGTATAGGGGTGCATTGTGTGTTTCTGTGTATGTATAGGGGTGCATTGTGTGTTTCTGTGTATGTATAGGGGTGCATTGTGTGTTTCTGTGTATGTATAGGGATGCATTGTGTGTGTGTGTGTGTGTGTGTGTGTGTGTAGTGTTAAAGAGCTCCCTGTCTTGCCCCCTGTCCTATAGAGATGTCCCTTCTGTCCCTTAGAGCTCTCCCCTGCCCCTTAGTGGTCTCTCCTCACCCCCACCCTCCCCTAGCGGTCTCTTCTCACACTCACCCACCCTCCCTGTGCTCTTCTCATCCCCCCTCCACCCTCCCTGTGTTCTTCTCACTCCTCCCTCTGTGTGTTCTCACCCCCCCTGTGTTCTTCTTACCCCCCCTCCCTGTGTTCTTCTTACCCCCCCTCCCTGTGTTCTTCTTACTCCCCCCCTTGTTCTTCTTACCCCCTTCTTATTACTCCCCCCTTCTTCTTGCCCCCTCCTTCTTCTTCTTGCCCCCTCCTTTTTCTTCTTGCCCCCTCCTTCTTCTTCTTGCCCCCTCCTTCTTCTTCTTGCCCCCTCCTTCTTCTTCTTGCCCCCTCCTTCTTCTTCTTGCCCCCTCCTTCTTCTTCTTACCCCCTTCTTCTTCTTACCCCCTTCTTCTTCTTACCCCCTTCTTCTTCTTACCCCCTTCTTCTTCTTACCCCCTTCTTCTTCTTACCCCCTTCTTCTTCTTACCCCCTTCTTCTTCTTACCCCCTTCTTCTAATTACTCCCCACTCTTCTTCTTACTCCCCCTCTTCTTCTTACTCTCCCCCCCTCCCCTCTTCCTACTCTCCCCTCTTCTTACTCTCCCCTCTTCTTACTCTCCCCTCTTCTTACTCTCCCCTCTTCTTACTCTCCCCCTCCCCTCTTCTTAGTCTCCCTCCTCCCCTCTTCTTAGTCTCCCCCTTCCCCTCTTTTTACTCTCCCCCCTTCCCCTCTTTTTACTCTCCCCCCCTTCCCCTCTTTTTACTCTCCCCCCCTTCCCCTCTTTTTACTCTCCCCCCCTTCCCCTCTTTTTCCCCTCTGTACCTGGCCGGACTGACAGGAAGGTGCACACTCAGTGTGCACCTTCCCATCACTCCGGTCGGGACCGCGGACCGGAGTGCAGCTCGGCCACCTACAGGGGAGGGGAGGGAAAAGCAGCTGCAGCCGTCTGAGCGCTCTTTACAGAGCGCTCGGCGGCTGCAGCATTTAAAAGGGCCGGCCCGCCGCGGCCGGTCCTAAAAGAATTTCGGGCGGCCTGGGGGGCAATTGCCTTCCTGCTCCCCGGCCCAGCCCGCCCCTGATGGAGGGGACCCAGTAATCTGACTAAATGACTTGAAGTGTTTAAAAATGGATGATGGGCATTTTCAAAACATAAACTGTTTTTGTTTTTTTAATAATGCTCATCATCCATTTTTTAACTCTCCAAGTCCTTCAGTCACACTAGCATTATTCACCCAACCCATTCAGTCCACACTCACTTCAACAATCGATGTAGGTGTGGGATAATGTGACTGAATGACTTGGAGAGTTAAAAATGGATGATGGTCATTATTATAAAAACCTGTCACTGAACCTGTCAGTTTAAACCTGTCATTATTCAATACCCCAGATATTTCTGGTTTGGAACAGTTCACACCAATAAAGAAAATGGCTACTATTCCATTATTCCAACAATGTAAATGGCTGCTGCGCAAGCTGCAATAGACTGCCATGACAATGTAAAATTCATTATATGCAGTCTACCATGACAATATAAAACTCATCTCTTAATGGATGAATTAATAACATTAATAATATAAAGAAATGTGTTTTATATTGTCATAGCAGGCTGCATGTTATGAATTTTACATTTTCATGTTATGGATTTCTAATGCAACTTTGCAACATACATTGTGCACAGTAGCCATTTTCTTTTTTGATGTGAACAGTTTCAAATCAGAAATACCCAGGTTATTACATGATTCATTTTAAAAGCCCCTGGACATTTTGCCTCTAAGCAACGCCCCAGTAAGAGCTAGAAATCTTTAAAGTAAACAACTACACTGTAAAAATTAAACCTCTTTTTTATTGAGGCTATGTGTGTCACGGCAAGGGGAGATGTGGCAAGAGCTGCAAAAACAAAGTGTTTTAACTCCTAAACTGCAGGGGCATGATTTACACACCAAAACTACTTCATTAAATGTGAAGGACCACTATAGGCACCCAGACCACTTCAGCTCAATGAAGTGGTCTGGGTGCCAGGTGCCCCTAGTTTTAATCCTGCAGCTGAAAATATACTTTACACTGCAGGGTTAATCAAATAAGATCCCCATAGGAAAGCATTCGGCTACACTCGAGATCCAACGTCGGTGGGGGAAGATAGGTAACCAGCACGCGAGGGAGCCCGTTGCAGGATTAAGGTAAGTGGCTGAAGGGGTTTGTATTCCTGGCATTATAGGATTGCTTTAAATGTGTGCCCTGACCAGCCTATTACCTGTATAAAAGTTGGTGAATCCATTACATACACAAACTAAAACTAAAATTACGTGTTTCATTGTTATACGCACAATAGGTAATCCTGGGTACATACATATAATTTACTTAAAAGTTTCAATTAAAGTTCACGTTACTTACAGTAGTAATGCCAGTGTCTGAAGTGTCCGCTCCGCTCGCTCAGTCCTTCTGCAAACTGCACTTTCAGGTAGGTAAGGTGTAGCCGCACTGTCCACTCCACTTGTTCCCTCTGCAAACTGAAATTTTAGGCAGGTGAGGTTTAGCCGCACTGTCCGCTCAACTGCACTCTCAGGTAGGTATGGTTTCACACCTGACGTGTGGCTGCACTGTAAACTGTCTACAGTCTCCGGTAAGTAAGGCTCCTCTCTGCCTGCTTGCTCTGCTTCCTTCTACTTATTCTGCTCCCACTTACTTGCTCTGCTCTCTGCTTCGCCTTTCTTTAAATTACTCGCTCTGCTCCCGCCTACTTGCTCAGTCCCCCTTACTTGCTCTGCTCTCTGCTCCGCCTTACTTTCTTAGCCTCCCCTTACTTGCTCAGCACCCCCTTATATACTCAGTTGCTCACCCCCCCTACATTTGCTCATGCCCCCTTATTTGCTCAACCCCCTTACTTGCTTACCCCACCTTACTTTCTCAGCCCCCCCTTATATGCTTACCCCACCTTACTTTCTCAGCCCCCCCTTATATGCTTAGCCCACCTTACTTGCTCAGCCCCCCTTATATGCTTAGCCCCCCTTTACTTGCTTACCCCACCTTACATTGTCAGCCCCCCTATATGCTTACTTTCTCAGCCTCCTCTTATATGCTTAGCCCCCCCTTACTTTCCCAGCCCCCCCTTATATGCTTAGCCCGCCTTACATGCTTAGCCCCCCTTACATGCTTAGCCCCCCTTACATGCTTAGCCCACATTACATTGTCAGCACCCCTTACTTTCTCAGCACCCCCTTATATGCTAAGCCCACCTTACTTTCTCAGCCCCCCCTTACTTTCTCAGCACCCCCCTTACTTTCTCAGCACCCCCCTTACTTTCTCAGCCCCCCCCTTACTTTCTCAGCCCCCCTTACTTTCTCAGCCCCCTTATATGCTTACCCCACCTTACATTGTCAGCCCCCCTCCCCTCCCCTCCCCTCCCCTCCCCTCCCCTCCCCTCCCCTCCCCTCCCCTCCCCTCCCCTCCCCTCCCCTCCCCTCCCCTCCCCTCCCCTCCCCTCCCCTCCCCTCCCCTCCCCTCCCCTCCCCTCCCCTCCCCTCCCCTCCCCTCCCCTTTGTCATGGCTTACCTTGCTGGGAGTCCAATATGCAGAGATATGCTCACCCTTGCAATTAGACACAGGCCTAGGTGGTCAAGGTAGAACTCACCTGGCCTGTGAATCTGTGCACGGGGGCTGTGCAGGTGAATGCTTGACGTCGCAGTACAGAAAAGGAAATCCAGGAGAATAGTCGTAGGTAAGCCAATGGTCAGAGGATGCCAGAAATCAGGAGATACGAGTAGCGAGCCGAGGTCAAGAGATGCCAGAGGTCAGGGTACAAACGAGTAGCAATCCAAGGTCAGGAGAATACTGGAACGTGGAATAGCAATACTCCAACCAGAGTCATTGAACTGACACTGCCCTTAGGGAGGGGCAGTGTCTTATACCTTGTTGATTAGTGTATCAGATTCAGCTGGAGAGTGATTGACAGGTCTGAGCCAGGTGAAGTCCAGCCCCCTAGTGCTGCAGGCAATTCAGATATAACCGGGAGTTATCCAAAGTCCTGAAATGGCTTAGAGGTAAGAGAGCAGGTTCAGGACTACAGAGTATAAAGGTTCAAATCCCTCTTCGGGCAATAAAGGGGCGACCCCGTCTGGCAGTCTGGAGGTCACGGTGTGAATCCTGACACACTTACTTGCTCTTTTCTCCTCTTGATCTTCTTCTCAGTGCTCACTCTGCTTCCCTTTGCTTGCTCTGTCTTCTTCTCACTGCTCTTCTTGCTCTGCTCTCTGCTGCTTACACTCTGCCTCTAAGGTGTGGTTCCCGCGCTCTGCTCCCTCTCCCTCTCTATGGTCTCCGCTCACTGGCGCCACCGTGTGGTGCAGAGCTCGGAACAGCAGAGCTGCCGGAAACAACAAAAATCATCAGGGGAGTTCTGATAGAGAGCTGAGACTCTCCCTCGCGGCTGTCAGAACTTCCCTGATAATAAAAACGCCGGCCATATCACTTTGTTTTAAATTGGGGGGGCACAAGGGGGGCACAGCCTGACCTAGGGGGGGCATGGCCCCCTCTGGGCCCCCTCTGCCCCCCCCCCCTAGCAACGCCACTGCACATGGATGTGTCCTGCTGAGCTCCAGACTTACAACGGCAGAATCATGGTAATTGAAGGGCTAAACAAGTGCCATGGGTAACCCTAAGATGGTCCATTCAAGCCACAACGCCTCAGGGAAGGCCCCCACTGCTAAAGGGGGCTCCCTTACTAAATATTTCTGAGATTGCTCGGACCCTCACTGTCACGCCGACGATCCCAAGATGGTGCCAGAGCCCGGGGGGGGATTCACCACCCTCCAGCCCAGCTGACTCAGACAGCTTCAGCATACAGCAGGAGCCAGACATCAAGGAGATACTCAAACATTTACCACCAAACTGGATTCCTCCTTTCAACAGCAAATGGAGGGTCTGGAGTCAAACCTCCACCAAGTTGGGGAGAGAGTGGGCTCCCTGGAGCATGACATGGATGTTCTAGTCACACAGGTACAACAACTACAAAAGGTTTTTGAGGCCAAAAATGCTTCACTATCCTCTTACCATAGGTCCCTAGATGTCTTCGACAACAGGGAAAGGAGGAACAACCTGCACATTAAGGGTCTACCTGAATATGAATACAGGTCACTCTCTGGGAACTGTTCAACCTGTCATTGGGCAGTCTGACAGACTCCCTTGTGCTCCTAGACCGGGCCCATCGCTCAATGAGCCCAAGTAATGCAGCTTCGGACAAACCAAGAGATGTGATCTGTCGACTACATTACTCTTCCCTTAAGGAGGACATAATGAGAGTTATTCGACAACCTACAGCACCGCTATTATTTTACGATCATCAAGTGCAAATATTTCCTGATTTATCTTGGATGATGCTCCAAGCTTGGAGAGTGCTCAAGCTCATCACTGATCAATTAAGAATCTGCAACATATGATACAGATGGGGCTTTCCCTTTGCGCTCATTGTTACAGTGCAAAGGACAGCATACAGTATTTCCTAAATAAACTATGAAAAAGAGAGCGCAAAAATTAACTATATAGTGTCAATTAAGATATGCAGTATGGCTAAATATCCAACCTAAAACTGTGTAACTTATAGACAAAATAATATGATAAATAGAAATACCATAGGCATGTAGTTTGTACCAGCAGCTAAAACAAAAAAAGAGCTTCCCAAATTCTCAAAAATCAATGCAAATAACAGTGTCAGTGCTTAGTAGATGTGTCCCTCTAAGATATTCTCAGGGATATAGAAAAACAGTTCTATATAATAAGAGATCCTAGTATAGAGTCTATAGGTTTCTTAAAAATAAAGCATAAAATATATAGTAGTGATAAAAATAGTGAAAAAATAATAGTCACAAAGGGGAATGGTCAGAATCTTTGTCCGTTTCAGTGTTGAGCCACGTAGTGTACTGTGTATACCTTAAAAATTAATGAAACAGAATATAGTGTAACACTGTAAATTTAATACCCTAGTAAAAAAAAAAAAAAAAATCAGAAACTCTTACAGGATAAAAATGTGGTACTTATATCTAAGAACACCTATCTCAGCTTGGTATACAATAACTTCAACCAGGTATACAGAAGGAATATCAGATCCTCCAGAGGAGACAGCGTCAGCCTCGTGCACTGAAGCAGACCGTCCATGATCTGAACTCGGAGGAACGCTGGAGGTAAGTCCCGCTGAATGCAGGAGCCTCTTATGTAGTTACCAGATGCTGAGGTTAACGTCCGACACCTTCAACGTGTTTCACCCTTCTCATGAGGGCTTTCTCAAGATAGGTGCCGCGGCCGCTGCCTTGCAATTATACACTCTGTCTATCAAGTGGCATAAGCAATTTCTTATGGTCATATACTCCTAATGAGTTTTTGCCTTATCTAAACTACCCACCTTTAATTTGTGGATGAGGATAATATACATGTAAATGGTAATACAATTAGCATAAGCAGTATCACATAAAAATTCACCTAAATGACAATAAAATTAGCATAAGCAGTATCACATAAAAAACAAACAGTGAAGTCATGGTACAGTGAAAACAATTTACAGCAGACTTTTAAAAACCAATCACTTGCATTATGTTTTCTCTTTTTTTAATTTGTATGCAAAGTTATCTTTGGAATTTCTTGTGTACTCGAGCAATATAAATAGAGCGCATTGATTTGCAACAAATTAAGACAACCTCAACAAAGCGCATTGATTTGCAACAAAATAAAATAAAACCAAATACTTGATACAAAAGCAGAATGTTCGCTAGGTACTCAACATAAACCAAAAAATACTCAATATAGAAAAATTGATACTCAATATTAAACATTTTAAAAAAATGGATGCTCAGTATAAAGAATGGATACTCAACATAGAGAAGGATACTTGATGTAAAAAGGGGGACTCCTGTGGGTCACATAGGACCCCTACAGCAATATTAATATTCCCACTTATTCATGAGGTGAAACTGTAATGCGGTTTATATAAAGTTAAAGTAATATATCCTCCCAACCTGGTGCAATAAAGTCAAGATGTATACCTATATACTGACTCGAATATCAAGACAGGTTCTTCCAATAAAAAGGAGCAAGAACCTGGATTATCCTTTATATATTTTGGCACTACCCTCAACCTTATAAGTATCTTAAACGTGATACAGCGTTATGTATCACGTTTAAGATACTTATAAGGTTGAGGGTGGAGTCAGTCTTTGGAGAAAATAGTGTTGTATCCAAAAGTGCACACTTAGGGAGAGTGTTGTACCAATATAAAGAAGAAACTATTATACCATTAGAGAAGAAAAATTAGTTCAAAACAGCTTACATCATAAATATGATAGAATGACTGACAAATATCTAGTATACGCATCAAGATAAGAGGTAACCAATTTGAACTAATGCACAGCTTGCCCTATGTGTCTAAGAGAATGTATGGGACATATAGGTTTAAATGGTATCTATCTAACATAGTACCTATCTTAAATAAAATAAGAACTACCAAATGGTTCATAAGCTACTTCTACACTATATTAGCCAATTCTAATTCCGCTTTTAATCCTGATGGGGCTAGAGTTGTTAAGTTAAAAATCCAATACATCTCTTGGTAAGTTAATATCTTACTTAATTTCCCTCCTCTTCATGGTACACCTACTCGCTAAATGCCACAATATGTGACTAATGTTGGATCACTATTGTGGTGCAATTTAAAGTGACACATTAAAGAATGTTTATTGAACCATCTTTTAAAGTTGTAGGCATGTTCCTTTAATCTGATTTTTCGCATTCTTTTAGTTTGACCCACATATTGGAGGCCACACAGGCACTTGTTCGTGTTGCAGGTAATGCATTCCTTAATATTAAACACCTGTCCTGTTACTGAGGACTAAAAAGTAGTTATTTTCTTGTGTTTACAACCTGTTAGTTTGCATATAAAACAATTTCCACATTTAAAATAGCTTTTATCAGTGTTTTAAAAATGTTCACCTACAGTGGGGTTCCTATAACTGTGCACTAGTTTTATTTATCAGTGTGAGTGCTCCCCTAAAAATTACCCTGGGTTTTACGGATACATGGGTTGCAAGTATTGAATCCTGTCGTAGCAAATGTCAATGTATACAAATGCTTCTTTTCAGAAAATGTGTTTGTGTGCTATAGTTGAACACTAAATGACATATATCACTTGTAGATTTATCCAGTGATTTACATTTTTGTGTTTTCCCATTTTTATTGTTTAATAATGTGGGACGGTCTATACTGTCCACTCTCTTTAGGGCTGTGTCCAAAAGTTCCACATCATAGCTCTTGTCAATAAATTGTTGTTTTACCCTTTGTAGTTGTAATCTACATACTTCTGGGTCTGAGTAGTTATTTTTAACTCTTAAAAATTGGCTATATGGGACACTAGAGAGCTAAGAGGGGTAGTGACAACTTGAGGTCCAGATGAAGCTTTTGACGTCTACGCTTTTAAAAAATGTTTTAGACGTCAAACTTTGTTGATCTGTATATAGCACCAGATCCAAGAAATCTATATCGGTATGACTGTATCTGTACGTGAAGGATAAAGTGAACTCATTACTGTTAATGTATGAGCGAAAATGTAACAGATCGGCTTCTGTTCCCCTCCATATAAAGAAACAGTCGTCGATATAGCGTCTATAGAGGACCAAGTTCGCCCCCAGGAATGGCCCTGCCAAACAAATAGATTTTCCCAATAGGCCATGAATATATTGGCATAACTGAGGGGTGGCAAACCTGGTCCCCATAGCGGTACCATTGACCTGTAGGTATATATCCTCCCCATACCAAAAAAAAGTTGTTATTGAGTATAAAGTCTGTGCATTCAGTAAGGAACTCAACTTGTTCCACTAGCATCGTGGGATCCTCGTAAAAGGTTTGTCTGACTGCTTTCATCCCCAAATCATACTTGATAACCGTATATAGGGATGTAATGTCACATGTCACCATCAGATAGTCATCTTCCCATTTTAGTCCTTCTACATTTTTCAAGAGATCCCCACTGTCCTTTAAGTAGGACTTAGCTACCTTAACAAAGGGTTGTAATATCACATCTATGTACTGTGACAAATTTCATGTAAGGGACCCAATCCCAGAAATAATGGGTCTGCCTGGGGGTTGTGTGAGACTCTTGTGTATTTTGGGTAATTAATAGAATACTGCTTTTTTGGGATATATGACTGTAACAAAATTCAGTTCCTTCTTGTTTAATATTCCTAGAAATTTCCCCCTTTCTAATATACTCAATAGACATTTCTTAGTATCTGGTGTGGGGTCTCCTCTCAATCGTTTATAGGTTTTCTGATCACTCAGTATTCACATACATTCCTCGTCGTAATATTTAGTGTTCAAAAACACTATGCCCCCACCCTTGTCAGCTGGTTTTATAGTGATATTATTATTCTCACTTAATTATTTTAGTGCTTTACTCTCCCATATAGTCAAATTATGTTTATGCTTAGACACCTTATTAGGTAATTTTTCTATATCTGCAGTGAAACCTAGATTAAATGCCATCATGGGACTACTCATTTAATTGGTGGGGCAAAAAGTTGAATTATTTTTTAGAGTATTATGGTAGAAAATCGTGAGTGTCGGTCTTACTGGAATTGGATTACTTAGAAAAAATAAATTAAAGTCAGATTCCTTATATACTTCTGAACATCCAAATATGCTGCACAAGGATTTGTTTTCACTGATAGGCATATTTCAGACCTCTTTTTAAAACTTTCTTTGGTGTGTGCTGAGTGTGATGTCTGATAAGTTAAAAATTCCTATTTGTTCTACCGTTTCATTCTCTTTCCTTCTGATGTATCTCTTCCCTCCTCTGCATCTCCTAAAAATATATTTTTCTGTTGTTGCGGTATTGGATTTCTTTCCAATAGCGATTTATAAACTGTCTTTTTGGTCCTAAAAAAATAATATTGGATTATGTTGCATTCTCCTCCATCCCTGTGGATTTAATGCCATCTGTATGGAGGGCTAAGAATCTATTGTTCGAACGCCAATTTGTTGTTTTATTGTGTACCCTGGGAGTCTGCTGATGGCTACCTACATTGGGTCTATATGAATTTGTTCTTTTATTTTAAGTAACTGTAGTCCACTCCCTCTTTTCTGGTTTGTACAGTGTGTATTGTATTGGCTTGTAGTATCCTCTAGTGGTATAACACCGTATAGGGGAATCCCTAGGAGGCTATGGCATATTGTCTTTTCTAAATCCTCTGTTTGTTAAATTTTCTACCCTAAGGGCTAAATTTCTGGGACCTATCTGATTGTGTTGTCCTTTTGCTGAAGTTTTTAACTGTATTTTCATTTAAATAATTTTGATCTCTATCAAATTTTCATTTTTTAGTAGTTATGGAATCCTCAAATATAGAGCCCAATTTCTTCTCTATCTTTTCCATTAACTGTATGCACTCTGGAAGCTCCAGGTGAGGAGACAAAACGTCCTTGATGTTGTTGATCTCGCCATCTAAAGCCACCAGCATACGCTTACGTTTACAAATAATATGATTCATAAGTTCAAAAGAGCAATGATCCAAGATTCTATCCCAAACAATATTAAAATTCTCATCCTCTCTATTAGTGGCTGATCTAAGCATATTGCGTAAACTTCATGGGATAATCCGCTTCCCCATATAATTTTCTAGGGAAGCTATTTCTAATTTTAGTTTAATTTCTTTAATGATGAGTTTCTCCACTTGAAACACTTGCTTCCTCCAGTGTTTATCTTTCGTAAATGTATACTCATTATTATCGGTTTTTAAAGCAAGATCAATTTTGCACTGGTCTCTAAACGTGAAAAGAGACATATTTACTTAAACTGCTGCTACTCTTATGTGGGAAAAATATAAATACCAAATTAAACTATCAAAAAGAGAGTGCAAAAATGAACTATATAGTGTCAATTAAGATATACAGTATGGAGGGGCGTGGCTAACAGCAAATGGGTTCAGACACATGGAGTAAAGCTCAGTGACCACTAAGCCCTAAAGAGCTAAAAAAAAAACGGCCGAAATTTCTACCAGAACATACCTACTGAGAAGCTGACACTATATTAAGCGGATGGCACCGTCAAAAGAACTTAAAATCACGGATCCTATGCGCCAGAACCAACGATGGCGACGATGGCGCAAAATCACCTGCCTCAGACGGGCCCTGATGGACGCCGCTCAATTCTCCCCAGAGGATATCTCAGACAGAAGTATATTGAGTATGCTGCAAGACCTGAAAAAAAGCTGCAGGCTGACTTTCAAAGGCTGGCCAGAGATCTCCGCAGAGAGATAGCCGACCTGGGAGGTAGAACGAACCACCTTGAACACAATTGTATGGCATGCAACTCAGCGGCGGACAAGATTCAACAATTAGTGGAAGAACAAACTATCCTACGGCATAAATTGCCCAACATAGAGGCCGCTCGAGGCGCAACAACATCCGCTTTCGCGGCATTGCAGACTTTATATCAAACAAAGATCTTCATGCGTACCTCAAGGCCCTGTGTAAAGTCCTGGTACCGCAGTTGGAGGACACGGCATGGCTCTTTGACCGAGTACACTGCCTGCTGAGACCGCTGCATCTTACTAGCGACACCCCAATAGATTCCATTGCAAGGTTCCACTATTTCAACTCGAAGGACTTACTCCTTGAGGCTGCAAGGAAATTCACCACGTTGCCTGAATACTACAACCACATCTCCATATATGCGGTTTTGTCGGAGACGACAATGGTGAGACGCAGAGAATTCATCAAAGTTACAAAAACCCTCCATAATCACAACATCACCTACAGGTGGGGATATCCCATGAAATTGCTGGTCTGGAGGGGAAGCAAAATGCTGCCGATACTGGAACCGGAGGTGGGCCTCTCTAAGCTAAGGGAGTGGGGACTGTTTCCCGCGACGGACTCACCATCTACCTCTCACTCTCCACCTCCCAAGATCCGTTCGGAATGGCAGACGGCAGGATCACCAGCATGCACGACCTAGAAATAATCAACAACTGGACTCCAGGCAGATGGTTCCGTTGTAATGTATACATATTTAAATGTTGACCGCGGCAGCGTTAAATGCAATTAGTTTCAGAAGTTCACTTAGCTGGTTTATTATTTAGGACTTGGGATCCCATGCTCGACCACATTAAGTTGAAATGCCCCAGTTAACTGTTACGCTCTCCGCTTACAGATGCAGCCCTATTACAATAAATTGCTCATACGCTTATACAAATATATTAACAGACGCAATTGCCCAGTTTGACTGCAGCGGGTACAGCGGGAGCCAATGCATGTTCAGGACTTAGCCCTGCTCCATGGGTCTAAAGTAGCAACTTCATCCCACTGTTCCAATCAGACCCATGGGTAGAACAAAAGGTTAACTGTAGCACTCAATGATTCCAACTGTGGTATTGCGAATATATGTATGAAGAATGCAATATTTGATGAAACGGCCCGGATGTAATTGCACGTTTAACGGTGTATACGCTATTCTAAAATGACACCCCTATGAATGGGCAGAAGAATACTCTAAATAACGTGTATGTAACATAGGAATCAACTGTATAATGTGCATATTTAGATGTGATTTAAATGATTGTATGCTGCCTTCCCCAACTCTCCGTATCATGTAACAGCCGATCACTTGGCCATCACGAGTTAAAGCTGGCTTACGACATACATGTACAACCTCTGTCAATCATTACTCAACACGCCAAAGACATAGGTTACTTGAGGAACACACTGTTTATTGTCTCAAGCACCAATTACTGATTGTACAGATATTCCTATGATAGGTCGAGTTAGACTTATTGTTACACTTGATGATGTATGCAGACAGATGTATGTTTTATACCTCTTGTAATCACAATTCTTTACCACAATAAAGTATACCTTCTTTGTGAATATATATGCTAGACATTAAATGCATCATGTGTTTAAAAAAATAAAACATGATCTGAGACCTTTGTGCCTTTTATACATTTTAGTTGGTGTCTCTTCAAACTCACTGTGCTTGTGCAAATATAACACATATAACACAAAAGCCTGATCCAATATAAACTCCTATTCTAAATATTTTTTTAAAACAAAACTTAAAGGGATTTTAACGCAAATCTGCAAAACACTGTATAGAGATTACTTATATAGATGTTCATAGATATCCAGCACTGGCTTACAATACAAATAAATAAAAATAAATAAAATAAACAGTGGCGAATGAATCATCTGCTGTTACAATTCTTAAAAAATAATAATAATAATAATAATAAAGGACAGCATGCACACCTGGATAATACTGTACCTCATCCAATCGAATTGTGAACATCACCTAGTAGTTATGTGATTAGAAATCTCCACCAACATCTCCAACTGTTTCACATAATCATATTTTCTAACCTTTTATTTCTTAAACCTTGTTACCTATTCACAAATGTAGACTCTGATGGATTTTTGCATGCTACAAACTTTGAAATGCCTTTTGAACATTTTCTCTCTCTTTGCTCAAAGTCTGATAATATGACATCTTCTTGAATTGTAAACTCAAGCACTGACTAAATTGAATGTGATTTCAGCAAATCAAATATTTCCTTTTAAATGAACAACATTCACTTTGTCTTTGAAATAAAAAAACAGGGTGAACTTGCATAGTATAAGCATTAAAATAGCTTCAGTGTAACAGCAGATTCCTTCAAATAATTACACATTGATTGAGTGCTTACAGGATTAAATGTAGCAAAAAAAAACAAATATTGGTTTAGCTCAAAAAGTGTGCTTGTATTCAGTGTATTGCGAACACCTTAATGTTTAAGAATTATAAAAAAATATTTTTTCCAAGAACTCTTAAAAAAGTACTACACATAGACCATGAGATAACACATAGACCATGAAAACACTCATATGCTTGTATCTATTGGATGTGCTCACAAGTATGCATATACAGTCACTTTTCTAGGCTTTTTAAGGCTCCAAAAGGTTGTATGGGGTGAAATAAAAGGAACATATTGTGTTTATGATATGCTAGGTACTGCTGCTATTATAGTGAGAATCCCCAATTAATTATATGGATTCTACTTGGTGGATTTAATATCACATTGGAGCATCATCTGTTATTCATATTCAGGGTTCACCTGATTACTTTTGCTACTATAATGGCATTATAGACATCAAAGGGATACTAAAAGTATAAAAACAACTTTAGTTTAATTAAGCTGTTTAAGTGTATAAATCATGCATCTGCGGTACCACTGCTCTATAGGAGTCATTTTTTTTTTTTTTATGTTTATGCAGCCCTAGCCATACCACCATACAGTCTGCATGGAAAGAAAGGTTTTAATTTTCAATCAGAGGTTGACTGCTCTTTAAATGGAATTTAAGCCACACAAGGAAGGCTCCTGCAGACTCTAGAAGACTTCTAGTAGATCTGGAGATACAATTCTAAATTGAACCAAATGTGCAATAAAGGAAATGCAAACATTACATATTTCTTTACAGGAAGTGTTTAGGAAGCCTGTGTAGGTCACATACAGGAGGTGTGACTATGGCTGCATAAACAAAGTGATTTAAATGGCAGTGAACTGAGCAGTGAATCTACACAGGCATGATATGAACACTAAAAATGTTTCATTAAGTTATGTTGTGTTGGTGCCTATAACATTTGTAGGCTACCAATCATCATTATAATTTTTTCTTATAGTTTGGCATAGCATGGTGCACATTTGCAATCTAATCCTTGAGAATATACAGAATTGCCTGGCTTAACAACCAACTGTTTAGTCAGTCCATAAGGATGCCATGAGGGGTCAGTTTATTAAAATAGCCTAATTTAAGAAAAAGGCAAAGATCTATTGAATTTTCAATCAGCGGATAAAGTGGCCAAACACAAGCACAAAAATTTAATTTTTGCCACATATTCGGGTTTCCAAGCCAAGTTAATTTTACGAAAAAACGATCGCTCCCCATTTCCACTGTCCAATGGCACACAGCAAGGGTGTACTCTTTCCCACTTACTTTTTGAACTTTCAATAGTACCTCCCCTTCATAAATTCAGAGAACCTTTTATCAAGGGTTTGCAGTTGTGGCATGTGGTTGGTTTATGAGGATGATATACTACTTACTATAATTGATTCATTAGATTTCATCCCCCTAATTTGAACTTTTAGAGACAATTGTGGACCTGGCTGAATACATAATTAATTTCGATAAATCAGGTGCCATGCCTTTGAACCTATGGGACAACAGTGACTCTCTCATACAGGGACAATACGGTTTGCAAAAAAACATATAAAATATTTGCATATCCAGCTCCTTTCAGACTATGCTGACTTATTTAAAACCAATCGTATACCCTTATTATATACCAAGTTTTCCTAGTACCAACTTGGAACAATGGGACAACACACACACACATGTATTATCTCTTACAAGAGAAATCGAGTATCTACAGTGCTTAATGTGCCAAGTCGACTTTTTTTCTTTTAATCAATAGTCCAAGAAAATATATAAAGATCACTTTTTTTGTAGTTAAAAAGTGAAAGGTTCATGCAGGTTGGAAGTGGCTTGGAATTAGCATTTAATGTTCTTTTCTAGTTTGATTTGCAGGTTTCACCAGCCTATGCAAAAGCTGGAACTATAATGCAGAGTGATAAAATAACTAATTTATCTTACTATTATCCCACAAGAAATAATTGTTCTGCAATGAAATTCTCAATAAATAGGTAAACACTGAAAAGTAAGAAAATGTTATTAAAAAAATACTATTATAAACAATACATGTACATTTTTATAAGCCACTATTATTATTGTTAGCTCAAATGTAAATAAATAAAAAAAAACAGTTTGCACAACTTAACCTGTCCATTTTAGAGTTTCTTGTCTTTCCTTCTTCAAGTGTTACTCCAGTGTCTGTTTCCCTCCAAGTCAAAACAAGATGGCCCAGGCACTCAGGGTTGAATAGTAGGCAGATTTATTTGGAGAAACACAGAAACGTTTCAACTTTAACTGAGGTCAAAATGTTGCTGTGTTTCTCCATATATATATATATGTCTGCTATTCAATCCTGTGTGCCTGGGCCATCTTGTTTTCTTTACCTATGGTTTGACCGAGGCTTTGCCCACGTCAGATCCAGCTAAGCACTCTCACCTTGACTACTGCAGTGGGCTTCTCAGGATTCTCATGCATTTCCAGCATGCTCTGTTACAGTCTATAATGAATGCAGCGGTGAGGCTCATTGTCCTGTCCACCCCCACCTACTATGCCTCCCCCCCCCCCTCCAGTCCCTACACTGGCTTCCCATAAGGCTCACATTACAATTATGGTACTTGCTAACACATCTCTTTATACAAATAAGGTATTAGATGTGCTCTAATAGATATCCAGGAGTAGTTGTGGTAAGTGTAATATACATTTAAGAAATAAGAACAGTATCTTTTAAATGTATAAAGCTAAATAAAACTTTATATGCTTCAATTAAAATACCAATGAGTTGTTAAATAAGGAAGTGCCAATGTTTCCAATGGTTAAAATCTCAGTCTATTGAAAGTATCACAACAAAATGTTGATACAATATGTGCAATGTTAGTTTGTATCAGATAGCTCCAGCTATTGGTCCAGCACACACACACTAGAAACATACCAATCAAATATCACAAGTACCATCATCAAGCACCTAGGAATTATAGACACCACAACAGTGGCGTACAAGATCCATGGGGCCCTGGTATGAAAATTGATCATTGTGTGCCGCCAGTGCATGCAGATACACTTAAAGGACCACTATAGGCACTCAGATCACTTCAGCTCAATGAAGTGGTCTGGGTGCCAGGTCCCTCTAGTTTTAACCCTGCAGCTGAAAACATAGCAGTTTCAGAGAAACTGTTATGTTTCACTGAGGGTTAATCCAGCCTCTAGTAGCTGTCTCACTGACAGCCGCTAGAGGCGCTACCGCGTTTCCGCTGGACGTCCATAGGAAAGCATTGAGTAATGCTTTCCTATGGGCTGTTTGAATGCGCTCATGCGCATTCGGAACAGAGAGGCGGATTGGGGCGGAGAGATCCCCAGCGCCAAGGGAGCCCGGCGCTGGAAAAAGGTAAGTGCTGAAGGGGTTTTAACTACACACACTCTCACGAACAGACACATACACACTAGCTAACAGACACACACATTTACTGACAGACACACACTCAGTGACAGACACACATACACACTCACTTACAAAACATACACTCTCACTGACAAACACACATTCACTAACAGACACACACAAACTAACACACACAGTAACACACACACTCACTGACACACACACACACTGACACTCACTAGCAGGCACACACTCAATAACAGACACAAAAACACAATCAGTGACACACACACAGTAACACTCACTAACACACTTACAGGCACTCACTAGCAGACACACCCAAACTAACACACACAGTAACACACTCACTGACACACATAAACTAACACACTCATTAGCACACACACACAGTAACACACTCACTGACACACACACACACACACACACATACACACTCACATTTTTTTTTTATTTATTCCCCCAGCCTCCCTACCTTTGGGAGTGCTGTGGGGATTCCTGCTGTCCCTAGGGTCCAGTGGGGCAGCTGAGCGGCTGGGCTCCTGGGCTACTGGGCGGCTGGGCGCGCGAGGGAGCACTCTCCCCCTGAGTGCTCTCTGCCCAGTTCCCTCGCGTGCCGCTTACTGATGCTGGAGTCGGAATATGACGTCATATTCCTGCTCTGGCATCAGTGCGGTGTGCGCGAGGGAGCAAACTGAAGCCACTGCAAGCCTCCGGGGGCCCTGAGGTGGCCAGCTCCTGGGCCCCCCAGGAGAAGAGGCTGGCAAAATGTGGCCACACTGGTGTGCACACTGGGTCGAAGGGCGGCCGGGCCCCCTGGAGGCCCGGTCGCAGCTGCGACCCTTGCGACCCCGGTATGTACGCCACTGCACCACAACATTTATCACAACTCCAGATATCAACAACATTCAGAGAACCCTCACTAGTCCCAGGACTTTGTACATAGACAAGTTCACAATAACCAAATCAGAACACCAAAACCAAGACCCAATTCTACATATCCATCAAGACAAGTGTCATTTACACACACCAGACATAATACACCAGCAAGAAATAGATCTAGCCACAAAAGACATTCATCTATCTCCCCACAAAAACCATAAGATTTCCATAGATACAACAAAAATATGCATCCCCCTCCCTCTTTTTTTAGGGACTTTTTTAAGAAGAAAAATAACAAGTACATCTTTGTTAGACAAAGAAGAGAGAGAAATTACAAATACCCAGAGATCATCACCACAACACACAAATAGGTCATCAAGAGAACAAGAAGTCAGATAGAGAGAATATCTTCAATCACCGTCTCCAAAAAGGAGACTAAAAAGAGAACAAGACGAAGGAATGCCAAGATACCAACACAACATTCAGATGTAAACCAAGTGAATGTCTTCAATTTATCCAAACGCATTCTTTTTTTTTTTTATATATATATACATTTTTATTTTTCGTTTTAAAAATTTCATCCATACCCGTTTTTTCAAATATAGATTTGAAATACAGTACATTATATTGCATTACAGTAAATTAAATAATTATACATATTTTTAGTGGAACCATATTTCATACATTTATACATTCTCTACATTATCTACAATCAAACAGAAAATAACATACAATTCCTCTTACTTACTAACATTTCCACTTTGCGCTGCTACCTAGAAGTGGCTAACTATGGGGGGTGGGGGGAGGGGGTTGAGTTTTACAGCTAAGGTATCTAACCCAAGGGGCCCAAATTTCATCATATTTCTCTCTGGATATCTTGTTTAATGCTATCCCAGCTTCCATCCTGCATTGATAGTCTATTCCTCGCTTGGAGGAAAGACGAGACAGGGGGGATATGATAGAAACATTTAAATACATAAAGGGAATCAACACAGTAAAGGAGGAGACTATATTTAAAAGAAGAAAAACTACCACAACTAGAGGACATAGTCTTAAATTAGAGGGACAAAGGTTTAAAAATAATATCAGGAAGTATTACTTTACTGAGAGGGTAGTGGATGCATGGAATAGCCTTCCAGCTGAAGTGGTAGAGGTTAACACAGTAAAGGAGTTTAAGCATGCGTGGGATAGGCATAAGGCTATCCTAACTATAAGATAAGGCCAGGGACTAATGAAAGTATTTAGAAAACTGGGCAGACTAGATGGGCCGAATGGTTCTTATCTGCCGTCACATTCTATGTTTCTATGTTTCTATGTTCTATTTGTATACAAATATCTTGCCAGTTTAACGAACCCATATTTCTCCAATTTCTAGCCATAACTATTTTTATTGCCATAAAGGTGTGAATCATAAGGATTTTTAATTTTATATTGACTTTTGGCAAATCTAAATGGAACAAGAACATTTGAGCCGTGATAACAGTTTGAACCTTCAAAATGGAGTCTACCAAATCCGACAAAGTTATTTTTATAGGTTTCAACTCCTCACAGTCCCACCAGATGTGGGTGAATGAGCCTAGCTCCCTACTGCATCTCCAACAATCTGGTAGGAGTGTGGGTTGAAATCTGTGGAGGCGAGTGGGCACCAGGTACCAACGGTATAGAAGTTTAAAGTACACTTCCTGTATATTCACCCCATGTATATATCTTTTTACTGATTGTAAGCCCAAAATCCAATCTTCAACCGGGGATGAAAAATGAAGTTCTTGCTCCCATTTGTTCATTGCTAACACTTTAACTATTTGCCTTTGGCTTCTTATAAATTGGTTAAATCTGGATGCAATTTTTTTTTAATGGAATGCTACGAACTGGTCAATTGGAGAAGTTTCCGAAAAAACTTTTCCCATAGTAAAAGATTTTATTCTTAAGTAATTAAATATTTCCTTCGAAGGGAGGTTATATTTAGACTGTAACATTGGAAATGACAAAATGTTGTTATCGTTTAGAAGTTCCGCAATTTTTGCAATTCCACACTTTTCCCAATCTTGAATATTTATGTCTTTTATATAAAGTTTTAAACATGTTAATGGGGCATTTCTTGATATATATTTAGTTCCATATTTTTTCTTTAAGTGCTTTACAATATAGATCATTGTGTTGTTCATCAGATTGCTAGACCTTATGTTTTTTACAAATTCACTGTCATACCACCAGAGAGATAGGGGTTCAATATTACAGAGATCCGATTTTTCAATATCTAACCAGATTGATCTTGATATTGTAAAATTATCGCACTTAATTAAATGTGCTACCATATTGTTCATATATAATTTCTGTATTTCTGGAAAAGAAATTCCCCCTTCTTTCCAATCTCTCTGTAAAATTTCCAATGACACTCTAGGTCTCTTGTCTTGCCATATATAATCTGATACCTGTTTTTGAAGACCGCGTATCGTCTGGAATGGCACCCTCAGCGGGAGATTACAAAATAAAAATATAAATTTGGGGAGTAGGTAGGAGTTTACCGCTTCAATTCTTCCCAACCAAGACAATTCCAATCCCTTCCAGTTTTTTAGAATACTCCTAAATTGGGTAGCAATTTCTGTATAGTTAAGTTCTCCAGTTTCTCTATAGTCTAGAGATAGTCTTACCCCTAAGTATTTTATATTCCTTGCTTCCCAGTCACATTTAAATTCCTTTTTGAGTTTTTTTACCCCGGGTCCAGTTAGACCTTTTGTCAGGATTTGTGTTTTCTTTATATTTATTTTATAACCTGAAAATGTACTATACTCGTTAATAAGACAAATTACGGCTGGGATAGATCTAATAGGATCTGTAAGGGTCAATAGAACATCATCTGCATAAAGTGCAATTTTATTCTCCAAGTTATTCACTTTTAGCCCACTGATGTCATCATTCTATCTAATCGCGGCTGCCAACGGTTCTAAAGAAAGGATATATAACAGGGGTGCCAAAGGGCAGTCCTGTCGCGTCCCATTTCTAATTGGGAACCATTTTGATTGATACATAAATCCTGAAACTCTAGCTTGAGGATCTTTATATAACGCCATGTGCACTCCTTAAAAAGACCCTCTGTGCCGAATGCCTTCAAAACCTCTTCCAAATACTTCCAATTGACACGGTCAAAGGCCTTCTCGGCATCAAGGGTAATCATAGCGAAGGGGGACAAACTTTGATCCGCATGGTATAAAACATTCAATAGTTTCCTAATGTTATCAGATGTACCCCTACCTTCTACAAACCCGCTCTGATCTAAATGTACAATATCAGGTATATTTTGTTTGAGTCTATCGGTCAAAATTTGAGAATATACTTTAATATCTAGATTGATAAGAGAAATTGGTCTATAATTCGAGGTGTATTTTGGGTCCTTATCTGCCTTAGGGATTGGCATTATAGAGGCCTGGAGTAATTCAGTTGTTATAGTTTTATAGCTGGCAAATTCTTTAAATGTCTTCAATATATATGGGGAAATTATATCATTTATAAAAAAAATCAATGAAAAGCCATCTGGACCTGGTGCTTTGCCCGCTATTAATGCTTTAATGGTGTTACTAATCTCCTGAATGGAGAATGGAGCATTTAGCTGATTTAGTTTCTCAATAGATATTTTTGGCAGGCTTAATTTATCCAAGAAATGCTTTGTTTCCCCTACAGATGGCTCATTAAATTTTAAATTATATAGACTTTTGTAATATTCTTCAAATGCATTGGCTATTTGAGTTGGTGAGAAGAGTTTTTTTTATTTCCAGCTATTATATAGTTTATTTGAAGTTTATTTTTGTTTTTTAATTTATTTGAAAGGTTTTTCCCTGTTTTGTTATTTCCATAGTACCATCCCTGCTTTAATATTAACATTGCTTTATTCATTTTTTTCTTGAGTTCTTACTAGTATTTTTTTCCTGATCTCCTTAATATCCTCCAGAATTTTATGATCTAAAGTAGTCTTATGTAGACGTTCCTGTTTTGCCAAATCGATATTAAGCTCATTCAGCTCTTTTCCCTTCTTTTTTTTTATATTAGCACCCAATTTTATAAGACATCCTCTCAAATATGATTTAAAGGTGCACCATAACATAGCGTTAGAGACGTCCCCTGTATCATTGGTTTCAAAAGATTCTCTAGCCTGGGTACGCAGTTCTTCTACATTAATTTCTGATTTTAGTAAAGTTTCATTTAATCTCCATCTATCTCTGCGTTTATATTCGGCGTTATTATTTATAACTAAGCTTACTGGTGCGTGATCGGACCATGTTATAGGTCCAATTATCGCTTTGTTAACTTGCTCCAAAGTTTCAGCTTTAACCAAAAAATAATCGATTTCTAATGTCAGATGAACGTTTGAATAAAACGTATAATCTCGCTCTTCTGGATTAAATGTTCTCCAGGAATCATATGAACAGTTTTTTGCTAAAAAGGTCTGCATCATTGATGGTCCTATTTTTTGATTGTCATCTTTATTTGCGGACTTAGTTCTGTTCCTATCTACTTTATTATCTATAATGCAGTTAAAATCCCCGCCAATAATTAAGCTTCTTCCAGACGATACGCGGTCAACCTTTTGCATCAGATTTCCCAGAAATCTATGTGGAAGTTGATTTGGAGCATAAACATTTACCCCAGTATGCAAAATATCATTAATTCACTATCACTATGAGAAACCTACCACCAAGGTCAGCCTCCTCATAGACCAGCTCATATTTCAAGCTACTTGAAAAGAAAATTGCCACTCCTCTTTTCTTATTCTTTCCTGCCAAATTGGATCTATGGACCACTGGAAATTTTTTATAATTCCATAGTTTAGATGTAGAATTAACCCAATGTGTTTCTTGAACAAAACCGATATCCGTTTTACTATCCATCAGTAATTTGTACAGATAACCTCTTTTCTGTCCTGAATTTAAGCCCCTTGCGTTAATAGATAATATATTAAGTGACATCCTACCGCAACTCCCCCCACACCCTCTTCCCCTCTAACCTCCCCTCAGGTAGCATCCGATGCACAAATCCACTCATACCTTCCCCAGTCGGCCATATAAAATGAAACCTCCTGGAGAAGCTCAACATCCAACAGTCTATTTTAACATTCATTCCATAATATGAAGTTCTGTATAAAGTCTTCATATTTAACCCTGCTGCCGTCGCAGGACCCTGAACCAGGATAGTGGGCCTTTTATCTATCTTTTTCTCTCTTTCTCCTTCCTTCCATCTACTCTGCCCTTCCTTTCCCTTTCGTTTTCCCTTTTCAGAGACATTACAATATTATTTTCCTTTATCCGTAAAATACAATTTCAGCCCCGGGGTCTATCTGCAAATTCCTCCCTACTAATATCTTTAAATTTATCTTAAACAGCTTCATCTATCATCATGTTCTTATATTCAAATTTTCTCTTTCCCCTCCCTTTCCTCCCTTTCCTCTTCAATTTTTCAAATTTTGTATACGCTTTTTCTACAATATTTGTTAAGTTTGTGGGTATTATGAAACTCCTTATCGTTCATTTCGTGCAAAATTTAATTGTGTATCTATATATATAAGTTATAACTTTAAACTCTTCCTCCATATTCATTACTTTAAAAGTGGATCTATCCTTATTCTTCAGTTTCTTTTTCTTATATATGTGTCAACTATATGTGATGTGTCACTCTAAAACATTTCCATTTCTACACCATGTCAAAGACCCCTTATCAAGAATTATCCCAATACATAAAAGAGAAAAAAAAAAAGGGAGGAAATTCTATTTGAAGCTAGAGGGTAAGTTTCAGAGTTATCATTTTCTGTTTTAGTGCCGTATTGTCTATAAAGTTATATGTTTGGTCTTTAAAAAATACTATAATTGCCATCGGAAACAGCCATTTATATCTTATCTCCATGTTCCTAAGGATTGCTGTTTCCTCTGAAAAGGTTCTTCTTGCTTGTCTTGTCTTTTGAGATAAGTCCTGAAAAACTTTTAAATGTCTCCATTCATCAGTGTCTAGAGTCCCTTTCCTTATTTTCTGCATTATTAGATTTTTTATCCGAAAGCTAGAAAAGCAAATCATAACATCTCTTGGATAGGTTTTATCAATTCCATTTGGTCTGGACAATCTATGGAATCTTTCAAAGGTTTCAGGGCCCAGCGTCTGTCGAGACAAAATTTTTGAAAAGAAGCTGTCCAGATAAGAATATAGATCTTCTTGTGTTATTGATTCTGGCATGCCTCTAACTCTTATATTGTTTCTCCTGTAGTGATCTTCTAAGTTTGTGATTTTAATATCAGTGTCATGCAATCTCTTCTCTAGCTGTGTATTAGATGCTTTGATTTGTTCGTAGTCATCTTGTACTTTTTGTAGTATAATTGCCTGAGTTGAGAATTTCTCAGAAATAATCTAAGATCATTTGTATTATGTTCGATATTCGTTTAAATTTTTTTATGTAGATTGTCCAACATTTGAGTTAATAATTGTTGCGTCAATCCCTGTGAGTTTTTTGGCAGATGTGGGAAGTCACTGATATATTTGATATTTGGTGTACAGAAAGCTCAGCATTTTCTAAGGGCAAAGATTTTCGTTGCCTCTCTGGTTCTGTAGATGCCATTTTAGGTGAATAAAATTTACCAATTGTTGCCTTCTTTTTCTCACTGATTTGGGCTTTCTCTTTCTTAGGAGCCATGTGTAGTGGTAGATCTCTTAATTAAACTTTGCTTCACTTAGGGTAAACTGTTATATATTTATTTAACGCATATGTCTTTAAATGGTATTTTTTTCCCCTTTTTTTTTTTCTCTTTCTCTTTCTTCTTGCGGGAATTGGTTATTGACTTATAGAATTTACCCCTCCAGCCTTTCTTATTTAAAAAGGTTCTGGCTTTTTTCTCTCTTTTCTCTCTCTTTTTCCTTCTCTTTTCTTTCTTCCTGCTTGTTCCCCTCCTTCCTTTTCTATTTTAGTTGTGGCTTTAAATTTCAAATAGCTATACCTTTAAATAGTTGTCCCTTATTTGTCAGATCAAGTATGAGGTGGAAGTCAGTGAAGATAGATGGAAAAGTAAATATTTACTCACAGGTATTACTTTTATGCCCACTAGGATCGCTCACATGCCCAGCACATCGATGCCATAACCAATCTTCTGTTTATAAAGCGCAAATACCTGCAGACTGAGGGTTATGAAGTCGGTTTTATCAGCTCATTATCAGCCCAATCGCCTTTTTAATAACGTCGAGCTTGGCGTTTTTACTACGTCGTTGGAGCAGCTTTGAGAAACCTTCAGCTGCTCAGCCACATGGCAAGATCGTTGCCTCGCTGCCTTCAATTTTTCAACGCCACTGAGCCTCACTTACTGGTCCGAGAAAGCGCGCGGTCCTGCCGCTTACGGACGCGCCTACGTCACGTACCGCCCGCCCATCATCCTATATGAGGTATGATATATATATTTATCCAAACGCATTCTAACTAAAGACGACTCCTCCCTACTCCAAAAAGGTCTAAAAGTTGCACCTAATTCTTCTTATTCCAAATTTGATATATATATATATATATTGATCTCCACAAATTTATTAGAAAATTAACAATCAAAAAATTATTTTTAGAAAAAGAGTATAATACAGCTTGAAAAGATAGCCACTATGCACAGACAACTTTACACCCCTGTAGCGGAGAGGTAGTACAATCCACAATATCTCCACTGGTAGACAGGAACAGCATACAATAATCCAGGTAGTGTTACAGTAATCCCTTCCTCCCAAGAATTAGACAACACATAGTCTGTGAGTCAACTGAGGCTTTATTACAATGTCACACAATGTATATAGGTCCCCATGCAAGGGGTTTCTGGACTGGTGTTACAGGGGTTTTAATCAAGGGGACTGTGCTGGAAACTGACCATGCAAGGTCATTTCCCATCAGGCCATGCTGTACAGGAGAGATAATGGAGTATCAGAAGAATATACTGATAATCACATTATCTCTCCATACAGAAAACATACAATTGTACATTAAAATACATAACTTGTGGAATACTGGGTGGAATTAGACGAATGACTTATCATTGAGTAGCTGGGATCTGAGCGCACCCTCTGGTGAAATACCGCTCAGATCCCCACAGAAATAAACGAAAGCCATGCGAAGGACACTTTTAGGTGAACGGACATGGTAACATGAGAATGCATAGAGAGCTTTAATATGCCAAAAGAACGAGTTTCCCGAACGGCCTGGAAGCGGTGTTCGTGAAGTCGAGTAGCCGTTTTAGTTCAGGGCACTCGACGACCAAACACCGCTGGGCTTTCGTGAGCAAAGATGGCCGGCATACAAACGGCGGCCACCTGCGAACCACATTAATTGGTTGTGGATACAGTGTTGCAATAGTTTAATGGGAGACACACGACCCCCTGTGTGTGATCTCCCATTCGGCAGTTTGTTCATTTCACGAACATCGATGAAATTCACTTTTCGTGAAACTACCATGTGAATGCTTGTGGCTTTCGTGCCGCAAGCATATGAATGCTCTATTTTTCTTACAACACAACCTAAGTAATATAGGTATAAGTAGGCAGGCTTAAAGCAGAAGTAAATTATGCATGAACACAGTCTTAAGTGGCTAGGTTTGCCACAACCCCAAATCCACGTTTTATCCTTATCAAACAAAAACTGACCACATCGGGGTCTTTGAAAAAAAATATGGAAAAAGATCCAAGATCATTAAGTTTAAAAGGAAAAACAAAAGACAATTTAACCAGAAAAGAAAGGAGCACTTTAAAAAACCCAATGGAAGATAACCAAATTGTGATAAGAGCAGCAGACAAGGGAGGGGGTCTTGTAATTTTAAACTCAACTGATTATAAAAGAGAAAACCTAAGACTACTAAAAGATGAAAAAAACATACCAAGTTTTAGAAAATAACCCCTGTAAGGAATTCTAACAAGAACTTCTAATACTTTTAAAAGAAGGTAAAAACAGAGGAATTCCAAATCAAAAGGAATATGACTATAATGTAAGTTTCCTAGAATGGCAGTCTTCTATCATGTAACAAAAATACATAAAACACTAATAAATCCTCTAGGACGCCTAATTATCTCAGGCATTGGTTCTCTAACATCCAACTTATCAGAATATATAGACAAATGTTTACAACATATAGTCACAAAACTACAATCCCATCTAAGAGATACTACACATATTATTCAAATTTTATCCAAAATAGAATGGAAAAAGGAATACATTCTAGTAACAGCAGACGTTACGTCACTATATACTGTCATAGAACATTTACAAGGATTTGATGCTATTCAGTATGCATTAGCCTGTAATGATATTGATGTTACAAAGTGTTGGAGTCCAGTAGCCAGATCAGCAATTTTTTCTGCCAGAGGTAGCCACTCGTTACCCATGTGGTTGAGCCCCTGAGCCTTGAGTGGCCTTCTGGTCTTAAGCAGAGATGGGAGACTGGAACAGAGAGATGATAATCGTAGTGAGGCAAGCCGAGGTCAGTGGGAAGGAGAAGCAGCAAAGTCAAAATGGTCCAAAATCAGCAACAGGTAGGAGAAACAGGAACAAGCTTGATTAGAGAGTACAGGAACCACAATATTCTGGCAAAGGTACAGAGACAGGAAGTGGCTTTTATAGGCCAAGAACCAGACACATGACCAGACACAGCTGAAGAGACTTGTCACTGATACCAATGCTTATAGAGTCAAGGTTACCAGAACTCAGGTACATTTGCAAAAGGCAGGCTGTTGTAGTGGTAAGGAAGAGGATTAGCAGCATGTAAACCAGGGTTCGAAACCCAGCAGAGTCAGTTCCTCACATTACTCCCACCTCTACAGGCGCAGCCTCTGGATGCCCTATTTCTTGGTTTAGCAGGGTACTGTGCATGGAAAGACTGAAGAAGATCAGGAGCATGAATATTGTCCACTGGTTCCCATGATCTATCCTCTTCACCATAGCCTTTCCAAAGAACCAAATATTGTAGCTTGTTGCGGAATATCCTGGAGTCAAGAATTTTTTCCACCTCGTATTCATCTTCACCATCCACGAGGACTGGTGGTGGGGCAGGCAGGGCTCGACCAGGGAAAGTATTTTTTTGAAAATGTTTTTTTATGGTTTAAGCAGTGCAACGTGAAACACCGGATGTATTTTCATGGAATCTGGAAGTTGCAGACGGAAGGTGACAGCATTGATCTGAGCGATGATCTCAAAAGGTCCCATGAACTTTTGACCCAATTTATGAGAAGGAATCCTAAGCTTAAGATTCTTTGTTGACAGCCAAACCTTGTCACCAACATGATAAACTGGGGCCTCCTTTCTATGCCTATCAGCAGCTCTTTTGTAACATTCCTGAGCCTCCGAAAGAGTCTTCAACAGTTCTTGGGAATCTCGTAAGGCGGTTAGCCGGTCAGTGACTGCAGGAATGGAAGTAGTAATTGGGAGACTCACTAGAAAGGTTGGATGGTAAGCAAAAAATGGTCTCAGAGAAGTAGAGCAGTGTTGGGCATTGTTATAGGCAAATTCCGCCGTGGGTAGAAAATCCAGCCAGTCATCCTGCAGGTAACTAATATAGCACCGCAAATATTGTTCTAACGTCTGGTTGGTTCGCTCAGTCTGTCCATTACTTTGTGGATGAAAAGCTGACGACAGATTTATATTAATACCTAGAATAGAACAAAAATATTTCCAAAAATGAGATGTAAACTGCACTCCCCTGTCAGAAATTACTTCATCAGGCACTCCATGCAAGCGAAATATTTCCCAAATAACTAGGTCAGCAGTCTGTTTAGCTGAAGGGAGACCACGAGCTGGTATGAAATGACTCATCTTAGTTAACCGGTCCACAACAACAAGAATGGTAGTGTGTTCCTTAGAGGGGGGTAGTTCCACAATAAAGTCCATGGATATAGATCCCCAGGGATGATGAGGAATAGGAAGAGGCTGAAGCATGCCAACAGGGGATGAGCGAGGAGTCTTATGTCTGGCACATACATCACAAGAGGACACATACTTCTTAACATCCTCATAATATTTAGGCCACCAAAAGGATCGGGTAAGTAGTTCTTGTGTCTTTCAGATTCCTGGATGACCTGCTGGTTTTGAGTCATGGTAGAGACGTAAAACGTCCAGTCGCACTGATTCTGGAACAAACCGACGTTGTTGAAAAATCCAAAACCCATTAAGCATGGTCATATGAAGATCACGAGGAGGATCACGAAAAACTGGATCATCAGCGTAGCCCTTTTTAATGCGAGACATTAGATCAGAAGGAAAGGTAACTCCTAAAAATCTACTCTCAGGCAAGATGGTGGCTTTGGTTACTGTAGTATGGAGGGGGTCAGCTATCCTAGACAAGGCATCTGCCTTGCCATTTCTGGAACCAAGGCGGTATGAAATAAAAAAATTAAACCTTGAGAAAAATAGGGACCAGCGCGCTTGTCTGGCTGACAGTCTCTTAGCTGATTGAATACATTCCAGATTTTTGTGATCTGTGAGGACAGTAATTGGATGGGTGGCTCCCTCCAAGAGATGTCTCCATTCGGCAAAGGCAGCTTTTATAGCCAAAAGTTCTTTATTCCCTATGTCATAATTTCTTTCTGCTGGTAACATCTGGCGGGAATAGAAGGCACATGGATGTAACAACATCTTGGGTCCAGTCCTTTGAGACAGTATAGCCCCAACAGCTGAATCAGAAGCATCTACCTCTACAGTAAATGGCAATTCTGGCTGAGGATGTACCAGGATAGGGGCAGATGTAAACAGAGTCTTTAATCTGGAAAATGCAGTGTCAGCCTTATTGGACCACTGAAAAGGAGTCCCTTTACGTGTACGTTCAGTGATCGGTGTAATAACGGCAGAGAAATTCTTAATGAAACGCCTGTAAAAATTGGCAAACCCCACAAATCTCTGAATATCTTTTTCATTCTTGGGGATGGGCCAGTCCAGCACAGCTTTAATTTTACTTGCGTCCATACTTAAACCTTTAGGAGTTATTACATATCCCAGGAATTGAATTTCTGTTTGTTCAAACTCACATTTTTCCAGTTTAATGTATAGGTGGTGGGTACGAAGGCGCTCAAGAACAATGCAGACCTGTTTTCTGTGATTTTCAAGATTATCAGAAAATATCAGGATATCATCCAAATATGCCACAACAAACTGATCCAGGAGATCCCGTAGTACATCATTGATTAGATGCTGAAAAGTTGCAGGGGCATTACAAAGCCCAAATGGCATTACTAGATATTCGTAATGTCCGTACCTGGTTCTGAAAGCTGTTTTCCATTCATCATTTGGTCTTATGCGAACCAGATTATATGCCCCCCGTAGATCAAGCTTCGTAAATATTTTAGCTAAACGAAGTCTCTCCAGAAGTTCAGGAATGAGAGGCAAGGAATAGCGGTTTTTAACAGTGATTTTATTAATGTCCCTGTAATCGACACATGGCCGTAGACTGCCATCTTTCTTTTCTACAAAGAATATAGGAGCTCCTGCTGGAGAAGTAGATGGTTGAATAAAGCCTTTGGCAAGATTTTCTTGTATGTATTCACGAAGTGCTTTCAATTCAGGCTCAGAAAGGGAGTATATACGGCCAAATGGGATAGCAGCTCCAGGTAGCAGCTCTATGGGGCAATCATAAGGCCTGTGAGGTGGAAGCTGATCAGCATTCTTCTTATCACAGACATCTGCAAAATCCCGATATTGTAGAGGAAGCTTAGTTAAGTTTGTATCAACCATTTCATTAATTGTTGTGGCAACAGGTGTTGCCTTAGAGGGTTGACAATTCATTAAGCAGTGTTCTGAAGGAAAGGACAAAGTTCTAGTCTTCCAATCAATCTATGGGTTATGCAGAGCAAGCCAGGGTATACCCAAAAATCACTGGAAACTGTGTTGATGAAATATATAGACTCATGGTGATTCACTTCCAGAATCAATTTTAAGGGCACAGTCTCATGTGTAACCGGGCCTGACGTAAGTGGAGAACCGTCTACTGTTTCCATTAACACAGGTGAAGATTTAGGGATAGACTGAATTTTATTTCCTGCTGCAAATTTAATATCCATAAAGTTTCCGCCTGCTCCAGAATCTATCATAGCTGTAGTTGAAATTTTATTATCACCATATTGCAAAGTGATAGGCACCACCAAATGAGGATGTTGAGTCATCATACCCTCTTCACCCTGAGCCAGAGAAAACAAGGGTTGTGTGACAGAATCCAGTTGGTCTGAAATATGGGATTGGTGTTGAATCTGTGCACCCTCAGCAGTCATAGCTATTGTTCTTTTAGACTTGCTAGGGCAATTGATGGCATAATGCCCTGCACTACCACAATACAGGCATAAATTGTGAGTACGTCGCCACTGTTTTTCTTCATTGGATAATGACCCTCTTATTAGATCTACCTGCATAGCCTCAGGTTCAGAGTCCGTAGGTGTTTGTGGGGTCGGAGTAGAAATTCTTGAATAGAAAGTAGGAGTAGCACTTAGTTTGAAAGAGCCCTGTCTTTCCAATCTTCTTTCTGAAAGTCTCCGATCAATACGGATAGCCAACCGCACAAATGCATCAAACTCAACAGGAAGATCAACACGAGCTAGCTCATCTTTTATAGCTTCTGAGAGCCCCTTCTGAAGTGGAACCTCTGGGCTGATTGGTTCCAAGTAGTATCAGCAACCCACTGTCTGAATTCAGCAGCATATTCAGCCACAGAGCGCCTCCCTTGATGTAAATGAAGGAGAGTGGCTTCTGCTGTAGCACAGCGATTGGGGTCATCAAAAACTAGGCACATGGCCTCAAGAAAGTCTTTTAAATTTCCCAAGACTGGACTGTCCTGTTCCAGAAAAGGGGAGCCCCAAGCCAGGGCTTCATCTTTGAATAGGGAGAAAATAAATCCCACCTTCTCTCTTTCAGATGGAAAACGGTTAGGTAACATCATGGAATGCAAACGGCATTGATTTAGGAAACCCCTAAATTTTTTGCGGTCTCCTCCAAATTTTTCTGGTAGAGGCAAGCGGGCATCTTGTGCAGGTGTAACAGTAGTAGCAGCAGCAGCCGAAACATCATGTGCCCTGTAGCTGGTAAGCTCACTATGCATTGATCAAACTTCATTTTGCAGTTCAGCTACCTGATCTTGCAGCACTTGAATGGTCTGTGCCTGGGTCTGCATAGTTCTTGCATTATAAGCAACCTGCTGGGCCAATGCAGAATCTGATCCGACGGTCTCCATGAATGGGCCAGATTATTCTGTAATGATATTGATGTTACAAAGTGTTGGAGTCCAGTAGCCAGATCAGCAATGTTTTCTACCAGAGGTAGCCACTCGTTACCCAGGTGGTTGAGCCCCTGAGCCTTGAATGGCCTTCTGGTCTTAAGCAGAGATGGGAGACTGGAACAGAGAGATGATAATCGTAGTGAGGCAAGCCGAGGTCAGTGGGAAGGAGAAGCAGCAAGTCAAAACGGTCCAAAATCAGCAACAGGTAGGAGAAACAGGAACAAGCTTGATTAGAGAGTACAGGAACCACAATAATCTGGCAAAGGTACAGAGACAGGAAGTGGCTTTTATAGGCCAAGAACCAGACACATGACCAGACACAGCTGAAGAGACTTCTCACTGATACCAATGCTTATAGAGTCAAGGTTACCAGATCTCAGGTAGATTTGCAAAAGGCAGGCTGTTGTAGTGGTAAGGAAGAGGTTTAGCAACATGTAAACCAGGGTTCGAAACCCAGCAGAGTCAGTTCCTCACATAGCCACACACTGTGAATTAAAAAATGAACAAATAGAATATATAGTGAAATGTGTAGCTTTTATTCTCAGTCACAACGTTTTCTTGGTGAACAACCAGCACTACCTACAGATAGGGGGAACTCCCACGGGGACCATATTTGCACCAAGCTACGCAAATCTATTAATGGGAAAATGGTAAGACGAATTTATCTGGACCAAAAAACCATTTGGCGCGGATCTAGTCCTATGGCAGGACTACATTTTTATTTTGAAAGGGGATCTTTTAACATTGGAAACTTTTAAACAATACCTCAATTTTAACCCTTAAAATCTTAAGTTAACTTTTAACCAATCCCCCCCAATATTAGAATTTTTAGATTTTCAAATATATTTAAAAATTACCAAAATGTAAACAAAATCCTTCAGAAAATCTGTCGCCTGTAATAGTTTCATCCCGAACAATAGCTTGCACAAAAGAACATAGCTAAATAACATACATTTTAGCCTATTTTGGAGAATCAAACACAATTTTTCGGAACCTGAAATCTGCACTGAACAAATAGAGAAAAAATTAACCCATCCTCACACAAAAGAAAAATGTAAAATAAAAACACATCTGAATTGCAACACTACAGGTCTTATTTATTTACTAAGCTGTCCTTGCAACAAATTTTATATAGGACGGACCAAAAGAGTCCTCAAAACCAGAGTAGGCAAACATATAAGAAACACTAATAAAGGCATTCACTCACACAATTTATCAAAACATTTCGACATGATACATGCAAGAAATCCCATGGGTCTGAAATTCATGGCAATACAGAAGATCAATTTCCCATGAAGAGGAGGAGATCTAGAAAAATAACTGGATAAAGCAGAAGCAAAGTGGATTTTCCAGTTAGACACCCTGGAATCCAAAGGGCTAAATGTGGACTTCGAATTAAATGCATTCTTATAATTTTTAATTTTTTTTACTAATTTTAATTATTTTTTCAACATCAATTTTTTTTACTTCAACTTTTCACAATTTTCATTATTTTAAACCCTTTTAACTATTTCCAGCATTATATTTAAGCATGATCTCTTACACACAACATTGGGTCAATTAGAAGCAAAGATTATATATAATTACAATTTCCTTTAAGCCACTTCCCCTCTAAATGGGCTTTGTAGCTAAGTTTTTATAAATTGTCTTCAATAATTACCTTGTTCCACACACAATTTAATTTTAATAAATCCAGCATTTTAGCAATACTGACACTAGCAGATTTAACACTTAGGTTATTATCAAATAAGAACCCTATTAATAATGTCTGGTCTCCAAATCTCTTAAATGCATTCTTATTTATAACATTACCCCTTTCTCAATTCTGTTTTCACTACAATATTATTCTAAACTTTCTTCTCCTGAAATTCCTTTTTAATAGTAATACTAAATGTATTATTGTATTTTTCAACCATATCAAAGTACTTTAATCATCAGTACTAACATTAAGAGGATATATGGCAAATGAATCACTATAGGATTACAGTATGTATAGGTAAAAGTACCAACATACCCCAGCCATCAATCAATATACTTGTTATTACTATTTTGCATAATATGATTATCACATTTTAAAATGTCATTTATATTATATACTATTATCTATAAAGAAGTTCTCTTATCACATATATATCTCTATGTATAAGATAATCCTTTTTAATTGCAAATTCTTGTCAAATGATATCTTAATCCCTCAATGTATTATATTCACCTTGTTTCCTTCTTAAATGAAAACAGTTTTAAACATCATTTCTTCATTAGAAGTGTATTAAATGTAATATTGTTAAAGTAACTTGCTTAACATAAGCTACTTATGCAAAGTCTCTATGCAAATGTTCCGTTTTTAATAAGCAGTAAATGTGTAAAAATTGCATTGTAATGGGTTAATACAGCCGAAAGGACTTCATCGGCTATTTAAACTCAATAGCTCTGTATGCATGCCAGCCTCTGATGAAGTGAGAATTTACTCATGAAATGCGTAAGGACACTTTTCGGCACTTACCGCAAATTGCTACACTACCGAGTTGTATTGGAATGCAGAAAGGGAGAACAGTGACACGCACGCAGCACCTTACAGACTTTCATCTAGCGGCTGTAGTGTAGGACCGTGACCACCATCAACCACCCCCAACAACAAGCCTTTCCATTATACACCCAATATAAACCTGCAAATTGTGAGTGCTTTTTAATTCAACACTTATATTAAAGTATTATATACAGTAAGAACTATGGATCACTTATATTAAAGTATTCTATACAGTAAGAACTATGGATCACTTATTTAAACTATGGATCACTTATATTAAAGTATTCTATACAGTAAGAACTATGGATCTCCATCTTATTTCTTTATAGAACGGAGGAAACTATTTGTTACTTAGGACCATCATACATGATTTTAAGTATATTGATTCTTACCCAGTGTACATATCACTGATAAAACACTGATTGAAGAAGATATCATTGTTATTGTACTATATACAACAGCTTGTTCAGTAGACAAACCCCAGCTGGGCCAATAGCTGGAGCCATCTGATACAAGCTAACATTGCACATATTGTATCAACATTTTGTTGTGATACTTTCAATAGACTGAGATTTTAACCATTGGAAACATTGGGACTTCCTCATTTAACAACTCATTGGTATTTTAATTGAAGCATATTAAGTTTTATTTAGCTGTGTGCATTTAAAAGACCCTGTTCTTATTTTTTAAAGGCATATTACACTCACCACAACTATTCCTAGATATTTATTAGATCACATCTAATATCTTATTTTTATCTTGTATTTGGGGTTTTGGGAGCCTATAACCATACAACTTTCTCTAAATCTGTAAATTTCAATCTCAACCACAACTACATCTCTTTATACCACTGCTCCTACCTACCTAACCTCCCTAATACAAAAGGATGCCCTGTCCAGGTCCCTACGCTCTGCTGAAGACATGGGTCTATCCTCTCTTCATACTCGCACCTCAGACGCTCATCTTCAAGACTTCTCTGGGGAAGACTTCTTCCTATGGAACTCCCTTCCTTGCTCCACTGGACTCTCACTCAGGCCCCATTCCTTCAAAAAATCATTGAAAACACAATTTTTTTCAGAAAACCATATCAATGAAATTGTTAATAGCTTTCCCTCCCCACACTTTTGTAACCCACATTGCTACCTCTTCTGCAATAGCCATCCCAAAACAAACAAACAACTAAGCCCTCATTGAAAACTATTCTTGCAACCTACTTTTCTCATACATGAAATATATCCTACCCTTACCTTTTGTGTCACTTTACCCCACTCCCTCTAGAATGTGAGTTTGTTTGAGCAGGACCCTCAACACCCTCTGTTCCTATGCATCCAACTTGTCTTGTTACAAATACTACAAGTAGTCCACCCATTGTACAGTACTGCAGAATTTGTTGGGGCTTTAATTATAATAATAATTATATATACAAAGAAGAAAAGTCAGGTCATACAATGTACAGTGAATCCACAGAGTTTGGTATACCAAATGAACATATCTCCTAAAATTCTGAAGTGCTCAATAAAAAGAAACAAGGGCTATTCATTCTTAGTAATGACTCTTGTCAGTTAAGTATAGAGCCCTCCTTCATCCAATCCTCAAAAATAAAAAAATAACCTCTCAGTCTCTCAATCTACATGTTCGTCTGGCCATAAGACCTCATGAAGACCAGTTTATCTAATGAAAAGGAGCAACCAGCAACTTTATATACAGTGATCCAAACTAAAGAAACAAACTGAAAAGCACAACATCAGGCCAAATAAATCAAAACAGAAAAACATATAATTGCATCCTATTTGATTATAAATGCACATACTACAATACAAGAATATATAAAGTAAAATAGCAGCTTCTAAAATAAAATATATAGAAAACATAGATTATATAAACAGATGAAAATGAGGATTGTATTAACAAAAAAATTAAAAATAATTAGCTCCATTCAGTTTTTTGAGAACATATTGAATAAATAGACACAGCATGCTTCTGCCTCCAAAGTTTTTTAACCTCTTGATCAAAGTTAGTAGGGATCAGAGGTTTAACTAGAAACCATGGGGCCCCGGTGCGAAAATCGCCCTGGGATCCTCCCCATATGTCAACCTCCACCACCCCACCCCATATCTACCCTTCCCCTCCCATACATTGGCCCCCCACACATGCAGACAAACAGATACACATGCAGACACACACATGGACACCCACATATATACAGAGACACACACATACACATAGACAGACACATACATACAGACACACACATACATACATACATACAAACACACACATACATACAAACACACATACAAACATATATACACAGACACACATATACAGACAGACACACACACACATACACGCAGACAGGGCTGGCCTTAGGCCATTAGACGCCCTGTGCGAAAAGTCTTCACTGCGCCCCACCCCCACCAAGTCGCCTGTATACAGTCACAAACACAGGCAGACAGTCACACAAACAGTTACAAGCAGACAGTCAGACACGCTCAGTTACAGGCAGACAGTCTCATACACACACACAGAGTTACGGGCAGACAGTCACACATGCTCAGTTACAGGCAGACAGTCACAGAGCCAAACACACAGTTAAAGGCAGACAGCCACACAACCATGAACAGTTACAGGCACACAGTCACACACAGTTACAGGCAGACAGTCACACATACGGACATACAGACAACGGCACAGCTACAGTGACACACACAATTGGAGTCACACACAGTCAGACAGTCACACACACAGGCAGACTAACACACACAGGCAGAAAGTCTCACACACACACACACATAGGCAATCACACACACACTGAGGCAGTCACACAGACAGACAGTAACACACACACAGGCAGACAGTCACACACGCACACACAGGCAGTCAGACAGTCACACACACAGGCAGGCAGGCAGTCACACACACAGGCAGGCAGTCACACAGACAGTCACACACACAGGCAGGCAGACAGTCACATACATACACACACACACACACAGGCAGGCAGTCACACACACAGGCAGGCAGTCAGTCACACACACACACAGGCAGGCAGTCACACACACAAGCAGGCAGTCACACAGACAGACAGTCAAACACACAGGAAGGCAGACAGTCACACACACACACACACACACACACACACACATGCAGGCAGTCATACAGACAGACAGACAGTCACACACACACACACACACACAAAGGCAGGCAGACAGTCTCACACACACACACACACACACACACACACACACACACACACAGGCAGGCAGTCACACACACAGTCACACACACAGAGGCAGGCAATCACACAGGCAGTCACACACACACACACACACACAGGCAGGCAGTCACACACACACACACACACACACACACACACACAGGCAAACAGTCACACACACCCACAGTTACAGGTAGTCAGTCACACACACACACACACACACAGACTTACCTCTTTCTGTTATGGCTGGAAAAGGGAGTGGATGCAGTTGGTTGTTGGGGAAGCAGGGACTCCTTCCTTCTTCCGTTTTCCTGTGCAGCTTCAGGTAGGTATTAGCTCTGCCTCTGCCTCGCAAAAGCCCAACTCCTGCCGCTCGTTAAGCCCCACCCCCGCTGCCCCATTTTTTTTTTTTATAGACCCGGGTGGAGAATAATGAAATCCTCCACCCGGGTACCTGTTTTAGCTCCCCGGACGCCAGCCATGTGCAAGCTGTGTCGGCGCCCCTTGGTCCATGGTGCACTGTGCGGCTGCACAGCTCGCACACCCCTAAGGCCAGCCCTGCATGCAGACACACATACATATAGACACACATACAGGGAAACATTCATCCAAACACATACAGAAGCACACACATATACATACAAACAAACACACACATATACAAAATGTTTTAATCAGCCTCCTGTTTCCTACCTTTTAGGTATAGGAGGGTGACTTTCTCTGGGGTCCAGTGGTGGCTCAGGCTGATGAGAGTCCGAGTTCCCACTCTGACTCCCTCCTCTACTTCTTCCCGTGCGGCTCCCGGTTGTTGCTGCAAGGAAGTGACCGGGGTATTCACTTCCTCCCAGCTCTGACATCATCACAGGGGGCCTGGTCATGCTGTTAAAGCGCCACAGCGCTGACCGAGCCCCCTGGAAATTAATTTCCATTGGGTGGCCCTAACAGCATGGATAACCTGATGGGCCCCTTTACGTGTGGCCCCAGCAGTTACACCACACAGGCGGGGCCACAACACATGGCGGCGGGCATTGCGGTCGCAGGGGTCCGCAGAGCGGCCTTGCCCCCTGGAGTGGCCGGCCTGGTCACAGCTGCAACCCCTGCAACTGCGGTAGTTACGCCACTGGTAGGGATCATTCCAATCCTATAATTATCAGTTTATCAACCTTGACAATCATGCATGTGGGATGTAAAAGCTGTAGTAAAATTGTGATTTTTTTCAAAAAAAGATCTATACTTTCTAAATTGTGTTCTAAGATATCTTTTGACCAACATTCAAGTAGGGGAGCATTTGGGAAATAATTATCACAATATGGTAATTTTTTTAAATAAACTCAAAAAAGCAAAAGCATGTGGGGTATAATAAAACATATAATTTTTAAAAAGCCAATTTCAATAAGATTAGGGCAGCTCTACAACAAATCGACTGGCATAAACTCCAGTGCTTCAGACTGTATAGTTTGCTTTCTTTTGGATCAACAGCAAAAACATATGTGAGAAAGGCTGAACTTGATGGACGCAAGTCTCTTTTCAGCTATGTAGCTATGTAACTACTATGTAACTATGGATGTTTGGCTGTAACCCAATATGCTGTAACCCAAAACACAAGTGAGAAGATAAACAACAAAAACTGAATTTACAACTTATCCTGTGTCCCACAGTGAAATACTTCAAATTAAAAAGAGAAGTACATTCTGTAGCTCCATGAATTAAATGTGAACACATAATACACCTACGAGAAGTGCAATGGAAATACACTTAGAGTTACAATTATCATATACAATTTTCTAAGATTGACACCCCTTTCTTAAAAGTGAAAAGTGATGTATTTTATAAACAAAAGCATAACCAGGGATCCATAATTGAGAGATGCCAATATTTTGTCAAGATAGTTATAATTTCATTATATGCTTCATTAAATTCGGTAGTTTTTCTACCTTCAAGTCTAGAAAAGCATTTAATGTTAAAAGTCAAGTGTTTTTTAGATAAAAATAAATCACTTAAAATATGAATAATTTCTTTAGCTAAAATATCACCAGTATCTTCAGGGATATTGCTCTCTGTTCCCAATTGAGAAAAGTTAATGGTACTTTGTTCCTATTTCTAGCTTTTAATAATGCCTTATAAATCAAATAAATTGTATCAATGTGGGATACACATTAACCATTGAGAGTGGACTATCAGAGTGAAAATGACCATTTACATCAACCAACTTTAGAAAAGTTTAGTAACAAAATCTTGTTTGACCTGAAGTAATAGATAAAAACAAAAGCTTGCTACATCAATTTTATGAGTAAAATATAAACCAAATCTATTAGTTTTAATGCAATCTAAAAAAAAAAAAAAAAAATACTATCCTTAATATCACCCCTTCAGATGATGGTGATGTCATAAATAAAACAATCATAGAAAGCCCTCCAATGATTGTTAGGCCAAATACATAAGTCTTCCACTTTTCATTTAAGAGCAACACCTAGCTCTGTGGATCTACTTTTCATTTGGAGCCAATACCCAGCTCTGTAGCCTGACTTTATTGTCTGAGTACCTGTCTTCTCAGGGATCCAATGTTGTTTTGAAGTGGACAGTACCTGTCTTCTCAGGGATCCGGTCTTGACTTTTTGTGTTGCAGTGATACTCCATTTGTTTTCAGGTTTTTATTACCATTACGAGGAAGTTCTAATTGGTTTGCATTAGTGTACCTATAATATTATGTCAGCTGTGTATTTGTTTATCAGTTCAAATACAGTGTTACTATATTAATTTGAGATTTTTCATAAATTGTAATTATTTTGTTACATCACAACTAGCACCACTGTGTTACATTTATATAGAGTTCATTTAAAGCCAACATTTTTCATAATGATATACATCCATTAATGTTCATTACTCTACCCCATATTTGAGTGTAAAATCAGAATGTCAAAACTGAGGCAAAAGTCCAAACTGTGACAATAGCCAAGTTGGAGTTTTTACAAATCAAGTATTGTGGACTAAATTTTAAATTGTGATTTTAATTTAATATATTTCAGCACACTATTTCTATATTGTATTTACAGGAACCATTTCTAATATGCTAGCTAATAAATTCTTCTGAATTAAAAGTAACATATTTTATTATAGCTGTTTATTGAAACTTATCTTATTAACATTATCTTTTATGATTCACTAGGGCATCAGCATAGCAACCCACATATATTAAATGGTAGTCACCATTTCCCACAGATGAGAAAAAGATAAAGTATGAAGAGTGCATGATTCTGTTAACTTACTATAATTAAAATTTTAGTAATTAAGAAACTTAATATTTTGGGAGTGGTGCTTTATTTTTCCATACATTTGTTTTAGTTATTTTTTTAAAACATATTTATGATTTTTTTTTAAAAATGTTTTTGTATTTTCTTGGGTAAAGCATATTTTGTATTTAAATGAAACGCTTCATTCTCTATTATCTGAAGCAAAGGACTATTTTTTATAAAAATCTATTGTACTCTAAGTATATTAACGTACTAAACACAACTAAAAGCAGGAATCATAAAATACATGTGTTAAAAGCCAATTGCTGGATTTACCGTTAGAACTTATTGTCAGTTAGAAGTCATATGAATGTCATCTGTTTTGACATTAGTGTGAATATTGGTCATTTGCTTATTTACATATAAGCATTAAAGCCTTATTTCAGTGTTGTTACTCAAAATGTCCTCATTTTATTTGCATAAATAGTTCTACCTTTGGTGTAATATGCCTCTAAAGTCACCTAGTACAGCTTAGTACGTTTCACATATTTCTTACAAAATTTAATTTTTTCTGGGATAATTTGTTTTAAACATTGGGTAAATATTTTAATATAAATTATTTTGAAAAAAATTGTATTTGTTCATTTGTACTCTGAGAACTTTTATTAAAGATTCCTAACTCTGAATTTAATCTAAACACTTAAAAGGAACACAAACATGTTTTTTCTAATGCTATAGTGTCTTCTCACTATTTCAATTTGAGTGCCCCTGCCTACTTGTTTTTTTTTTTTAAAAAAAAGGAAAATAATATTTGTACACGTTTTCCCAGTGCTGAGCCTCCCCCAATGCTGCCCAGTCCTTCCCTACTACATTTTCCAGCAGCTGTCATGTATTTCCTTCTTATCCAATGCAATGGGAAGCATTGGGATGACAAGCATATGTGCAGTGAGAATTGTGTGAGCATCCAATCAAATACTGCAAATGTCCCATAACCAACTCAAACTCGGTTATGAATGCAGAAGTACCTCTAGTGGCTGTCAGGATAAATTGCAGGGCTAAAACACCAGTGGTGCTGCACCCAGAACACTTCACTGAGAAATTGTGGTCTGGGCACCTTTTGAGTGTCCCTTTAATGCAAAAAGAATGGTAAAGCAAATAAAAAAATGTTTCTTTTTACGTTTGTATGGAGACATATTTAGTGGTTACTCTTCCTGTTTGTTTGCACACGTGTTAGGTGAATATTTATAATGCTATAATGCCTATTCCCAAATTGACATGCAAATTTAATGCAAATATACAGTACATTTTCCAATCACCTGTACAATACACAAATTGCAGTCCACTTCCTCAATTTTATTTCCACTCTCTGACTGCAAGAGTGATGTCATGATATTAAAAAGTGCTGTAGTGTAAGGGGTGGTTTTCATTTACAATCTACAGTGATGCAGAGGTATATAATTAAACCCTAGCCCAAACATTTTTTTTTTGTGGTGAAAATCAGTAACTGGAATTGTAAGTGAGGCTTTATGAGCTATGTTTTGTCTTGTATTGTTTTGCAATATATAACAGATGTTAACACAAGTTTATGTATTGGAGCGTCTGTTTTCACGACACCATATTGTCACATTTTCTGTTAGTATATTTATTTATTTTTTATTTTCTTTGGAATTCCTTTGGATTTGGAATCTGTTATATTTATAAATTATTTTTATAATTTAGATGTTTATAATTTTATTTTACTTATTCAGACTATGGGATTACAATCATTACGTGTTTGTCCTATATGCCAACTTAAAAGGCACATTCAACTGCCCAAATACAAAATAAATACAAATGACTGTTTAGTAAATATATCCAAAATGAAAACTTGCATGAATTTAATTATGCATTTTTTTATTGGTGGTATCTCTAAAAACAGCTTGTAAATGCTGCATTTCTCTGATATAAAGCCTTTTCAAACCCTTCCCTTTTAACCCAGCCCAGATTTTATGTGGCTGTCCAATAACAGACTTCCCAATGCAGATCAATGAAAAGTAATGCAAGGAAGGTACTCTGAGTAACTGTCTGCCTCTTAAATTTAGCTTCACTGAGCTAACCAAACCAGGAAAGAACATGACCAGTTGTCTTCATGAAAAGCAGGGGGATGTAACCTGGTTAATTTATAAAATAGCTATTTTTGAAAAAAAAAAAAAAAAAGAGGATACACTCTTTATACATAAAGCTTTTCAACAAGCTAAAGTGCCTTAGTAGTCTGGCGTGTCCCTTTAAATTGAGATTTATGAATGGAATAACTATGATTTTTATAGGTGAACATTTTAAAAGAAATGCTGACATTTCTATCGATGTTGGTTTTTGTAGATATATTTAAACACATTTGGTATATTTGGTACACATTTGTAGCTCACTGTCCTATAAAAGAAAAAAAAATACTTTCTTTCCTTACAGAAACAGCACAATTTTATTCCAGTATGTTCAAGTTTAAATACACACATTTTATGTTTTACTGAAGCTGAAAGGTAAACTCTGTACAAATAAGACGAAACGGACAGATGTAGTTAATTGCATGATTAGAATTCAGTGGACTTTTATCTGACACAAGATGCACTTAAACATTTAAAATTCCAATATCTTTTTATACGATCTAAAGAAAGTCTCACAAAAGTGTTCTGAGTCAGCACTATTCAAGTCGTATTCATCTGTTTCTTCTACAATTTCTGTAGTTTCTCTTTTTCATGTTACATTTTGTGATGTTTCCATCAACAATAATGTGTCAATGACTACACAGCAATCTCTTTTAGGACATTTTACTTTATAGATGGATGAAAAAGCTAGAAACAATTAAATCCTGTAGCATAGTCTTTTCAGTAATGGAGCAACATATGGTGTTACTAATGATAAACCTCAATGTATATTCAAATAACAGTACACTAGATCCATGTTTTTGAATTATAACATTAAGAAATGGTTACACAATAAAAAAAAAATCAAGTTATGGAAATATTTTAAAAGTTAGTGCCAGCCGCCCACTCACTGAGCATCATTAAATCAATAAATATTTGAACAAGAGTTTAAATTGCATAATTATGCCAATGATCATATTTATTGGTCTGCAAGTGACCAGCTTGTATATCTTTATGAAGATACATGATATTGACAGATGTATGTGATTTTATCTTTTCTTATGTTATAACTAAGCATCCAAAACTATGCAGTAGCAGTGAAGGAAAAAGCTTAACTTGCAATGCATATGTAGTGAGCTTGTGAGGCCTCAGTGCCACAGGGAACAATTTTAGAGCTGGATCCCCACACGGATGGGGGAATGGGAATCCACCGTGTGGTCATTTTATGGTAGATATACAGCCTGAGTTTTCATATTCGTTTGAATGGTCAGGATGTCCACAGCTATGGTAGCCACCAAAGTGTCCCTATTTTGAAGTGACAGTCGCTATTTTGGGTCCAAATCCCTCTCTCCCCCTTTCTCCCTTTCTATCATAATGTCCCTCTTTTGTAGGAGCTCCACCTTGTTGGTGTATCTGAATGTATAACATAGCTCCACAGCAATAATACTCACAGTAATGTGTATTTCATCTACAACAAATGTGCTTAGAAATCAGTCTGTGTAAATAGATATGTTGTTCTTGTTTTAAGTTTAATTTTAGTTACATGAATTATTACCATGTTTCCCCGAAAATAAGACGGGGTCTTTCCCCCTGAAAAACGCACTAGGTCTTATTTTCGGAGAAGGTCTTATTTCGGGGAAAAATGTGAGCTAGAATGCAGGTCTATGTTCAGGGGAATTCCCCTAAACATAGACCAATTCACTAGGGCATGGAATCCTGCAAAGCTATGTTCCCGAACATAGATTAGCTTACTTGCTAATAGAATACCGCAAATCTATGTTTGGGGAAACTTCCCCGAACACAGATTAGTTCACTCGCGAATGGAATCTTGCATATCTATGTTCGGGGGAAACTTCCCCGAACATAGATTAGTTTACTCGCGAATGTAATCTTGCATATCTATGTTTGAGGAAACTTCCCCGAACATACATAAGCTTACTCGCGAATGGAATTTCGCAAAACCATGTTTGGGGAAAATTCCCCGAATATAGATTAGATACAACTAGGGCTTATTTTCAGGGCAGGGCTTATATTAGGAGCATCCCCTGAAAATAAGCTAGGGCTTATTTTTGGGAATGTCTTATTTTCGGGGAAACACGGTATTAGTAAGTCACTAAAACATCATCCATGAAACCTTGTTTTCTTTTGCTTTTGCTGCAAGAGTTGGCTGACAAAGCAAGATCAAAAAACATTCTCCCCTACATGCAATACACCACAAGCAGATTCCTCACTCATATATGTTCACAGACACAGAAATGCAAATGCTCAAAGATACAGAAATACACATTCATAGACATATATGCACACATACAAGGATACTCTTTGCTAGACACAGACATTCAAACACGTACACATGTACGCAATGCCAGACACATATACAGACACACTCATTCAGAAATACATACAGCCAGATACAATCTGTCAGACAAGGACTGTGATTGTATGTCTGTGTTAATCAATGTGTGCATGTATCAGAGTGTGTATGCATCTATAAGAGTGTGTATGTGTGTGCATATCAGTGTATATATGCATTTGTGTATTAGTGTGTATATGTGTTTATATTAGTGTGTATCCAAAGCAGCAACATGGTTGCAATGCAAAAGTGGCATGTTTGGTCAACCTCATGATAATGTGGTAATATATATTTTTTTGGTCCAGCCCATATTTTTAATTTTCTTTACATTAAATAATGTGCTATCTATGCATAGTGAAACAAAAAATAAATGTAAACATTACTATCCAGAACACCCAAAATTATTAGGTGGTGTTTTTTTTCCTCATGTTAAAATTAGTGTAGGTCCCACCAGTGCTGGGGTACTGTGAATTAGTGGTGGGTATGACACAATAATGACACAATATGGCCATATTGTGTAACTAAATCCCCATATTTGCTTGCTAAGATATTTTAAACTGTATTTTTTTTCTTGTGACTGCACTGTTCGATCTGAATATATATATATATATATATATATATATATATATATATATATATATATATATATATATATATATATATATATATATATAGCAAGCCATTTGGTGGTAAAAAAGTGTAAACTATTATATTTTCTTTTAATGTGTCCATGGCTTGTTAGTCTTCAGCATACCAGCTGGGGCAAAAAAAATAATTCTCATTTGCAAAAGTACATTTAACAAACAAATAAGACAATTTGTTGCACAAAACTAGCTTATGATATTCCATTGAATTTCTATATTGTAAAAAAAAAATGTTCACTACAGAATTTCACAGATATGTTCTCTCTGAAAATAATTTTGCTATTTATTTTTTCTTAACAATGCATGACCAACATATCAATGTTAAAATATATACATGGGTATATGCAATATTCAGCATTGTGTTCTGTTTTATATTACTCTGTACTTGTTTTAGTATATTGTCTTGCTGTGTTTTGTTTATGTATTATGCTTTATTGTGATGTGCTTAGGTAAAATCCATTTCCTGATGGAAGCTACAAGTTATAAAAATGTTAAATTGAAAGAATTGTTCTCAAGTAAACATCATCCACATTCCAGGTACTGAGAATTCAAAAACACTCGTTCAAAGTGTCAAGGACGTTGGAATGTCCTTGAGCATATAGTTACACATTTAAATTTAATGATGAATTAAGCTGTCGTGAATGTTGTCTTCAAAAATGTTTTGCAGCCTTTAAAATCATTGTGTTTTGGGCAATGTAGAATAATAGCAATGCAATGATCATTCTTACAGTTCTAAAGAGGTGAAAGTTAGCCTGCATTCTATCTGAAGAAAGAGCTCTCCATATTCAATTTCATTCCATTACATCTAATTGCATGAATAGCTGAAATAAAACTCAATATCCATGTGTAGCTTTTAAAGTGAATTGCTATAAATCTCAATTGCATATTACACCACTCCAATGAGAATTTTGTTGAACCTTTTAAAACATTTTAAAACCTACTGAAATTCTTCAGTGGATAATTTTTGAGAACCTTAATATTTGATTATAATGTGCCCATAAATGTTAATGCCATTGTACAGAATGCAGTTTGAAAAGTGAGGAGGTATGCGCATCAATATCAGGAGGACAGACAAGCACAATTTTGAATTAGATTTACAAATTAGAATTAACTGTATTAAAAGAAGAGAAACTAGCATCTCAGTATTAAAAAGAAAAGCCCCTTATTTTAGCTTCTACTGTTTGGCTTTTGTATATATAGTTTTATGATATATTTTTTTATTATCTGGATGTGAAACTTTTTTTGTTGTTTTTCTATTAACAGACAAATCGGATACTCTGTTTTTAACCCATCCACTGATATGCCTCAGCTGTTAGCCTATTTCAGACCCATATGCTATAGTTCAGCTTTTGCATTTACTAATGTGCTTTTCTTTTAAGTAACCCTCATAACTCATAGTATTAAAATATCAAAAATATACTAAGTACATTAAAGTACAATATTAATTTACAAACTCTTTCCATACTCAGCAAAGTAGAATAAATCATAATAATAATAATAATAATAATAATAATAATAATAAAAACCATTTCATTTGTGCCATCTTTCACATTTCAAAAGCATTGCGGTGGACAAGACAGAGACATCGCCCAAAGTGAATGCTTAATATTACAAATGTTAATGATGAAATAATGACTAATTACATCGATTTAAAATAATTTTACCAAGCTCATTTAAAGATGCTATATATTAATATTTATTTATTAATATTTTTACATTTCTGCCAACTTTGCTGAGTGAATTTGTCCACAATTTAGTGCTGAAAATTTGCTGTTTTTTAGTTTCCTCTAAATTATCAACTTTGTGGTATGGGGCAAGTTTCCAAATGTTTAATTCTGAATATACAGATTAATAGTGATTGCTATTTGACAGTCACCTTATTTAACAAAATGTACACATTTGTTCATTTCATGAAATACACTATGTTATTTATGAATCCAAACGATACAACAAAACTGACCCTTTCAATTATATAATAAGAAAATAGGTGAATTTTAGTAAATGATCATGCTTGATTGAGCTTCAAAACCAGGCAGACCTGAGGTCCAAACTGAAATAGTTATTTAATTCTGTGTACTTTTGGGAATGTAAGATTAAATGTCATTGCAGAAAAAAAACAGTTGTGTTCAGATAAACCAGTGGTTTGGAGGCACATCTAAACTGTAATTAATCTGAAAGAGAAATAGCAGCATATCGAGAAATTGAACCAGTCAAGCTGCAAATTGAAAATCTTCAATGTGAATCCTTATAAATAATGCATATTAGCATAATTTTAAAACAGTCAAAAATAGGCTGCTGGAAATATCTATGTATAATGTTCAAATTAATTTAAAAAATAACTGTGAGACGTCCATCCATTTTTTTGCCGTTTAGATGTTGGTTAAAATGTATCAGGTTTAAGCTAACAATATGGTAAATCAATGACAAAAAGTAATGACAGTATGCAGGTGCAAAGAAGAGCCTTAGAATACAGTGTCCCTTCTTGTGACCTTATCATCAGAAAGACATAAATAAGTATTGGAATGGTTTAACATCTGCATAAGATATACTAGGCATGAAAGCTATGAAATGTGTATTTTTAAGCCAAAAGGGATAGTGGAACATGATCAAAATGTACACATATGAAAAATGAGTTAATGGGATATTATAGTTACCAACAAAACATAATGTAACCCTTAATGCGTAATGAAGCAGTTTTGGTGTATAGATCATGTCCCTGCATTCTCATTGCTCAATTCTCTGCCATTTAGGAGTTAAACTACTTTGATTATGCAGCTCTAGCCACACCGCCCTGTATGTGACTTCACAGCTTTTTTAAACACTTCCTGTAAAAAATGATCTAATGTTTATACTTTACTTCAAATTATTTTCAATGTATAATTTCTTATCTCCTGCCCTGTTAATAGCTTGCCAGACTCTGCAGAAGCCACCTATATGTAAATGAAACTTCAATGTACAGAGCAAGAGATAACATTTTTAACCCCTTAAGGACCAAACTTCTGGAATAAAAGGGAATCATGACATGTCATACATGTCATGTGTCCTTAAGGGGTTAAAGTAAGTTACATCTGATCGAAAATGAAACCATTTTGCTTTCATGCAATCTGTGTCAGTCACAGTCAAGGGAGGTGTGACTAGGGCTGTCTGAACAGAAACAAAAGTGATTTAACTCCTAAATGGAATGAATTGAGTAGTTAAACTGTGTAGATATGATCTATACACAAAAACTGCTTCATTAAGCTAACGTTGTTTTGGTTACTATAGTGTCTCTTTAAACTTCAAGTGTGTGATGTTTTCTTAGAAAATAAAGAACATAACCTGACTGTGGAGTCAGATATATATCTATATCTCTCAGTTTCTGTTACAGAAATAAGTAGTGTGCATGAAGAGGCATCAAACACTTCCATGTTGTGGTTAATCAAGACAAAGTCTGACAAAATGTTATTCTGGACTGCAAAGAAAATTGTAAAAAACAATATTTTTTTACTCTGTGTGTTGGAGTGTTAGTGTTTACAGCAGTATTAAGAGAAATCTTTACCAAGGGACTTATTTCTTATAATCAAGGACTTAAAGGTCTGAAATATGTTTAGAAGTGCTGGTTGCTTTTTTTCTGTTGTATGAACATCTTTCTACTCTCATGTTTTTAAAATATGTGTGCCAGACTTGTATTAAGCAAAGAAACCACTACATAGGACCTCAGCAGAATGATTAACAAGGCTGTCCAAGAAAATTCAATATGTCCATTCCAAATTGTAAATGCTAGTCATTATACTTGTTTTTTTTTTGTCTCAATAAAAGACTAATAATGTAAAAAAAAAATCTATCATTCTAAAATGTAATTTCAACACTCCACATTAAATACTATTTTGAAGCAGGAGGGTAGTTTTCCTGGGTCACATGGCTTTTTTTGTGATCCATTGAAGCAGTGATGCTTGCCCCCTCTTCCCTTCCTCTTCTATCCTTTCCACAACTTTCATAGAGCACTGGAAGGAGGTGACATAAGATAACTTCCTCCCAGCACAGTGCTGCAGAGGAGGGAAGAGGGAGCAACATAGTGCAATGGCTGTTGTTTGCACCACCCACCAAGTTTATCGTGAGGGTGATGCCCTGTGTGCCCTGTTTAATGGCCCTGATCCCATGAACCCCAGGAGGATCATTACAACTCTCATTTGGGTCATGTTTGTGAGTTTAAAACCACTGTTGGACAGAAAAGTCAAAATATTTTTAAAAATCATTGTCAACATCTCTGGCATAGATTGGCAAGGCTAATATACAGTTACACTAATCCTGAGCTATAGCTCCACTGGGGGCTAGAGCTACTGGTACGCAGGGACCTTAATTAGGTGATAACACATTTAGAGATGATTTAACCGTGTACTACTGGATGGCACCAGGCACAATTATCACCTCATTGAAATTAAGTAGTTGTGGTGCCTAAAGTGTAATACCTTACAATTCATGTATCGTATATTTACTGTTAGTGGAATAAATACAGATATAGTAACATCTTCAAATCCTTTTCATTCATGCATTTCTATAGCATAGTCAATTCCATCCAGAGGTTGAGTGTAGTTAACTATAAAATGTGCAGAAATAATACATCCAAAGCATACACCAAGAGTAGATACATATACAATCAATGGATATTAAATCCAGTATATTTTGGAATAAAAACAGTACATAAGTAGTATAAAATGAATCAATAAAAGTGCATAGTGTATAATTGACTAGATAACTAATCTGTAGAAACATGTTAATAGAGGCATGGATACTAAAAAATAGTCTAATAATATGTAGAAACAAAAAAAAAAAGTGACACATCAACTAAGTAGGGGAATAGTAGCTTGTACAAAAAAACACCAAAAAACAAAAAAAATATTAAAAATAAAACAAAAAAAACTATGTATCACATCCACTGCCAAGTGGAAAATAGCCCTATACCAGCCTCTATAAAAGTCGATTGAATAACAAAGTCTGGGTATAGTCAATAATGTTACAGCAATTAAATCACTACATAAAATCTCCTGCTATAGTGAAAAACAGGAGACTGCAGTAGATCGCTGTAATAGTATACTACCAGATTGTTTTCCACAAATCTTGATAACAATCTGATGCAATATGAGTTGATGTTGTACAGGTACACACTGTGTTCCACCTGCCGGCCGGTTACAGAGGAACTCGGGATCTTTGCTGGATATCAGATTCACACTGTTTGCCGTGTGCTTTCCACTGGGCAGTCTCGTGAGGTGCTGTATGGATGTCCGCCTCACGCGTTTCGTGATCTATCCGATCACTTCATCAGAGGTGAGCATCAATCTGGATGTGTTCAGTTGATATACCTCCCGTATATACATCCCGTAAATTGGGATTTAACCCTTCATAGAACATATCTTAAAGTACAATAGAAAAAACCTGTCTTGTAAAGTGCTCATATATAACTGTATGTATACAAAGACAAGTAGATACAGATATGTACAAATCGACATAAAAAAAGAAAAATCTATAACATAATTTAAAAGTCACATAATTAAAACCTCTTATTATTATTATTATTATTATTATTATTATTATTATTATTATTGCCATTTATATAGCACCAGCAGATACCGTAACACTTTACAATATTATGAGAGGGGGGATGTAACTATAAATAGGACAATTACAAGAAAACTTACAGGAACAATAGGTTGAAGAGGATCCTGCTCAGATGAGCTTACAGTTTATAGGAGGTGGGGTATAAGACATGTTAGGACAGGAAATATCAATCAAATAGGGTGGGAGTGAAGCAGAGCTGGAGGAGAGAGTAAAGCACTGCCCTATAGGAGAGAGCAAGATGGATGATTATATCAGAATTAATCATAAAATTGATCAAAACGTACCATGCGGACCAGGATGCATATATAAAAAAATACATATACAAAAAAATATGTATTACTACTTAGTTGATGTGTAACCTTTTTTTGTTTTGTTATTCATGCCTCTATTAACGTGTTTCTATAGATTTGTTATCTAGTCAATCATATACTCTGTACTTGATTCATTTTATACTACTTATTTGCTGTTTTGATTCCAGAATATAATGAATTCAATATCCATTGATTGTATATATATATATATATATATATATATATATATATATATATATATATATATATATATATATATATATATAAACAAATTCGGAATCTGGCACTCTACCTTAAATGCTTATCTCTTCAAAAAAATGCCTTGGTGCTGCAGAGCGTTGATATGTAGAGAATAATGATTCAGAGCACTCCAAAGGGCTTGGTGAAAAAAAAGCTTTATCTGTGTGGAAAGATCGACGTTTCGACCCGCAGGTCTTTATCAAGATAACATCACATACAAACTGGTGTCCTTATATAACCATAGTAATTAACAGGAAATTACTTACCCCAATGTGACCGTGATGCCCCACCACCATGTGTATCCGTTGTGTGATAATTACAATGTGACGTATAGCGTGCGTCGCACAGTGATGACGTGAACCGTGTGTGTCCAATAAAAAATCATGAATGGGCGTCATGTATCTATGGCAACGGCCGTTGCGTGCGCATGCGTAGCAATGTGGAACACGGAACTTTTAAAACCAAGGAAGACAATCTAGCGACTATTAATAAATGAGAGGATAGATGCAGAAACTATGGAATGGTTTAGATTTAGACCACAGATGCATGTCTAGTATATTTAACGTGGCATGTGCGCCACATCTGAAGATAGTGGAGGAGCGTCATGTAGCTATGGAAACCCCCTTAACGTGCGCATGCGTAAAGAGATATGTGGATCTCAAAGGGACCTAGAGGAGTACGATGTGTGTGTACAGGAAGTATGCTAGAAATGTGCTATCCTGTATGAATCAATGATATGTGTGAGAATAGAAATGAATATGGTGAGTGTGACTATTGTGAAATAGTGAGACTAAAAAGGTGCGATGAGGTAGGAAAAGGAAGGTGTGTGGAATACTGACAATGTAAGGACCTAAAAGGTGCACAACATAAAAAAACGGGTAAGCTGAAATATAAGTGAAGGTGGAGTGCCACATAGTGACCCCAAAGTAGACAAAAGGGAAAATATAAACCATGGCTGATGATGTGTGAACGAAATAGTGAATATATATACATATGTACAAGATGTAGAGGTCCAGAGAAACCAAATGTGGAGCACCTATATCAATACTCCATATGACATGCAGATATAGGCTATAACTTAATGTATGGCTCTACATATACCATAAAGGTGAACATGAGAATATAAAAAAAATAGAAGGTAATTATTTTTTCTTATTTTTTCTTATTTTTTCTATGGCTAGACGGGAGAGACAAAGTTTAGCGATTGTCCAGAAAAGAATGAAAAGAAATATATTCGTTGAGACCTCTGGGGTGAACTGTATCAAGCGTCTTTATCCAGTACGTTTCACGTTGGAGCAGACTTTTGGAGCGATCACCACCTCTGGATAGTGGGGGGATATGATCGATGGCAATGAATTTCAAAGTCGGGAGTTGATGGTTAGCTTCTAGAAAGTGTTTAGCCACCGGTTTCTCCTTTTTGCCGTCTCTAAAGGCGGTCATAATGCCTGAGCGGTGTCCCCTCATTCTGTCTCGTAGTGTAAGGTCCGTCTTCCCCACATAGTAGAGACCGCAGGGGCATGAGATTAAGTAAACCACATGATCCGTAAGGCAGGTGATGTGGTGTCTAATAAGGTATCGTTTACCTGAATGTGGGTGGACGAATGATGGGCCTGCAAGCATGTGTCCACATGTGACACAGTTGGTGCATTTAAAGCAACCCATCTTCGTGTATCCTTTTTTGGTCTCATATTGGTTGGTGTAATCACTTTTTACCAAAATGTCCCTCAAGTTGCGGTTGCGTTTGAAAGCAATCCGGGGAGGGTGAGAGAATGTAGGATGTAGTGTAGGGTCTGCGGCCAATAGGTCCCATCTGTTTCGAATCACCTTGGCAATCCGATCACTTGCTGTGTGATACAAGAATGGTAGTGTGATGGTTGCTGGATCTTGTGGAGACGTACAAGTTTTGGGCTGAGATTGATGAAAGATCTCAGTGGCTCTCTGTAATGATCGTTTGAGTGTATGGGGCGAGTACCCCCTCTGTAGAAAAGATTGTTGCATGGTTTCCATCTGATGTTTGATGTTCTCTGGATCTGAATTGTTCCGTAGTACCCTAAGGAGCTGAGAGATCGGAAGAGATCTCTTCAGCGCACCTGGATGGAAACTGGTGGCGTGTAGCACTGTATTGCGATCAGACGTTTTTTTATATAAAGTGTATCCTATGGAGTTCTGTGTTCGATATAGCTCAACGTCGAGAAATTGGATCCTGTTGGTGTCGCTGCAGTGACTCAGACGTACAGGAGAGTCTATATTGTTAAGGTCCTGGATCATGCTGTCGAAAGATGAGGAGGACCCTGACCACAATATCAAAATGTCGTCCACATATCTAAAATAAGATATGATGTTGGATTGGTAATTTGATAAAATATATTGTTGCTCATAGGCATACATGTAGCTGTTAGCGTAGTTGGGCGCTATGGCCGATCCCATGGCCGTTCCTGTTTGTTGAACATAAAAATGCTTCTCAAAACGAAAATAATTGTTAGTCAGAGTGAATTCTAGACATTCCAAAAGGTACTCGATGGGGGGCCCCTGATATTGATCTGAATGGATCAAAATTTGTCTCATAGCCTCTAACCCCTCTGAATGGGGTATTATGGTGTAGAGATTTTTGACGTCTACAGTAGCAAGGGTAATGGGACCCTCCGGAAGAGAAATTTGGCCGAGGTGGGTGAGGAGATCCTGTGTATTCTTAAGACATGTTGGTATAAGTAAGGAAGGAGTTTTGCAGTGGTGGTCAATGAACTTAGCCAATGGTTCTAATATACCGCGTCTGGCAGAAACAATGGGTCGGCCAGGAGGGTTGTTGAGGTCTTTGTGGACCTTAGGCAAGGTGTATAACACCGGAATGTTGGGATGTGGATCTATAAGGAATTTGGCGGTCTGTTCGTCAATCCATCCTGCTTCCACGCCCCTGGTGACTAGTGATTGCAGTTTACCCATGATAGTGTTGGTTGGGTCAAACGTAATCCGTTGGTAGGTGGTTTGATCAGATAATTGTCTAAGGATCTCTGTACGGTATGATGTGTAGTTCTGTATGACAATAGAGCCACCCTTGTCGGCCGGTCTAATGGTAATGTTGGTGTCACCTGCAAGGTCTTTGAGGGCTTTGTATTCCATGTGTGTAAGATTGGGCGAGGTAGAGCTAGGCTTCGAGAAGATGTGATGTATGTCATTTCTGACCAGATTGGAAAACGCTTTAATAGAAGGATGTAGGGTCTTGGGTTCCCATATACTTTTAAGTCGAAAAAGGTGTTTAGATGGAGGATGATTGTCGTGTTTGAATGTTTGTAGGTTAAGAGTTCGTTCCATCTTATATAGATCGACGTCCGTTTTGAATGTGTCAACTTTCGGAGTGGGGACAAAGGTGAGCCCTTTTGAGAGGACCTTGATGTGATCCGGGTTCAGCGTTTTGGACGAGAGATTGAAAATGGGGGTCAAATCTTTCTGTTGGATCGAGTGCCTGTATATCTTGCCCCTCTGTCCTCGTCTCGTGTTTTTGGGTCTCTTGGTTCTTTTCTCCTTCTTGTGTTGAATCCAGGTGGATCGTTGGTGTGTCGGTCCTGGGGAAAAAAAGGTGGCCGAGTAGATTGTCTAGGCTGTGTTCCATATGTATCATGAGATATACCTGCCCCCTCGGTCTCTGATGTGGATTCAGCTGAACTCGTGTCTATCGACAGAAATTGTGGTTTGCGAACCTTCTGTTTGTACCTAGAGAAGTTGGGTCTGCGTCTCTCCCCACATAACCAGTGATACACCTGGTGGTGTGCATAGTCAAAGTTAACTTGTTCGACTTTTTGTTTTTTAAATCTAATAAGGTCGTTCCTGTATCTGGTAATCTCATCCTGAAGTTTAACCATATATTGGGTAGAGGTGGCTGCCGTCAGAGTGGATGTATGTGTCATCTCGAATTTGTTGATGGAGTCTTTTGTAAAGATTAATTCATTTCTGACTTCTTCTACGGCAATGAGCATCCAATCTAAGGAGCATTTGTTGGCGATCCCAAGTCATTTCTTGCAGAATTCCGGATATACTAGACATGCATCTGTGGTCTAAATCTAAACCATTCCATAGTTTCTGCATCTATCCTCTCATTTATTAATAGTCACTAGATTGTCTTCCTTGGTTTTAAAAGTTCCGTGTTCCACATTGCTACGCATGCGCACGCAACGGCCGTTGCCATAGATACATGACGCCCATTCATGATTTTTTATTGGACACACACGGTTCACGTCATCACTGTGCGACGCACGCTATACGTCACATTGTAATTATCACACAACGGATACACATGGTGGTGGGGCATCACGGTCACATTGGGGTAAGTAATTTCCTGTTAATTACTATGGTTATATAAGGACACCAGTTTGTATGTGATGTTATCTTGATAAAGACCTGCGGGTCGAAACGTCGATCTTTCCACACAGATAAAGCTTTTTTTTCACCAAGCCCTTTGGAGTGCTCTGAATCATTATTCTCTACATATCAACGCTCTGCAGCACCAAGGCATTTTTTTGAAGAGATAAGCATTTAAGGTAGAGTGCCAGATTCCGAATTTGTTTATATATCATAGTGTATGGCGATACACTATCTGTGCACCTCCACTTGAACTGTCATTCAGTTCGTTTTATAATAAATTTTTCAGGCAATTTATACCCTCATTGACAGCATTACCGACCCTGCCTCCTCTTTACCGGTCTATATATGGAAGACTTTTTATTAAGGGCGGGAGCCCTCTCTGAAACAGCAGAAACTTTGCAACTTAATCAACAAGATGCAGACCAAATACTATGGCCAAATACCACTACGGAGTTGACGCATACAGACTCGATCAGAGATCTGTACAATGACCTCACTAAACTAAAAAGACGAGAGACAGACCTAGACTTACACGGCGTCTTTATTTCTGATTATTTTCGTGCCAAGCGCATCCCTCGGGGCTTCAGAGTCCGTAATTCACCCACTATTGGACGCCAAAATCCGGAATTCTGCAAGAAATGGCTTGGGATCGCCAACAAATGCTCCTTAGATTGGATGCTCATTGTCGTAGAAGAAGTCAGAAATGAATTAATCTTTACAAAAGACTCCATCAACAAATTCGAGATGACACATACATCCACTCTGACGGCAGCCACCTCTACCCAATATATGGTTAAACTTCAGGATGAGATTACCAGATACAGGAACGACATTATTAGATTTAAAAAACAAAAAGTCGAACAAGTTAACTTTGACTATACACACCACCAGGTGTATCACTGGTTATGTGGGGAGAGACGCAGACCCAACTTCTCTAGGTACAAACAGAAGGTTCGCAAACCACAATTTCTGTCGATAGACACGAGTTCAGCTGAATCCACATCAGAGACCGAGGGGGCAGGTATATCTCATGATACATATGGAACACAGCCTAGACAATCTACTCGGCCACCTTTTTTTCCCCAGGACCGACACACCAACGATCCACCTGGATTCAACACAAGAAGGAGAAAAGAACCAAGAGACCCAAAAACACGAGACGAGGACAGAGGGGCAAGATATACAGGCACTCGATCCAACAGAAAGATTTGACCCCCATTTTCAATCTCTCGTCCAAAACGCTGAACCCGGATCACATCAAGGTCCTCTCAAAAGGGCTCACCTTTGTCCCCACTCCGAAAGTTGACACATTCAAAACGGACGTCGATCTATATAAGATGGAACGAACTCTTAACCTACAAACATTCAAACACGACAATCATCCTCCATCTAAACACCTTTTTCGACTTAAAAGTATATGGGAACCCAAGACCCTACATCCTTCTATTAAAGCGTTTTCCAATCTGGTCAGAAATGACATACATCACATCTTCTCGAAGCCTAGCTCTACCTCGCCCAATCTTACACACATGGAATACAAAGCCCTCAAAGACCTTGCAGGTGACACCAACATTACCATTAGACCGGCCGACAAGGGTGGCTCTATTGTCATACAGAACTACACATCATACCGTACAGAGATCCTTAGACAATTATCTGATCAAACCACCTACCAACGGATTACGTTTGACCCAACCAACACTATCATGGGTAAACTGCAATCACTAGTCACCAGGGGCGTGGAAGCAGGATGGATTGACGAACAGACCGCCAAATTCCTTATAGATCCACATCCCAACATTCCGGTGTTATACACCTTGCCTAAGGTCCACAAAGACCTCAACAACCCTCCTGGCCGACCCATTGTTTCCGCCAGACGCGGTATATTAGAACCATTGGCTAAGTTCATTGACCACCACTGCAAAACTCCTTCCTTACTTATACCAACATGTCTCAAGAATACACAGGATCTCCTCACCCACCTCGGCCAAATTTCTCTTCCGGAGGGTCCCATTACCCTTGCTACTGTAGACGTCAAAAATCTCTACACCATAATACCCCATTCAGAGGGGTTAGAGGCTATGAGACAAATTTTGATCCATTCAGATCAATATCAGGGGCCCCCCATCGAGTACCTTTTGGAATGTCTAGAATTCACTCTGACTAACAATTATTTTCGTTTTGAGAAGCATTTTTATGTTCAACAAACAGGAATGGCCATGGGATCGGCCATAGCGCCCAACTACGCTAACAGCTACATGTATGCCTATGAGCAACAATATATTTTATCAAATTACCAATCCAACATCATATCTTATTTTAGATATGTGGACGACATTTTGATATTGTGGTCAGGGTCCTCCTCATCTTTCGACAGCATGATCCAGGACCTTAACAATATAGACTCTCCTGTACGTCTGAGTCACTGCAGCGACACCAACAGGATCCAATTTCTCGACGTTGAGCTATATCGAACACAGAACTCCATAGGATACACTTTATATAAAAAAACGTCTGATCGCAATACAGTGCTACACGCCACCAGTTTCCATCCAGGTGCGCTGAAGAGATCTCTTCCGATCTCTCAGCTCCTTAGGGTACTACGGAACAATTCAGATCCAGAGAACATCAAACATCAGATGGAAACCATGCAACAATCTTTTCTACAGAGGGGGTACTCGCCCCATACACTCAAACGATCATTACAGAGAGCCACTGAGATCTTTCATCAATCTCAGCCCAAAACTTGTACGTCTCCACAAGATCCAGCAACCATCACACTACCATTCTTGTATCACACAGCAAGTGATCGGATTGCCAAGGTGATTCGAAACAGATGGGACCTATTGGCCGCAGACCCTACACTACATCCTACATTCTCTCACCCTCCCCGGATTGCTTTCAGACGCAACCGCAACTTGAGGGACATTTTGGTAAAAAGTGATTAAACCAACCAATATGAGACCAAAAAAGGATACACAAAGATGGGTTGCTTTAAATGCACCAACTGTGTCACATGTGGACACATGCTTGCAGGCCCATCATTCGTCCACCCACATTCAGGTAAACGATACCTTATTAGACACCACATCACCTGCCTTACGGATCATGTGGTTTACTTAATCTCATGCCCCTGCGGTCTCTACTATGTGGGGAAGACGGACCTTACACTACGAGACAGAATGAGGGGACACCGCTCAGGCATTATGACCGCCTTTAGAGACGGCAAAACGGAGAAACCGGTGGCTAAACACTTTCTAGAAGCTAACCATCGACTCCCGACTTTGAAATTCATTGCCATCGATCATATCCCCCCACTATCCAGAGGTGGTGATCGCTCCAAAAGTCTGCTCCAACGTGAAACGTACTGGATAAAGACGCTTGATACAGTTCACCACAGAGGTCTCAACGAATATATTTCTTTTCATTCTTTTCTGGACAATCGCTAAACTTTGTCTCTCCCGTCTAGCCATAGAAAAAATAAGAAAAAATAAGAAAAAATAATTACCTTCTATTTTTTTTATATTCTCATGTTCACCTTTATGGTATATGTAGAGCCATACATTAAGTTATAGCCTATATCTTCATGTCATATGGAGTATTGATATAGGTGCTCCACATTTGGTTTCTCTGGACCTCTACATCTTGTACATATGTATATATATTCACTATTTCGTTCACACATCATCAGCCATGGTTTATATTTTCCCTTTTGTCTACTTTGGGGTCACTATGTGGCACTCCACCTTCACTTATATTTCAGCTTACCCGTTTTTTTATGTTGTGCACCTTTTAGGTCCTTACATTGTCAGTATTCCACACACCTTCCTTTTCCTACCTCATCGCACCTTTTTAGTCTCACTATTTCACAATAGTCACACTCACCATATTCATTTCTATTCTCACACATATCATTGATTCATACAGGATAGCACATTTCTAGCATACTTCCTGTACACACACATCGTACTCCTCTAGGTCCCTTTGAGATCCACATATCTCTTTACGCATGCGCACGTTAAGGGGGTTTCCATAGCTACATGACGCTCCTCCACTATCTTCAGATGTGGCGCACATGCCACGTTAAATATACTAGACATGCATCTGTGGTCTAAATCTAAACCATTCCATAGTTTCTGCATCTATCCTCTCATTTATTAATAGTCGCTAGATTGTCTTCCTTGGTTTTAAAAGTTCCGTGTTCCACATTGCTACGCATGCGCACGCAACGGCCATTGCCATAGATACATGACGCCCATTCATGATTTTTTATTGGACACACACGGTTCACGTCATCACTGTGCGACGCACGCTATACGTCACATTGTAATTATCACACAACGGATACACATGGTGGTGGGGCATCACGGTCACATTGGGGTAAGTAATTTCCTGTTAATTACTATGGTTATATAAGGACACCAGTTTGTATGTGATGTTATCTTGATAAAGACCTGCGGGTCGAAACGTCGATCTTTCCACACAGATAAAGCTTTTTTTTCACCAAGCCCTTTGGAGTGCTCTGAATCATTATTCTCTCTCTCTCTCTCTCTCTCTCTCTCTCTCTATATATATATATATATATATATATATATATATATATATATATATATATATATATATATATATATATATATGCCTGGTGTACGCTTTTGATGTATATTTTCCTGCACATTCTTTTGTTTTTTACAAGTTCGGGGTGGTAACTGACACTTTTTGACACCGGTTGAACTTAGATTTTGTATACCTATTTCATATTTATATCTGTATTCTATTTTTTGATCACCTATATTTTCCCTCACACTTCTGGGAAATAGTTGGGAAAACCATATCTGTGATAGACTGGTCCTCCCTTAACTGTTTTTTTTCTATATTTCTAGTTAACTATAGAGTTTGAATGACATTCGTGCCTTAAATATGTTAATATGTAATTCCTAAGTAGCTACCATGTGATATTAAATATTAGTTAGCCTTTTCTAATAACACAAACTAAAGCTAAATGCCAGTCTGTGAAAGATAATCATGTATTTTTTTTTTTCATTTTTAAGAATATGCTTAATGAATGCATACTGCTCGTCTACAAATATGTAAGTAATGTGTTCATATAAATTATGGGTATTAAAATAATTTTGGATTTTTGTTTATATTAATTATTTTGTTTATATAATATAGTAATTATTTGCACATATCCATTCCTAGAGGTTTTAATGTATATATATTTTTTTCTTGTACTAATATAAACTGGCTGCATCTGAAAGGCTTTCCGGACATTAATAAGCACAAATTAATCCTAAATAGACTGTACAGGCATTGCTTCGGGCTTCGGAAAACCTTAATTCATCATATATAGAACAGGCTGGATGTGTACAAGTTTATAAACAGATAATGAAGCTGCCATTTTTACTTTTTAGTTTATATCATGCAAGCATTTGCTAGCATATTAAAGCAGCTGTCTTTGTGAAAATTAAAAAATGGTGCAACAATACGGGGTAGGTTTCAATTTTTATGAAAGTAATAGGCAGACTTTTACTTGTATTAAAATATCTTTTATGGATGTTCTCTTTTTACAATGTATTTTGCTTCCACAATATATGTATACTTCTGTTATAGTTAAGATAGACAGACATACATTATTTCAATATATTTATAACAACCAATTGCTTGTGTGGGTACAGTTTTTTTATTACATTTTATTAAAACATGAACAAACTTTATACCATTTAAATAATCAAAGAAAAAAGGCATCCCTTTAGTTTTTTCCAGATATCATACCACTTCAAGCGATGTCAGAGGAGCCAGGTTTTACGGCTCCATTACACGTGAGTGCACATTTTATAGTTTTTACATACCCTTGCTTCATAGCTCTACATACTTCACCATATACGATTTTTATTTGTTTATTTTTTATGAGGATACCCTCTACCACACCACCAACTTGAAGAATTGCCTCTGCACTTGATCCATAGGCGGGGATTATTCCGCCCAGGCGAATACACTGGAGCTGTATTGAAGCTCCAGGAAAGTGTGAGTGCACATCTTTTATTTTACTTATCCCCACTACAGTTTCAAATACTACACTATTAATCCTTCTCTGGTTCTCTTCACATATACCTTGTCAAGGATTACTGAAGCGCTGCACCTACCCTCCTGTTTTTATCCAATTTTCTGATCGGAAAAGAGAGACTCTGTATTGGTGTTCCAGCTGCTTTTGGACTATTATCACTTTGCTTCTGCGCTGAATTTATTTTTGTGTGATTGTATAGCTATCACTGTCTCAGGTGGGGTACCTGGCTTACAGACATTTATTTTAGCCATTTTGAATACGTTTGCAGATTACTTTGAATTGAAATGGGTTCTATAACAATACTTGATATATAATCTTCCCTTCTCTGTTTCCAAACTGCTATGTTTCCTTGTCATAAGAATTCTGATAGTCTTTTACGTGTGTGAATGAGAAAAACTTAGGATCGTCAATTTCTGGCCCCCCATATTCCAATGAATGCCAAGAACTGGAATATTAACATTGAGGTTAACCCACTTTGGAATATCATATTAACCAATATTGCAAAATAACACGGAAATTTGGGAAAATAAGGACAAACAGGTGTATTAATAGTTAGGTAGCTAGAACCATTGCAAGGAGGTTGACAAGCAAATTGGCAAGTAATTGAGGACTGTCATTGTTCAAGGTTCTGGGACATTCAGTTGAAGCTACTCTCTGCTCCTTTTTGTATTAGTGTGTCGAACTATATATGCTCTGTCTGTAAAGCCACCAATATTTGTTTTGCTTCTATTAAAGTGCTCTAAATAAGAACTTTAAAATAAATCAATGAAATCCACTGCCCATAGGATTGGGGAAAGTGGCAATATGTTTACAAAGCCTTCTGATCAATTGTTTTAAACCACAACTCACAAAAAAGCCAACATAGTAATAGGGGGATCATATGTCTGGAACCCGCATTCTTTTGAATTCTCAGCATCATTTTTATTATGCTAAGGGATGAAAAGGCAGACTTGTTCATTAAATGTATATTATTTATTAGCTATTTGCTTGATATCAGTTTAGTTATATGTGGTAGGGCAGGGAATTTACCAAATATTAATCTTTTCTTCTTTCATTCCAATGACATTCCAGCTGACTGCAATAGAGTGTAATATATTACAAGTGACACTGTTGTACAAAGATGTATCTAAAGACAGCAGTAAATTACTATATGATCTTGATATTGAGATTAATTTGAAATTGAAAAAGTGGAATACAATGTATTTAGATTAATCTGTATTTAAGTGATTTAATACAGTTGAAAGTTTCTGGACTGGGAAGTGTAGGTGCAGTGACAGGGTAGGAATGATATGACTGTAATATATGACCCGGTCATGCAATGCAGAGCTGTCTGCTATTTTCCACCATCAGCCACAATGCATGGGAATATGCTATTAAATAATTTAATATAGGTGGATCTGGTGCACAGTACTCCCCTATATTCTGAGAGTGGACATTTAACCAGGTACCTCCCAATGGTGGGAGTAGAAAGTGGCAGGGAGCTCTGCTCAATTGGTGAGAACCTATTGAGCAGAGCTCCCTGTCACTTCCTACTACCACCACTGGGAGGTACCTGGCCAAATGTCCCCTCTCAGTATCATGAGCAAGATAATCTTGGATAAAGTCTGGGAGCAAAGGGTATGCTGTCCTACTGTTCTTAATACTTCGTCTGGACATTTGGCCAGGGAAGAGACTGGAAAACTGTGGAAATGTTACCTCCCTGGCACTTCCCTTTATAATTCCTCACCTGCCGGCAATGTTTGAGGAGTATAGGAAGACATTGCATAAAGTTGCTCCATTGTAATATACCTCCTCATTAGTGATGTCGCGAACATAAAATTTTTGGTTCGCGAACGGCGAACGCGAACATCTGCAAATGTTCGCGAACCGGCGAACCCGGCGAACCGCCATAGACTTCAATGGGCAGGCGAAATTTAAAACCCACAGGGACTCTTTCTGGCCACAATAGTGATGGAAAAGTTGTTTCAAGGGGAGTAACACCTGGACTGTGGCATGCCAGAGGGGGATCCATGGCAAAACTCCCATGGAAAATTACATAGTTGATGCAGAGTCTGGATTTAATCCATAAAGGGCATAAATCACCTAACATTCCTAAATTGTTTGGAATAACCTGTTTTAAAACTTCAGGTATGATGTTGTATCGATCAGGTAGTGTAAGGGTTACGCCCGCTTCACAGTGACAGACCAAACTCCCCGTTTAACGCACCGCAAACAACCGCAAACAGTCCATTTGCACAACAGCAAACTCCCCATTTGCACAAGGTTGGATACCAAGCTAGCCATGTCTCGTTCCTTGTCCTCACTGATGTCATTGAAGGTCTCTTCCTCCACCCAGCCACGTACAACACCAAGGGTCCCCGAAAGGTGACAACAAGCCCTCTGGGACGCCTGCTGTGTTTGGTCTTCCACCTCCTCAAAGTCACCTTCCTCCTCTGACTCCTCTTCTTCAGACTCCACTCTCTGCGTTGCCTCTCTCTGCGTTATTATAAGGTGTGTTAAGTAGTACTATTCCTATCAGTTTAATCCCTGTTACGTCCCCTATCAGGGGACGTGTATATAAGGCATCGATTTTAGGAAGCGGGAGATGAAAAAACATGCTTGGTCGGTGATCATACTTCAAATTTGGGGCACTGCGCATGCAATCTAATGTGCCACCAGATAGGAGTGGTGTGTTAAGTAGTACTTTTCCTATCAGTTTAATCCCTGTTATGTCCCCTATCAGGGGACGTGTATATAAGGCATCGATTTTAGGAAGCGGGAGATGGAAAAAGATGCTTGGTCGGTCCTCCTACTTCAAATTTTGGGCACTGTGCATGCAATCTAATATGCCACCAGATAGGAGTGGTGTGTTAAGTAGTACTATTCCTATCAGTTTAATCCCTGTTACGTCCCCTATCAGGGGACGTGTATATAAGGCATCGATTTTAGGAAGCGGGTGATGGAAAAAGATGCTTGGTCGGTCCTCCTACTTCAAATTTGGGGCACTGCGCGTGCAATCTAATGTGCCAGCAGATAGTAGTGGTGTGTTAAGTAGTACTATTCCTATCAGTTTAATCCCTGTTACGTCCCCTATCAGGGGACGTGTATATAAGGCATCGATTTTAGGAAGCGGGAGATGGAAAAAGATGCTTGGTCGGTCCTCCTACTTCAAATTTGGGGCACTGCGCATGCAATCTAATGTGCCTCCAGATGGGAGTGGTGTGTTAAGTAGTACTATTCCTATCAGTTTAATCCCTGTTACGTCCCCTATCAGGGGACGTGTATATAAGGCATCGATTTTAGGAAGCGGGAGATGGAAAAACATGCTTGGTCAGTCCTCCTACTTCAAATTTGGGGCACTGCACATGCAATCTAATGTGCCTCCAGATAAGAGTGGTGTGTTAAGTAGTACTATTCCTATCAGTTTAATCCCTGTTACGTCCCCTATCAGGGGACGTGTATATAAGGCATCGATTTTAGGAAGCGGGAGATGGAAAAAGATGATTGGTCGGTCCTCCTACTTCAAATTTGGGGCACTGCGCGTGCAATTTAATGTGCCACCAGATAGGAGTGGTGTGTTAAGTAGTACTATTCTTATCAGTTTAATCCCTGTTACGTCCCCTATCAGGGGATGTGTATATAAGGCATCGATTTTAGGAAGCGGGAGATGGAAAAACATGCTTGGTCGGTCCTCCTACTTCAAACTTGGGGCACTGCGCATGCAATCTAATGTGCCACCAGATAGGAGTGGTATGTTAATTAGTACTATTCTTATCAGTTTAATCCCAGTTACGTCCCCTATCAGGGGACGTGTATATAAGGCATCGATTTTAGGAAGCGGGAGATCGAAAAACATGCTTGGTCGGTCCTCCTACTTCAAATTTGGGGCACTGCGCGTGCAATCTAATGTGCCACCAGATAAGAGTGGTGTGTTAAGTAGTACTATTCCTATCAGTTTAATCCCTGTTACGTCCCCTATCAGGGGACGTGTATATAAGGCATCGATTTTAGGAAGCGGGAGATGGAAAAAGATGATTGGTCGGTCCTCCTACTTCAAATTTGGGGCACTGCGCGTGCAATTTAATGTGCCACCAGATAGGAGTGGTGTGTTAAGTAGTACTATTCCTATCAGTTTAATCCCTGTTACGTCCCCTATCAGGCAACGTGTATATAAGGCATCGATTTTAGGAAGCGGGAGATTGAAAAACATGCTTGGTCGGTCCTTCTACTTCAAATTTGGGGCACTGCGCGTGCAATCTAATGTGCCACCAGATAGTAGTGGTGTGTTAAGTAGTACTATTCTTATCAGTTTAATCCCTGTTACGTCCCCTATCAGGGGACGTGTATATAAGGCATTGATTTTAGGAAGCGGGAGATGGAAAAACATGCTTGGTCGGTCCTCCTACTTCAAATTTGGGGCACTGCGCGTGCAATCTAATGTGCCACCAGATAGGAATGGTGTGTTAAGTAGTCCCCCTCATCAGGCCTTTTTTAGGCGAATGTATCACCCACTGTCAGTCCCTTCGGGATCCATCCCTCATTCATCTTAATAAAGGTGAGGTAATCTAGACTTTTTTGACCTAGGCGACTTCTCTTCTCAGTGACAATACCTCCTGCTGCACTGAAGGTCCTTTCTGACAGGACACTTGAAGCGGGGCAGGCCAGAAGTTCTATTGCAAATTGGGATAGCTCAGGCCACAGGTCAAGCCTGCACACCCAGTAGTCAAGGGGTTCATCGCTCCTCAGAGTGTCGATATCTGCAGTTAAGGTGAGGTAGTCTGCTACCTGTCGGTCGAGTCGTTCTCTGAGGGTGGACCCCGAAGGGCTGTGGCGATGCGTAGGACTTAAAAAGCTCTGCATGTCCTCCATCAACAACACGTCTGTAAAGCGTCCTGTCCTTGCCGGCGTGGTCGTGGGAGGAGGATTGCTTTCACCTCTTCCCCTGTTAGATTCCCGTTGTGCTGTGACATCACCCTTATACGCTGTGTAAAGCATACTTTTTAATTGATTTTGGAACTGCTGCATCCTTTCCGACTTGCCGTAATTCGGTAACATTTCAGGCACTTTCTGCTTATACCAGGGGTCTAGTAGCGTGGACACCCAGTACAGGTCATTCTCCTTCAGCCTTTTTATACGAGGGTCCCTCAACAGGCACGACAGCATGAAAGACCCCATTTGAACAAGGTTGGATGCCGAGCTACTTATGTCTTGTTCCTCGTCCTCAGTGATCTCTCTGAAGGTATGTTCTTACCCCCAGCCACGTACAACACCACGGGTACCAGATAGGTGACAACGAGCTCCCTGGGATGCCTGTTGTGGTTGGTCTTCCTCCTCCTCCTCAAAGCCACATTCCTCCTCTGACTCCTCTTCCTCACAATCCTCTTCCAGCGTTGCCGCAGGTCTAGCAAGTGATGCTGATAAGGCTGTTTCTGGTGGTGATGGTGACCACAACTTTTCCTCTTCACGCTCATCTACGGCCTGATCCAGCACTCTTCGCAGGGCACGCTCCAGGAAGAAAACACATGGTATGATGTCGCTGATGGTGCCTTCAGTGCGACTGACTAGGTTTGGCACCTCCTCAAAAGGAAGCATGAGCCTACAGGCATTGCGCATGAGCGTCCAGTAACGTGGCAAAAAAATTCCCAGCTCCGCAGAGGCTGTCCTAGCACCCCGGTCATACAAATACTTGTTAACAGCTTTTTCTTGTTGGAGCAGGCGGTCGAACATTAGGAGTGTTGAATTCCAACGTGTCGGGCTGTCGCAAATCAAGCACCTCACTGGCATGTTGTTTTCGCCGCTGGATATCGGAAAAGTGCGCCATGGCCGTGTAGGAATGCCTGAAATGGCCACACACCTTCCTGGCCTGCTTAAGGACGTCCTGTAAGCCTGGGTACTTATGCACAAAGCGTTGTACGATCAGATTACACACATGTGCCATGCACGGCACATGTGTCAACTTGCCCAAATGCAATGCCGCCAACGTTGTCACAAGCCACTTTGCCGATCTCCAGTTGGTGCGGAGTCAGCCACTGATCTACCTGTGCATTCAGGGCGGACAGGAGTGCTGGTCTAGTGTGACTCTCTGCTTTTAGGCAAGTCAACCCCAAGACAGCGTGACACTGCCGTATCCGGGATGTGGAATAGTACCTGGGGAGCTGGGGAGGTGCCGTTAATGTGGAGCAAGACGCAGCAGCAGAAGAGGACTCAGCCGAGGAGGTTATGGAAGAGGATTGAGTAGGAGGAGTAGAGGAGGTGGCAGCAGGCCTGCCTGCAAGTTGTGGCGGTGTCACCAACTCCTCTGCAGAGCCACGCATTCCATGCTTGGCAGCCGTCAGCAGGTTTACCCAATGCGCAGTGTTGGTGATATACCTGCCCTGACCATGCTTTGCAGACCAGGTATCAGAGGTCAGATGGACCCTTGCCCCAACACTGTGTGCCAGACATGCCATTACTTCCTTTTGCACAATTGAGTACAGGTTGGGGATTGCCTTTTGTGCAAAGAAATTTCGGCCAGGTACCTTCCACTGCGGTGTCCCAATAGCTACAATTTTTTGAACGCCTCAGACTCCACCAGCTTGTATGGTAAACGCTGGCGGGCTAAGAGTTCAGTCAAGCCAGCTGTCAGACGCCGGGCAAGGGGGTGACTTTGTGACATTGGCTTCTTACGCTCAAACATGTCCTGTGGGCAGATGAGCAGGAACTGTTCAAGGCGAGAGACGGAGGGGCGGATGGTTGAGAGGGGGCAAGGACGACAGCAGTGGTTAACGTGGCTGAAGATGCTGGACCAGGAGGAGGATGGCAGCTTTGAGTTTGTGTGCTGCTTGTACTTATGTGTTTATCCCATAGGCGTTTGTGATGTGCGATCATGTGCCTTCTGAAAGCAGTTGTACCTAGGTGGGTGTTGGACTTCCCACGACTCAGTTTCTTTTGGCACAGGTTGCAAATGGCATCGCTGTTGTCAGAGGCAGACACACAAAAAAATGCCACACTGCTGAGCTCTGCAATGACGGCATTCTGGTGGTGGCAACAGCATGCGTTGATTGGCGTGCTGTCTGGGTGACCCCGGATGCCGATGCATGCTGTCTGACTGTGCCACTAGCTCCTTGCGACGACCTCCCCCTGCTTCCAACTCGTCTCCTCTTCCTCCTCTCTCTCTCCCAATCTGAACTTTCCCCCTGTTCTTCTTCTCTTCCAGCGGGCACCCACGTGACATCCACGGACGCATTGTCATCATCAACCGCTTCACTTGTATCTGACAACTCAGCAAAGGAAGCAGCAGCTGGTACAACATCATCATCATCACACCGTACGTGTGTAATGCTGCCTGACTGAGACATATCCTGGTTATCTACATCCTCTGGCAATAATGGTTGCGCATCACTAATTTCTTCCAACTGATGTGTAAATAACTCCTCTGACATACCAAGTGAAGCGGCTGTGGTGCTAGTGTTGGTGGTGGCGGCAGGCGGGCGAGTGGTAACTTGAGAGGTGCCCGAAGCTAAGCTGGAGGAGTATGGTGCGTCGAGGTTCCGAGTGGAAGCTGTAGAAGATTGGGTGTCCTGTGTTAGCCAGTCAACTATGTCCTCAGAACTTTTCAAGTTCAGGGTACGTGGCCTCTGAACACTGGGCATTATTCTAGGGCCAAAGGGAATCACAGAACCACGACCACGACGGCCCCTGCGGGGTGGCCTGCCTCTGCCTGTCATTTTTTTTTTGATTAGTGGTACTATGCGTGCAAGCTACTGTGACAACAGATATGAGTGGCACTGGTGTGACACTGTGCCCTGGCAGGCCCTGAAACGCACACTCGTGAAGGAAACTGACTGCCATTATATTACAGTCCAAAAAGTTTAGTTTTTTTTTACACACTAGTGAAGGAAACTGACTGCTATTATATTACAGTCAAAAAAGTTTAGGTTTTTTTTTAAATGCAAGCTATTGGGACACCAGTGAGTGAGTGGTGGCACTGGGCAGGCCCTGAAACGCACACTAGTGAAGGAAACTGACTGCTATTATATTACAGTCAAAAAAGTTTTGTTTTGTTAAATGCAAGCTATTGGGACACCAGTGAGTGAATTGTGGCACTGGGCAAGTGGGCACAGTATACGCTGTGAGCCTGACACACACGCTGGCAGACAACTAACTGCTATTCAATCTATTACAGTAAAAATTTTATTTAAAAAAAAAAAAAAAATGTACACTAATGTTACACCAGATATGAGTTGCACTGGTGTGACACTGTGCCCTGGCACACCCTGAAACGCACACTAGTGAAGGAAACTGACTGCTATTATATTACAGTCCAAAATTTTTTTTTTGTTAAATGCAAGCTATTGTGACACCAGTGAGTGAGTGGTGGCACTGGGCAGGCCCTGAAACGCACACATGTGAAGGAAACTGACTGCTATTATATTACAGTCAAAAAAGTTTTGTTTTGTTAAATGCAAGCTATTGGGACACCAGTGAGTGAGTGGTGGCACTGGGCAAGTGGGCACAGTATACGCTGTGAGCCTGACACACACGCTGGCAGACAACTAACTGCTATTCAAACTATTACAGTAAAAATTTTATTTTATTTTTTAAAATGTACACTACTGTTACACCAGATATGAGTTGCACTGGTGTGACACTGTGCACTGGGCAGGCCCTGAAACGCACACTAGTGAAGGAAACTGACTGCTATTATATTACAGTCAAAAAAGTTTTGTTTTGTTAAATGCAAGCTATTGGGACACCAGTGAGTGAGTGGTGGCACTGGGCAAGTGGGCACAGTATACGCTGTGAGCCTGACACACACGCTGGCAGACAACTAACTGCTATTCAATCTATTACAGTAAAAATTTTATTTTATTTTTTAAAATGTACACTACTGTTACACCAGATATGAGTTGCACTGGTGTGACACTGTGCACTGGCAGACCCTGAAACGCACACTAGTGAAGGAAACTGACTGCTATTATATTACAGTCCAAATTTTTTTTTTTGTTAAATGCAAGCTATTGTGACACCAGTGAGTGAGTGGTGGCACTGGGCAGGCCCTGAAACGCACACTAGTGAAGGAAACTGACTGCTATTATACTACATTAAAAAAAAGTTTTTTTTTTGTTTAAATGCAAGCGATTGTGACACCAGTGAGTGAGTGGTGGCACTGGGCAAGTGGGCACAGTATATGATGTGAGCCTGACACACAGGCTGGCTGGCAGGCAGGCAGGCAACTGCAATTACATTACACAGAAAAAAAAAAAGCAGACTGATGTTCTAGCCTTAAAAAGGTCTATTTGGGGTGCTGTCCTTACAGCAGAGATCAGATGAGTCCTTCGGGACTGTAGTGGACACTGAATACACTAGCCTAGCTATCAATTTCCCTATCAAATCAGCAGCAACTACACTGTCCCTACTCTCAATAAGAATGCAGCTTCACAATGAATGTAAAATGGATGCTGTCCAGGAGGTAGAAGGGTCTGGGAGGGAGGGTCTGCTGCTGAATGGCTGGAATGTGTCTGCTGACTGTGAGGTACAGGCCAGGGTCAAAGTTTACTCAATTATGACGAATAGGGGGCGGACCGAACAGCGCATGTGTTCGCCATCCGTTGCGAACGCGAACAAGCGATGTTCGCCAGGAACTATTCGCCAGCAAACAGTTCGGGACATCACTACTCCTCATCCCAAAGCACAGGGGATGAAGAAGGTGGAAAGAGCAGCAAACAGCAATTCCTCAAAGTAATGAGAACTAGTTCCATAAAAGACTAAATGAAATAAACAAAAAAAACTCATGGCTAGGGAAAGGAAGGGGGTGGGATAGCGTTACAAAAGGAAGAGGTATAAAATGTTACAAGTTAGCTCTCCTAAACCATGGGCTATTTGATTCAACTGACTTTCATGTCAAACATATTATATTTTATTTAAGATTTGAATGTAAGACACTATCCTGAATTGTCGATGAATTCACACATCTGACACTGCTGATTTGAGCCGAATATTTTCAGGATAGGGTATTTGAAATTATATCTTAAAATGTAATACCACAAATTGCAGTACTTTGAAACTCTGTCTAGCAGCATTGCAATATTTTAAATAAAGGTGCACAATATGCTCTTTGGTACTTCCGTAATAAGCAACTTGTATTTAATATAAGCCAAGAAATAGCTGGATAAACTATTCCTTGGCAACTTTTGAACACTATAATATACTTGGTAATGGTACCCCTAAAGTGTAGTCTTAGAGGTCTTTAGTTTTTATATGTAATCATTTATTTGTTTTAGAAAACTCTGTCACTGAAAATAATCAACAGTGTTTGTTTTTCTAAATGCCAGTAGCTTGCAAGACTATTATTGCCTTAAAAAGCATAAAAGCAAGCCTTAGTCTCGTCTCAGTTAAATTGCAGTTTGCTCTTGTTTATGTCTTGTACCTCAGGTGGTCATTGCTGCAGCTTTAACATAGCTCAACTACAAAGGAACAAAAATAATTTACGCCCTATGCAACTTACTTCTCCATTTATTTGTGGACGTGTATGTTTTGCTTTTTCACTGCTCTGGGTCTCTCCAGCAGCATTGTAGCTACAAATTAAATCAACTCACAATGAGTAATTGCCATTGTAGTACCAGAAAGCTCTATTCTGTTTTTGAAGTCACGTCGAGCAAGATAAATAATAAATAAACGTTTTAGCGAATGTTGAACTTGGTTACCAAGGAACAAGCATGTTATTTTAAAAAAAACAGTGTACATCAATTACTTATCATACCAAAAAAAAGATAATTTAAAGTATAATGGGCACTTTACTTACACCTTTTACTACCTGTCTTGTGTTTGCTTGTTGTGTTGTATTTTTTTGGTATTTGTGTTAATGTCATCTTATGATTTAAGAAAAAAATTGCAAAGCCATATTTGGATTTTAAGCATTAATTATAGAACCTTTGTTGAAAACAACAAATAAAAGGTGGGCTTGTATTTTTGTGATTATACAATCTTTTAGACTGTGTTATTTTATAGTTGTAAAATTTGCACAATTGCATGAAGGGATTATAAATTGGTCAAACATAGTGAGTGGTAATTTGAGTTTGGTCAATAAATATTAATACCGAGCAAGGAATGCTAAATGAAGGTACTGAGCAGTTCAATTCACTTTAAACAAGCTTTAGTCAATCATATACATTAGAAGGACATACGAGGGAAGATATTGACCAGAATACCTCACATAGCCTCCTTACACATGCGTGAGAGTACAGCATTGAGGTATATGGAGGATCCCATGAGACAGTGGAATTCTACATAGATACAGCCAATATCTTTGCAATGGCTGGTAGATTAACACTTCCAGGAGGAGATAGCTCCACCCAGTATCTAGAAGTGTCAGGCATAGAAAAATTACTTAGACAAAGTAGTCCCTGCTTTGTCTCAGTATATATTTTGACTGTGTTGGAATTTCAATAAAATTCTAATACAGTCAGTATGAGTATTTCGTAATGATTTCATCATCTTTGTGAAATACCATTTTGCAGAGGAAAGGGAGGGAATGACAGTGGTGCTTTAATGATTTTGTACAAAATGGAGGATATTTATCAAAGTGATCTAAAATGTGTCTTTCTATTCTTTACAGTAAATCCTGTCTGTTATTTCAGACATTACCATTTCAAGGGACTGCTAAATATAGAGTGGAGGAAAAAAGAGAAATGAAACAGAAAACATATCTGTCTAAAAAAGAGAAAAGGCAATGTTTACATTGCCACTAGATATGTGCAATTTGTTTCGTTCTGAATGTGAATTTGGATTTTTGGGCAATTTTGGACATTTGGATGCTTCTGAATGCCCGAAGTGGTGAATTTCAGAATTGCCGAAGTGCCGAAGTGCTGAATTTCGTAAGTGTACAACCGAACCAAATTGCCGAAGTGCAGAATTTCCGAAGTGCCGAAGTGCTTCGGATTTCTGAAAAGTGGTAAAACAAGAGAGGGAGGGAAAATCAAGCGAATGATGATGGGGTAGGGTTAGGGGTAGGGTTAGGGTTTGGGAGCCCTACAGGTGTTCCGAATTGCCGAAGTCCCGAATTGCCGAAGTTCCAAATTTCGAAGTATCAATTTTTTTTTCTTACCCAAATTTCCAACCTAAACCAAATTTTTTGCCCATGCACATCCCTGATTGCCACCTATGCAAACCTCAAGTGGCCACTAGAGGTGCTTCCTAGGGCAGTGCTGCACAGTGTGCAGCAGTGCCGGTCAGCGTCTCCATGCTCTGCATTGAAAATGCTGATCTTTCCTCAGAGAGATGCATTGATTCAGTGATTTGCACTGATTTGCTCAGCTGACATTTGACCACGCCCCCATCCTGCCTACTTGCCAATTTGGCCAAAATCATTTATTTATAATGATGTCAGCAAGTAGGTGGATTGGGGGTGGGGCGATAACTGGCAGACCCATGTGGTGCTGGAAATAAGGTATTACCTTTTAAGAGGGTTAAGTGGGGGCAAGCCACCTAAATGGTTATTTTAACACTATAGGGTCATAAATGCATGTTTGTATTTCTGACCCTATACTGTTCCTTTAAAGGAGAATGGTGAAATGTTAATACAGAACTCACCTAAGAGGATTGCCTTGACATTAACCGTTATTTCAGAGTACATTTGGATACAGGAGAGTGCGCAGAACTATTTTGATTTTGTTTAGTCTGATTATTTAATTGATTGTTTTTTTGTTATAATCTAACCGTACCTATTGTACAGCTCTTAGGAATATGTCAGTACTCGTTAAACAATAGAGCTGAAATTCAAATCATGATCACTGCACAGAAAATTATCATATGAGAGTAAATTAATGGCAGCCATTTGTTTGGTTGTTTTGTAATCTTTGATAAAATGTTTAACATGTAACCACACCTAAATGCCATGTACAACTACATATAAATTACATTTTAAAAATAAATTGTCAAATGTAACCTTATATACATGAAAATATAATCACTATAAAATGATTATGATGTAAACTATGCCTAGTTTGATGAGCTACACAGACTTACTATTAATAAGTCTTTCTAATCTGTCACACGTTAGGGGGGGGGGGGGGGATCAATTTATTTAATAAGAGTAATGGTATACCTAAAGGATTACCCTCGTGGCACATTGAATAATGTCTAGAACAATACAGTACGTAATGAAAATTGATTTTGTTTGCTTTCATGGTGTTGTTCAAAATGAGATCTCAGAGTTTGACTTGTTCAACGGCATATGGAAATTCACATATGCAATGAAGCATATAACATGTTATTCCTGATTTCTAAAAATAACTAAATTCCAATATTACCCTGTAATATTTAAACAAAAACATTTTTAGAGAAACCAGAAAATAAGAGGCTAAGTTCCATAAGGAAGTAAAATGATATTGTAAACATATAATAAAAAAAAACTGCACTTAAAGTTCTGTGTTTGACTGGTTAGATATCAGGACAATTGCTTTGTGTCCTCTCCTGTATGAAAAGTCCACTTTAGATTACTAGTTAGACCAAATTTGACTATATAACCAAATGTATTCGATGTTTTACACAATAATCAACTTAATTCAAAATTAATTGCTACAATTGGCAAAACTTTGGATAAGGATAACAGCTCAAAAAAATCAAAAACTCTGACCAGCTGGGAGAGAGATTGCACCTCTTTTGTTCCATTACAAACTTGGTATGACGTCTGGCATTCTACTGGGAAGGCCGTGCCTTGTATCAACCTACATGAACAATACTACAAGCTGACACAAAGGTGGTATGTGATCTCTGCACGCTTTGTGAAATTTTATTTGAACCTAGAGAACTTTTGCTGGCGATGTTAAAAACAATCTGGCACCCAAATCCATATTTGGTAGGAATGCCCGAGTTTGGCCCCATCAAAAAATCTACAGAACAACTTCTGCTCGATCTATTCTCAGTAGAACATATCTTAATTCCAGAAGCCTTCTTATTCTACATCGATCTACCCGTTACTAGCAGATACAACAAATATCTTTGTATTAATATATTTACAGCAGTTAAAATGTGCCTAGCCAGATACTGGAAACACTTATCTATTCCAACATGGGCAGAAATAAAAATCCAAAGATTACTAGTTATATCATTGCTTACATTTTTTTAAATATTGGCAAGCTTAGACAGCGGATCCTAGCCATTAGAACTTGACAGTCTATAGAAGACTTGGAGATTTGTTTGAGACCACCCTGCAATTCGGGCAAAATCAAGCTCACAGTACAGTTTCTGATTTCCAAACAGTCTTGTGGAACTGATGCACTTGAGTATGAGTATGCTCATTTGAATTCGTTATTTGGTGTGCCACCCTTTGCAGCAGAAAAAAAGGGAGTTGGAATGGCAAAGAGACTGTTTTTTTTAATTGTTTTGTTTTTTGGGGGTGAAGGTAAATAAGCTGCTTATTTTGCCACTATGGACAAGAGGTCTGCTCAATCATGTGGGCTGTGGGCTCCTTCTCCTGTCCAAGCAAGAGGTAGCAAGCAAGATTCTTCTAGACATTTTGACTGCAGCCATTGAAGGAGACAGATGATTCTGTGAGTTTTGACTCTTGCTGTGCCTGGTTTATAGTGGGGAATAGCTTTGGCCATTGATTATATTGGGACATTAGCTTTAGCTAGTACTGCCAGGATCTCTAGAGAAAAGATAGAAGATTGGCACTTATTATTCTTATTCTTATTTATATTCTGCAGCACTGTACACTGGGTTGACTAGCAGACAAATATTTGTAACAAGATGAGTTTGGTGCACAGGAACAGAGTATGTTGAGGGCCCTGCTCAAACATGCTTACATTCTGGAAGGAGTGGGGTAAAGTGACACAAGAGGGCAGGGTAGGATATAATTCATGAATGGGAAAAGTCGGTTGCTCTAATAGTTTTCAATGATTTTTTTTTTTTGAAGGAATGGAGACTGGATGAGAGTCTAACGGAACAGGGAAGGGAGTTCGGTGCAGCCCTAGAGAAGTCTTGAAGGTAAGCATCAGAGGTGCGAGTACGAAGAGACAATAGACAAAGGTCTTCAGCAGAGCATAGGTGCCTGGATGGGACATATTTGTGTATTAGGGAGGATAGGTAGGTAGGTGCAGCATTATGTAGGGATTTGTAAGCAAGTACTAGCATTTTAAATTGAGACATATACCTTACAGGAAACCAGTGTACGGACTGATAGAGGCATAAGAGGTGCGGCCTGACAGGAAGATAAGCCTCACCACTGCATTCATTATAACAAAAGACATCACACTCAATTCCTGGAAACCAGATGGTGCTTACTGAAGTATATCCGGCATATCCTTAGTATATGGTATATCAAAGAAGGGGCTTCAGGATATGTGAGTGCCTGAAGCCTCTTTTTTGTTATATCAGCTGCATTCATTTTAGACTGTTACAGGGCAATCTAGGAATGTTTAAAAAAAAAAAAAAGAAGTGTATTGCAATAGTCAAGGCGAGAGGATAGTGGCATGGAAAGCACCTTAGCCGCATCCAGATTGGAATGGGGCAAATGCACGCTATGTTATTGAGATGGAAGTGGTAGAATTTGGCAATTTATTGGACATGAGGGGTGAAGGAGTTTGAAGTCAGAGAGACAGTGAGCCTGTGAGTTAAAGCTGATGGTAGTGTAATTGACTTGGAGGGAGACAGACACTTGCTACAGACAGAGTAGCAATGCTTGAGGGAAAAAAGACAATAAGTTCTGTTTTAGACAGGTTAAGGTTAAGGAAGTGAGCAGCCATCAAGTCAGAAGTAGCAGAGAGGTCAGGAGAGGACAAATAGGTTTGCATGTCATCTGCATAGAGGTGATATTGGATGCCAAAGTAGTTGATACATTTACCAAGGAAGGCAGTATAGAGCAAGAAAAGTAAGGAACCAAGGACAGAATCTTGAGGAACACCAACAGAGAGGGGTTGTGGAGAAGAAGAGCCAAAGAAAGAAACACTGAAAATGTGTTGGGAGAGGCACAAGGAGAACCAGGAGAAAGCAGTATCCTAGACTGAGATTAAGGATGATGAGAGGATTTTGTTGGTGATAAACAGTGTCAAAAGCAGCAGAAAGATCAAAGAGAATTAGGAGAGTAGTGACAACTGGAATGTGCAGCAATGAAATCACTTGATACATTGATAAGGGCCATTTTGACGTAACAAGACAAGAATTCAGACTGAAGCGCATAATGCAGAGTTGGATTCAAGGAAGTTGGTCAATCGTGTGTACACAACTCTCTCAAGGATCATGGAGGCAAATGATAGTAATGAGATAGTTGGATGGAGAGTAAAGAGGTAAATATTTTACTTAAACCTTCTTTACTAACACCTCCAGTAGCAAACAAACTTTACACTTCATCTTTCTTCATCAAATTCCAAAGATGAAACAAACAGAACAGAACAGAAGAGTAAAAGCCACAGGAACCAATCCGTTTCAGACAATTGATATTTGAATCAACAACCTGCTGACATCCAACAGCTTGTCCTGGAAAGACCAGAGCCCTTGTTCCAAACCCTTGCAAGGGTCCTTGCCCTAGATATTCATGAATGTCATGAAAAACAGATCAAAGTCAGGCATAAGGACCACATTATCCAGTACTGTAGATCTGGGGTCTTTGGCACATAGTTTATGTGCCAAAAGTTTATACAGAGCACCTGAGCAAACAGTGTAGGAATTAAGTGATATAGCTGGGCAGAGCCAATTCTGAAGATAAAGGATGCTTGATGAAGTGACGATCAAACACTTGTTGACCACCTGGATCCAAGATTTCTGTGGGGGTAATCTCCTGCCAGATATGGCACAGATTCAGCATGTCAGTCAGGAAGGGAGTCACTCACAACTGTCTCTCACTAAGCAGGAATCAGGATGTGCAGAAGACTCCCTAAACCCCTGGTTTTAGAATCTCCGGTACCGCCAAGTCCACTTCCTCAGACATTCTACTTTGACAGCAAAAAGCAACTAAAACAAACAGAAACAGAAATTTAGACTAGGAACTATGAAAAAAAAAACACGATTCACCTAGTAGGTACTGATGGGGATCACATATGCAGCAAAGAAACAAGCTAGTATGACGTTGAGCCAAGACACCAGCAGAGGGGGTCACCCTCAAAGACAGGCTTAGAAGGGGTTCCATCAGAGACTGACTATGGTCAGATGTGGGTCACCCATATATAGGTGTGGTAGCCCAAACACTTAGATGCCCCTGTAGATCTGGGACTCAACCAGAGGAGACATGAGCAGCAGAAGTATAACAGCTGTATAAGTGGCAAGGAACTGGGGGGGAGGGGTGGCTCACACACCCAGGGCCTATCAGGCTAGGCCAAAGCCTTAGGCCAACAGTAGCCAGGAAAAATATCTGTGAAGGCAAGAGGAGCAAGCAGGGAGCAATGCAAAGAAGCACCGGAGTGAGCGGGCTTCCATGTGGGAGCTCTGCTGCTAAATTTAAAATGGCAATTGCAGCACTCGTGGAGAGGCTGCGACCTAGTGTGCCGTACAAAGGCCAAAAAACAGGGAGTGAGCACAGGAGCTGTAGAGAGATGCAAGGGATTGGGGCAGGAGGCTAAAAGTAAGAGCCAACCATGAAGCCCGGTCAGGCTCAACATGCCCAGAAAAACCTAAACATAAACAACCCAGTAGCACCCCACAGATAGCTTCACAAATAATCAACAGCAGAAAACAAAAGAACAATCTCTATAACAGTAAAAAAAAAAAACAGTGAATGCAGAGAGCTCTCTGAAATGGTAACAGCTCACCTAGAGGCATCAGCAAAGAAAGAGAAAGTGGGAGAGTACTGTTGGGGGTTTTATATACCCACCATTGTGCTGATTGGTTGTTTTTTGTTACTTGTGTTAACTATTTATTTGCTCCTGGAGGTGTCAGTAAAGAAGGTATAAGCAAATATGAAGCCTCTTGTCTTACTGTAGAATTAAAAAATAAGTCAATTAATAAATGCAGCATGTTTAAAATATAATGAAATAATGATATGCAGGATAAAGTCTTGATATGGTCCTCCAGAAGGCTACCATTTGCTTAGGGCAGTGGATCAGCTGTTAGAGCTCTGAGTTCTATGCAGTTCTGAGTCAGGATAACTTTTAAATCAGGCTTTTGCTTAGGGCAGGTGGATCAGCTGTTGGAGCTCTGAATTCTATGTAGTTTGACAGGTGTTTCGTCATTCATCTTAGTGTGAGACTATTTTATCAATATACAGTTGCTAAGTTATATTTTTAACTGTTTGGAGGAAAGAAAATAATTCCTCTGGGTACTGTCAGGTAAAAATAATTTAGATCTTACTGTGAAACTAACTTTCACTTTATGGTCTATCTACTTCTAGTAGTTACTACTGCCTGGATAATTAAATAAACACTTGAGTGGGAGTGGGAGTGGGAGATAGAGCAGAGTACCCAATTAGTGTATACAATGTATTGTATTAGATAAATCTAAATGTGATGAAACCACTTCTTCCAGTCACCACTGCAGAGGGAGCAGTCCATCACAAGTCACTTTGTCTAAGCCTATCTCTATGAATATTGCCTCAGTTAATGGAAACAGTTTGAGTGCAATCTTCTACGAGTTCCATAATTAGCTTATTCAGTGAGCTTTTTTTATTAACATCATATCCTCCATTTATTAGTCACAAGTGATAGTGTTGAAGCTAGCGTTGCAACCGTTTTCAAAGTTGCAAATCCATCCACTTCTTCAGCAGCCACACCACCAATGGTTGAAGCTAGTAAATCACCCCAAAGCAAACTCTGGCATTACTTTGAAAGCCTCCTTTAAGAATGAACTGCAAAATGCAAATTGTGCAGCAAGAAAATGAGCAGGGGAAGAATTCTCACTAGTGCAGGTCTCAACCAACATGTAGAAAGGCACCACAAATCTGTATTACTAAAGAAAAAGTCAGAAAGAGAAGATACTAGGGTAGGCACCATGCTATATCTGATTATGCACAACCAACTACTACCATAAAATGATATGTTTGTACTAAAATCTCCTTGATGATTCTTACCATTTTGTGAATAATGACTGGAGGACTTTTACATGTGGAAGATAAAACATGTCCAATGTCCACGGTTCAGTATGGGTAAATTCTATTTAAAAAATAAAATGCCATATTGATAAATTGTATCTGAACTTAATTTCAGTTTGAGCTGTTTCTTATATCACATAGATATTGTGAAAACGTTGAACTTGCAATTATGCATTAATGACCATGGGTTTCTTGAATAAAGTGAACTCCAGGGTTCTGCCATTTTTATATACTTGCTTAAATATTATACACAATACACACATTTGAAGTTACAATACATTACATATGACAAGTTCAGCATACCAAAGTTTTTATGTTGGATATACCGAAGACTGATTTTAACTGAAATATGTCTTCCTTATGCACATACAGACATTAGAAGGAGGCAATAAATAAAGAATATTAAAAAAAAATTTACTATATGATACAGTTTTTGCAACCTTCAGCAGGGGAAAATGGGCTAATAAATGTCCACCTCGTAGAAGTCTTCAACAAAGAGAACTTTTTTTTTTAATTTAATTTTAATTGATTTTCAGTTATCATATCCAACATTATTATGATTAATTCAGTAGGCAACTAAAATGCCTCTGAACATAATGGTAGAACAATTACCCAAGGTAAGAAAATTTAGAATGCTGTTTTTTGTTATATTTTATATATGTTATATATGTATATCCAGAGATTCAACCCTTAGTCAACACGCTGAGAAGTTTATTCATTAAATGCAGAATTGTAGTGAATTGAAGATTAAAGTGGAACTTTTAGGCTAAAGTAGCCAAACTGTGATTATAGTTTTGCTATGTAGTTATAGATATATCGTTGTTGTTATTTTTTTTCTAAAGCACCACCATTTGTCTAGATATTGCAAAGTTGACCTGTGATGATTGTTAATTATTTAACAGGAGCTGTAACACACTTTGTGAGCACTCCAAACAGCCCTCCAGCAATAAACAAGGGTATCAAACGCACTAGAGATTGTTTAGGTGATAATCCCTTCACAAAAAAGTGCAAGTGCAGCGCTTAAATGTAAGAAGTGGGACTTACCCCTCACAAGAATATGTATGTTTGATGAACATAAAACAGAACAAACAAAAACATATATAGTGTGATATTGCAAGAATAGAGTGAGTATTTTGTCCTAAATAAATGGAAATTCACTCACATGGAGTAAAGCCTTTTTTGGTATAGGCTCTAAACGCAGGGGCTTGTGTGCCTTCAGGTGGCATACACAACCTTTCTTCTTATGGGTCCAAACCAGCTCCCATTCAAAGGTATATATGGAAATTAAGAAAATAAAAATAGAAACTTCTTGGTGCAGTAATTACTATATTTGTGGGGATATGGTGCACAAATACAGAGACTATCCCATGCTATGGAGCCTATAGAACTGGCTCCAAGTTGTCTGGCTTGGTGTCTATTGAGGGTGACACTACCCTGTACGGAACCCAGATGGAGATGGAGGATATTCACAGGTAAGTATAAATAAAATATACCTTTTATTACCATATACATTAAAACAAATAGTACAAAATAAAAATAAGTATAACAATACGTAGATATATTTTTCCTCTTGTCACCTGCGCTTCCCGAGATGCATTTCGCCTGTATGTCAGCTTTTTCAATAAGTGATGATGAATGTCCAGGTTCCTGTTTTTGTTTCGTCGTCTGTCCTGCCTCTCGTGTCCCTCGTCCAATGAAACTGCTAGTTCTCCGGTTTTAGTGTGGTTGTAGTATTATTTTCGCTTTCTTTTCTTTGTTCCCTCTCCTGTTCCAATATTCCAGAAGTGACGTCCACACTCGCCCACACTTTTGCTCACTGAGAAAAAGCAGAGCTCATTTTGTAGCCGGCGCTCTGGCAGCACCACTCACGCGCACACCTCTCCCGCATAAGTGGCCTACTGGAAGCGCAAGCCCTGCTCTTACCTCTAAACAACTTTAGCACCTGTTACATTTCTTCACTGATTCATAGATACACCCCTTACCAGTCTCTCTGCTCTGCTGGTGACCTTCTTTTGTTGGCTGCTTACACCTTTACTGCTAACTCATGCTTGCAGGACTTTCCACGGGTGGCTCCTTTCCTTTGAACAGCCTGCCCACCCCCATCAGATTCTCCACTGATCTTAAATCATTTAAGAAGTCCCTCAAAACCCATCTGTTTAGAAATGTTTATGGCATCCCAGAGTAACTTCTGTCTCTTGCTCTCTCCTAAAGAGCCGCACTCGACTCTCACCTCCAGTTCTGCTACTTTTCCACTTTGTTTGTTTGCTGTTCCCCTTGATGCACTTCCTATTGTATTTTTATACTCCACTCTTGTAAGCTTGTCTGAGCTGGGTCCTCAACTCAATTGGGTCCTCAATTGTTCCTGTATCATTTTGTAAATGTCTAGTTTATTGTTAAGTTCCTCCTTTCATAAGTTTGTAGAGCACTGCGGAATAAGTTGTTGCTATATAAATACCAATATTAATAATATTTCAGGTCAGCTCTCTCCTCATACCATTTATGCAGGAGTGAACAATTAGTAACACCTAAATAGAAGAAGGCCTCTTGTGCTGGGAAGAGGAAGGCTAGTGGGTTGGAGGAGGCTTTAAACCAGGAGTGGGGGAGGGTCATGGAAGGATATATGTGGTAGATAGTATAGAACATTAGTTCAATTCTGCTGAAGCTGAGGTTGGAGATAGTGGGAGTGGTAAGATTAGACAGAGCAAGAACATATTAAATACATGTTGTTCAAATAAAGATAAAGAAACAAATGGTAGTTTTAAATGCCTGCTTGCTAATGCAAGAAGTTTGTGTATGAAAATGTAGAGATTGAGATATTGGTATGCAAGAAGCCGTGTGTCATAATTGGGATTACTGAGACTTTGTGGGATGAACAGTTGACTGGGCTATTAATTTAAATGGATGTACATTATTTAGCATGAATAGAAACAATAGAAAAGGGGGTGGGATATGTTTTTATTTTATTTTTTATTAAATCTGATATGAAACCTGGTGTTAAAGAAAATGTATGTGATGATACAAGTGAGGATATGGAAGCCTTTTGGGTAGAAGTATGGGATAATAGGGGATATCCATTAATAGTAGGAATATGTTACAAGACCCCAAACGTTAATACTGATGGGGACAAGAGACTGCTCTCTCAAGTTAATAAGGCTGCACAGCTGGGTAATTTTTTAAGCATGGGAGATTTTAATTATATGACTTTGATTGGACCAGAGAGACCAGTAGTACATTTAATGGGAACAGGTTTTTAAACCTGATAAATTATATATTTCATGGCTCAGTTAGTAGGAGTCTACTAGAATAGATGTTTGTCTGGATCTTGTCATAACCAATAATGTTGATTTATTTTTAAACATTCAAGTTAAGGATCACTTGTGCAATGGTGACCATAACATGGTATCATTGAGATTAACTCAAAATATTTTTTTTTATAGGCTGTACAAAAATGCTTAATTCTAAAAAGGCTAAATTCAATAGGATCAGAGCATATTTACAAATAATTGACTGGCAGGAATTATTCACGGGTAAAAGCACAGAGGATACAAAGAAGGTCTTTAAACAAACTCTACAAAAGAACACTTCTCAATACATACCATAGAGAAACAAACACAAAAGAAGTAAATTAAAACCAATGTGGCTTAGCAAGAGGGTCAGTCAAGCAATAAAACCATTCAAAACATTTAAATCAGATAAGACATATAAGCTTGCCAATAGGACACGCAAACGGGTGATAATATGGGCTAAACTGGAAAATAAAAAGCTCATAGCCAAAGAGAGCAAGACAACCCCAAAATGTTTTTTGGTTAGCTCTACTGCACTAAGTAGGGCACCACAGGACTACAATCCCTGGCTAAGAGCATCAGTTGAGTGCTATCAGCCAATGGGCATGGTCTTGTATCAGTTGTGCATAGCTGAATAGTCTGCTGAGCCAGAAGATTCATACTCTATTTAAAGGACCATGGATCTAGGGTTTTGAGGTTGCCATTATATATTACAAACAAAGAATACTTGGAAGTTATCTCTACTTACAAGATTAGTTTTTGTCTAACTGTTGTTATTTCAACATTTACCTGATAAGTCCTTCTTTTTTCTGGGTAGACCCCCACATGTTGTATCCACTGTGCCTGGGGCTACTTGTATCTCAATTTACAATGAAATGTGAATGCATAAGTGTGCATGCACAAATTAATATGATGCCAAGTGAAAGTAAGTGTAATTTTGCTTTCTCTTCAAGTCTCACCCCAATAATTGTTTCAGTAGCTTTTGCATTGATGATGTAAAGCAAAACAGTTTTCACCACATATGACGATTTGTACTTGACATTAGTTCAAATGTATCCTGCACTTCAAGACAATTCAATTCAATATTTATTGTGCTTCTCAAACATATGGAAAATGCTACAAAGGCTTTATAAAGTTAATGCATAGCTAGTTGCATAGTAGCATAGTGAATCAAACATATTTTATTCTTTGAACATCTTGTTGTGTACAATCTATAATTTAAAATTACAAGTTTTGCACATGTTGTTTTATTTATAATATCCCTTGCTTCCCCTAAACACACAAAATGATTTTAGATAGCCATTAAAAGTCTAAAGATTGCTTTCGTAACACAGATGTCTGTTGGGCACTGTTTGCAGTAGACAGTCTTCTATGATGAGCTTTTAGCAATAATCCTGAGTAAATATAGTTCTGTCTATTGTAGTCTCATAGAACGCAAATGTGAGCCTGGAGAAATCTCTCCAGTGGACCATGAAAAAGCCTTTTGCATTGATTTTACGATGGATTTGCTCAAGACCTTTTTAATAAAACAGAGGAGAGGAACATGTTCTTATATTATGTCAGTGGTAGATGAATGTCACCTAAAAAAAAAAGAAAAAAAGGATTAACAGTTTACAAACATTTGTCATTATTGACCTTATTTTAAGCCACTCAACATTAAGGCCTATACTGTTCTAGTGCTTTCCATTCCAGGCTTAGAATGAACTTTTAATTTGCCAGCTTCAGATTTACAAAATGTCTTTTTATGACGCAAGGAAAGAAACAACAGAAAACAGTTAGACTTTGGGGTTTATTAATTGAAGAGATCATTGCAGATTTTTCATTATTATTATTATTATTATTATTATTATTTTAAATTGAGATAAAAAAAAATAAGTTATTTTTTAAATAATTTATAACAAAGTTATTTTAATTTCTTCTCTTTGTTGATTATAAATTAAAAACTTCCACACAGCACTGATAAGAGATATGTATATAAGTAACAAAACTGTTTTGTATACGAACTAATTAAATCCGAGAACATGTCAACATGTTAAATCTTTTTATATCCCAGAGAGTTGAGCAATAAATTCACCTACAATGTGAGAAGCGTTTGCTGGCATCAGAGAAATATTAAGGGAAGGGCACCCTCGGTGACAGGTAGAAGGGGCTGCACAGAGCCCCACTTCCACAAAGAAAGCACCTGCGGACTGGCATGTTTCTTGCTGGGTGCTGGGTAGCACATTCCTGCTCTTAAATGCAACCCTTACCTTTAATGCAACCCTTAATCCAACCATTAATCTAGCCCATAATCCAACCCACAATACACCCTATGATCCTACCCATAATCCAATCATAATCCACTCTACAGTCCCGGCTGTTATACAACCCATAATCTAACCTCTAATCCCATAATCCTACCCATCATCCAACCATAATCCTGTGCATAATCTAACCCTTAATTCTACTCACAAAGCTACCTCTAATCCCAGTCATGATCACATCATCTAATCCCAGTCCTAATCCCACCCTATAATCCCACCCTTTAGTTCCGCCCTCTTACCCCACCTCTCAACAGGTTCCTTCTGCTGATATCAGTACTCACATAAACAAAGGGATTTCCAAGCTCACACAGTACAGAGGCCTCTGAGAGCCCTTTGTTCTATGTGATTGCAGCATATGAGGAAGAGTTCACTCTTATGCTGCAGCTCCTCACACAGAGACAGGTCCTGGCAGTTGCCAGAGCCAGGCACAGATACTGCATCGGGGGCAAGCATGAGACCTACCCATGGTCTTTACAGGGGTTGCAGGGCCAGGTTAGAGAGACATTATACAGTTTAAATGTATCACTGCAGCGCAATAGCGCTATCTGTATTTAAATTAATTAAAAGGGCTATGAGCAGCACTCACATGGCTCTCCTGACAGCCTGGGACAACTAACTGTGACTCCAACTGACAGAAGGGACCCCTAAGTTTTGAAATGTACCTGTGGGTCAATTTTTTTAAATCAGGAGTCTGGGCGCAGTGTTAGAAATACCACGGATAAGCAGGAGCTCACTTTGAGCCCTAAACATAGCTCATCTGTTTGTCTGGGCCACTAACTTGGTCCCTAGTCAACAGAGGATTTTGAAATATACATGGGGCTTCTGGGTGCCAACAGGAATTTAAGCCCTGCTGGTACCATTACTGCATGATCGTCAATGCCATCACTGGGCATTAAAGCCCTCCACTTCATAGACTGGCATATGGTCCTTGTGTGGTTAATATAAGTATGTGTGTGTATAAGTCACTATGTGTATATCAATGTAAATTTGGTTTGAGGGGCACCGAAGCCACGATGCTAAACATTCAAAGAGTTTCTGTAATAACAACATGGCTATTTAGCGTAAGGTATTTTTTGTGGGTTTTTTCAAATTATTTTTATTGAACAATTTTAAAAATATATTATTAACAATGTATAACATACAATAATAAACAATAGAATTATATATAAAGAAAAAAAAACTAGGAAGGGGCAAAAAATAAAAGAAAGGGGGTTAGAGGGTCCCATCAATAATTGCATAAAACAGAATGTGGGCAGAAAAATAGTAATACATGTTACAGAATATGTTAAAGCCATTAATATATATGTTTGTATTGTTACTCAGTGTGTTGCAGAGCAGGCAGAATTGTCTACAGTAGAAAACTCTTTTCTCAATTTACCCTCCTATTTGTCCCAGTAAAGCTGTAAATTCATCTTTTGGGGTGAAGGTTGCTGCAATGCCAACTCATTTATCATCAGGCGCTAAAATCAGCACTTCTTTTATAGATGGAATAGTGGCTGATTTCCAATTTGATTTTCAATAAACTACATTTGGAGGTTTGGGGTTTAAATTCTCAGTGTTTCATCAAATGCATCTAGTAAAAAATATATTACATTGCTATTATTTTCTTGATCATATATTGGTGTGTTAAAACAACTCCAGCAAACACACTGAAAATCGAAATGCCTGTCAGTATATAAATGATCTAACTGTAATAAATACAAACAGTATCCCAATCTAAGCAAATAATGTCAGCTTTGCAAAGCATCCTCCTCCCCTTCTTGCATTTCATCAATTATATAGTAATTCTCCCTCTGTCTATCTACTTAGTAATCTTCTGCATTTATCATTTGTGCTGCAATTTCCCTTTTCTCTGTTATCTCTTCTCCATGTTATATTTATATGAAACTTTTACGCCATTCACTCCTTTGTGCCTCTTACTGCAGTCTGCTGAGTATTAATTAAAATCAGGATTTTTATTGTATTTTATTTATTTTTTGTAATTTTGGAATACGGTACATTAAAAGAAATCCTAATTTTAAATCAAAATAGGCAATACCAGCTTAGATTATTAGTCAAATAATTTTGTCCTAAAATAAATTACAATTATGTACAATTCTCTGTTTAGTAAATATATATATATATATATATATATATATATATATATATATATATAGTCTCAATGAATATTAAGATAAATCCAAGAAATACTAACAACCATGATTTGTTATTCTTATGTTTATTAAAATGTTTGTTTCAGTCATACCTCTGTGTACACAAATCAACACAGCTAGATTCATCTTAAGTAGCACAAAAAATAAAAATAAAGGGAAAAAAACAAACAAAAAAAAAACATATATATATATATATATATATATATATATATATATATATATATATACATACACACTCTCTTTTAGATAAACAAATTACAGACTTTCTCCATAATTTTACAAATTTCAGGGGTCCCTATAGAACAAACACTGTTGCCAACAACAAGATTTCATCACAATTCTTTGTGACATTATTTCATATAAAATTATTTTTTTCACTAATATTTCAAATAGGAGATAGCAGACTGTCTGTGTGTTTTACTGAAATTGTACAAATGTCATACTTAACATTTGGTCATTAAAGAAAACAAATATGAAAATATTGCAGCACTCCTTTTATTCTTTATCGCATGTTTAAATCTCTGTCAAATGTCCCTATTTACTACAGACTTAATGTCACAATCAATTTAACATAATGTATGCCTATAGCCATACCTGGAAATTCACAGGATTTTATCTTGAGTCTCAAAGTCAGAGGGTTAGTGTCTAAACAACTGTTTCCGGGAGGACGAGTTTTACATCTGTTTCATTGATGCCACTGGCAAATTGATTTATAAAATCTATACCACAGAATAATAAAGGGACAATATTCTAAAGGGTCTCAAGGGCAGATAATGTAAAGAAGTTTCTTATATGACTTCCAGGATTCCATTTCAGTAGGCTTAACTGTGCCAAAGAAGCATGCAATCTGCAGTGTAGGCAAGTTGCTTAGCTTGCACACTTGTCTGCTATGTATGCGTAAAATCACATTTGTTAATGTAGGTATTTCCTGCAGTTAGCTTTTCTCAAGGTGAGGAACCTTGCCAGGTTGGTGTATGGCTGATGACAGACATATCACATATCAGAGCGTCAATGTAAAATGAATGTAATAGGCTGCCGGAGCTCTGGTAAAGTAGAAACATAGAAACATAGAATGTGACGGCAGATTAGAACCATTCAGCCCATCTAGTCTGCCCAATTTTCTAAATACTTTCATTAGTCCCTGGCTTTACCCTATATCTAGGAAAGCCTTATGCCTATCTCACGCATACTTAAACTTCTTCACTGTGTTAACCTCTACCACTTCAGCTGGAAGGCTAGTCCATGCATCCACTACCCTCTCAGTAAAGTAATACTTCCTGATATTATTTTTAAACCTTTGCCCCTCTAATTTAAGACTATGTCCTCTTGTTATGGTAGTTTTTCTTCATTTAAATATAGTCTTGTCCTTTATTTTGTTGATTCCCTTCATGTATTTAAATGTTTCTATCATATCCCCCCTGTCTCGTCTTTAGTAAGTAGTTGGCTTAGTCAACATTTATTTATTTATAAAATATTCTACCAGGAAGGATACATTGAAATTTCTCTCATTTTCATGTATGTCCTGTGACCACAAACATTGCAGTGTTACAAAAAAGGTACAACACACTATTAAAAATACAAAGTAATATTTAAATACACATATACATTTAACACAGAACAGGTAAGAAATATAATTAACCATGATTACAGGTGCATTCTGTACTGTTGACAGTGATCACTTAAAGGATTTTAGTGTGGAGAAAGATTGAATTGTGTCCGGGAGGTTGTTCCATAAATGCGGTGCTCTGTAGGAAAATAAGGAGTGAGCTACTTTCTTTTTTTAATGAGGTCTACTAAATGAAGTGCTGGTACTGGATCAGAGGTTATAGAAGGTGGGAACAGCCCGGGAAAGCATCCTACTTAGATAGGATGGGAGCTTCCCAGGAAAGTTCTTAAACACAAAGCTAGAAAGATGGAGGGTGCGTCTGGATTCCAGCAATAGTCAGTTTAGCTCTTTTTAAAATGCCCCAATGGTACTGGAGGACAAGTTATACAACATGAAGTTTATTAAGGTGGGTTTGCGGCGCAGGCGCAAACACTACATTCCTATAGTCAATGACTGGCATTAGCATTTGTTGCACAATCTGCTTCCTTACTGAGAGGTTTTGGCAGTATTTGCTTCTGTACAGGCACCTAGTTTTAGATAAGGTTTTGATGAGAGTTTTCAATGTGGAGGCCAAAGGATAGATTGGGGTCTAGCAACATACCTACAGTCAGGTCCATAAATATTGGGACATTGACACAATTCTAATCTTTTTGGCTCTATACACCAACACAATGGGTTTGAAATGAAACAAACACGATGTGCTTTAACTGCAGACTTTAAGCTTTAATTTGAGGGTATTCACATCTAAATCAGGTGAACGGTGTAGGAATTACAACAGTTTGTATATGTGCCTCCCACTTTTTAAGGGACCAAAAGTAATGGGACAGATTAACAGTCATAAATCAAACTTTCACTTTTTAATACTTGGTTGCAAATCCTTTGCAGTCAATTACAGCCTGAAGTCTGGAACGCATAGACATCACCAGATGCTGGGTTTCATCCCTGGTGATGCTCTGCCAGGCCTCTACTGCAACTGTCTTCAGTTCCTGCTTGTTCTTAGGACATTTTCCCTTCAGTTTTGTCTTCATCAAGTGAAATGCATGCTCAATTGGATTCAGGTCAGGTGATTGACTTGGCCATTGCATAACATTCCACTTCTTTCCCTTAAAAAACTCTTTGGTTGCTTTTGCAGTATGCTTCGGGTCATTGTCCATCTGCACTGTGAAGCACCGTCCAATGAGTTCTGAAGCATTTGGCTGAATATGAGCAGATAATATTGCCCGAAACACTTCAGAATTCATCCTGCTGCTTTTGTCAGCAGTCACATCATCAATAAATATAAGAGAACCAGTTCCATTGGCAGCCATACATGCCCACGCCATGACACTACCGAACTGTGAAGGCTTGTTTTAGATGTTGTTTGGCAAACTCTAATCTGGCCTTCCTGTTTTTGAGGCTCACCAATGGTTTACATCTTGTGGTGAACCCTCTGTATTCACTCTGGTGAAGTCTTCTCTTGATTGTTGACTTTGACACACATACACCTACCTCCTGGAGAGTGTTCTTGATCTGGTCAACTGTTGTGAAGGGTGTTTTCTTTACCAGGGAAAGAATTCTTCGGTCATCCACCACAGTTGTTTTCCGTGGTCTTCTGGGTCTTTTGGTGTTGCTGAGCTCACCGATGCATTCTTTCTTTTTAAGGATGTCCCAAACAGTTGATTTGGCCACACCTAATGTTTTTGCTATCTCTCTGATGGGTTTGTTTTGTTTGTGACTGTTCTTTGGATCTCATATTGAGAGTTGACAGCAACTGATTCCAAATGCAAATAGCACACTTGAAATGAACTCTGGACCTTTTATCTGCTCCTTGTAAATGGGATAATGAAGTAATAACACACACCTGGCCATGGAACAGCTGAGCAGCCAATTGTCCCATTACTTTTGGTCCCTTGAAAAGTGGGAGGCACATATACAAACTGTTATAATTGCTACACCGTTCACCTGATTTGAATGTAAATACCCTCAAATTAAAGCTGAAAGTCTGCTGTTTCAAATCCATTGTGGTGGTGTATAGAGCCAAAAAGATTAGAATTGTGTCGATGTCCCAATATTTATGGACCGTACTGTAGATATTTTAAAAAGTGAACTGCGGTCAGTGTACTATCTGATTTTGTTTTGATGCATAGCTTCAAATTTTATAATTTATGTAATTTAGGTACTGTTCCAAAGATCATTATAACAGTTTTTTCATTGTTAAAAAAAAATTTATGTTATCCGCCATCCAATTTTCAATAATCATAACAATCATCATTATCCGTACTTGTGGGTTGCCTTTTAATGAAAATGCTGCTACAGTTTTTTTTGTGGGATGCAGCAAGTTGACGCAGACTGAGGCACTTAGCAGATGATACCAAATAATTGACATATCTATGTATCATTTTGCATTCTGAAAGTCGAAGTTTGTAGAAATCTACTCTAAGGAATGTTGCTGGGACTTACCTGAAGGACAGTGCTTTAGACCTAAGTTGCCTAACTTTGATTGTAGTTGCAGTACCAATTAGATTGATAGAACATGGTAATAGGACACCCTAATTTAACTAGGGCGTTTTCAGGGATATCACATGATCATACCAATATACCAACAGATGAATAGACAATAAAGGGTGGATAGTCTAGGATCTTCTGAAATATGCAGAATAATTGCAGGCAACGTAAGCAGACATGCCACGTAGGTGGGTGCAGAAATCCTATGACAAACAATCTTTTGTCTAAAAAATAGCATTTGTTAGTGAAAAAAAACCCAGAAAAATATGTTTTACTGTCATAGTTTTTGTGTGTGAAATTCTATCCACTGCAGGAAAAAAAAAACTACTACTCTGCCTTTTCAATCCATCGACCCAATGTGGGTGAGTACATTTTTGTATATAAATTTCTATTTGAGTACTAGTATGTGCTTTTATCCATATACTCTAATCTACTTTATTTAAAATAAATCTTTCAAATGTATTCCGTACCTGTTCATCTACCTCAATTTCCCTCGAGATGAGTAAGTCACTTTAATTTTATTCTGATGCTGCCCATCTACCTCAATTTAACTTATGCAGAATAAATAAATTTTCTCTGCTTCTGTCCATCCATGATGGGCTTTTGCTATCTTTACAATTTTCTGCAGGGCAATGGGATGCTAACTGAACACACTTGTATCTCGTACAGTGTTGATGCTATCTAAATTGTAATATATTTAAGTCAGCAAGTCAAGTTTTGGCTCTGATTTTATTGTATCTATTCTGTGCCTCGATATCTTTAGACTAGGAAATCTTAAAAAGAAACATAATATCCATATAAACTATTTTTCTACTATATCTATATATTAGGGGATCATAAATCGAAGTGTAAAATATAAGAGGAGCAAATTAAACTGCACTGCTCACATTTCTGCTACCAAGCAATTGGTCCTTATTGTACATCAGTTGCTCTACTTTAGGTCAAGAAGACTGTGCGTAATAATCTGTCTTCTCTATGTTAATATCGTTGTCCTTGATAGCAGCTGGCGTTAATAAACCCATTGCACTATAACAAGCATTTCGTTTTGGATTATAGAATATAATATGACAAGGACCAATAAAGTTTTGAGTTAATATACTATGCAATGAGCTAAACATGGGCACAAATAGTAAAGCTGGGTAAAAATCACTTACATTGCTACTGAAAAGAAATTAATACTCCAGTTTTGCAGATTTGGCAACACCAGATTGTCACCTGATAGCATCATAACATTGAATATTATACTAGCTTTAGTGTACGAATAATCTTAATTTTAGTGATGACAGGAGGCAAGTATTTTGCATAATCTCTCTTTACAAGCTCTAAAGCAGCAAAGAAACACATAGGAAAAAACAGACCACTCACGAGTGAGTAGGATGTAGGGACCTAAGCACTTCCTCTTTTACAACATGACAGAAGGCTTCATATTTTGCAATTTTAATGCTGAATAAGGAGAAAAAAGTAGCACTAGAAGAAGGGCGAAAATAGAAAATCTGGAAAGTCTCTTCTCAAGACCAATCTGCCGATTGCAAGATATCCGAAAGCGAGGCACCTGCGAAAAGGTCTAAGAAGCCGCCGCCTCGCGGACTGAATGCACTCCAAACAAGGGGTCCACCTCAGCAAGGGATAGAATCCAAGAAATCCATCTCGCCAATGTCGTAACCAACACGGCTTTGTGAGGGCTCACACAAGAGACAAGCACCTGTCTGGTAGGTGACTGTCGCAACGAGGAGGCGAGTTCGATATAATGACACAAAGCTTAAAAAGAGACATGGAACGTGACTCCATTTGGGAAAAAGGAAAAAACATCCATGTCGAATGCCTGATCATCCAAAATACGATGGAAAAACACCGGACAAAGAAGAAACATAAACTTGGCCAATAGACAAAGAAAAAGTCTGTCATTAGGTGTCCAGTCCCGTAGAAAACAGAGAATGATCTCCACATTCCATAGTGGGTTTACTTGGGACCTGGAGGCCGCTAGAGGTGGATTCCACTAAGTAATCAGCACACAAGGTGATCCTTGCCCACTGGGAGTCCCTGGACCGGGACGTGGGCCACTGAAATGGCTGAACATACCACGATAATGAATCGGTATGAGCGACTCAAGGAAAAAGCGATGAGAGGAAGTTCAGAATCGAGGAAACAGAGGCAGTAAATTGATCAAGGTTCTGTTCCATACACCAACCAGACCAGGAAGCCAATGTGGAGAGGTAGCATCGTTGGGTCCCTGGGGCCCAAGAGTCCCATAAGAGGTTCCTAGCAGCCTGTGATAGTTCTCCGATCTGCCAGAAAAAAATGCCCAGGCCATCAGGGTCAGCCGATCATCTAGGGGCAGAGGGTGTGGGTTCCAATACAGCTCCCTGAGAAGCATTGGGTAGGAGAGGGGAGGCAGGAAACGGGGATCCTTGCAGGACAGTACCCGAAGGTCTGGGAACCAAGTCTCAGCGGGATGAGCAAGGTCAGTTTTACACGCTGAACACAGAGGTGATTGAGAAGTCTTGCAATCATTGAAAAGTTGGAAAAGCGTATGCCCCCTGGAGAGGCACAGCCTACAGGAATGCATCCACCACCGTGCACTTCGAATCCAGAAGCCAACTTAAGAATGCCGGAGTCTGGTGGTTGTTGCAGGACGCGAACAGGCCCAGGTGAAATGGGCCGTTAGAGATAATATGTTGGCAAACACCTGGGGATCCAGCATCCAATCGCTGCAGTCTCTCCAAAGGTGGGAGAACCAATCCGTGGTGAGATTTATCTCCCTCTGGAGGTATTCCACCCTCAAGGAGATCCTGTGGCAGAAATCGAAATCAAAGATCACCTTCATGATGTGTGATAGGATGCAGGAGCAGGTGCCGCACAGGCGATTGAAATACCGGGCTGCTGATACTTTGACGATCCAGAGTAGGATGCAACAAATGGATTACGCCTTCACCAGGTTGCAGATAGCGAAGGACCCAGCTAAGAGTTCCAGGCAGTGGATGTGAAGGAAGAGTTCCTGAGTTGTGCACACACCTCCCGTGGGCGCACTCTCACAGGTTGCCCCCACAGTCCAGTTGGTCACAAAAAATCAGGCAGCCGGTCCAGGCCTGCATGCTGTCTAAACACCATTGGAGTCCTTCTTGCACCTCTTCTGTCACCAGAACCAGTTGGTTGTAGGTGGGGTTGGTCTTTGAGTAGTTGCATGGCTCGGTAGCGTGTGAGGTACCATCACCCTCAGCCATCTGGGGCTCACCCAGGAAAGTATCACGCATGAATGCGGAGCCAGGTGTGGATTCCAAACTCCAGTCATTGTTGTCATATTCCAACATCTCTGCATGCCATTTGTCCAGGATGGACAGGGAATTAGGCAGGTCACGGTCCTTGTCCGAGGAGGGTCTATCTGTGGGGTCAAGCAGGTGCCAGAGTCAGCTTACTGCATGTCACTGGTGGAGGTCTGGAGACCAGGACCCCTGTATGCCTGATTCTAGTAGGAGTCACAGCGTGGATATGAACTATCAGGGTCTGGCGCAGGGTAACTACACACCCCCTGGTGTTGAGCACCAGGGTTTGTGCGGCCACATACCAGGGCCCTGATGCAGCTTCTGCGGATCCCAGGAGCTTGATATTATGCAGATATGTATCCAGTAATAGAAACAAGGTAAGACTAGAACAGGCACCAAACAAGATAACAAGAAAAGACTAGAAGAACCTAGAACCAGAGCAGGACAGAAAGCAGAACCCAGAACATGTACACAAGACATGAGGGAAACAAGAACAGGACAAGGACAGGGCAGGACAGGACAGGACTGTACATGAACTGGGAATACCAGACTAAAATAAAACAAGACAAGAGATACAAGGCAAAATAAGAGGAGAAATAACCAAGTACTATATATGTAATAAACATTGGAGATTTAGACATACATAAATGGCCGAGATGTATGCAGCCCACCACTGCGCCAAAGTACTCCAACTACGGTGGGTTCTAACTGCCTAGATATGCATGACTAAAAGTACAACAAAAAACACACATAGTACTTACCTGCAAGGAAAGGAGCAGAGGAATGAGACCACTGCTAGCAGGAACAAACTGAAACAAAAAGGATCCAATAGTCCAAGAGACTGGGTATTCCAGGAACGGAATAAAGGAATGAACCCAGAAAACCCAGCATAAAGAAAACCAGACATAGAACAGAGAACCAGAACAACCAAGAAAAACTGAACAAGAATTGTAAAAAGAGTACTGGATACCAGAAGCCATGACCAGAAATGATATGCAGATTGTAACAGAACATAACACTGCCTTTGCCAGGGGCTTTGCCTTTAGACCATTGAGGTCTAGTGACTTAACCTTTCCAGTACTGCTTGCTGTGATGGGAAAACCCCATAGCAGAGACTTCCAAGGCGTCAGAGTCCGCCTCGTAGTCAGCTTGTCTGGTAGCTGGTGTCGGTGTCGGTGTAAGGTCCGGCCATCCTACAAGCACATTTGAGAGTGCTTTCTCTATGAATCATGGCCTTAAAGTCCATAGGGTTAGCCAGGGAATCTTCCATAGTGGGACACCCCTGTAGAAGGCACAACTTAGTAGGCAATTTCAGGATGCAGGGCAAACAGATCAAACTACAATAGTAGCAGGTAAGGCTCACAGAACCCTAAAGGGTTGTAATCTTAACAGTGGCCAAATAAAATAGACTGTGGCTCACCCAGTAAACGGAGGCTGCAACAGCATGCCTTCACTCGGCAGCATAGTGTAGTATAAATATAGCAGGGTCTTATCCCAGGTGCACGGGGTAGGAACCCTTAAGTACTGGCCACAGCCCTGACAGAGAGCACTAATTTGTGCTCAAACAGTCAATTCAAAATCATGCGCAATATTCCTTTAAGCAGTATGTCCTGAAAAATTGTGTCCAACAGTTAACATGTAAAATACAACATAGAAGAATAATCTGAAAAACACAAGATGAATGTAGCATAGAAGTATGTTGCAGATAGCAACAATATATACCAAACACGATAAAGAAACAACCCCAAGAGGGGCAATAAGAGCATAAAGTAATGGAGAAGTGTAATACTCTGAACTGTCTGCTTGATGGAGCAGGAAAGAAAGAGAAAGTGCTGAAGTCACTATGCCTCATGAACACCCTACTGACTTGCTATTGGTCTTTTTTTTCTATCTGTTTCTTTGCTGCTGTGGAGCTGAGTAAAAAGAGATAATGCAAGATATGAATCCTTCTGTCATTTAGTAAAATAGAGATTGCTCAGTGTTCTTTTTTTTTTTTTTCAATTTGACAATTTTTATTTTGTCAGGAATCAAAGTTCAAAGTAATGGGGATACAGAAGAGAAGAAGGGTGGGAGGGTGGGGGGAAGACATAAACGCCATCGATTATACAGTTATGTTACGTTGTTTGATACATTGTTTGATACATTGATCACCCCTGGACCATTAGGCGTAGTGTGTGGTTATTTACATTACATTACATTACAGTGTCACCTTTTGTTACATAGTAGCTTAGTACCAAGTAGTTAATGTGATACAGCAGTGTATATATCATAGCAACTGTCTACAATTTATGACAACTGTCTACATTATATATGGCGTGCTTATATATGGCGTGTGATTTTTCTTTTTTGGAACAGGGCGGGGGTACAGAAATAAAAAAACAAATAAAAGAGTACAGGGTTACAAATGATCACAGTGTTTACACAACATCCTTGGGTTTTCCAGTACCTCTAGCTCTTGTGTCTAGTGTCGTGGTTTACAGGGTGCCCCCTTTATAACGGTGTGTGTCTCCGTTAGCTTGGTGACTTGCCCTCCGGGTCTTTGCCTGATTAATGGCTTATATCAGCCTCGGGGTTACCCAAGTTGGGTCCTAAATCCCCGTCTGTCTGTACCTCCCGTGTAGCTGTAACCCCTCGCGTGTATTGTGTTTGGACATTCCTCGTCCCCTCTCTTCTGCGGGGTGCAAACCTTTGCTCTTGGTTAACGTAAGTGCGTATTGGACTCTGTCTTTCTGGCCGAAATATCTCCCCCCCCTCCTAACTGAAACTGTACAACTATTTACACATATTTACAATGTGGGTATTCACCTTTGCGGGTCTCCGGGACCCGAGCGGTTCAGCGAACACAAGAGTGGTTGGGTGCTGCTGCGGAGCATGGTATATGTGGGCGTGTATATATAATTCTTTTTTTTTGTTTGTTTTTTTTGTTTTTGTTTTTTTGCATTATGCGTTTCGCGTATCATTGCCTTCTCGTGTTGTGCGACCTTGTAGGTAGTTATCCCATTTCCCTATAGCTTCTTGAACCGACTTCCCCGAACTGAGGTGTTTTCGTGCCATTTGTTCATAGTCCAAGTTCGTGGAGATTTGGCGTGTCAGTGCTACCCATAATGGTGCCTCCCCCTCCTTCCACGCTCTTGCAATCAGAGTTACTGCCGCTATTAGGATATGGAACACTAGAATGGAGTCATTGTGGTCAAATTCCTTTAACCCTATAAATAAAAGCCCAAGTTCCGGTGTAAGCGTGATTGTGCGTTATGTCAGCAATAAGTCCCTCCACTTTGGTCCAATATGTTCGGAGGCGCGGGCATGTCCACCAAATATGGAGCATCGTTCCCTTGTCTGTGCCGCATCTCCAACATTTGTCTGTTGACCCTGGATATATGCGTGTCAGTCTTGCGGGCACCATGTACCATCTATATCCCAGTTTCCTAATTTGTTCGAGGTGTGAGGCACATGTTGTTCTCCCCTTGTGTGCAGTAAATGATGCCCTCCATTGTGTTTCTGTAATAGTGGTGCGTAGGTCTGTCTGCCAGGCCTGCTGGTGTGTGGTAAGGGTGGGGGCATCGTGAGTGAGCATCGCATTATAGCAGAGGGAAAGTGCCTTTCTCGGGGGGGCGAGGCCCTCACACACTCGTTCGAAGTGGGTTCTAGTTCCCCGTGGGTCGTTGAGGCTGATTTGGTCCTGCAATATTGACTTGAGTTGTAAGTAAGGGAAAATTGCTCTTTGTGGGAGGTCGAAACTGGTCAGTAAGTCTGGCAGTGGCAACAATGCTCCTCCTGAATACAGATGTCTAGTGTGGGTACAACCTCCCCTCTCCCACATGCGATGGTCAAACGTCGGGTGTGCTAAGTGTATGCTACGGATAGGTGCCACAGGTGACCATGGTCCTCCAGAGCACAGCCTCTGGCGGACCAGGTCCCAGACTTTAAACATCACATTCGTGGTGGGCAAAATTGAGTCCAATCTAGGCCTGTGGTGGCGTGGTATCCAGAGCCAAAACTTCAGTTCTGTCTGTCTGGCCCAAAAGGACTCAATCGCCACCCATTGGGGCGGGTTTCGTTCGACGTGGGTCGTCAGGACAGATGCTACTATGGCTGCTCTGTAATATAATCTGATATTGGGTAGACCTAGTCCCCCCGCCTCCACTGGGCGGTGGAGAATCTCAGTCGCCACTCTAGTCCTCTTCCCAGCCCACACAAATTGCACTATCTGTCTCTGGATGGCGTCTAAGTATGTCATAGGCACTTTAATCTGTATCGTACGGAAGAGATATTGAAGTTTTGGCAGTATTGACATTTTAACTGCTGCTATTCTACCTCTCCATGTCAGATATCGATTTTCCCAGGCTTTTAGTGTGTTTGTGATTTCCAATTTTAATGGTTCATAATTGGAGCAGTATAGGTCGTGTATGTTTTTAGTGAGTTTTATCCCCAGAAATGAGATATGGTCGTCCCTCCAGTCCATGGCGAAGGCGTCCCGAAGTGTCCTCACATTTTCCCCCTCTTCCCCCACCTCCATGGCTTGGGTTTTAAGCACATTCAATTTATAGTAGGAGTTATCTCCATATGTGTGTATTTCTGTCATTAGGTCCGGTAGGGATGTCTCTGGGTGGGTAAGGGTCAGCAGCACGTCGTCGGCGAAAAGGTTTGTTTTATATTCAATGTCCCCTATGTGAACCCCCTGTATGGATTTGTTCTGTCTAATCCGCTGTGCTAGTGGTTCTAGGGCCATGACATACAGTAACGGGGAGAGCGGGCATCCCTGCCGCGTTCCGTTAGTTATCTGAAATGGCTCTGAGAGGAACCCCGCGATCAGCACCTGGGCCGTCGGTCTGTTATACAGTGCCCGTACCGCTGAGAGGAACGGACCTGGTATGCCAAATTTGCGCATGACCGCCTCCAGAAACTTCCAGTGTAGGCGGTCAAACGCTTTCTCTGCGTCTAGGGACACCAGTAGTCCGCCCCCGGCCTCCCTCCTAGCCATGTGGTACGTTATGTCCAGAACCTTACGGGTGTTTTCCGACCCTTGTCTACCCGCCACGAAGCCCACCTGATCCGTGTGTATCAGGTGGGGTAACATCGCCCCCAATCTGTTCGCTAGTGTTTTCGCAAAGAGCTTTGCGTCAGTATTTAACAATGAAATTGGTCTGAAGTTTTGGGGGGGTGTGGGGGGTTTGCCTGGTTTGGGTAGGGTTATGATGTGGGCCGCTAGGATATCTTTGTGCAATGCTTGATTCTCAACTGCATTTCTAAAGGCTCTGGCTAGTTGCGGGGTCAGGACTGTAGCGAATGTCCTGTAGTACGAGTTGTCAAACCCGTCGGGTCCCGGCGCTTTCCCTATTGGAAGGGTCTTGATCGCTACCGCGATCTCCTCCTCTGTGATATCCTCGGCGAGTGTTTTGCTTTGTTGGTGTGTCCGTTTCGGGAGATCCATCGTGGACAAATATGCCTCAATGGTTTCCGCAAGTGGTTGATGTGTGCGTGGGTCGTCTTTTAAGTTGTATAGGGCGGCATAGTAGCCAGCGAAAACATCGCTAATCCCTTTGGGGGCCATAATTTTCTCCCCCGTGGGCGACATTAAATATGCTATCTTTTGATTGGCTTGTTTAGCTTTAAGAGTGTTAGCGAGAAGCTTACTCGCTTTGTTGCCTTGTGCATATGAGGTGGCTCTGAGTCTTCGCAAACATTGCCCGGTCTTTTCTAAGGCGTGTTGGTGGAGCTTCCTAGTGACCTGTGCTATCTGGGTTTTGAGTTCTCGTGACGGGTTAACTTGGTTTTGAGCATTTAGGTGGTAGAGTTCCTTTTGCCATTGCAGGGATAGCTTTTTCTCCCGTTTATGTACGTATGCAGTTTTGCTGATAAGGATTCCTCTAGCCAGGGCCTTGTGTGCCACCCAGAGCGTACCCGGGGAGATGTCAGGTGTGTCATTTTCTAAGAAATAGTGTTGAAGTGCGTGTCTCAGTTCCTGTGCAAATTTTTTGTCTTGTAACATCGTGGGTTGTATCTTCCAGGGGCTCCTATGTGTAAAGTCATATTGGTCTTTCAGCTCCAGCGTGACCGCTGCGTGGTCCGACCATGTTATGTCTCCCACCTCACACTTTGTCACCTGGTCTAGGGCTGTCCCTTTTATTAAGAACCCGTCTATCCGGGAATAGGAGTTGTGTACCTGAGAGAAGTGGGTATACGCGCGTTCACGTGTATGCATGATTCTCCACACGTCATACATGTGGTGGAGGGCTAGGAGTTTCTGTAATTGTTTGCAACTTTTTTGGAGGGTCTTAAGCCTAAGTCTGGAGCTCGTCAGAGTCGTGTCTACCATGGGGTCTAAAATGTGGTTGAAGTCTCCACAGACGATCTTAATTCCCCCTTGTAAATGTGTCAGTTTCTGTAGTATGGAGCTTAGGAAGTTTCTCTGGTTGGTGTTTGGTGTGTAGACGTTGGCAATAGTGTAGAGCATGTTGTTAAAGAGTCCTGTAATTATAACATACCGTCCCTGATCGTCTATGTCCGCAGAATGCAATGTAAAGCTTATAGAATTGCTGATTAAAATAGATGCTCCTTTCGATTTGGTTGGTGCCGTAGAATGAAACTGCCAGGGATATCGTGATTGTAATGTGTTAGGGTGATCGTTCTTTCTATAGTGAGTCTCCTGGAGACACACTACGTCCGCCCGTATGTTCCTAAGTTCCCTCCCCAACATATGTCGTTTAACCGGGATAGTCAATCCTCTAACATTCATGGAGCATATTTTCATGGAGGGTTGTAAAGGAATGTTGTGCAACAATACCTATAGATTACGTCTATATTGGTCAGGGGGGACACCCCTCCCAGCTCTCTCAAGCGGGGCATCCAACCCTCAAAAACGTGTGAAGTGTGTGTTCGCTGTGAAAGCACCGCTTTTTCCCAGTAGTTCGACACAGAGGCCAAGTCTCCTCCTAGTGAGGTCCAGGGCGGAGAGTCGGTCCCAGCTAGGCCGCCCACACGGCCGTAACATTTAACATAAAAACAATATATGTTTAACCAATACAACATAAACATTAAAAAAAAAAAGAACTTAACTGCCAGGATAGTGGCTGGGCACAGTGGAGTGGTGCCCCGGGGCGGAAGCGTTTGGCTTCCTCCCAGAGAAAAGGTCATTCCGTACTTTGGCCATTTAGGAACGGTATATTATGGTAGGCTCTGAGTTCTAGTAAGAGAAGGTTGCTTAATCAAAAGTGAAAGTTGGGCTCAGCAATGCATTCTATCTAGGTGATCTTTTTTTTTTTTTTTTTTACTCTTTATTTTATTTATTTATTTATTTTAATTTTATTTATTTTTAATTATTTTTTTTTTTTTTAATTATTTTTTATTTTAAATTTTTTTTTTTTTTTTGGGTGGTGAGCTAGAGCTAGGGTGTACATCTGGGGCATACGGGGACTTTAACCAAAGGTGGTAGCACCCCTCGGGTCTTTATTCCCCTCGTGTTCAGCTCCCCTTGATCAGTTAGGGGGTCACCCAACCCCCTGGTCTGTTGGCATATCTCCTGCCCACCCCCCTTTCCCTGCCCAGGGAAGAGATCAATATACTTGCTGTGCAATTCAGCCCTTCTTATGACACTTGAAACAACATGAAAGTCCCTTCATCAATGTCTCTTGGATTTCTTCCAGTCCGGGGACAGTCTTCTCTGCTGCGGCTCTGTTTGTGTACTGGTCGGGTCGTCCAGTCCCCAGCTTCGGAGTATCCGGTCTCCTTCTTCTGGGCTGTGGATCATGGTCGTTTTCCCGTTCTTGGAGACCAGCAGTTTTACCGGGAATCCCCATCGGTATGCCAGGTGGTGTGACCGTAGCACTGTCGTGACGCTGTGGAAGTCCCTGCGCCTTTTCAAAGTGGCTGCTGAGATATCCGCAAATAGGAGGATATCCCTGTAGGGATCCGGTAGGTTTTTCTTTGCTCGGCTCGCTCGCAGTATCTCCTCCTTTGCATGATAGTAGTGCATACGCACCAGCACATCTCTCGGTGTTTCTGGGGGCAGGAATTTAGGCCTCGCCGCACGGTGCGTCCTGTCCAGCAGTAGGATGTCTATCGGCAGGTCTGGCGCCACGGAGTGGAGTAACTCAGTGATGTAGGTCTGGAGATCAGCCTGTGTGACTGTTTCTTTAACTCCGCGTATGCGGATGTTATTGCGGCGTCCCCTGTCCTCGAGGTCCGCCATTTTAGACTCGTGTGCGTCTATTTTGGCTTGTAGTGATGTGAGCTTACCTGCGAGCTCATTGTGTGCGTCGGCCATTTCCGCCATTTTATCCTCCACTGTGGAGGTCCGGGTTCCCAATTCACGGACTTCGTTCCTGAGGTCCCCCAGAGCCGTCTGCAGTGTTTGCAGCAGTTTAGTGGAGAGTGCATCTAGCATAGTTTGCATAATCTCCTGTGTGAGCGTTGCTGCAGGCGGTGTCACCGTGTGTGGTAGCTCCGGTTCTTCTTCGGCGCCATCTTGGTCTGAAGTCTGGGCCTGTTGGGCTTTGTGCTGGCTTGCCCTGGAGGCAAAAAAGTTGGATTTTTCTGTTTTCTCGGACTTGTCAGCGGTCCGTTTAGTTTTGCTTTGAGACATGGTCGATAAAGTATGTTCGGCAGAGCGTTAGTGTTCTGGATTATGGCCGTTTTCGTACGGAGCTCTCAAGCCATGCGACCTCTCCGTTCAGAGTCTAGGACACGCCCCCGATTGCTCAGTGTTCTAAAGGACAAATACAATGGTTCCATTTTTCAGTTTACCAATTTTACCATATTTTTAAGTCTAATTTTCCTTACTTTTTCTCCGCAATATAGATTATAAAGTATTATCAATATTATTTAAAAAGTACCAAGACATTCCGCAGCACTGTTTAATGGGGAAAGAAACCATACAACTAACTAGAGCTGGCTTGATAAACCGGTACAAGAGGATAAAAGGAAATTGTTGGATTAAAGAGAGAGAGACTACAAAACACTAATTCCTGCACTTTTACAAAATAAATAATCCTTACTTGATTCTAGACTTGTACGGTAATTTTGTAACACGACTCAATATTTTGACTTTAATAGTGTTAGCAGGTTGATGTGAACAGAATTAACGTGTCATTTATATACATTTTAGAAATACATTACAGAGGCATTTTATTCTGATTTGCATGGTTGATTAATTCAATTTCCTTACCTTTTGTGTATTCTAATTCCCCCTTTGTTTGGAAATGAATGTGTCAGTGAGCAGGCACATGCTCACAAATGTTTATTTTTCACCTAAGCACACTTTGTTAAATCTCTTCTGTTGTAATTTATAATTTCCTCTCATAATCACTGACTGTTTGGCACAAGCCGGCTACCAATTAATGTCTTCTCGTGGGTCAACAGAATTCAACCCATTTGAAAGCTTACTAATAGAACTGTAAACAATTTAATTGCATTTTTGTTGCTTCTGCATTACTAAAAACTGTTGTGTTTGTCACCCATCGATGAGTGTCCACATTCCCTAACAGTGTACCTGTTTGAAAGACAAAGTTTAGAAAATTGTCAGTGTTTGTCAGCATGAATCCCTGATTAAAATATCTTCATTAATAACATGCAAATTAGTTATATTTAGTATCAAAGGTTAGAGCAATATTGTTCAAATGAATACGTAACACCACCATGACAAAGGTTCAGGCAAACGCATTCATAGCATATTGGTGAGGGTAATTAATTTGCCATGTAGTGGTTAATAGATAAAATAATTTGATTGGTTAATGGAGTAGAGATCTCCTGTTAGGCAAGGCTGATTTAACAAGGGACCCATCTAGCATAACAAGCCAATTGGTCTCATGAACTAGCAAACAACAAATGTAAAGCTGTTAAAGCTTTAACAGGGCTCCCAGGCCAATGTAATATTATACAAGACCATATGCTCTCCTAATCTATACTTGAGAGAAGTGTTCTTTTTCTTTTTCAATCCATTTAAAAATGTATGACTTTGCTAAAATAGGCCATCTCAAGACCAATAACATCATGCTTCTTGATTTTTGATTAGGAATGTATTGTTCTTGATCCCTTTATGATCAATGAGGGATGTTTTCATGTGCCTGTGATACACAAAGGAAAGCCTCTTCTGAATTTCATACTTTCAGGGATAATATTAATGCATTCATATGTTTGATTAATTTCTAAATTTCTGAATGTTCAAAACCCATAAGACTTGTTTTCCATTTGCTATCTGCAAACTTGTGAAACGAATTGCAACTTGTTATTCCCTGAAATATCAGTAAACAACCAGTTTTGACTTTTGCCAGTATTATTATTTCAATCCCTGTATTAACGTACACAATAAAAAGGTACAATAAAACACAGAATTATCATTTAGTAATGTAACATCATAGACAGACAGACAGATAAATAGATAGATACATAGATACATAGATAACAAGATAGACAGACAGTAATTTTTCATATAAGAGACCACACCAAAGTGATAAACTCAGCCACAAGAACCTGTGACTTGGACCTCAGTAAAGTCAAACGTCTGTCTTGGGAAGAATTCTGAGACAGTATGTTTCCACATTTATCACAGAATTCCCATCTTGCAACTGACAAACATCGTACTTCAGATGGTATCCTACATTTTTGCAGGCACCCGTAGGCAAAATTTAAGACAAGATATAAGTTTGAGACAAAGGACAAATGACCACAAGATCTTGTGAACTTTCCTATACCACATCATAGAACAAATATGAAAACATAATGTATTGCACTGCTTTTTTACCTAAAGATAGCTAAGTGTTTTTTTTATTTTTATTTACTTGTGATACCTCTGTGCTGCTCTGCTTTTAATCTATATTTTTTTGATTGTATATACTGGATATGTTTCATATATTTACGGTATACAATTGCTTAGATATATGTGTATCTATTTATTATTATGACTACTCAGGGATATGGTATGTACATAATTTAGCTCACCTGCAGGATTAGGTTAGTTTATAATGTTTATGTAGTATATTCACTAAATGTTTTTTTCCTTATGTTAGATTGTATATCTCTTGGTTTGGTTTGTTTTTTTTAGATTGGCCTTTGCGGATATTGTAAAAAAAAATTCCATCTTACATGGTAGATATTATGTTTCTACATAAGTATGCACACTGTGTCACATTGCCCATTGAGTTACACTGTATCTTTGGGCACATTTTTACTGTTGGTATGTTTTTTGAGGTGGTACACTGCTTATCAGAACGACCCCCGCTTGCTGACTAATGATTCAGCTCGCAGATCATCTATTGACTTACTATCTTTTTTTAGGTGCTTATCTTGCTTAACTTTATTTTATTTCTTTTAACTTCTTTTTATTTTTTTATGATATCATGGTTTACTCTATTTATTATGATTTATCATTTGTTCACAAGCCTAACGCTTGTACCACTTAAACGCCATTCTTATGAGCTCCAGTGACTTGGGCACAAAAAACGCAAAACATTTAGATTTTCAGAACGAAACTGGGGAAAAAGCCAACATACCTTCTCTCCCCAAAGAAGTCGGCTACCGGCACATGCCTTTCCTGTAAATCCGACCCGCAGGAGAACTCACCAACGATCGGGGACTTGCCCTGCCCTCCCGCCTGCTAAGGCCTTCACACTTGTACTGGGCCTTAAAGGCATTGTCCCTCCCCAGCTGCCTGCCGAGAATCCAACACGCAGCACGGACAAAATGGGCCGGCAATCACAAAAACCACAAGCGGGTGGAAATAAAGACACTCGAGATATTGGAGATATGCTACAACGCCCCAAGGCCCATAAGGCCCAGCACCCCAAGACCAGAGGCCTGCTCCACGTACTCCGACTTACCAATGGAGATGGAGGCGGAATTTGCAACACCCGTGGCACTTTCAGCAGCATCGTCTGAATGGGATACGCAGAATCTTACCACGAAAGAAGATATCTGCAACATAATGTTGGAGATGAGACAGATGTTTGCAGCTGATGTGGGTCTGCTACGCACCGAAGATTAGGCGGTGACGGCCCTGATACAGGCCTCTGAGGAGGATGTCACAGATGTGTGACAGGAGGTCCAGGGTCTCATAGACTCTATGCTCCAACTGCAAACCTCCCACCCTATGATCCTCACTAAGCTAGATATTGCAGAAGATCGCAACTGGGGAGTCAATCTGAAGATCAAAGGGGTCCCTGATGACATAACCCGGTGGAACTATCCCACTACTTCCAGTGTCTGTTGACCACTATCTTGCTGGAACACACAGGCCAAAAAGCTAATGTATGATACCTGCTTCCGGGTCCCAAGCCTGCACAGGCTCCACCTACGGCCGCCCGAGACGTGATCATACGCTACCACTCGATCTCCGACAAAAATCGCATAATTACCTCAGTGAGAAACAAAACCCTGCTCAAATTTGAGTCATCCCACATCACACTCTACCAGGATTTAACCAGAAACACGCTGCAGTGGAGAAGATCCTTAGGCCCGATCACCAACCAACTACGTACAGCTGGCGTGAAGCATAGATGGTGCTTGCCTAGGACTCTAACGGTGGTCAAAAATGGGGCCACACTTAGACTCACCTCCTAAACAGAAGCGGCCTCCTTCCTGAAAGCTCTGGGACTCCCACTGCAACCAGTAGCTACAGCAAAATCCTGCAAGCAACACACTTGGGACCCTGCAAGGACTGTCCCGTTCGCTCCATGTAGAGGAGAAAGGTGGGGGGCACCTACCTGAATCACACCTTAACAATAAGGTATCTCCCAAGTTATGCAGTACTCTCAATGGTGTTTGTTTTAAGTAACCTGCAGTTATGTTGATTTTTCCTGTTATCTTTTCTTTACCTTACTTATGTTTCTGTTGCAAAGTTACCATTTAAGACACATGCATACATTACAAGGTGGGTTCCCTCGCCCCGGCTCCCTATGGTCAGTGGCCGTAAAACATCGGATAGCACACATAGGTCCCAGGCTATGGTCTTACTCCCCAATAGGCAGCAGTCTCAGTTTGGGTTTTAGTTATATCATACACTAGGGTACAGCAGAGATGGAATCTTCCCCCTACTGTTTATTAACGGCTGCAACCCCACTCACGTTTCTTAAAAGCCCGTGAACCCACGTGGTTCAGCACAATTACATACAAACACTTAGTGGTGGCGAGTCGTTAACCTGCGACAGCTTCACGGACCACAGCCACTATAAAATTAGCTTGTTCCTACAACTCATGTTCTACATAATAATACAAATGTGCACTGTTCCTCTATGCAATGTATCTGTTAAACTATGCCTTTTGATAAGCCTGAACCTGCTGTTGTGGCGATACAAGCATGTATGTATAATCTATGCACAACTAAAAAAAATTTTTTTTTTTTTTTGTAATTCTTTATTTTGGATGTGCAGGTGGTTACATATTATTAACGAGCGCCACAACAGTGCATTTTAGGATTACATCAGGTATGCAGTGGCAGACAGAATGCACATTTTTTTTTATAATGTAGCGGATATCACGCTTAAACAAAACAGTTACGCTATCGGTAAGAACAAAGGAAATAGAAAGAAAACTTTTGTTAGCATGAGGTAACACAAGGTGTTGAGTAGAATGTGACAGTGAGTGCTAGTCGGTGAGCGCGGCTGTGATTATGTTAGGCATGCCGTCTGGAATTTGGTTCGTAGTCCTCTACAATGGGACCTGTCAGTCGCTATGTCAGGGTTGGTCAGTGAAGGTAGTGAGCGTGTTATTGGCGGTTCTAGGCGACCTGCTTAGGTGTTTAAATGCACCGCTAGGTACAGAAGTTGGCAGGCGAGGGACTATACTAGACGTGGTACCTGTACAAGAAACATCTTGATTGTTGCCTAGTGAAACATTCCCCTTAGTTTGCTGTGGTCCCCTATCGTGTTACTGGTTATCGTTGCATCTTTCTACGTGACGTGATAGCTATACAGGTAAGGTACGACTTTTTAGCAAAGCGTTCTGCCATCGGTTCGGTGTACTGGTCTCCGCTCGAGAAAGGGCAGGTATGTTAGCTCAAGGCATGGGCCATAGGTACCAGTGATTAGAGTAATGGTTGGTTGGTATACAATGTGTGACCGGGTGTACTAAGTTCCTATAGGTTATGACGTGGTAGAAAACTCTAAAAAAAATAAATTTCTAATTAAATAAAGTGATTATTCCTAAAATAACTCTTCTGGGAATTCTAACTGTTTAGCATACAGAATTGATCTATTTGAAACTTGATTAAAACATGATTGAACCCCAGTCATTGTGCAGTCTTAGATACAGAAGTGAGGTTATAATCAATCCACTTATGGAGCTCCAGACAATTTAATGCTTCACTTAAATATACCTTTGCTATTACCATTTTAAACAATGTAGCTTTTTTCCTAATACCTCGTTCTCCAAATGGCAAGCAATTTCATTACAAGCCTTTTAACATATAATTAACCCTTGGTCAAGAATGCAATGAATCAGGCTATTGAAAAGTATCTTTTTAATACTTGTTCTGAAAATATGCAATTAAGTGATGAGATGCACCATACCAGTGTGTTCTAAGACAGATGCTCCTCTAGTAATTAACTTTTGTCAACCATTGATGTGGAATGTGTAATAGATTTTCTTTTTCCTTAAGAATAGAAGATATATGCTAGATTAAGTCAATGTTTTAAGGAAGAAATTACAATGGTTTTTTTGATTTACAGTTGGAGTATGCAGCCAAAATACTGTAGGTAAGAGGCATGTATATATATATATATATATATATATATATATATATATATATATAATTTGTGCTTTTATGCATTTTAAATCAATGTTACTAATGATTGATTTCTGTGTAAAGTCTTAAAATTGCAAAATAATATGTAATTTGCATTACTATTAATTGGATATAGTACATGTCTGCATATTGAAGCTTTCTTTAAATTAACGCATTGGGTGTCCCAGAGCCAATATTTTTTGTCTGTGTTAGGGGTACATACCAATTTATACTAATTGAAAAAAGAGATATGCAAATCTTAATAGGCCAAGCTTACAAAGTTGTTGATAGATACGTGTAAACCAAGTATACGTTTCTTGCATAAGCCAAAACATGTATGACCACTCCAGTGGCATTGTAATATTGTAATTATAATCTGCAGCATTTAATTCTCAACAGATAAGTGTTTTAGACGGTGGTAACTAACTAGTGGCAGGATCTGCAGTAGTTATTTAAGTAGAATTTGTGGAGGTGTCTAAAACACCAACAAAAGCAAAATAAAAATATCTTTTGTTAATAATTTGCCATTTGGAATAATGCATTAGAGTAGAGTTTAAGAAAAAATCAGAACTTTGTTAAACTTGTCTGCACCCCTCTAGTTCATCAATTTCTCAGCATCCTTTTTTTTTACTTATCATTTTATTGAAGTAAAAAACAGTACCCACAACTACCTTGAGCAGCAATTATCTTGCATAAGAGATATAACAGATTGTGTAACTATTCAATCCAAAGAGACTGTGCATGTGAAATAGGTTATATAGTATCACATAATATTAGTTTACAATATAATATAAGTCAATGTGAATGTCATGATCATAATTTTAACTTGATAGAAAAGTGTAAGGACCCAATATTAGGAGAATTGCATTTAAACTGCAATGCGGTATAAATGTAAAATTTAATAAGGATCAACCTGTTCAGGTGTTAAAGAGCTGATAGCACAAATGCAGCCATTTAGGGTGGAATTCAGAGGGAGGACTCTCTATACGTGGAGTGAAGTGGAAAAAGGATTCACATAATATTCAAAGTAAGAGACAGGCATGCGTTCAACATGGGTCTCAAGGGAGGACTGACTACATAAGAATCGAGGAGTAACTACAAATAAATTACCCAATTTGAGGCCAAACCAGCCCATTGGACATGTGCAATTAGTTTTGTTCCGAATGCAAATTCGGATGAATTTCGGAAATGCGGACATTCGGATGCTTCCAAATGTCCAAAGTGCCGAATTTCTGAATTTCTGAAGTGCTGATTTTCGGAATGCCGAACCGAATTGCCAAAGTGCCGAATTTCCAAAGTGCCGATTTTCGGAAGTGCCGAAGTGCTTCAGATTTCTGAAAAAAGGAAAAACACGAGAGGGTTGGGGTAGGGTTAGGGGTAGGGTTAGTGGTTGAGGTAGGGTTACGGTTAGGGGTTGGAGTAGGGTTAATGGTTGGAGTAGGGTTAGGGGTAGGGTTAGGCTAGGGGTAGGGTAGCCCTAACTCTACCCTAACCCTAACCACACCCCTAACCTCACCATAACCCTACTCCAAACCCTAACCCTGCTCCTAACTCAACCCTACCCCTAACCCTAACTCTATGACTAACCCTACCCCTAACCCTACCATTAGCCCTACCCTAACCCTACCCCTAACACTACCCCAACCCTACCCTAACCCTACCCTAACACTACCCTACCCCTACCCTAATACTACCCCTACCCCTATGCCTAACCCTACCCTAACCCTACTCCTAACTGTATCCCTAACCCTACCATTAACCCTACCCTGTTCCTAACTTAACCCTACCCCTAACACAACACTAACCCTACACTTACCCCAAGTCTCGAAGTGGCGAAGTTCTCAATTTCCCGAAGTTCCAAAGTTCCCGAAGTTCCGAAGAGCCAAAGTTCCGAAGTTTTGAAGTGACAAAGCTCCTAGGTGCCAAACCGAACCAAAGTGCTGAAGTCCCGAAGTTCTGAAGTGCCGAAGTCCTGAATTTCGGAATGCCGAACTGGATTTTTTTCCCATGCCCATCCCTACACCCCATTATCACACTCCACTTCCTGTCTTAATTTTTTTTATTTATTCTTGAAAGCTGTTTAAAATAAGTACAATTGACAAGTATACAAAACCCACACTTTTTTTAAGATGGCAGCTTAACATATCAAAATGAAAAACAACTATTAGCAGCTATTAATATAGAGAGCATATGACTAGGCCTAAACTCACTGTAAAAAGGGGTAGACTTAATTATTTTTATTCTAATATTTCCTAATAAAACACATAAAGGAAAAGAAAATCAAGGCACATATAAGAAAAAATTATGAAGGAAGGTCAATCTAGCTATATACATATATAAAGAATGTAAAGTAAATCAACTCTAGGTTTGGAGCTCCATCACTCTGGAGTTAGAAGATCCCAGAACTAATTGTACAATAGCATCAATGTTCCACTTATGTTGCATCTGTATTGGTAAATAGTCCAGGGAAAGCTCCAATGAACAAACAAATGTGGTGCTTCTGCCACATAAGTGACACCATTCTTTTACACCAATAGCCATTGGGGTCGCAAGAGCTTAGTAAGAGGTCAGAGGAATGAACAGCAGAGGACTGGAGACTGGAGAGATCGCTATAAATACTAAGTTGCAACTCTTCAAATATAAAGTAGGAGAACCTCTTGTAGTTCACATAAGTATATCCCTGTCTGTATGTAGACAGAATGTTCTTAGGAGCCTCCTGTCATTTGTGGCCTTGGGTAGCAAGAAACAACCCTCCAGCAAATGTTGCTTGACCTGTTTAGACAGTAAAATTAGCATACAAGCATTTAAATCTGCATATTTTTTTCTGCAAAGAGTATAGTTCAGAATCATGCCACTCTAGCAGATCCTATGTCTTCCCCAACCACTGTAGTGTGGCTATCTCCTCCTAAATCATCACCATGTCAGCTTAAAATGCCCTTATGTCTTGCAGTCAGGCATTACTATTAGCTTTTGTGGATGGGCAATTGTATCCCTGAGGCAGGGTATATTTTCACTCAAGCACAGAAACAATTAAGCTGTTGGGACACCTGAAAAGGGTGTAGTCCTCGGAAGTAGCTGACAAGAAGGCCTCATATGGCACTATCTTAGGCGGAGCACACTTTGGGTTTGTATGAGAAAGTCTCCAATATCTTAAGAGTCAGAGCTAGTATCCAATGAATGGATTTCCTCTTCATGGTCCAACATCATACAATACCTACACATCTGTCATGATCAGGAGTTTTCACTCCCACCCTCCCCCGTCTTAATTTAATTTTTCATTATTTTATACTAATACTGCAATAACTGGATTGCAATAATAAAAATAAGCTAGTTACATAATGTATTTAGTATTCTGATGTAAGGCGGCAACCCTCAAACCAATCTATACTTGTGGTTCATGGGGCAAATGCCCCCCTGTTTCCTTTATCAGCCCACTCTTGATAAAGCCCCAAGTGTCTGTCTGTCTGTCTGTCTATCTATCTATCTATCTTCTTTTTCTTACCATACTGTTGAAACCAATGATTTCACTGAATGTATGTTGTGTGGTATTTTCAGGTCTTCAGCTAAATCTTGACATTTGTTATAAATAGTGTATGGTATTTAAATGTTATAGGCATACATATAATCTGTTAGTTATGTGTCAAGAAATAACCTTAACAGGATTAAAATGAATATATAATGCACTTGAAAGTCAGAATCATAAAGAAAACAGGAAACAAATACATGGGCTTTATTCTATAACAACTTGCTACATCACCTGCTGCTTAGTCTGCCATACACACTCATTGTATCTGATAAATGATGTTACTACTCCGAAAGAAGGGGTATATGGTAATGCAAAATATCATAAAAAAAAACTTTTACTATAAGGAAAACATTCTACAGTGAACAAAAGGTCATCTTCTGTATGTATTTACACTTACATTCTCATGGTGTCACCTTAGGAGATAGATTATACACTAAACAAGCTTTTTACTTATCTGTGTCCTCTTTTGTCTTTATAACAAGATGACTTATTTCAGATTTGGGACCCTACTGAAATATATCCCATGAAAGCAGTCAAGTTTCACAATGAATGAACTTAATGACTTCAACAGCAATAACTAGGAACACATTGAATTTATGACTGCTGCTTAAAAAGAATTTGCAAACTTCTTGTCTCTGTTATTAATGTACATTTTATTTAAAACAAAATGAAGAGCCCCCCTTTAAGCCTAGCTAATAGATCCTAGCCCATCAAAACTGCACTGTTCTCTGCTATCATCCATAAAATGTATGTATGCATCAGCATTTCATTTTGTTATGCTGCATATTAAATAGATGTTACCCATCATTTAACAGAAGGCCCTATCTGAAGGTCAACATTTATTTTTAATGCAAAGACATGTTAGTTTCAGGAGAATGTACTGTTATAATTAAGCAGGAAAATAGTTAATGGAAAGGAACAAGATAATTAGTATAATCCTTACAGGGTTATTCACTAAAATCCCAATGGTTTTGTACCGTGCCGGGCAAAACCATTTCCGTGCTGTACGAAAAATCCAAAAAAAATTTTACGCAATTTAACAATGCCCAAATAAATAACATATGACTGTCAGTAAGGTATAAAACCCTCCTGTGCAATCACCTACCATGTGGCACATCGGGAATAGTTAAAACTAGCAACTGGGCAGCCATTATATAGGCATCATCACATGGATCTGTCCCATTTTTGTTATTGTTATCAGGCTTTTTTATCTCTTCATTAGTTGCATTGCACAATCATGGGTTTTTATAAAGCACTTTTGTGGGGCAAAATAATTAGAAGAAAGAAAACTTCTGATTGTAAGGATATTTATTTTATTTAACAAGTATTAGATTTATTGGACACCCCTTACTATTATAAAGGTGAGTGGGTAGATAGGGTTATTTATTTTTAATAGGGGATAGCTAGGATATTGGGAACAACTAGCCACCAAGGAGGGGGAGAAGCGAATAGGTGGAAACTATGGAAGACCGGAGATTCCTCCCCCAAAATATTAATAATAGCAAACCCAATAATAGCATCTCCAATGGGTAGGGTCGAGGGGTAGGACACTATGACCTCCAGTTTTGATATTAGAATATCAAAAGGGGGACATTAGGTTCTTCCACTTGAAGAGTAATAGTAGAGCCACCACAAATGTGTATGGGTCAGGGGGAACAAGGCAACCCCCTTATATTACAACAGCCCACACCCACTGACTAGGGGTGGGGGTTGGGGGGACAAAATGATGTCCCCCTATTTATTTTATTATATAGCCCACACAAGCTGCCACTGTCTGGTGACTTTGCATAATTTTCAAAGACTCCAGATGGTGACATTCCTGCTGTAGGATCCGGTGGCTGGGGAGGCAGGCAAAGTTGAGTTTAACTAACCTGAACCGGTAATCTTCTTACCTGAAACAGTCATCTTCTACTGGATTGTCCTCTTCTGCTCCTGGCACTTAAGTGCCAGGCTCCGATGTCACAGCTGTAATCTTGCATATGCACCAGAGGACAGCCTTAAAGTCTATGGAGGATCCTGCGAGACCGCAGGATTCTTCATAGGTATAGCAAAGTCACTGTAGCTGTCACTGGAGAAGGCTAGGAGATTGACACTTCTTGATGATGGTAACTCCATCCAGTGTCTAGAAGTGTGAGGCATAGGAAAAATAGGAAGACAAAGAACTCCCTACTTTGTCTCACTATATATTTTTTGACTGGGTTGGAATTTCAATTAAATTTATGAAATACTTATTTTTCAGAGTTGGATGACCGTGCTGGTTTAAACCTCTGCTTGTTAGATTGTCCGCCTTTCAATATCCATGCCATTATGTGGAGATTCTACGGAGTTTTGTGCAGGACTGGTCCTTGGTAGGGTAGATCTGGAACTAGAAGGAGTTCCCAAAGTTCTTGTTGCCTCAAGTGTTAGGAGTCAAAATCACAGACGATGTGTCCAAAAAGGGATGAAAGGAAAGGTTTACTATGCCCAGTGCATAATGTCGGGCACTTCTTCCTTTAGTACTTGGCTTTTGGTGCCCCACAATGATTGATGCATGAGGTAGCTGTTTGATTGTCTAATTGAATTAAAATGTATTTGTTCTTCTGAATATCTTGAAAGGATAGTGAAAAGTGGCATACAGCTTTTAACTCCAATACATTGGAGGGTAGTCTGATGTCTTTCTTGGGCCACATTTTGACCTTTGTAATGGGTCCCCATCCTCTGGAGCTATAATTGGTTGTTATCATGATCCAAGGAGGGTACTCCAAATGAATTACTCTTCTCAGATTCTCTTTGTTCCTCTTTCATTTTATTTGTAAAGAAAAAGACTGATTCCAATTTTCCAGAGGTATAGTATCACCTTCTTGTTGTCATCTGTCTGTTAAAAGTGTGACCTTGCTTCAAAACATATCTATCTCTGCTACTAAGTTCATGATCAGTCTGGTTGCTTTTTGATAAGTCCACTAGCCACCCATGTTCTTTAAGAATGTAATAAGACTTGTGGAGGTTGGCTGAGGCCTAAAGGAAGCCCTTGAAACGGGAAATGGTTCCCAAGGATATAAACTCTTGAGTGATTGTAGTCTTTTGTATGTATTGCGATTTGGTAATATGTCTCCCTGAAATTTATTGAGGTCAGATAATCTTCTCAAATTATTGCTTGTAGGATAAAAGCTAAGGACTCGATTATGAATGTTTGTATACTAGGAATTTGTTTATTCTCCAGTTGGTTGGGGTTTTTAAAAAAACCTTTGTGTAGAAACCTGATACTTTTTCTTTCTTTGACATATATTCTATCATGCTTTCTAAGAGTAACTTTGTGGAACACTTTGTCATACCTATTTTACTTGTCCATGTTTTTGGCCTTTGATGCTATGAAGTGAAAATATGTTCAGAGTTCTTGAACGTGATCTGATATCTGGCTTTTAAGACTTTCAGCACCCATTGATCCTTTATGGGCTCTTTTTTTCACTGAACGTTGATTACGTTATTAAAAATATCCCATACAGAGATAATTAAAAATTAATTAGTTACATTGTTGGAGAACGTGTTACAGTTGCAATAGTGGTCATTCAAAAACACATATTCACATGGGTTAATAGCCAGTGTTATGGTTTATATAAAGACATTGCAATTATAAATTGGCAGACATTAGTCAGACAGACAGTGATAACAACAATTTTGCCCTTATGTTTAAATACAGATGAAGTAAGCAAGCAACTTAGGGTATATAAGATAGAAAGCACCTGCATGCAATATACAGGTAACTAGTTCAGAGCAGGGGAGGAGTAATAAATCACAAACAATAAATAATAAACAATATTGTGCTGCTTAGGAAGTAGTTGTTGTGTAATGAGAAAATGTAATGAGGTCAGGTTGGCTAGCCTGGAAAGACCTCTGGCAGTGGGATAGCAAACTTATGGTTGTGCATTCCTGCATGAAGGATACCCAAGGTTCCTAGATTATGGTTGTGGGTGTAGATTGGGGCTGAACCTTCATAATAATATTTAATAAAGATAATATGCATGCCTAGTACTTTTGGATAATTGTGCATTACCACGATATGTGTGTGGATGAACTGGTAGGTTGGTGGTATCTCCAGTATGTGTTTGTAAAAGTGGGGAAAATATTGTGCAATTGGGTAGGAGAGCAGTGCCATTTGGAAATTCGTTTTGTGATTACGTTCCTGTGTAGCCACTTTGTGGGAGGAGCTATGTATAAAAAGGAAGATTTTCTTCCATTCCTCAGATATAGAAATCTGTAATTCTGGTGACCATTTTACAGCAAATTTTGGTGGAGTATTTGTAAGAGTGTGTTGCAATAGGTTGTAGAAAATAGAGAGATGTTTTTTTATAGATGTTCAGTTAGCAGTTAGAATTTTGCAAGTTTGAGATTGCCTGTGAGTAGTTGAGGTGTGGCATTTAGGAAGTGTGACATTTGACTGTGTCAAAATGTGTGCAGCAATGTAAAGTTTTCATTAGGAAATATGGAAATCAATGGTTTGATCCCAGAGTCAGATAGCAAAGTTTCAAGTGTAAGATATGGTATTGGGTGGTATGTTTTGTAAGTTTGGCCACTTTCTCCAGGTGCAAACAGCAAGTTTTTTGTTAATGGACATAGGGGGGAGGTATGTGGGAGATATCTAGAAGATGCCCAAGTTGAGCCCATAATTCTTGGATGATGTGGGCTTTTGAAGATGGGAATCCCCGATTTGTGCTATGGAATCGTGTGTATGGGCACTCGGAAAAGCATGCACTCTAGGTCTACCCAGTGGTGTATCTTCAGTGAGGCAAACAAGGCACTCGCCTTGGGCGGCACATTCCAAGGGGCGGCAAAAAACAGGGGTGACAAGCTGCCATTCTCACTAAGGGAAAGGGAGTGAGACTGGGAGAAATTGCAGCAGGATAAGCTGTCTCTCTCCTAGAAGGCAGCAGTCAGTCAGCATTATAAGCCAGGGCCGCCACCAGAAATTTTGGGGCCCCTAACTCAGCTCAGGGTCTGGGCCCCCTGGGGCCCGCCTCCAAATACCGCCCAGTGGGTCCACACACAGACACGGACACAGATACATACTAACAGACACTCATACTGAAACAGACATACACGCATACAGGCATACATACTGACACACACATACTGAGACATACACACAGGCATACATAGTGACAGACAGACACATACTAACATACATACAGACACACATGCATGAGAACATAAAAACACATACATACATACATACATACAGACACCGACATGCATACATACATACACACACACACATTCATACATACAGACACTGACATCCATACATTCATACACAGACATACATTCATAATGGCATACAGACATACATACATACAGACTGACATACATGCATATATACAGACATACATGCATACAGACATCCATACAGACATACACACAGACCTACGTTCATAATGATATGCAGACATACATTCATACTGACATACAGACATACATATATAATGACATACAGACATACATATATACATATATAATGACATACAGACATACATATATACATACATAGACATACATACAGACATGCATGCATACATACAGACATACACAAACATACATTTTTTTATTTTTTTTGTTTATTTGCTCTTTTTAAATGTAATTTATTTCTCCATTTTTTTATTTAAGTGGTTTGATTTGTCTTTTACTGTATGTTTCTAGGATGTTTAATTTTTTTTTGTTCCAATTCTTTTTGTAATTTGTTTAATTACATGGGAGTTGTTTTGTTAAAATGAGAAGTATGGAGTAAAGGTTTATACAGTAATAGAGAAGCCAGGTCCAACAAAACGGTGGGAGACTTATTTATAGAAAATGCTCATATCTATATATACAAAGACTATGTGGCCATTTTCTATAAATAAAAGGCTCCCATCTATATATATACATAGATAGTGATGTATCGAACTGTCCGCCGGCGAACAGTTCCCGGCGAACTTAGCGGGCGAACACATGGGCGGTTCGATCCGCCCCCTATTCGTCAGCATTGGCCAAACTTTGACCCTGTGCCTCTCGGTCAGCAGACACATTACAGCCAATCAGCAGCACTCCCTCCCTTCCACACCCTCCAACCTTCCTCCCAGCATCCATTTTCGATTCATTCTGAAGCTGCATGCTTAGTGAGAGGAGGGAAAGTTTAGCTGCTGCTGATTAGATAGGGAAATTGATAGCTAGGCTAGGGTATTCAGTGTCCACTACAATCCTGAAGGACTCATCTGATCTCTGCTGTAAGGACAGCACCCCAAAAAGCCCTTTTTAGGGCTAGAACATCAGGCTGCTTTTTTTTTCTGTGTAATGTAATTGCAGGTGCCTGCCTGCCAGCTTCTGTGTGAGGTTCACAGTGGATACTGTGCCCACTTGCCCAGTGCCACCACTCATATCTGTTTTTACAATAGCTTAAGCTTTAGATTTCAAAAAAATATTTTTTTTTTCACTGTAATAGAAGAGCAATTGCCTGCCTGCCAGCTTCTGTGTGAGGTTCACAGTGGATACTGTGCCCTCTTGCCCAGTGCCACCACTCATATCTGTTTTTACAATAGCTTAAGCTTTAGATTTAATTATTTTTTTTTCACTGTAATAGAAGAGCAGTTGCCTGCCTGCCAGCTTCTGTGTCAGGCTGGATGCCTTGCCCATTTGCACAGTCAGTGCCACCACTCATATCTGTTTTTGCAATAGCTTAAGCTTTAGATTTAAAAAAAAAAAAATTTTCCACTGTAATAGAAGCGCAGTTGCCTGCCTGCCAGCTTCTGTGTGAGGTTCACAGTGGATACTGTGCCCTCTTGCCCAGTGCAACCACTCATATCTGTTTTTACAATAGCTTAAGCTTTAGATTTAAAAAAAAAAATATTTTTTTTCACTGTAATAGAAGAGCAGTTAGTTGTCTGCAAGCGTCTGGGTGTCAGGCCTTGTGTGCTCTGCAGACCTGTGCCAGCGTACTTTGACAGTTGCCACTCATATCTGGTGTCTCTGTAGCGTGCTTTTACAAAGAAAAAAGGTTTCCAGTGTAAGCTAATAGCAGCCAGTCAGTGTCCTTCAAGCGGCTCTGTCAGGCCTACAGTGTGTGCTCTCCAGAACTGTTCCAGTGCACATTGCCAATCATATCTGGTGTCTCTATAGCGTGCTTTTACAAAGAAAAAAGGTTTCTATTGTAAGCTAATAGCAGCCAGTCAGTGTCCTTCAAGCGGCTCTGTCAGGCCTTCAGTGTGTGCTCTCCAGAACTGTTCCAGTGCACATTGCCAATCATATCTGGTGTCTCTATAGCGTGCTTTTAGAAAGAAAAAAGGTTTCCATTGTAAGCTAATAGCAGCCAGTCAGTGTCCTTCAAGTGGCTCTGTCAGTCCTTCCTTCAGCGTGTGCTCTCCAGAACTGTTCCAGTGCACATTGCCAATCATATCTGGTGTCTCTATAGCGTGCTTTTACAAAGAAAAAAGGTTTCTATTGTAAGCTAATAGCAGCCAGTCAGTGTCCTTCAAGCGGCTCTGTCAGGCCTACAGTGTGTGCTCTCCAGAACTGTTCCAGTGCACATTGCCAATCATATCTGGTGTCTCTAAAGCGTGCTTTTACAAAGAAAAAAGGTTTCCATTGTAAGCTAATAGCAGCCAGTCAGTGTCCTTCAAGCGGCTCTGTCAGGCCTACAGTGTGTGCTCTCCAGAACTGTTCCAGTGCACATTGCCAATCATATCTGGTGTCTCTATAGCGTGCTTTTACAAAGAAAAAAGGTTTCCATTGTAAGCTAATAGCAGCCAGTCAGTGTCCTTCAAGCGGCTCTGTCAGTCCTTCCTTCAGTGTGTGCTCTCCAGAACTGTTACAGTGCACATTGCCAATCATATCTGGTGTCTCTATAGCGTGCTTTTACAAAGAAAAAAGGTTTCCATTGTAAGCTAATAGCAGCCACGCCACCTGTACTCGATTGTGCAAAAGGAAGCCATGGCATGTCTGGCACACAATGTTGGGGCAAGGGTCCATCTGACCACTGATACCTGGTCTGCAAAGCATGGTCAGGGCAGGTATATCACCTACACTGCGCATTGGGTAAACCTGCTGACGGCTGACAAGCATGGAATGCGTGGCATTGCAGAGGAGTTGGTGACACCGCCACGACTTGCAGGCAGTCCTGCTGCCACCTCCTCTACTCCTCCTACTCCATCCTCTTCCATAACCTCCTCGGCTGAGTCCTCTTGTGCTGCTGCGTCTTGCTCCACATCAACGGCACCCCCCCAGCTCCCCAGGTACTATTCCACATCCCAGATACGGCAGTGTCACGCCGTCTTGGGTTTGACTTGCTTGAAAGCAGAGAGTCACACGGGACAAGCACTCCTGTCCGCCCTGAATGCACAGGTGGAAAAGTGGCTGACTCCGCAGCAACTGGATATCGGCAAAGTGGTGAGTGACAACGGAAAAAATTTGATAGCGGCATTGAAGTTGGGCAAGTTGACACATGTGCCGTGCATGGCACATGTGTGTAATCTGATCGTACAACGCTTTGTGCATAAGTACACAGGCTTACAGGACATCCTGAAGCAGGCCAGGAAGGTGTGTGGCCATTTCAGGCGTTCCTACACGGCCATGGCTCACTTTGCCGATATCCAGCGGCGAAACAACATGCCAGTGAGGCGCTTGATTTGCGACAGCCCTACACGTTGGAATTCAACACTCCTAATGTTCGACCGCCTGCTTCAACAAGAAAAAGCTGTTAATGAATATTTGTATGACCGGGGTGCTAGGATAGCCTCTGGGGAGCTGGGAATTTTTTTGAGACGTTACTGGACGCTCATGCACAATGCCTGTAGGCTCATGCGTCCTTTTGAGGAGGTGACAAACCTAGTCAGTCGCACCGAAGGCACCATCAGCGACAGTATACCATTTGTTTTCTTCCTGGAGCTTGCCCTGCGAAGAGTGCTGGATCAGGCCGTAGATGAGCGTGAAGAGGAAGAGGAAGAGTTGTGGTCACCATCACCACCAGAAACAGCCTTATCAGCATCGCTTGCTGGACCTGCGGCAACGCTGGAATAGGATTGTGAGGAAGAGGAGTCAGAGGAGGAATGTGGCTTTGAGGAGGAGGAGGAGCAAGACCAAACACAACAGGCATCCCAGGGGGCTCGTTGTCACCTATCTGGTACCCGTGGTGTTGTACGTGGCTGGGGGGAAGAACATACCTTCAATGACATCAGTGAGGAGGAGGAACAGGAAGTGAGTAGCTCGGCATCTAACCTTGTGCAAATGGGGTCTTTCATGCTGTCCTGCCTGTTGAGGGACCCTCGTATAAAAAGGCTGAAGGAGAACGACCTGTACTGGGTGTCCACGCTACTAGACCCCCGGTATAAGCAGAAAGTGGCGGAAATGTTACCGAATTACAACAAGTCGGAAAGGATGCAGCATTTGCAAAATAAATTAAAAAGTATGCTTTACACAGCGTATAAGGGTGATGTCACAGCACAACGGGAATCTAACAGGGGGAGAGGTGGAAGTCATCCTCCTCCTCCTCCTCCCACGACCACGCTGGCAAGGACAGGACGCTTTAAAGACGTGTTGTTGATGGAGGACATGCGGACCTTTTTAAGTCCTACGCATCGCCACAGCCCTTCGGGATCCACCCTCAGAGAGCGACTCGACCGACAGGTAGCAGACTACCTCGCCTTAACTGCAGATATCGACACTCTGAGGAGCGATGAACCCCTTGACTACTGGGTGTGCAGGCTTGACCTGTGGCCTGAGCTATCCCAATTTGCGATAGAACTTCTGGCCTGCCCCGCTTCAAGTGTCCTGTCAGAAAGGACCTTCAGTGCAGCAGGAGGTATTGTCACTGAGAAGAGAAGTTGCCTAGGTCAAAAAAGTCTAGATTTCCTCACCTTTATTAAGATGAATGAGGGATGGATCCCGAAGGGACTGACACTGGGCGATACATTCGATTAAAAAAGGCCTGATGAGATGAGCTGCCTTGGGCTAAAAATGGTCCACACGCTGCTGTATTTTAGCTCTGAATGACGTTTGACTTGCGTGACTTATCCGCCACCAACTAGGGTTCAAGCCGCCATGTTTTAGGGCACTTTCTGCCTGTGAAACAAACATCAATTTTTATGGCCGCTGCTACAGCAGCGGCTGCAACAATACCAAATTTTTCAGGCATGTATACATGCCTAATTTTTAGGCCCACTGGTGCAGCACTGTGGCTTCAAAAACCAAACTAAAAAAATCCTCCAAGATGGCACCAACCTTGGCCTAAAAAGGGGAGGTGATTCCACAATTAAAAATCGCTGCCATATACACGTCCAGTGATAGGAGACGCGGAAGGTATTAAACTGATATGAACATTTACTAAACTCACCACTCCGAGTGCTGTTATTTATTTAAATTTTTTTGTGTGAGGCTTTACAGGACAGAGTACTTCTCCATGGGACATGTTAACTCGCGGGCAGCTGGCTCATCAAGGAACCAGAGCAGCTTTAACGAGCAGCTTGAACGGTGTCCCAATAGCTTGCATTTAAAAACCTGTTAAATGTTATAATAACGTCAGATTGCTTTGCAGCAGGATATCCTTCCAGAAGAGATGTATTTGACAAAATGTTGTAATACCTTTAGTAAAAATTAGAGAAAAAATAAATCTCAAGCAGGGTACAAATGGCTAATTAAAGCTAAGGATTTCAGGATTAACCATGTTTTAGAGAAGGAGATCCAACAAAAAAAAACAAAAAAAAAAACACCTTGTTCGATTCTTCGATTCTAGAAACCTGGTGTGTATGGTAATCTGACCCAAGTCAATGAGGCAAAACTGCAGATGGAGGAAACATGCAAACTCACAGGTTATAGTAGCACCACCACTCAAAAAACACTGAATAAACAGACGCAGAACTGTAGCCGTCTCTATATTTTAAAGTAAATTAAGTCATACAATTCAATCACCACCCTCATTTTCTAAAAGGGGAAAAATTACTATGGGTCACTTTACCACCAGTGAAGTTCAGCCCACCCCTGGCTCCAACCAAGTGACTGAAATCCTCCAAGATGGCACCAATATACCAGTGGTCTAAGCATCTTCCCACCTTGGCCTAAAAAGGGGAGGTGATTCCACAATTAAAAATCGCTGCCATATACACGTCCACTGATAGGAGACATGGAAGGTATTAAACTGATATGAACATTTACTAAACTCACCACTCCGAGTGCTGTTATTTATTTAAATTTTTTGGGGTGAGGCTTTACAGGACAGAGTGCTTCTCCACGGGACATGTTAACTCGCGGGCAGCTGGCTCATCAAGGAACCAGAGCAGCTTTAACGAGCAGCTTGAACGGTGTCCCAATAGCTTGCATTTAAAAACCAAAAAACATTTTTCACTGTTATAGATTGAATAGCAGTTAGTTGTCTCCAAGCGTCTGTGTGTCAGGCCTGCTCATCTGCCCACAGTCAGGTGTCTGTCAAGGACATGTTTGAGCGTAAGAAGCCAATGTCAAAAAGTCACCCCCTTGCCCGGCGTCTGACAGCTGGCTTGTCTGTACTATTACCCCGCCAGCTTTTACCATACAAGCTGGTGGAGTCTGAGGCGTTCCAAAAATTTGTAGCTATTGGGACACCGCAGTGGAAGGTACCCGGCCGAAATTTCTTTCACAAAAGAACAAATTTGTTGGTGGCATTGAAGTTGGGCAAGTTGACACATGTGCCGTGCATGGCACATGTGTGTAATCTGATCGTACAACGCTTTGTGCATAAGTACACAAGCGTACAGGACGTCCTTCTTGTCTCTGTACTTAACTGCCAACAGCTCCTCTTGGCGCCGAGCTGAGGTCTCCTCCCTTCGTAGCCGGGTGCGTGCAAGTTGTCCTGGGAAACCTGTGCTGTTCTTTTTAATTGTGCCGCAAGCTACTGTATCAAAACAGTACAGTAGCTTGAACAAAGGGACACTTGTTTAAAAATTGTCAGTATACAAGTGGTAACCTTTGTTCATCAGGGGGAATATCAGGTCCCAGACAATCTTGCCACTGGTTCCCATATGTTCTGGGCAACCTGGAGGGTCAAGGTGGCTATCCTTTCCCTCGTACACCCGGAAGGCCTGAGTATACCCAGTCTCGCTATCACAGAGCTTATACATCTTTACACCATACCTAGAGCGCTTGGAAGGAACATAATGCTTGAATCCCAGCCTTCCCTTATACTTCATCAGGGATTCATCCACGCATATATTCCTTCCAGGTGTATAAACCTCTGCAAACCTGGCAGCAAAGTGGGTAATCAGGGGGCGGATTTTATACAGCCTGTCAAACTGGGGATGCTCCCTAGGGGGACACAGGCTGTTGTCGCTGAAGTGCATGAAATGCAGAATCATTTCATACCTCTTCCTCGACATACATTGGGAGTAAATGGGGGTAGAGCAGATGGGCTACTGCTCCAGTAGGAGTGGATGGAGGGCTTCTTTATGATGCCCATCAGCATAGTCAATGCCCAGAATTTTTTAAATTCTGGCACAGTTTGTATATTTGCCAATCAAAAGTCCGGATTTGTAGCTCAGAATTGATGGGCATATAAATTAGTTTGGGCGACAATGTTCACCAATACAGGGATCCTTAGGACAGGTGTCAATCCATATCTGCCAAGTGACCCTATGTAGGGGGAACAGTCTCTATTCTGCTCTGTGTCAGTGTGTATCATGGATCCTTAGGATAGGTGTCAATCCATATCTGCCAAGTGACCCTATGTAGGGGGAACAGTACCTATTCGTCTCTGTGTCAGTGTGTATCAGGGGTTTTGAGGACAGGTGTCAATCCATATCTGCCAAGTGACCCTATGTAGGGGGAACAGTCCCTATTCTGCTCTGTGTCAGTGTGTATCATGGATCCTTAGGACAGGTGTCAATCCATATCTTCCAAGTGACCCTATGTAGGGGGAACAGTCTCTATTCTGCTCTGTGTCAGTGTGTATCAGGGGTTTTGAGGACAGGTGTCACTCCATACCTGCCAAGTGACCCTATGTAAGGGGAACAGTCCCTATTCTGCTCTGTGTCAGTGTGTATCAGGGGTTTTGAGGACAGGTGTCAATCCATATCTTCCAAGTGACCCTATGTAGGGGGAACAGTCTCTATTCTGCTCTGTGTGAGGAGGAGGAACGGGAAATAAGTAGCTCGGCATCCAACCTTGTGCAAATGGGGTCTTTCATGCTGTCGTGCCTGTTGAGGGACCCTCGTATAAAAAGGCTGAAGGAGAACGACCTGTTCTGGGTGTCCACGCTACTAGACCCCCGGTATAAGCAGACAGTGGCAGAAATGTTACCGAATTACAAGTCGGAAAGGATGCAGCATTTGCAAAATAAATTAAAAAGTATGCTTTACACAGCGTATAAGGGTGATGTCACAGCACAACGGGAATCTAACAGGGGAAGAGGTGAAAGTGATCCTCCTCCTCCTGCTCCCACGACCACGCCATATCTGCCAAGTGACCCTATGTAGGGGGAACAGTCTCTATTCTGCTCTGTGTCAGTGTGTATCAGGGATCCTTAGGACAGGTGTCAATCCATACCTGCCAAGTGACCCTATGTAGGGGGAACAGTCCCTATTCTGCTCTGTGTCAGTGTGTATCATGGATCCTTAGGATAGGTGTCAATCCATACCTGCCAAGTGACCCTATGTAGGGGGAACAGTCCCTATTCTGCTCTGTGTCAGTGTGTATCATGGATCCTTAGGATAGGTGTCAATCCATATCTGCCAAGTGACCCTATGAAGGGGGAACAGTCCCTATTCTGCTCTGTGTCAGTGTGTATCAGGAGTTTTGAGGACAGGTGTCAATCCATATCTGCCAAGTGACCCTATGTAGGGGGAACAGTCTCTATTCTGCTCTGTGTCAGTGTGTATCAGGGATCCTTAGGACAGGTGTCAATCCATATATTCCAAGTGACCCTATGTAGGGGCGACAGTCTCTATTCTGCTCTGTGTCAGTGTGTATCATGAATCCTTTGGATAGGTGTCAATCCATACCTGCCAAGTGACCCTATGTAGGGGGAACAGTCCCTATTCTGCTCTGTGTCAGTGTGTATCATGGATCCTTAGGATAGGTGTCAATCCATACCTGCCAAGTGACCCTATGTAGGGGGAACAGTCCCTATTCTGCTCTGTGTCAGTGTGTATCATGGATCCTTAGGATAGGTGTCAATCCATATCTGCCAAGTGACCCTATGTAGGGGGAACAGTCCCTATTCTGCTCTGTGTCAGTGTGTATCAGGAGTTTTGAGGACAGGTGTCAATCCATATCTTCCAAGTGACCCTATGTAGGGGGGGCAGTCTCTATTCTGCTCTGTGTCAGTGTGTATCATGGATCCTTTGGATAGGTGTCAATCCATACCTGCCAAGTGACCCTATGTAGGGGGGGGGGGCAGTCTCTATTCTGCTCTGTGTCAGTGTGTATCATGGATCCTTTGGATAGGTGTCAATCCATACCTGCCAAGTGACCCTATGTAGGGGGAACAGTCCCTATTCTGCTCTGTGTCAGTGTGTATCATGGATCCTTAGGATAGGTATCAATCCATACCTGCCAAGTGACCCTATGTAGGGGGAACTTTCCCTATTCTGCTCTGTGTCAGTGTGTATCATGGATCCTTAGGATAGGTGTCAATCCATATCTGCCAAGTGACCCTAAGAAGGGGGAACAGTCCCTATTCTGCTCTGTGTCAGTGTGTATCAGGAGTTTTGAGGACAGGTGTCAATCCATATCTGCCAAGTGACCCTATGTAAGGGGAACAGTCTCTATTCTGCTCTGTGTGAGGAGGAGGAACGGGAAATGAGTAGCTCGGCATCCAACCTTGTGCAAATGGGGTCTTTCATGCTGTCGTGCCAGTTGAGGGACCCTCGTATAAAAAGGCTGAAGGAGAACAACCTGTGCTGGGTGTCCACGCTACTAGACCCCCGGTCTCTAATCTGCTCTGTGTCAGTGTGTATCATGGTCTCTGAGGACAGGTGTCAATCCATATCTGCCAATTGACCCTATGTAGGGGGAACAGTCTCTATTCTGCTCTGTGTCAGTGTGTATGTATCAGGGATCATTAGGATAGGTGTTAATCCATATCTGCCAAGTGACCCTATGTAGGGGTAACAGTCTCTATTCTGCTCTGTGTCAGTGTGTATCAGGGGTTTTGAGGACAGGTGTCAATCCATATCTGCCAAGTGACCCTATGTAGGGGGAACAGTCTCTATTCTGCTCTGTGTGAGGAGGAGGAACGGGAAATGAGTAGCTCGGCATCCAACCTTGTGCAAATGGGGTCTTTCATGCTGTCGTGCCTGTTGAGGGACCCTCGTATAAAAAGGCGGAAGGAGAACGACCTGTTCTGGGTGTCCACGCTACTAGACCTCCGGTATAAGCAGACAGTGGCAGAAATGTTACCGAATTACAAGTCGGAAAGGATGCAGCATTTGCAAAATAAATTAAAAAGTATGCTTTACACAGCGTATAAGGGTGATGTCACAGCACAACGGGAATCTAAGAGGGGAAGAGGTGAAAGTGATCCTCCTCCTCCTGCTCCCATGACCACGCCATATCTGCCAAGTGACCCTATGTAGGGGGAACCGTCCCTATTCTGCTCTGTGTCCGTGTGCATCAGGGTCTCTGAGGACAGGTGTCAATCCGTATGTCAAGGTGTCAATATGTCATATGTCAGGTGTCAATCCATATCCATTGTGATTTCCATTGTGATTTCTGCCCTTTATGGATTAAAACCAGACTCTGCATCAACTGCGTAATTTTCCATGGGAGTTTTGCCATGGATCCCCCTCCGGCATGCCACAGTCCAGGTGTTAGTCGCCTTGAAACAACGTTTCCATCACTTTTGTGGCCAGAAAGAGTCCCTGTTGGTTTTAAAATGTGCCTGCCCATTGAAGTCAGTCGCGCGGTTCGCGAACATTTGAGGAAGTTCGCGTTCGCCGTTCGCGAACCGAAAATTTCGGGTTCGCGACAACACTATACATAGACTATACAGCGTGAATAATGTCACACTCCTACCTATACACACACAATATATGGCTCCCTCAATGAGTAAAACGCCCCTATTTATATGCATGCAGTCTATATGGCTCCCTCAATGAGTAAAATGCCTCTATTTATATGCATGCAGTCTATATGGCTCCCTCAATGAGTAAAATGCCTCTATTTATATACATGCAGTCTATATGGCTCCCTCAATGAGTAAAATGCCTCTATTTATATACATGCAGTCTATATGGCTCCCTCAATAAGTAAAATGCCCCTATTTATATACATGCAGTCTATATGGCTCCCTCAATATGTAAAATGCCCCAATCTATATACATACAGTCTGTATGGCTGTGTATAATGTCACACTCCTACCTATACACATAATTGATGGCTCTCTCAATAAGTAAAATTCCCCTATTTATATATATGCAGTCTATATGGCGTTCTCTAAGTAAATTGCCTCAATCTATATACATACAGTCTATATGGCTGTGTATAATGTCACACTCCTATCTATATACTCACAGACTATATGGCTGTTCTCTATACATGGCTTTTATTGTCTATGGCTGAATTATGTAATTCAGTTAGGTAATAAAGCTTGCACTTTAATGTATTTCAGTTATAGTGCAATTTTTATTAGTTATCTTACTTACATTAGAATGCAAGCTTTATTATCTATCTGAATTACATAAGAAGGTGAGTTTTATTGTCCAAAATAGATGCTGCCTCTCCTAAAGAGGCATACTTAAAGGACCACTATAGGCACCCAGACCACTTCAGCTCAATGAAGTGGTCTGAGTGCAAGGTCCCTCTAGTTTTAACCCTGCAGCTGAAAACATTTTAATTAATCGAGCCTCTACTGGCTGTCTCACTGACAGCTGCTAGAGGCCCTTCCGCAATTCTCACTGTGAAAATCACAGTGACAAGACGCTGGACGTCCATAGGAAAGCATTTAGTAATGCTTTCCAATGGGCGGTTTGAATGCGCGCGCTGCTCTTGCCGCACATGCGCATTCGGAGCTGACGTTGGCAGGGGAGGAGAGGTCACCAGCGCCGAGAAAGGTAAGTGGCTGAATGGGTTTTAAACCCTTCAACCAAGCGGAAGGGGTGCCCTGAGGGGGGGGGGGAGGGACCTAATGACCCTATAGTGCCAGGAAAACAAGTTTATTTTCCTGGCACTATAGTGGTCCTTTTAGAGTTCTGTCATTTTTTGTCGGTAACATTGCTCCTGGAAATTGATATGTTCTGAGAGCTAGACTTCTACTTTTCCATGTCCAACCTGAATAACTTGAGTAAGCTGCTTCATACACCTTTGTTTGTAAAATCATTGAAATGTGTAGGAGTCAAGTGTTTTCTGTTTTAATTTCTTCTAAATGTTGGTCTGTGATAACCGTATCCTATACCGGTATTGTAAATAAACTGAATAATTGCATTATTGCACTAAGGATTCTGAATGGTCTGATACTGGAGGATATCCAGTAGGGTGACACCATGAGTTACAGCATAGAGTGACCCCCACCTGCCTCCACAACTTCAACTTACTACTGAGCTGTCTGCCACCCTCCCCTTGGACCTGAGAAAATAAACTTGTCAAAAATTATATTAAAAAAATGGCCATTCATATGGAATGTAGCTGCCTACAATTATACAGAATTGTATTTTAAGTCATACTATAGTCACCAAAACAACTTCAGCTTAATTAAGCCGTTTTAGTGTATAGATATTGCCTTTGAAGTCTCACTGCTCAATTTTCTGCCATTCAGGAGTTAAATTACTTGTGTTACTGTTCATGCAGCCCTAGCCACATCCCCTGGCTGTGACTGACACAGCCTGCATGAAAACAAAATGGTTTAATTTTCAATCAGATGTAACTTACTTTAAAAACTTCTATCTCCTGTTCTGTAAATAGAACTTTAATTATATACAGGAAGCCCCTGCAGGGTCTAGCAAGCTATTAACAGAGGAGGAGATACACAATTCTAATTTCAACAGAATTTGCAATAAAGGAAGTATAAACAATAAATGATTCTTTACCAGAAGTGTTTGGGAAGGCTGTGCAAGTCGCATGTGTTTAGGAAGGCTGTGCAAGTCACATGTCTTTGGGAAGGCTGGGTGATTTAACTCCAAAGTGGCAGTGAATTGAGCAGTGGGACTACAGAGGCATGACCTATATACCAAAACTGCTCAATTAAGCTAAATATGTTTTAGTTACTATAGTGTCCCTTTAAGCATTTCAGGATGCTACTGCAAATAATCCAATAGTGTTTTCAGTACCAAACAGGGGATCTGGCAAAAAATAAAAATAACATCTATGCAGAATGAAAAATAGCATTGAGCAAAAGGGAAGAAAAGTATGAGTTTATAGGCCAAGTATTATTTTGAATTTCTTTAACAGATCTTAATGCCATTAAAAGGGGTCAATAGAGTAATGTGTTAAACAACTATCAGATATGTATTTAGGATTCTAAATATAATAAAATATTCAAAGTATTAAATGGGTACTACTGAAACTAAGACTTAATTACAATTGAATATTCTATAGTAGTTTAAAAGATCAATGCTCTCCGGTTGTTGAGATACTTGGGGGCAACAGACGTTTTAAAGTGTTATTATTTTCATTGACACAAGTAAAACGTGTCTTTCAGCCTAACAGAGAGAGAAATGCACTGAATGTTGCAAAGATTGAAAGAGGCAAAATGTGCTGAAAATGCATCTGAACACTTTGTGTAATTCATTTAGTGGATTGAAGAACAATTGAAAATTCTATACTAATTCACACTAAGAGATTGATTTCTGTCTAATGCTGACTGTGCCTTGTCTTGTGTCAAAGGTGGGCAAGGTTTCTAGTAGTACTGAATGACTTTGATTACACTCATATAATTAAAGATTGCTTATTTGCATTTGAAATGAGGTAGGTAAAAAGCAGGACATTATTGGAAAGGATGTAAACACTGTGTTATCAGATTTTCTCCCCTTACCAACATCAGAGAATACTGTAATCAAGCTGGGTCTTCTCACTTCAGATTGTTTTCTAACAAATAATACACACATTATTCACAAAACTAGAATTTGGGGAGAGCTAAAAAGGAATTGCAAAAAATGTAGAAAAAATATTACCGACTGAGAGAATTTTTAAAATAGGCTATTTGACTTAAAGTTTAAATTTACCATGTATTATATAACTCAATCAAGTGTTTTAACATTTTCAACAATGGAGCAGGGGGTGGGGGGGGAGATGATGGAGGCAGAGGGTCAATATAGCATTAGGATAACGGTTTTGTATACCTAGCTATAGTGTCCCTTAAAATGTGAAAGTGCAACTTTATTTAGCTCTTGAGAAAGGCGGTTAGTCCGCCGAAACGTGCGTCGGGCTTTTTCCCAATGTAATTGTTGACTTTACTATACCTTTAGTGGACTCTTCGTTTGTATTGCAATTATCACTTTTAGCATTAACTTTGTCTAAGTTTAAACTGCTACATCTAATAGTGATTTGTACTGTAATTATCACTTTTAGCAATAACTTTGTCTAAGTTCTAACTGCTACATCTAATAGTGATTGATACATACTATCCTTACTTTAACCTTGCAGCTAACAGGCAAGATTTATCTATGAGTTCCTAGGGCTTTCTCCCGATGTAATTGCTGACTTTATTATACCTTTAGTGGACTCTTAAGTGTGTTACAGCAACTTTGGGGCGACCGGGTTTGGTTAAATACGCTGGGGTGTTTGAGTTTGTAGTATGGAGCTATTGTCAGGTTGATTTATCCAGCTCTTGTGTATCTGGATTCACTTTATACTAATTCCTGCTTTACATTTCCCTCTCTAACTACATGATCTCCCCTATCCTTTCGATTTCCACTTTGTGCTTGTAACTTTGTACCCTCTGATCCCCTGCAAGGTTTAGTTTGTATTGCAATTATCACTTTTAGCATTAACTCTGTCTAAGTTTAAACTGCTACATCTAATAGTGATTTGTACTGTAATCATTACTTTTAGCACTTTGTCTAAGTTTCAACTGCTCCATTTAATAGTGATTGATACATAATATCCTTTTCTTTAACCTTGCAGCTAACAGGCAAGATTTATCTATGAGTTCCTAGGCTTTTTGGTTTTCATTTAATTATTCTTAATAAAATTTATTTTCTATAGATGTTTACTTTGGGGGTGGTCTGAAGGACAGCAGCCCGTTTCGATACAAGGTGGTCTCTCCTTCACTTTCTGTTTTTCGTATATTTTCTAGAAATACTTTTATAATGATTTTATATATTTTGTAATAAATTCCCTTATTTTATTCAATCCACTGTATCCTGCACAAGTGATTCCAGGGAAGGGGCAGTGTCACCCCACAAATTGACACGACCTATATACTTAGAGCCAGTTATCAAAAGGCTCTAAACAAGGTGAGCACTTTAATCTAATTTTATCTATATGAAATTATTATCAAAGATGCTACACTTAGTTTGAAAAATCTGCGTCTTTTATATACGCTGTGGAGAGGAACATACACACTTTGCTTTGGAGAGAGGGGTCGTGTGATCTACCCTAAAAGACACAGATGCTTGGAAGTTTAGAGCCTAATTAACTTGAAAAGGCTCTAAAAGTGTAGACACATCTGTTACTCACTTAACCCTTTACTATATTTAACATACTGCACAATTATCTGTATACATTTCTGTTTTCTTTTGTAGGTACATTACATTGGAGAATATAAAGGATAATTGTCTTTGAATCACAGTAGTGATGTCGCGAACATAACATTTTCAGTTCGCGGACCGCGAACGCGAATGTTGGCGAACCGGGTGAACCACCATAGACTTCAATAGGCAGGCTAATTTTAAAACCCACAGGGACTCTTTCTGGCCGCAATAGTGATTGAAGGGGGGGGGGACCTACTCTCCTTCCCCCCCTGGCCCCTACCCCATGGGCGGCGGGTGGGGGCCATAAAGATAATGAGGGGGGGCGACCTACTGTCCTTGACCCCAGGCCCCCACCCCTGAGCGGCAGGTGGGAGCCCTAAATACTAATAATGGGGGACCTAATGTCCTCCCCCTTTGGCCCCTACCTTATATAACAATGTTTTGCATTTAGTGAATATTCCCCTATATAACAATGTTTGGCATTTAGTGAATATAGGGGAATATTCACTAAATGCCAAACATTGTTATATAGGGGAATATTCACTAAATGCCAAACCTTGTTATACAAGGGAATATTCACTAAATACCAAACATTGTTATACAGGGGGATATTCACTAAATGCAAAACAGTGTTATATAGGGGAATATTCACTAAATGTCAAACATTGTTATACAGGGGGATATTCACTAAATGCAAAACATTGTTATATAGGGGAATATTCACTAAATGCCAAACATAACAATGTTTGGCATTTAGTGAATATTCCCCTATATACCAATGTTTGGAATTTAGTGAATATTCCCTATATACCAATGTTTTGCATTTAGAATTAAAAAAAAATAAAAATAATAATAATAAAAAAAAATAGAAAAAATTATTGCAGCTTCCGAATGTGTAACGGATCGCCTGGCACCCCGACTGGGTACCTCCATTAATGGATGCTCCTAGCGCTTCCTGAGGACTCCAAGCACTCTGGCAGACACCACAATCACCGAATCAGAGAAGCATATGAATCCTCTCAAGCCTCTGAATGCTGTAGACAGTTGAATAGGAACCATACGAATAGGTTTGCACTCCTAGCAGTCAAACTGGAACAGCATGCAATAAATCCTCCCCCAATAATGAGACGACACTTCACTTTGAGGGTTAAACAGGAACTCTGGACTGGCACATCCAGCCTGGCTTTTATTACAAGTGTTGAGAATACAGGACCGCCCACAGGGAGGGACAAAACAACCAATAGCATAATGGTTACAACCCCCAGGTTCCCTCCCCTCAGATAACCAGTTAACATAATTATTACAGCCAGGGAAAATACAGTTTTTATACATGTGCTATAACTTTAAAACCCTACATCCAATCTTCATAACATATTTGGAATCAGCACACTTTAAACATAAACACTTCCAAAAATCAGACAAATCCCTCCAGTGGATCAAAAGTTAGCTGGAGGTCCCTTTATGACCGACCGCAAGCACATTTTCCTGCCCAAAACAGTTCCATAGATTTGGGCTGTGCGGTCGGTCAATTTCATGCCGAAAAACGACTAAGTCCCATTTCGAACGGGACTTAGTCTCTGGAGCTGAAAAACGAAGTGTAGGAGAAGGTAAGGGTCAGCGGTGTTCGGTAAATGTGTAGCCGATTTCAGTTCCACAGAATCTTTAGCATACACCGCTGACCGCGTTCGACTGAACAAAAATGGCCGCCGCCATGTGCAATTAACCTGCAGTAACCTCAAAGCCTGGGAGGTAAATTGCCTGCACACTTTAAGTTCTGGGTGGTCCGCCTGTGTGGTTCTTGGTTCAGTAAGCCCTATTTACTGAACCAAGTGGGAGAGAGCCAGGGGCAAGTTATTTTATAGGTCTGGGGACATAGTCTTAAAGGGACATTGTTCACCAAAGTTACAAGATGTCCCCAGACGGTTCTTAAAGGGCCATACACACCGAATAAAAGTCCATTCCTTTTCAGGGGCCATAGTCTTAAAGGGTATTGTTACCCAAAGTCTCAATATGTCCCCAGACAGTTCTTAAAGGGCCAGCAGCAGTACAATAAAATACCATTCAATGTGCTTAAAGGGCCAGCAGTCGCACAATAAAATAAAATATGCCCCAAATAACCCAGGGGCCATAGTCAGCAGGTAGGAGGCGGGCAAACAGGCTTCTCCAGGACCCAGTGGCGAGGTTGGTTTCACCACAGAATGAATCTAAATTCTATGCTGTCCAGTAGGTGGGAGGGTCTGCTAGGGAGGGTCTGCTGCTGATTGGCTGTAATGTGTCTGCTGACTGTGAGGTACAGGGTCAAAGTTTACTCAATGATGACGAATAGGGGGCGGACCGAACATCGCATGTGTTTGCCCGCGGTGGCGAACGCGAACATGCTATGTTCGCTGGCAAATAGTTCGGGACATCACTAAATCACAGGTAATACACTGTGCTCTCACAGATTATATAGCGCTGCACTCTTAAGGACAGAAGACCTAAGGGGTGGCAACACCCAATAGGCCTGAAGTCTTTTCTGTTTCTTGGTGATTGTCTTTGTATGGTGGGTTTTGAGGAGTACCCATAGAGTGTATACAGCAGCTAGAATTTACTTTTCACATTTACTATATAGCGCTACAGATTCCACACCTATTGTAAATATATTCAACATTCAGATGAACTCTGCTGGGCCCCCTCTGCAAATACAGGGAGCCGGGGGGTCCCACCATGCCACCGGACCACCAGTGATGAAATCTCCTCCGTCCCTGAACCAGGTAAGAAGCAGGGAGGGGGGAGAAACATTTAGTACATTTAATGGGGGGGGGGGGGATTCTCCATTTGCACAACATGCATACACTAGTAAACAAACACAAACACTCTGCATTCATTACACTGACACACAACCTGCATTAACTACACTAACACACTCTGCATTCATTACACTGACACACACTCTGCATTCATTACCCACTAACACACACACTGCATTGACTACACTAACACACACTCTGCATTCACTACACTAACACACACTCTGCATTCACTACACTAACACACACTATGCATTCACTACACTAACACACTCTGCATTCACTACACTAACACATACTCTGCATTCATTACTTTAACACACCTTCTGCGTTCATTACACTAACACACTCTGCATACACTACACTGACACAAACTCTGCATACGCTACACTGACACACACTCTGCATTCACTACACTGACACACACTCTGTATTCATTACACTAACACACTGCATCCACTACACTGACACACACTTTGCATTCACTACACTAACACACTGCATCCACTACACTGACACACACTCTGCATTCACTACACTAACACACTGCATCCACTACACTAACACACACTCCATTCACTACACTAACACACTGCATCCACTACACTAACACACACTCTGCATTCACTTCACTAACACACTGCATTCACTACACTGACATACACTCTGCATTCACTACACTGACACACACTCTGCATTCAATACAATAACATACAATCTGCATTGACTATACACACAGCATCCACTACATAAACAACCTGTATTCGCAGTACACACACTTCATCCACCACAAACACTCTGCATTCACCATACAGAGACACTGCGTCTAATACACACACTACATCCACTACAGACACTGCATCCACTAAAGCATCTGTTACACACAAACACTACATCCACTACACAAACACACACTACTTCACTGTACACACACTACATCCACTACTCAAACACACTCTGCGTTCACTATACACACTGCATCCGCTACACAACCACAAACTCTGCATTCACTGCACAAACAGTATCTAATACACACAAACACTACATCCATTACACCCATTCTAATTAACTTCCACTATACACACCACATTCAGTCCTGCATCATTGTCAGCAGACTAGGTAGGAGTCCTGTGGGCGGGCCGGGGGGGGGGGGGGCAGACCTTGTGCTTTGTCAGGGGCCCCAAAATTTCTGGTGGCAGCCCTGGCTATACATCCTGCATTCCAGCATTTGTTTGATCAGGGTTTATCATTAGGACGTATGGGTGTTGTAAAACCATGTTAACTTACAGTATTATCCTAGATATATACTGCACAGTCTAGAATACAACACCTAAGAGAAGAAGAAAATAAAAAAAAAGTAAATTCACTGTTTGTCTTACAATCTCGACGAGGCACAATGACATGCACTTGTATAACCCAATGTACAACTATTTTATTGCTTTTAATGCATCGCAATGTTTTTAACATTAATTGATCCAAAAATAAAGAATTTAAAAAAAATAATAATATAGACATCCACATTCCTTTATCCTTGAAAATGGTGTCTCTATCTTAGCTTCCTGTCTGTAATTGTTATAAGCTATTTAGTTTGTACCTGACAGTTAGTGATGTACCGAACTGTTCGCCGGCGAATAGTTCCCGGCGAACATAGCATGTTCGCGTCCGCCACTGCGGGCGAACACATGCGGTGTTCGGTCCGCCCCCTATTCGTCATCATTGAGTAAACTTTGACCCTGTACCTCACAGTCAGCAGACACATTACAGCCAATCAGCAGCACACCCTCCCTAGCAGACCCTCCCACCTACTGGACAGCATCCATTTTAGATTAATTCGGAAGCTGCAACCATTTTTTATTTTTTTTTCAATTTATTATTATTTTTTTTTAGTGCATATAAATGTTACAAGTAGATACTACCCCCAGACACTCTGTGTTACTGCAGATACACCCTCCAGACACCCTGTGTTACTGCAGATACTCCCCCCAGACACTCTGTGTTACTGCAGATACTCCCTCCAGACACTGACACAGAGCAGAATAGGGACTGTTCCCCCTACATAGGGTCACTTGGCAGATATGGATTGACACCTATCCTAAGGATCCCTGATAAACACTGACACGGAGCCCTCCATGGGTGAAGATGGATTAATTTTTTTTTGTGCTCGGGTTTTTTATTTTATTTTTAAGTTCGACGGGTATGATGGCTTTTATTTGGCCTTTTTTGGGGCTAAAAAAATGAAGATTTTAGAAGAAGAAGACGTTGAATAGTAAGTTGAATTTTACTTTACAGGGTAGTAATTTTATTCCCCCTTCACTATTTTTTAGGGTGAGGGGGGTAGGTAGGGGCTTTTTTATTTGGTTGTGTGACTAGGGGCTTGGGGACACACACTGCATACACACTATACACACACTACACACAATATACACACACTATACACACAATATACACACACACTGTACACACTATACACACACTGTACACACTATGCACACACACACTACACACACTGCATACACACACTACACCGCATACACACTGCACACACTATACACACTGTACACACTATACACACACTGCACACTCCATACACACACTATACACACACTGCATACACTATACACACTCTACACACACTGCATACACACTGCACACACTGCATACACTATACACACACTGCACTAACTATACACACACTGCACTAACTATACACACACTGCACTAACTATACACACACTGCACACACTATACACACACTGCATACACTATACACACACTGCATACACACTATACACACACTGCATACACACTATACACACACTGCATACACACTATACACACTATACACACACTATACACACTATACCCACACTACACACACTATACACACACTGTACACACTATACACACACTGCACACTCTATACACACACTATACACACACTGCATACACACTGCATACACTATACACACACTGCACTAACTATACACACACTGCACACACTATACACACACACACTGCATACACTATACACACACTGCATACACACTATACACACACTGCATACACACTATACACACTGCACACACTATACACACACACTACATACACACTGCACACACTGCACACATTATACACACACTACACACACTATACACACAATATACACACACACTGTACACACTATGCACACACTGCACACACTGCATACACTATGCACACACTATACACACACACTACACACACTGCATACACACACTATACACACTCTATACACACACTGCACACACTATACACACTATACACACACACTACACACACTGCATACACACTCTATACACACACTGCACACACTATACACACTATACACGCACACTATACACACTCACTATACACACAATATACACACACTGTACACACTATAAACACTCACTATACACACAATATACACACACTTTACACACTATACACACACTGCATAAACATACATTTAAAAAAAAATTGCAGCTGTTTTTTACATTTCAAAGTTGGGGAGGGGGGTGCCAAATAAAGGATCCGCCCCGGGTGCCAAATGCTCCAGGTACGCCCCTGTATAGAGGGGAGCCATGTTACTCTGTATATAGAGAGGAGTCATGTTTACACTGTATATAGAGGGGAGCCATGTTACTCTGTATATAGAGGGGAGCCATGTTACACTATATACAGTGGAAACATGGCTCCCTCTATATACAGAGTAACATGGCTCCCTCTATATACAGAGGGGAGCCATGTTTACACGGTATATAGAGGGGAACCATGTTACTCTGTATATAGAGGGGAGCCATGTTACACTGTATATAGAGGGAGCCATGTTACTCTGTATATAGAGGGAGCCATGTTTACACTGTATATAGAGGGGAGCCATGTTTGCACAGTATACAGAGGGAGCCATGTTACTCTGTATGTAGAGGGAGCCATGTTTACTCTGTATATAGAGGACTGTTTGTGGTGCGTTAAACGGGGAGTTTGGTCTGTCACTGTGAAGCGGGCGTAACCCTTACACTACCTGATCGATACAACATCATACCTGATGTTTTAAAGCACGTTATTCCAAACAATTTAGGAATGTTAGGTGATTTATGCCCTTTATGGATTAAAACCAGACTCTGCATCAACTATGTAATTTTCCATGGGAGTTTTGCCATGGATCCCCCTCCGGCATGCCACAGTTCAGGTGTTAGTCCCCTTGAAACAACTTTTCCATCACTATTGTGGCCAGAAAGAGTCCCTGTGTGTTTTAAAATTCGCCTGTCCATTGAAGTCTATGGCGGTTCGCACGGTTCGCCCGTTCGCGAACATTTGCGGAAGTTCGCGTTCGCCGTTCGCGAACCGAAAATTTCGGGTTCGCGACAACACTACTGACAGTCACCATAGAGAACGAATACAGAGAAGTGGAGGAGTGAAGCAATGTTTCTATTTAGCTTTTTCATTTGCAATGAATACCCTGACTTGTCTCAACTGGATCATAATGTATTTACCTAAATCTTTAAAATAAATGTAAAAGAAGAGACCTTACCAGACTTTCAGTGCTCAAATGGAACACTGAGATTTGTTGGCTTGGGAGCTAACCAATCACAACCCTCTGAGTGACAAGCGTCTTTCTCACAAGACCTGCCTGGTATCTTGTATACATGTTCATCTATAGTTATTTGCCTGTCAGAATGCTGTCATTGTGCTCTAGAAGACCTTTATAAAGGCCCTTCCCATCTTGAACCCTCTGTCTGTGTAGAAAGTTAGATAAACTCCCATTGTAGCAAAACCACTGCTTATTTGCATGTTTCCCATTGTATTGTGTGTTTTCCCCCGTATTTTGTGTGCTGTGCCTTGTTCTCCGGTTCGAGAGCGTCCATACGAACAGAACCCATTTGTCTACCGAACAGGGAATATCCCAGTGCCCCATTAGAATGTTCACACCCAATTAATTAGAAAGTTCACGCCTGTAACATAAGTGCGAAACCGCAAGGGAAGTAATTAATGAGTGCTCCCCTGGGTGGCCGCCATTTCGTATCCCGAAAAGTAGATGCTTCCCTTGCCTGGGGTTCGCACAAGAGCTGCGTGAACAGAGACCAGTAGGGGAAATGTACGGTGTGGGGGTTAATAAGGTTGGTAGGTACACTTTTGGGGCACTGGCTAGTTTGCTGGGCTTTCTGTACCTGGGAGACAAAGAGACTAAGTTCCTTTTCCCGTGCCCGGGCTCCCAGGTACAGAGGATCCTGGTATAGAAACCCCTGTGTGTCTGTGTGGAAGACTCCTTGCAAGGGGTTATGCATAAGAGCTGTGTGTGGCATTAAAAAATCATGTTGTACTTCCAGAGCTGTGTTTCCTATAGATAGTTTGTGCTCTGTGCAGATCTCTTTACTAACTGGCATCACAAGAATGTTCTGCAAGTTAACAAATATACATTTTTGGTGTAAGCTGTGCTCAGAAGTCAGTCTATGAGCTACACAATAAATGATAGCAAATGCCATGGATCTTTACTGATTAATGAGCATAATTGTTTTCAGTAAATCATTGTGAATATTTCCATGAGGGCAAAAATATATATTTTGTGCTTGAAATATCAATACATTAATAGCAGCTGAAAAATAGTTTCAATAAGATAAAACAATCAACCAAAACAAAGTGAAAAGAATAGCATTTATTTTATTTATTTTTACAAAAATAAAATGTACTTTATGACACCTACTGAAATCAATATTTATGTAACATTTTCTTTGAGAAATTTGAATTCAATCTTTGAAAGTTCAGAATGCTTCATCCTCCAAAATATCACACTGCATTGATGTCTTGCTTTCTCTCTTGCCCCATCGCTATTGTTGCTGCTTGTCTTCCTAGCAATGTGTTCCTGTTCCCTCTACAGTACAGTCATAACAATATGTTAGCCTTGCAAATCAGGCTTAATAAAAATATTCAAATGTTTAAATGATGACATGCTAAAAATACTTGCCCTGTTCCCTACAGAGAATATTCCTACAGGTATGCTTACAAACAAGTTGCAAAATTTCAGCATGAGTTGTAGAATACTTGAACTGACAGCAGGCATACTGTAAAACATCCCTGTCTTCCTTTGCTTTAGAAATTTAAGTTTTTGCTGCAATCCAAGCTGTTATTTTTGTGTTATTGGACAACCATGTAGAAACACTAGATTTTGCAATTCATCCAACACAATGGTAGGGTATGCTGGGACTGGTACTTAACTTGAGTAGGGGTACACCAGCATAGTGACACTAGAAATGAGTATTACGCACATCTGTAAAACAAAATAATTGGATTGTTGATTTAGTGCACCGTCTAGATTAATCAGTTACTCAGATTTCTACACCCAAGCACTGTCTTCTGCTTATGTGTGGCATGCATTTTAGTTAGCATAACATCTCGGAAATTCATTGTGTTTGCTTCACTCCTTATAGGAAATGACACTGTAGTTGTGTTGGGAAGGAAGATTGTGGTCAAGTGTCTTCAGTGACATTGCTACCAAAGACTATTCATGAATCCCAACTGAGATGTTTGACCAGACTGCAGATAAGACAAACGCACATAGTGACTTCAGCAGTCTTTGAATTTAGCTTGGTTGCACTCATGTCATGCATGGGGATATTCCCAGGAAGAGTATATAGCTAATAGTTATCTTGAGGATTTGCTAAGATGAAAATCACTGCACCCAGCACAAAAGTTCTAGGAATATATGACCATTCATTACAACTGCCAGGCCCCATCCTTTTCATGTGATTTTTGACAACTAGTGATTGGTCATATAAATGTGGCATTTTAGTTCTTGATCCCCTGCTAAATTTGAACATTTGTCCACTGACAAAGAAATGATCAGTATATCATTTTAATGGTAGGTGTATTTTGAGAGACAGAATATATATATATATTTTTTTTAAAAATCCAGAAAAATGCATGTAAGAAAAGTTATGAATTGATTTGCATGTCAATCTTTTTAATGATCTCAAGGCAACTGGGACCATAGTCACCAAGAAAACAATTGGTAACACACTACGTCGTGAAGGACTGAAATCAATGTAGCGCCCGCAAGGTCCCCCTGCTCAATAAAGCACATGTACAGGCCCATCTGAAGCTTGCCAATGAACATCTGAATGATTCAGAGGAGAAGTGGGTGAAAGTGTTGTGATCAGATGAGACTAAAATCAGATGAGAACAAAATCATCGTGTTTGGAGGAGGAGGAATGCTGCCTATGACCCCAAGAACACCATCCCCTCCATCAAACATAGAGGTGGAAAAATAATGCTTTTGGGATGTTTCCTGCTAAGGGGACAGGACAATTGTACTGCATCAAAGGGATGATGGACGGGGCCATGTACCTCCTTCCCTCAGCCAGGGCATTGAAAATGGGTCATGGATGGGTATTCCAGCAAGTCACTGACACAAAACACACAGCCAAGGCAACAAAGGAGTGGCTCAGGAAGAAGCACATTAAGGTCCTGGAGTGGCCTAGCCAGACTCCAGATCTTAATCCCATAGACAATCTGTGGAGGGAGCTGAAGGTTTGAGTTGCCAAATGTCAGCCTCGAAACCTTAATAACTTGGAGAGGATCTGCAAAGAGGAGTGGGACAAGATCCTTCATGAGATGTATGCAAACCTGGTGGCCAGTTACAAGAAACGTCTGACCTCTGTGATTGCCAACAAGGGTTCTGCCACCAAGTACTAAGTCGAAGGGATCAATTACTGTTTTTGGTTATTCTGTCTCTCACTGTTAAAATACACCTATCATTAAAATTATAGACTGATAATTTCTTTGTCAGTGGGCAAACATTCAAAATCAGCAGGGAATCAAATACTTTTTCTCTCTCACTGTATGTCTTTAAGTATGAAGGAATTTTTTCCAATACTCAGTAGTCAATATACCCACTATACACACTTATTTTCTGACAACGGTCATTCTACACATTGGGAATCAAGAGTTAAAGTTTTTAAAAAATATAAACACTTGAACACTTGATTGTTGAGTCTTGCAGTTTGAGATATATTATTATTATTATCAACATTTATTAGACTCCAGATATGTCACAGCAATAAACAAAATAATAAATATACAGTAAGTAAAAATACATTTTCCCTGATTGATGTAACCAATAGATCAGACAAGCCATAATTTGCAGTGATGTTACTACCGCAAAGGATTATGGGTGGGCATATCAACAAAGAATCACATTTTTGCCTCATTCCATTTTAAACATAGATTCCTTTGAGTCTGTGTTTAGTGTATACAACAGCTTTGAAACATAGCTTAGGAAAAGATGCAAAGCCAGTGAATCACTGATGGACAGCGGTTTCATTGTTAGTGCAAATCATCAGCATAAGGTTGGTTACTGGCTTGTTAGTGAGGCTTGGCAGTGCTTGTGAAGCAAAAAACGAAAAAGGTATGGTGGGGAAGAATTGTGTAGATTGGATTAGCCGTATAAGTCCAATAGACAAAATATCAGAGTATTGCAGTATGCAATGATACCTTTTTATTGGACAAAATCATATTTCAAAGAAAAGCTTTTCAGAGTTTTCCTCTCTTCCTCAGGTCTGAAGTAATACTGATCAATCTGGTAGTTTAACAATTAACAAAAACTGATGTTAGAGAAGGGGTGGGAGGAGGAGTGAGTGGGTGTCATAAATAGCAGAAGATGTTGTGCCTGAAAGTGAACGGTGCAGGTTGGCTGAGAATAGCTAGAAAAAAAGTAAATAAACAGAAAAGAGATAGTTGAAAAGAAAGCTAGTTAGAAAGAAAAAAAAAAACAGCAGAGCAGGGCATGCAAGTATATAGCTGCATATATGTATGCATATAAATTGATCCAATAAAGGTGAAGTGAGAATAAAGAACTATATAAGACATTAAGATGTGTGTTTATTTAAAGTTTTGGTAGTGTGTGAGAAAGCCAGAATCTACATTAAGTCCTTCATTTCTGGTGTTGAACTGTGTGATCATTTTCATCTCAAATGTCTTTCATTCATGAGAGTCTTTGAAATTCCCTTTAACAACTTTTATCTTGAGGTTTTGAATAGAGTGACCAGTCTGGCTTAAGTGATGACCAACAGGGGTACAATCCTTGTGGTTTTTGGTTGAGTGTCTGTGTAGATTCATTCTGAGTTGCAGCTTATGGACAGTTTCTCCAAAGTAGCAACCTTTGTCACACACTGTGCACTGTATCATATACACCACATTCACAGATGTGCACGAATTTGATCCCTTAATGTTGAATGATTTGTTATTGTGTCTGGCTGTGTTATTGCCACATATATATTGACACAGTTTGCAGGACGTATCATCAAATAGACAGCTACATAGAAAGTTTTTGCCTGAGAATGGCATCCCTTTATACCACACAAGAGAAAAAAATCTTCACCCAGACTTCAGCCAGGCTGGTCACTCCATCCAAAACCTCAAGATTAAAGTTCTTAAAGGGAATTTCAAAGACTCTCATGAATGAAAGACATTTGAGATGAAAATTATTTGTTTATTTACTTTTTCTAGCTATTTACATTCAACCTGAACCTTTCCCTTTCAGGCACATCTTCTGCTATTTATGACACCCCACTAACCCCCCTCCCTCCCCTTCTCTAACATCAGTTGTTTTAAGTGGTAAACTATCAAATTAATTAGTAGTGCTTCAGACCTGAGGAAGAGAGGAAAACTCCCAAAAGCTTGTCTTTGAAGTATTATGTTAGTTCAATTAAAAAGGTATCATTGCATACTGCAATACTCTGGTTATTCACTTTTACAAAAAGTATTATAGCTATCATATCTTTTTTTTATATTCATAATATTGTGTAAAGTAATAAAATGTGTTTAATACCGAATTATAAGCTGTCTGATATCCAAATAAATAATGTGTGTGCTGCAAAGTGTTTAAAAATAAAAAGGAAAAACATATTGTTTCTACTACCTTAAATATGTTTGATTACACAAATGCCAATTTAAGACATCTAAAACGTATATAAAATCGAATGTCTTTTACCATAATGCTAAGAGGGCAGTACATTTTATCTTACATATCCGCTTTCTAATTTGGCCAAGAGGGGAAACTGCAAAATCTGAACACATAATATAGTATTATAATTAACTGTGCATATCATCATCAAGATGATAAACATTTTACCAGCTATGGTATAATAGAACTACAAAATATGCAGTTAGCTCATGAATTATAGAATACTCCCAATAAAACCATTAATGCCTAGTTTAGCCTACATATATTACTAAACCTATATTTATTTTTTTTAAAAACACATTTGGTATTGCAATTTAATAATTAATTAACATGCTCTGCAACCCACATATGAGATTGTTTAGAGGATATTAAATATGTATATATTTTATTAATATTTTATTTATTAATTTTGTTTTTATAAGTTAAATGCCAACAGTTGGAGAAGGAGAGAACGCAGTATTCCAGATATCCAGTAAGGGTTATGCAGAAATATGTGGAATATGCCCATATATGCTCAATACCCATCCTTGAGAATTCTTAGCGTTTTATTGAGGAGGGCTCCCTTCTTACCTCTCCAGTGATAAATGCTTAACTAACTAATCATCCGTACTTCAGCAGGTATAATACAAAAGAATTCAAGGATCTCTCGTTTGAAAGAGGAAACCCAGGACTGTCAAGCCTGACACTCTAAGTTCTGTGCATCATGACAATATGAAGTACGCAATACAAGGAAGTGCAAGTGGGTATCTAATTAAAATGTTTTGCCTGTACCAAATAGATTAAGTGAAGATAGAAAGTATCAGGCTTCCTGACTGCTTACCTCCCGCCGGAGCTCCGGGTGCCTCAATCCTCACCAGCATTCCTTCAGATGCTGCACGCTTGCATAGTCCTAATTCAGTGCATAAAAAGGACGTCAAAGGTCAGATTAGGAAGGTCGAGTACCTTCCACGAATAGTGGTCAATTCCAAGTGGAATTTGACCAATCAGAAGTAAGTGATGCCTATTTATACTTACCTCTCCCATTCCTTGTTGCCATTGTGGTGAGCATAACCTCGCCACTGGCTCCTGGAAGAGCCTGCTTGCCAGCCTCCTGCCCACAGTATATGGTCCCTGCAGGGAAACTGTAAAAGACAGCTTAAAAGGTCTGGTTTGTGTAATTTTCCTATGCTGTTCGGGAACCGAACAATCGAATGAACAAGGGACCACCCATGTGCTTTTTAAGCCCAATTGTTACCTTGTAACAATTTCCATCTCAGTGTTCTAATTGTTTATCTGGATAAGCAGCGGTGTTTGGGCGTCGAGCTCATGGAGCAAAAATCAGACAATGAAACTCCTGAACATCTCTGGACTTCCATAATCGCCTGTGATCATTTCTGCATAACCTGGAAGGGCACTGTTCGGTGGAATCGTTCGCATGAAGGAGGTGAACAAGCAACACATTGCAATTATGTTCGGTATTTTATACGTTTTTTTGTTACCGAAGTTGACCGACCGCTAGCACAGATTTCATGGAACTATTTCGGTCAAAAACGGGACTTCCATGGTAACCCCGAACCCCTGAACCAATCTGGGTGATTGCTGGATATGTTGGTCACTATCGGGGGTTGTGACATTTGTGGGGGGTTTTATGTATGTTATGTGTATTTTGGGGTATTTTATAAATTGTTATATTTTCTGTCCCTGAGAGATAATGAAATTATAAGTGTTTACTTAGGTAATTATCTCTCAGGCACAGAGGATCCTGGGAGGTATTTCCCTGTAATTTTGTATTGGAAACCCCTTGTAGGGGCTTTTGCATAAAAGGCTGTGTGCTGCCTTTATTAAACAGTTCACTCCCAGCATTCAGTCTCAGCTAATGTCTGTGAGGGAAAGCTATACCTGCTCTAATTTACTTTTCTGACCTCGGTTTGTATTCTGACTCTGCTTATTTGTATAACCCGGCCATCCTAAGAACCTGTATTACGAATATTCTTGTTTGTGATTCTGTCTGTGTGTTCTGATTAACGAAATCCTGACAGAAAGTAGAAATAGTCCTTTTTTGAATGACTATATCCACTTTCAAACAGAGGTTGATTTAGGTGTTCTCTATCTCAGATATTAGAATGAAATAAAATCAAAGATTTTAAAACAATGTTTGTGGTTTACATATACTCCCCTACTTTCACCTAGAAACATTTAAGAGTCCTTCTTTTAAAGATGGCAATGCATTATTTCAAAGGAGAGTTCTTTCATGTATTTTAGTGTAACAGCCACAAAGAAACAACAGGGGAAGGCAGTTGTTAGTTAGTATAAGGATGGTTTCAGCGAGCTCAGCAGAGACTTTGGCAGTGCCATCATTGCCAGTCTTTACTAAAGAAGTAGAGCAGAGAACCCAAGTAGTGTCTGCAATGTCTGGTCTTGGTAGTGGTGATGGAGAGAAATCTCGTGTTGATGATGATGTGGCTCTTTCCCCCACCATCACAGACATTTGTTTAAATCTGTCTCAAGAAAAAATTGACTTTGATACAGAAGAATTACAAGAGGAGCGCCCGGAGAATAGTGGCAGCATTCTACTGTTTGCTGCACCTACTGTGCACTAGCCTCTTTGTCTAATCCCATCTCTATCTGTTATATCTGATTGTCAAGCTGATCACTGTAGAGGAGCTTCCTTTTCATTGATTGAAGGAGAGTTCTTTAAGCAGCTGATACAGGGATTTGCTCTGCAATATGTACTTCCCTTCAGTTAGCTTTCAGCAGGAAGATAGCCCCACTAATGTACTGTTCCTGTATGCTACCAGCGAAGGAGCAGCTGGTAAAGACTGTTGGTCAGTGGGTTTACTTTACCACAGATTATGGGGTGCTCCTTATGGCACACTGGTGGCATGGGCAATGGAGGAAATCCAATTTAAGCAGCATGTCAGGCTATGAATGGATCTGAAGGGCAGCAGGGATATCAATCTCTCCTGCTGCATGCTGAAGGGATTGATGAAAATCACACTTAAACAAACATATTGCAAGCATTCAGACAAATTATGTCAAATTGGTTGGTGGAGCAGGCAGGCACCAATCTGCATTTTGGAGTTGTGGTCACCAATTGAACTGTTAATATTGTCAGAGGTCACAACTTACATCTTACAGCGAAGGGTGCAATTCAGGGCACGAATGCAAAGTGCAAAGCATATATTGCAGGTAAATTGCTGGACATTTCCACTGTGTAGTGTGAGGGTTATCCACACCTCTCGAGGCAGGAGCAGGAGAAACGAGGGCTTTGGAAGGATGTCTCCAAGCTGTGGAACTCTACTTTTGCTAAGATTTTTGAAAAAGCAGGGGGCATACCATAGTCTTGCTTTCCACCACTCTTAGCAATGACTCCACAACTAGGCATGAGGAGTGGACAGTAATAGGGCAGCTAGTGTCAATTCGTACTCCATTTAGGGGCATGATCAAATACTTGAGTCACTACAATGAAATCGTTCGCATGAAGGAGGTGAACAAGCAACACATTGCAATTTTGGACATGTCAAAAACATGAGACACATACCTTCCCGAAAACAGAGAATTAGTTCCTGGCAGCACAGTCCACATGGATGTTGCAGCAGTGGTCAGGAAACTGAAAGATCTCCTCAATACTCATCTGAGAGGACAATTTGCCAACTGCCCTGAACTGATCCCAGCTTCCCTGTGTAATCCTAGGATTAAGGGGAAAGTGGCACTCCTATCCAACAGCCTGACACACTAGATGGACAAACTTGTAAACAAGGTCTATGATTTGCAGTGAGAGGCATGCTGACTGAGGAAAAAGATAAACCTACCACCCTGATAATATCTATTACTCCCAGCAGCACTGCCAGCAATATAACACTTTATCACATTTGCACTTTTCTTCTAGCTGTATGTTTTGGCTTAATGCTGTTGGCAGCTCATGGAGAGAAATTGAATAAGCAAGCAGCCAAAGAGAAAATACTGCTTCTGTAGTGGTGAAAGCTTACCTGTCTGAAAGTACTTTGCCCCCTACTGGTGACTTCACTTTAAAACTTAAAGGGTTACAATAACTCTTTTTGGAGGTTTCACTGTAATGTGCCTTATTGGGCATTGTGGAGAAGGAGCTCCCTCTCTATTCACTATAAAATCTAAAAAATATGGTTTACTCACCTTGAACCCAGCACCGGGCAAAACTCCCAGTGCTGCATTTCCAAATCACACTCCGACATCATAATGGCCACGTGCAGTTCAATCATAGACTTCTCATAGACAAGTCTCATAGACAAGTCTGTGATTGGACCACATCTCCGGCTCAGAGTGCAGCCGAGCAATCTGGACCGGAGGTGGAGAGACATAGAGGGAGGTTTTGGAGAGGAGAAAGGGTTTATTTTAATAAAACAAACATAAGTGACAGAGGAATGCAGGAAGGGATCATGGGATTACGCAGTGCATACTGACAACAGATGTAATTTGTGCACAGAATTGACATTAGGTAGCCTTTAACAGAGTTCTGGACTGGCAAAGTCATGTGAGCTGGGGGTGTATCTTGCCCCTAGTACATAATTACTGATAGTTTGTATGTGCTGTGTTTCAAGCAGAAACAATGCACATACTGACTTCTACAACCATGACCACTTCAAATCACTGAAGTGGTCATGGTGCTTGGAGTTAAACATTTAGGCGTCATCATCATTTGCCAGCCGAGATCCAATTGGCTGCTCACCTCTCCCTTCAAAGTTGGCTGTTTGTTTCTAAAATTGTAAATGTATTGTAAAATCTATTGGTGCATTATACAATTCCAGACTATGTATCTCCCATGTTTGCCTCTCTTTTCAAATGCATTTCAACCTTCCATTGTACTGGTCTTGCGCTGCTTGAGTGAGTCTTGGGATGCCTGCTTGACCCAATTGGGAGAAGTTAATAGGGCACTGTGTTTTTCCTCACTGAAGAATGGTCACTGACGCTACAGACTGGATGTGTTGAAAATCTTAGAATATCCCCAGGGTGGCCAATTGCCTTTTTCCTTTCTTTTTATTAAAAAAACAAAGTTGATAACTTGAAATGACTTCTGTACCCTATTTTTCATAATGCAAAATAGCAACCAAAATATAGAAATAAGTAAAATAAAAACACAAATGTAAAATAGAAATAAGTAAAATAAGTAAAAAGAACATTTTACAAAGGGCAATGCAAGAAGTTAGGCTAATACCTAGAAAAGATCTGTTGGTGAAAATAAAAAAATGATCTGAAGAAAAATGTCTAATTATTATTTATTTTAATAGGGAACATGGAAAATGATTAAAAATGTTTGACTCATTTTATTATTAAATGAGATTTGAAAAAGATTTTACCGAAAAGTTTTAAGAGTAATTTGGTTCAACATTTTATTCAAGCTGATAGACCTATTTTTTTTTTTAATAATTATAAAAGGTTTTTTTAGGCGTAACAAATGTCCAGGATTTAAAAATGAGGAAACATCACTCATTTTTTACAGCCATGTGGTATCATTGCTGATTTTGCTTCATATCGACACTAGTGAGATGAACCTTCTCTCCTCCCTTACCCTCTTCCAAGCCACACAATTTGCACTTTGCAAGTTGTCATTTTGGGGGCACTAAAAGTGATCCCAAAGTTTTCTTTATTGCATCTCTTGAAGGAGTGGGTAGATCTTCATCAGTAGCAGTGGACTGTGTTGCAAAAATAACCTGTACACTAGCACTTGATTGATTAAAACTAATGGAAATTTTTATGGTGTCAATACTGGTGATGTTGATGATGGTGGTAGTGGTAGCGCTGGTGATGGTAACATTGACAGTGGGTGAGCTATTTGTGCCTGATAGCAGGTGCAGCTCTTATCTCAACTGTTTCTGTTTGAGGAGATGATTCTACAGCAGATACAGATGGACTTGGAAATGGTGGAAAAAATGCAGAAGTTGAGTGCAAACTACCTGCCAGAGAACATACTGGGCTGCTGCCTGTTCTGTCAACACTCCTCTTGTAATTACTCTGTCTCATCATACTCACAGTAGAGTAGATCCTGGGCAAGAGGTACATTCTATGTCTGCAGAGTTAAGGAAAATATAATAATCATCAAGGGATTCAAGTGCCTCTGTCAGTAGCTGCTAGTTAGATACATCAGAAACTGGTAAATTTAGTCTTACAATAGAATCAATGGCATGGCCTAGGCAAAAGGATTATGTTTCTTAACATCACATGCTCCAAAAAAAAAAGGATTTTCTTTTCTCTAAACTGTTTTTTTTTTTTTTTAAAAAAGCACACTTTTAACAACTGTACATTGGTAACCTAGTCTCACACTGATCGCTGACAAACTGCCTGCCAATCTCCTATCTCACATTCAAAGTCGCTTGAAGTGTTCCTGGCAGTAGCTGCTAGATAGATACAGCATAAAGCTAAACCCACAGGGTCATTCACTGAAGTCCACCCAATTCTAACTGCAATGGCAGTTCCATATTTACTATAGTCAAATAGGGTCATAATTTAGTCAGCCTGAACAAATCTGCAGCAATAGACTGGATGTTTTTGGTGATAGGGTTATACGCGTAGAGGTGCTTCGAAAGTTTGGTATAGTTTATATCTTTGAGTATTCAATTTAGTTAGCTGCTCAAACTCCAAGTGTATATCTTCCATTACCTTTACAAAATGTAGTGTGTGACTCTAATAGTGGAGAAGATCATCGATAATCAATACATGACTCATTCTGTAATTCAAATGTTATATTAAGAGTCTTTAATAAATGATTAGAAGTATTTACTAAATTGTCAAGATATAAGAAAAAACACCAATTCAAAAAGTGTAATAGGATGTGTATACAAGTTCACCAAAGTCTTTTGTTTTTGTAATTAAAATGCAATTCCATAAAGTGCAAATTCCACAAACATGATCTCATTTTCACAATAAATAAAATGTTTGTGTTTTTAATTAAACCATTTGATAAAGTGCAAAAAGTGAGTAAATTCCACAATAATTATCTCACTTTCACAATAAAGTGCTGTTCAAATAAAGTTCATATGACCAAAAGGAATATTAAAAAATAAATAATAAAAATGTAATAGAAACACAAAACTGCTAACTATATGTATAGTATACAGAAGAGAGGGAGTCAGACCATATGACAAAAGCTCTAAAACTGGAAAGGTATAGGGATTCACCAAGGACCTATAAAACAATGTAGATAGATTGTAGATACTATAAGAAATAGTAACAGTTATCCAGGAGCTTACTTAGTAGAATAAATAAAGTGCAGAAAGTGGAAGAAAATAGTCAAGGATTATAAATTATAAGGCATCCTCAAGTATACTTCACATAAATGTCTTAGAATTTTAACATTAGATATCTGATGCAGCTATTAGATGATTGTAGGGCATAGGTATCTTAAACCCTAGTTCAAGGAAAAAAAGAACTAGGGTAGGATGTAACCTTTCTGCCCGATTTTATACTTTCATAAGAATAAAGGATACAGTAACCAAATGGTTAGAAAGTGCTTACAAAGTATCCACTACCATCGGTTAGAATATATTATATATAGAAATCAAGCAAATCCAGTACGTCAAACTGGTTGCTTTAGGCAATATATATATATACCGCTGGAGACAACTGAGAGTATAAAAGTAATTATTTATTATAGATTATTAAAGTAAAAAATGAAGTAAAAATTAGATCCGCAATATTAGTACCAGTCAATTACGGGTAAAAATGCAAGACAACCTTTTATACAGGCTTGGATGGATGCAGATGCTGTTCGTGATCCTGTCACCCAGATTCTGATCGCCGGTGAGGACGGCATGCGTTCCACAGTGCGTTCCACCTCGAGCCTCACTTCGGGGGAACAGCACTGATCGTACGACGGTGTTAGTGATGCATCTGGGATACGTCTCTGAGGAAGTAGAGCTATTCTCTACGAAACGCGTCAGACAGTTTGAAGAAGTATCCACACAGCTCCCAGCCAGCCAGGGTATCTTTGCAGAAGACTTACTCACCTCGGATGCCAGACGCATCACTAACACCGTCGTACGAGCAGAGCTGTTCCCCCGAAGTGAGGCTCGAGGTGGAACGCAATGTGGAACGCACACCGTCCTCACCAGCGATCAGAATCTGGATGACAGGATCACGAACAGGATCTGCATCCATCCAAGCCTGTATAAAAGGTTGTCTTGCATTTTTACCCGTAATTGACTGGTACTAATATTGCGGATCTAATTTTTACTTCATTTTTTACTTTAATAATCTATAATAAATAATTACTTTTATACTCTCAGTTGTCTCCAGCGGTATATATATATATATATATATTGCCTAAAGCAACCAGTTTGACGTACTGGATTTGCTTGATTTCTATATATAATATATTCTAACCGATGGTAGTGGATACTTTGTAAGCACTTTCTAACCATTTGGTTACTGTATCCTTTATTCTTATGAAAGTATAAAATTGGGCAGAAAGGTTACATCCTACCCTAGTTCTTTTTTTCCTTGAACTAGGGTTTAACATACCTATGCCCTACAATCATATAATAGCTGCATCAGATATCTAATGTTAAAATTCTAAGACATTTATGTGAAGTATACTTAAGGATACCTCATAATTTATAATCCTTGACTATTTTCTTCCACTTTCTGCACTTTATTTATTCTACTAAGTAAGCTCCTGGATAACTGTTACTATTTCTTATAGTATCTACAATCTAAATAATAAAAATGTGTCTCTATGAATTAGTGTAAAAACCTGTGTTGCACACAAGAACACTCAACAATAAGTACCAATCTGCTTTAGGGGTACTATGCATCATCAAAATAAAATAAGTACAGAACACAATAGTAAAGACAGTATAATCCAAGAGAAAACACTTTATATGCAGAACTTTCCAGAATGCCAACTCACATAAATAGAGCCTAAGTATTGGCTCTGATTTTGTAGCTTTGGATTCTTATATATGGGACTCCTTCGCTCCCTCATGACACTTCTTCCTTACATAATTGTAATATGTAGAAAGCACAGGAAAAGTCCATATAGTCAAATATATTCAAGAAAAAAAAAGATGTAATGTGCTCGAGCCTTTCTGTACAGGCACTGTTATATGAGCAAGCGTTTCTATTAGGGCGACGCTACCCTTTGCTGGTAATACTCGAGATGTCTTCAGTTAGAAACGGATTAATATGTTTTGTTGAAAGGGGCAGTAATATAAAACACTACAAAAGGGACAGTAAAAAAATAAATCAAAACAGAAATAGTCTATCATAGGGTCTTCTCCTTATCTAATACACTTTTTACCAAATTGTCTTTCTCAGTCAGTATTATAGTCCAGTGTATGTCCACATAAATACCTTGTTATTAGGTCTTCATTGCTAACTCCTGGTTTCAGAGTGCATTCCACACCTCATGGCGATCCAGGTTCTTATCGTATATACTCTCCAAACCTCCTTTTCATTAGCCTCTTCCGGGTGTCTCCATATATTTTGTCCATCTGTGTTTCAAATCATTTTGCATCAGCTATTTTGCGTTTCACATATGCATTCCATGCATCCTTTTCATTTCCATAGCAGTCTTCTTGAAATGGATTCCGGTTTCTAGTTCAGCATTGTTTGTTTGTTTTTAAAATGTGCATTCTCAGAGTCTATCATTTACAGAGTTCTTTTAATCCATAATGAAATCCTTAAGGGTAAAAATTCACACCCATCTTACAAAAAATGTACAGAACAACCAAGTCTTTAAATTAATATGAGAGCAGAAAAGGTCAAAAACAGAAGTGTACATTTTACTGAATTATGAAATGATTTAATACATTGTTTTGTTATTATTATTATTATTATTATTATTATTATTATTATTATTTTCATTGTTTTTATTATTTATTTAATATTGCTTTTGGTCATATGCCCTTTGTTTAAATGTACACTTTATAGAATTGCACTTACATTAGAAACACAGGAAACTTTATTTATTGTGAAAGTGAGATCATTTTTGTGGAATTTACTCACTCATTTTACTTTTTGTACGTTATGGAATTGCACTCTAATTACAAAAACAAAAGACTGATGAACTTGTATACATCTTTTTACACCTTTTTGAATTGGAGGCATTCAGTGTCAAGATTAAAATTAGGGCTTTAACATCTTAATCCTATACAAAATATAGGATTTATATTATTCACAAAACACCTGCTTTCGTGAAATTCAGAACCAAATGCATCTGGTAGAATACATTGCAAATTATCATACACTTGCTTTTAAAATTAATAAGTAAAAATCTGTAATGGCCGGCGGGATGACGTAGGACGTTCGGGGAGGAATGTCTGAGGTTCTGGTGGGGCTGCTAAGACTGAGCGGATAGCAGGGAAGGCGAGATGGATGTGAGCTAATAGAACACAGGGAAAGTGGTGATATGGCTGTTGGCTGTGAGAGCAGCAGACACTCGATGCAAGTGAGAGACAGAGCGATATAAGCATTATCGTAGGTTAGTGAGTAGTCCAGGCAGTACGTGGAATTGATTGAGTATGCTGAAGGGAGAAGCCTGAGAAGCTGGAGAGCATGGGCGCTGGAGGTAGGAGGGGTGTAACAATCCTGAAGCTCTTTTTATAATATCAATAAAAGTCAGTGAGACTTGAAGAGAGGGGTAAAAAGCAAAAGCCATAATACATTGGAGAAAAAAGTGGAGAAGGAAAAAAGGGTCATATCCACTAAGTGGTACCCAGATACATAATTTATGTAAGCAGTGAAATCCACTAGCCATAGTATACTAGGAGAAAAAAAGTGGAGAAGGAAAAGAGAGACATATCCACTAAGTAGCTAGCCATATATAAAATCTACTGTAAGCCGTGAATCCCCTTGAACTCATGACAGCATGGTAACAAAAAAATCAGATAGTAAACTAAAAAAGAAAGAGGCAGAATTCAAAAATGAGAAAAAGATTTCTACAATATTCTCACCCCAAGGAATAAAAAGAACAGATATAACAAGCAACATCTCAATTGGAGCAGCTGAGAGTGATTTGGATGTCACAAAGATACTCAGTTGGCTCTACTAAACAAATCTCTGTAACGAAAATATACCCCAACTCGCAGGATTCAACTCGACAAAAGACAACACAGAGGAGAGATACGTCTACCGGACCTTAGAATGGCCGGACTCGACGTATATGAGAGGAGACAGAGTCAGGAACGATCCGAGGTCAAGGGCACAGAGAGACAGCGTAAGCTAGGACTAGCCGGGGTCTGGTACACAGTAAACAGCAAGCCGGCAAACAGAACAGATAAGGATAAAGAGATAACGTAGTCAGAAACAAAGCCAAGGTCAATACGAAGGAACACAACTGAACACTACAAGCGCTAAAGAGAACTGAAACAGAAACCACGGTAGGCAGGGAGTAAAGGGAGAGGTAAGTTTAAATACTTTCAACTTATTCTTGATTGGCCCCTGTCATACCCACGCCCCCAATATGTTAGAGTATGGGGAGTGTGGGGTGACAGGGGCCAATGGGAGACCGTTTTGATTTTCGGCTCCCACTTTAAGAGCGTGCTCGTGACGCGCGGCGCGCTCTCAAAGCTAGGCGGGACACGTGACCGCATTCCGCGGTCAGCGCCCGCCGTCATCGGCGCTCTGAGTGCGCCGAGAACAGAGGACCTCGGCCGGACAAGGTAAGTAACGCTACAATCTCACAGATTACACATACAGAATCTCACCCAATAACCAAGGCATATTTGTAAGAATGTATGTCCACGCAAATAAGTTTGTTTAAAAAGGAGCTAATTAAATTGTTTTTCTCTATGAAGATGTTTTTGTATTAGGGGAAAAAATTTAAATAAACAGGCAAAAAAATTAGTCAATGATGTTTGAACTAAACAACGTTCAAGAAGAATGTGCATCCTTAAAGAAGAAAGTCCAGGAACTGGAAGAAAAATCAACTGATATAGAGGATAGAATGTGAAGGAATAATCTAAGGGTTCGAGGCATGAAGGAAAATATAGAATCCCACAAATAACAGAATTTTTAATAGATCTTTTTAAAGATATGGGAGTGCAGGAAGCAGCAAAGGAAGACACAATTAAGCGGGCACATAGAACATGGAAGACTAAGGTTATTCCAGAATCCGTCCCAAGAGACATAATTATCTGGTTCTCATCTTATTATACTTGTCAGAAGATTCTCCAGGCTTCAATAAATTATAATCCAAAAGAAGAAAAATGTTAAAATCTTGCTTTCAATCAAGATCTATCTAATAATACAAGAAGGAAAATATCTGAATTCAAAGAATTTAATGCAACTCTCAGATCCAGGCATATTAAATACATCTTAGGCTTCCCTACTAAAATAATTCTATGACATGAAGATGAACGTCACATTATACAGCGGAAGATGGGCACAAATGGCTGGGACTAAACCCTGATGAATGAGAAGATAGTAAAATTGGAGATGAAGAAGTAGAAGAAAGAAGATGGAAGGATGGAAGGATGGAAGGACTATATATATATATTATTTTTGTTCTCTTTCTCTCCTCTCTTGATCATTAAAGATATATATGGCTCACACATTTATGTTTTTTAAAGAGGAAAAGGAACGAAAGAAAACATTAGCTGATGTATTTAATTGAACATAATAGAGGTTTATATTCATTTGTTGGCCAAATACAATTAGTGTATAAAATATAATGTTTGATGGATTATAGAGATAAAGGAAAGGTTTTGAGGTATAAGGGGGATTCACTACTATAGAGTGAATACTATAATTATTAAGACATAATCCCATCTGCACTATTTTAATTTGAGGGGTCATTTAAAGTCATAATTCACGGTGATTAAAGTGAGTAATATGAAATATTTATATAAACACACTTCCAATAAAAATGGAAGGGAAAAGAGAAGAAAGGGAAATGAAAAGGGATTATCCTAAATACTTCCTTTTATGGGAGGGCTATTAGAATATAATTTAATTTACACTATATAATACGTAAATAGATGGGTCACACAATAATAAATTTGATGTTATTACAAGTGGGAAGTGAAATTGATCACATGATAATAGGGCATATACAATAAACACTAATGAGAGGGGGTGGTATAGGGGATCCCAAACTCTATAATTCAAAAGCACATATTTTATTTTTATTCTAAAAGTTATTAAGATACATAAATCATATTGATTATAGACGGTTGATACAAAATTATTAAGTAGAAATTGTTGATAAAAATTAGGCAAATGCGATACAATTAAAAGATTTCAGGTTTGCTCATTCTTTTAAATAAAAAAGGAGAAGAGAAAGAGATAGGAAGAGGAAGGGTAAAGGGAGGAGAGAAAAGGGGCTTTTTATATGAATATAATAGGGGGTATAATATAAAGGAGACCTTACATAATTTTCTAGTCTCCTGAGCCCTGCTAAAAAAAAACTTCAAATAATAATTATATTGATATAACATCTAAATATGCTAAGTATTGTTAAGCATTTGTTTTAATAGCCTGATACCTTTAAGATATATAAGTTAATCTTCAAATGTATTCAAAAAAATCCAAACTTCTCATTTTAATTCTAAACTTCTAATTCTAATTAATAGGGATTGTGCTCTATTGATTGATTTTACTTCCACAAGAAAATAAGTGTAATGTGGCAAGATTCATGGTTAGAACTTAATATGAACTCCCACCTTTATTTGATTTGTTAATATAAATAAACAGTTTAAATTAGGATGGAGAATTAAGAGGACTCTTAACTGGCCTCAGTTTTCTTACCTTTTAATTATATAAGCATAAGGTTGTGGTGACGCCCCTTTATAGAACTTCATTGCTTATGGGGGCAATTATGTATGGCTTAGGGGAGGATGGTACTGTCCTCTGTCCCATATCAGATTTGTGTTATGTATTTGTGATCCTAAACTACGGGCCTAAAGTGTATGTTTAATGTTTGTTTTTTGTGATGTGTGCGTACGTGGTGAGCGGAGCTACGGTAAAATAGAAAGCAAATTCATGGATGGAGGGATTGTTTAAGATAATGACACTGAATGTGCAGGGTTTGCATTCCCCCCCATAAATGTTTAATGAATACTTATATAGGGAGCATATGGATATTTGTTGTATACAAGAAACTCACATGAAGGGCAGTGATATACTCTGACTAAATAACAAAAAATACACTGTTATAGAACATCATCCAGAAGGAAGGGGACAAAAAGGTGGAGTAGCCTTTCTTGCCTCAAATAATATAAAAATAGAGATTAAATACAAACAGAGTGATGAGATGGGTAGATTCTCCTATATGGTTTGTAAAATTTACGATAAAATATATTCTATATTAAATATATATGCTCCAAATACATTTTTTTAAATAAAATCCTATATAAAGTAAATGCACTTGTTCAAGGAACCTTTATATGTTGCGGTGATTTTAATTGAATTGCAGATTGTAACATGGATAAGCATAATTTTAAGCAATAGTGGATGGAGTAATAGACAGATTAGCCTTGCAAAAGCCTTTCAAGACACACTGCGTCGGTATGAATTATATGATAGACCAATGGATAAGGAATGCACTTTTTATTAAAATAGACACTAATCCTTCTCAAGAATTGACATGATACTAACAAAAGCAGTATCAATTTTAGATTGTAAAAAAAATAGAAAATAGAAATGTGGTATGGTCAGATCATGACTCAATGAGTCTAGAAATTAAAGGTAAATATATTAGAGGAGAACGAACATGGCACATGAATAAAGGTTTTTGAAATGTAAAGACGATATTGATGAAATTATAACTACTACTAAACAATTTTTTGAGGAAAAACAGGAGATGTAAGTCTTGAAACGTATGGGCCACGTACAAATGTGTATTAAGAGGCTATTTTATTAAGAAAGATGCTTTTTTTTAAAGAAAAAATATACAAAAAAACTTTAAGAATTTTGTATAAATTTAAGTAATTAAAAAAAGGGGTAAAAGCGTTACAGAAGTACAAGATATAATAGAAATGAATACAGTTAAGAAAGAAATTGAAGAACAATTAATTATAAACGTTAATAGAAATTTAATGAAATTTAAACAAAAATTCTATTATTTATGTAATAGAGCAGATAAGATGATGACCAATTAATAAAAAAAACGTAATCTGAAGAACAGAATATTTAAAATAATTGACGAGGATAAACATTATAATAGTCCGGAAGAAATTGGGAAAGTGTTTAAAAAATTCTAATTAATTAATATAATATTGAGAATCAATAAAAAAATAGGTATTAAATTAGAAAATATTTAGAAGAATCTAATTTTTTTTTTCGAGAGAGAACAGGCCAGTTGCTTAGACCCTCCTATAGATAATTTAGAAGTTGTTAAGACAATTGGGGCAGGCCCTGATGGGTTCCATGCAGAGTAAAAAACTTTCTGACACTCTATCCCCATATATGGAAGATGCTTTTAATAAAGTCATAGATTTTGGATCCTTTCTAAATGAAATGCTTTAAGCTTATATCCTACCTATACCAAAGGCAGGAAAGGATTCTACAAAACTATCTAATTATAGACCAATATCATTGATAAATATAGATACGAAAATATACCCTGCCATTTTAATGGTGTGTCTAAAAAATATTTGTCCAATATTAATACAACAGGAACAGGCTGGATTTGTTAGAGAGACAGTCAAATGATAATACCAGGAAAATCCTTAGTTTAATAGAATATGTATGCTATAATAAGATACCATCTATATTTATCTCCTTAGATGCTGAAAATGCCTTTGACAGAGTCAGTTGGACCTTTTTAGAAGAAGTACTCAGAAATTTTGGATTTCAAGAGGTCTTTACTGGCTCTGTCAGGGCCTTATATACCAACCCAACTGTGAGAGTTATTGGACAGGGTTTGCGATCAGAATGGTTTAGTATACACAATGGAACCCGACAGGGTTGTCCCCTTGCTCCAATGCTCTATATTCCAACATTAGAACCTTTTGCAGCAAGGATAAGACATAATATACATATTAAAGGTATTAAGATAGGGGACATGGAAAGCAAACTTAGTATGTATGCGGATGATATCTTGCTATCTCTTTACAATCCTGATAAATCTCTGACTTCATTGCTATAGGAAATCCAAGAATATGGCCTTGTTTCCAATTATAAAATAAATATGAATAAATCTCAAGTATTGGATTTTTCTATATCAGATATGGATAGAAACAGAATGAAGGCAAATTTAGATTTTCAGTGGGGAATTGATGAGATCACCCATTTGGGGATTAAGATCCCAAGGAATATACAAACAATACTTTAAGTTAATTATTCAGCCCTTTTTGATGAAATGGAAAGGACTGATTTTTATTTTTATAAGATGGGAAGGATAAACATGATTAGAGTCTATATAATTCCAAAATGGCTGTTTTTACTTAGAATGATCCCATTAAAGTTGCCTCTATGCTGGATTAGGGCATTTCAGACTAAGGTTAATGTATTCATATGGGATGATAAGAAACCTAAAGTGTCAAAACAAATTATTTGCTCCAGTCGTAGAAAAGGGTGACTAAATATGACAAGCTTAGAACAGTATGCAGAGGCGAGTATGTTATGTCACTTATCTAAGCTTCAATGTAAACAAAGTAAAGCTCATCTAAAGCTTGACAAATGGGTGAGTTTCACACCCTATAAAATAAGAGATTTTATGTCTAAGGAAGGTAATAAAACCCCAATACAGATTCTTAATGAATATGCACTTAAAGAATTGGAATATTGTAGCTCACTCAGATTTTGGCATTATTTAAAAATTCATATATATATCAATAGAAATAAAATGGACCACAACATTCTAACTATTTTTTATAATGCGTTTGTAAAATAGAGAGATGACCAGATGGTATCGAATATTAGAAGATATGGAGGAAACAGGTAATATAAAACCTCATGAGAGTTGGCAAAGGGAATTGGAATACCGCTTAAATTTAGAAGAATGGATTAATAGTTTAGTCGGAGTTAATACGATTACTCGTTGTTTAAATACGGTTGAATTACATTACAATATTATTATGCAATGGTATCTGGTTCTGGTGTGAATAGCTACATTTAGTGCTGATGTGAATCCAATATGTTGGAGATGCAATGAGGTAGTAGGAAACTACCAAAATATATGGTGGAGTTGTAGTAAGGTTAAACAAGTATGGAATGATATTTTTGGTATTCTTTCTAGCGTAATCAATATTATAATTCCACCTATGATTCAAAGGGCCCTATTTCATATGGAATTAGAAATGTTATCTTGAAATGATAAGGCTTTATTTTTACAGGGACTTTTAGCAGTAAAGATTGTCATAGCTAGAAATTGGCGTCAAAATGATATAATAAAGATATATAATGTAATTAATCAGATGAAACATCAGGCACAAATGGAAAGGGGATGCTACTCTGCACAATTTAATTATGGGAAATATGATCAAGTATGGAAAAGGTGGCTTTTAAAATATCCAATCTGATATTAGTGTAAGGCTTTTGACACTGTTGCACATAGAAGGGTTATCAATAAACTGCAATCTTGAAGTTTGTATTCCAATATTGTTGAATGGGCAGTGGCTGAGTGACAGGCAACAGAGGGTTGTAGTCAATGGAGTATATTCGAAGCTTGGGCTTGTCACCAGTGGGGTACCTCAGTGATGTGTACTTGAACCCATTCTCTTTAATATTTTTATTAGTGATATTGTAAAAGGTCTTGATGGTACGGTACGTCTTTTTGCTGATGATACTAAGTTATGTAACAGGGTTGATGTTCCAGGAGGGATAAGCCAAATGGCTAATGATTTAGGTAAACTAGAAAAATGGTCAGAGTTGTGGCTACTGACATGTAATGTGGATAAGGGCAAGATAATGCATCTTGGACGTAAAAACCCAAGGGCAGAGTACAGAATATTTGATAGAGTCCTAGCCTCAACATCTGAGGAAAGGAATTTAGGGGTGATTATTTCTGATGACTTAAAGGTAGGCAGACAATGTAATAGAGCAGCAGGAAATGCTAGCAGAATGCTTGTTTGTATAGAAAGAGGTATTAGCAGTAGAAAGAGGGAAGTGCTCATGCCATTGTACAGAACACAGGTGAGACCTCACTTGGAGTATTGTACGCAGTATTGGAGACCATATCAACACAGTAAAGGAGGAGACTGTATTTAAAAGAAGAAAAACTACCACAACAAGGGGACATAGTCTTAAATTAGAGGGGCAAAGGTTTAAAAATATCAGGAAATATTACTTTACTGAGAGGTTAGTGGATGCATGGAATAGCCTTCCAGCTGAAGTGGTAAAGGTTAACACAGTAAAGGAGTTTAAGCATGCGTGGGATAGGCATAAGGCTATCCTAACTGACTAATGAAAGTATTTAGAAAATTGAGCAGACTAAATGGGCCGAATGGTTCTTATCTGCCTTCACATTCCATGTTTCTATGTTTCTATCTACCTCCTACTGTTTCTTTCTTTCTTTGAATATAAGGAACAAAATCAAAGATAGCCCACTCACCATGATATACATGCATGTCTGGGTTTGTTAGTGCATATTCTGTGCTTATTGTATTTTTTGTTGTTAGTAGATGTACTGGTTTATGCTTTGTTATTAATATTGTATGATATGAAGGAACATCACTGTAACACTGCTAAGAATATTTAAGATAAAAAAGTTCTAGTCTATATTTGTGATACAGCTTGATCCAAATAAAAAAAATAAAAATTAATAAGTAAAAATTAATAAAAAAAACATGTAGGGGTCAGTAAGACCACCATATTACCTGCCACATGGAAGGTGGGAGCAGATCTGTTAAGTTTTTAAAACTAGTGACTTGACAGCCATTGCTTTCAAGGCACTAGAAGGAACCCGTCCCATGGCAACAGGGCCTGTGAAATAATGTGGAGGGTATAGACCCCTTCAATACCCCCATTAAAATAAATCATAGATGAACACTAGTTATTACATTCATTACTGGATTATACAGATGGAAGAATGAAAAGGGCAAATTAGACACTTGTACACTAAACTAAAATAATGTTTTAACTTTGTTCAATCTATTCATAAAAGTAATCTTGAAAAAAAAACTTAATAATACAAATCAAAAGTCTAAAATTTTTTAAAGAAGTAAAGCTTAGTTTTGTTATTTTAATAAATTTACTTTAAATAAAGATTTTACCATAATTCCTATCAGTATGCATAATGAATGAAGAAATAGAAGATACAATTGTAAAGTGACAATTCCTGACCTTCAGTTTTAAAATAAAGTGTTTTGTTATTATGGAGCTTTGAGTGGAATTGTTGCTATTTGACCTTTCTCTTTAGCTTTCAATGAGCATCTATTGGAAATGTCAAGAAATCCAAATCTCATTAATAAGAATTTGCTTGGTATTGATCTGTTTCTCTGTTCAGTCAGCAAATATTTTGTTGTTATATTTCCACACACTTAAGCCAGCTATTTCTTCAATTTCATAGTGAACAGAACTGGCAGGACTCAATACACACCGGAAAATAACCTAATTATTAAAGTAATTGTGAACAGCTGACAACCATTATTGAACAAAATAGGTGTTATATTACAAAAACAAAGAAAACAATTAATAATGCATGATATTTGCTCCAATTGGGATCATGGTCTTTAGCTTCCTTAAATAAAGGAAAACAATGTGGCTTTCAGTTGCTATGTATGCATATTTGCAAGACAGATTTCCATGCATGATGGGGCAGTCATATGCTTAACTTGATCTTTTTATAGCTGCTGGTAAGATCCAAGCTTTTAAATGTCAGAAGATACTATGAATACACTTTAAAAGCCTCTTAGATGCTTGGAAAGAGCAATATATACATTAAATGCATGGTTAAATAAAAGGTGGTGCTGAGTTATATAGGCCCTACAGTGTTTCCAATATTTTTAATTAGTTTTAATTTAGCCATGTAAACTCTCTTGACATGAGCGGTTTAAAGGTTTACACACTCATGCAAAACACAGAAAAAGCATTGCAAAATCATCTGATATGCCCATTCTTCCTATAAATAACCCCGTGGTGAAATTAGTTAGGGGGCTTGGAAAGCATGTGTCCTAAGCATCGGATGTAGAGGAGCACAACACCGATGCCGCAGCCCCCCCCAACCAAAGCAGCAGCTGCAGGGACTCACTCCACTGGTCAAGGCCCAACTATGCCTTCCTGGCAATGGCCTCTTGCAGAGGGGAAAGCAGAGACTCGAGACACTAGGGAATGTACTCCGACATCTGCTCCTCCCACACCAGCCATGCAGATAAAGGTAGAACCCAGGAGGCAGTTTTGTTGATGACTGTCACTGTGTGTGTGTGTGTGGCTGTAACTGTGTGAGTGTGGCTGTAACAGTGTGTGGCTTTGGCTATGTGTGTGTATCGCTGTAACTTTGGTTGGCTGTGAATGTGTGTGTGTGACTGTAGGAGTGTGGCTGTATCTGTGAATGTAAGACTGCATGTCCTTGTAACATATGTATTAATTAAGATCTCTGAGATCTTTCTTCAGGAACATTTACATTGCTCACATTTTTATCTCTGACCATATGCAATTGCATTGTCAATCCTTTCGATTTGTGCAAAATTTTTGTACGGTTGCATTTTACATTTTATTTCAACACTTACAGCAAGCACAGTTTGGGTATGCATAGATTCAGTATTCAAAAAAAAAAAAACCTGGACAAAGCCTTCTTTAAGTGAGATAATTAAAAAATCCTTTTCACTTTTAAATCCTTTTTTGAATGCAATTTGCTGGTAGTTTTAAATTCAATATTTCATCTGAAAGAAAATGAAAAGAGATAGAGCATGCTTACAAAAAGATTTTGCTTTATCTACATGTAAAGCAGAAAATATGTTAGTAGAGAAATGTATGCTTAAACACTCACTTGAATTGTGGCACTACATATTTTTGCCTAATAAAGAGAATGTCTGCAAGTCAAATGCAGTGAAATTCATATCCATAACAATATAACATGGATCTGAATCTTTTGATTTAGCACAAAGTTCTTTGAAAACAATGGTTGCAATATGATTCCAAATACAATAAAAAACAAGTCCTGTGCTCAAACTCCCACAACTCTTGGGCGGCAGCAACGACCATAGTATACATCAGCCCCAATACATACAGTAAAAACCAAAGAAAAAAAGTTACCCGCGCTCTCTCACAAATCCCTATGTATATTTAAACAAATTGAGGTTATTTAGTTGCTCCTAAATACTTATTAACCCTTAATAGGGAACACACGGGATGGGGGGCAGCATTGTAACATAGCTGTGTGATACAAAAGTGAATCCAAATACAATTAAAAACAAGTCCTGCGCTCAAACTCCCACTACTCTTGGGTGGATATAAAAAATACCCCTCTCTGTCTCACTAGATATATCTTTGCCAGAAGTTCAGGGAAGCAAGGTGAAAGGTCAGAGTAGGACCCACCTAGGGGGGTCTGCCTTGACGTTGGCAGGCGGGCATTCCCTCCAGTGGCCATTGGAGTAACTAAATAACCTCCATTTGTTTAAATATACATAGGGATTTGGGAGAGAGTGCAGGTAACTTTTTTTCTTTGGTTTTTACTGTTGCAATATGATGTTGAACTGTTTAAAGAGAAATACACCTATGTCTTTTTATGACCTTAAAGAGACATTCCAGGTAACAAAAGAGCAATAGATCATTTGTACATTATTTACTTAACTTATCCCAGTGTTGATGTCCCTCGGCACTGGGTCAACGCTCCGCCCCTCCCAACATCCCCTCTAATAGGCATGCGCGCCAAATGCTGTGCACAAGCATTAGACCTCCCCATAGGAAATCATTAAATAAATGCTTTCCTATGTCAAAAAAATATGACGCTGGATGTCTTCATGCAGAACATGAGGAAGTCCAGCGTCAGATACCAGACCAAAGGTCCATTTCAATCCAGATAGCCTTCTAGTCGCTGTCTGGTAGACAGCCACTGAGTGCAGAGTTAGAGCTGCAATATTCCAGAGAAACTGCAATGTTTAACATTAACATTTAGCATGTAACATTGCAGCACGAAGTGCAAAAGGGACAGTGGACCAAGACCACTTCATTAGCATTTAAGCACTGACCCACTGTCAAGAAATAGATGCCCCTATTGGAATTGTGATAGGTTTGTGCATGTTCAAACAGAATTAACTGCAGATTTTATGACTGTTGTGCTTAACCCTTAAACCTCTGCAGCTCTGGACATTTCTTTAAAGTTGACCTTACAAATGTAATAAAAATAAAATCAACTTGTAGTCAATCAAATAATCAATTTTCTTGACATGTATTGTCTAAATAGACATGTCTAAATAGAACTGGAGACTTGCTGATAGGATATTCCTGTTTCCAATCCATGCTTATATTAGAAATAAAATGCCTGTACAGTGGCAATGTCACTTTTGGGTTTTTCATAAAGATAGGAATATTGATTCACTAAGTGATATATATAGCTGAAATCAGTTGTGCTTGGAAGTCATTGTAAAGATCTGAGAAGTTCTCTTTCATATTTTGCAGACTGGCTTCTGATCATAACTCAATTCAGACTCTGAACCTGTATTCCTAGTGTAGGAACAAGGTCTGTGAGAACCCAGCATGTATTTACAGATATCCTTCTTGTGATGACATTGCTGTAATCCCATGTTCATGTATTAAAGCACATTTGCATTTGAATAGCCAGCATGCTTACTTTATTCCATTCCTATACAGATACACATACTCAGGTTTACTGTCACATATTCATCCGTACATAAAAATGTGGTTAATGGCATTTACCGTCCTGACAGGAAACGTTGTGCCGAGCAACATTACCGTCCTGACAGGAAAAGTTGTGCCAAGCAGCAATCATGCACATGGAAACCTGGTAATTACTTTTGGGGTCAAAGGACGGTTACAGCCAATCGGATCCACAGGAGGGGTATTTAAACCCAATTCTCCTTTTGCTCATTGCCCTGTTGTGGTTTCATCTTGGTGGTAATCTGAGAGTGCGTTCCTGATCTTGATTTTCTGGTATTTGACTTTGGCTTCATTTTGACTTCCCTGAATTCTGGTATCCTTGACTTTTGGCTTTCCTTCATCGTTGTGTCTGATTCTGTGTTCCTGACCTTGGCAAGTATTTTGACTATTCTTGGATACGTTAAGTCCGGCCATTCTAAGGTCTGGTTATACGTTATCCTTAGTCCTAGGTGTGACAAAGTTCTGCGTTCTGGATCAACTTGTAATCCTGACATTTACACATTGTGACTCTTTGGTTCAGTCTATGCTAATTATTGCATTCTGCTGTTTACTATAGGGTCAGTTTTTCCATTTTGCCCCAATGGCTGTGTGTAGATAACAATACACTGGGGTCTGCTATTCTTATGCAGTTATGTAGATAATCCACTATATTTAAAGGTGTTGTTTGTTAATTAGTTTTGTGTTGATTCTGTAAAATGGGAACTGTATGTAATGCTCATATGTGTATACATTTGTGTTGTAGTTGATCTAGGAGGCTGTGTGAAATTTAGAAATCAATGATTAGTATAATGGTCAAACCTCTCTTGTGTAATAAATAATGGTTGAGTGAGTTGTAAATGATCAAGATATGAATAAGGGATATAAATATTACCACACTGTTGCTTTTCCCTGTGGCACTAAAAGTTAAATAAAAAACGGAATAAATACATATTAGAGTCTTACAAACCATAGCAAGCAATTAGAATGACTTTATCAGCTACCTCACACTTGCAGCATACTTTGCCTTGAGTGAAGCGGAATTTGCCTGTCAGAGAAATTCTAACCCAACCAATCACAGTGTTTGTACTGAATATTCAAGGCAGAATAATCTTACATAAAGAGGCTTTAACCCCATTAAGGACCAAACTTGGAATAAAAGGGAATCATGACATGTCACACATGTCATGTGTCCTTAAGGGGTTAATTCACTTGGGCTTGGAGGTGAAGACTGATTATTTATTTGTAATTTACTACCTACTCTTTTGATTTAATAACATCATCATAAAAAATCTAATCTTCCCTTATTATAATAACTGATTAATGCTAATTTACATACTTTAGCAGAAGAAAAAAAAATACCAAATATATAAATGCAATGTATGTTTCATAAAAAACTAAAAATTACGTTTTTTCTAGGCATGTGCATGGGGAAAATTTTCGGTTCGATTCGGCATTCCGAAATTCGGGATTTTCGCAATTCGGGACTTCGGCAATTCGGCACTTCAAGACTTCGGAACTTCAGCAACTTCGGAACTTCGGCACTTCAGCACTTCGGAACTTCGGCACTTCGACACTTCGGAAATTCGGCAACTTCGGCACTTCTACACTTCAGAATTTCGGTACTTCGGCACCTCGGGACTTGCAGCTGCTTAGTAGATAACTCCCTAATTCCCACGGTATTAGGGAGTTATCTACCAAAAGGCTGAAAGACCTAAATTGGTCTTTCAGCCAAATTTACTAATACTAAGTAAAAGTTAATTAGTATTAGTAAATTATGCCCCTACTCGCTATACCGCGAGTAGGGGCATGTCTATTAAACAGTGAGCAGTGTCCTCCCCCCTGGCCCCACCCCCACCTCCCCCCTGGCCCCCAACAGTGATTTTCCAGCGCTGTGTAATTTGACTCATAACTCTCTGATTGGTTACTTAATCCGCCAATCAGAGAGTTATGAGTCAAATTACACAATGTGGAAAAATTTCAAAGAACTTTCCCACGCTGTGTAAAATGATACAGAGAACTCTGATTGGTGGATTTCAAACAAACCTATCAGAGTGCTGTGACAGGTAAATGTAGAGACTTACCTGTCAGTCTCTTCATTTACCTGTCAGAGCACTCTAATTGGATGGCTTAAACCCACCAATCAGAGTGGTCTGAGCCTAATTGCAGGGCGGGGCAAGGCTTTATAACCCTTACCCCGCCCTGCAGAGCTCAGTCTGTGCGGAGCCCTCCATGGGTGAAGAAGGATTAATTTGTTTTGCGCTCGTTTTTTTTTATTTTTATAATTGCGTCGGTTATTATGGTTTTTTTATTTGGCCTTTTTAGGGGCTGAAAAAAAGAAGATTTTAGAAGAAAGAAAACATCGAATGGTATTTTTTTTGTTTTTTTTTTACAGGTACTTAGTTACAGGTACTCATTATTTTTAGTGTGAGGAGGGTAGGTAGGGGGTTCATTTTTTGGGGGGGAGAGGGTGAGGGGGTTTAGGGACCCCTAGTCACCTGGGAGGGAGGTTAACATTTTTTTAGGGCCCCCATCCGCCACTCAGGGGTGGGGGCCGGGGGGAGGACAATAGGTCCCCCCCACTGGTATTTAGGGCCCCATGGGTGGGGGCCAGGTGGGAGGACATTAGGACACCCCCTTATTTTACTGTAGGGCCCCCACCCACCACTCAGGGGTGGGTGCCAGGGGGGAGGACATTAGGACATTAGGCTGCTCACGTAGTAGACATAATAGACATGCCCCTACTCGCGGTATAGCGAGTAGGGGCATCATTTACTAATACTAAGTAATCTTTACTTAGTATTAGTAAATTTGGCTGAAAGACCAATTTAGGTCTTTCAGCCTTTTAGTAGATAGCTCCCTAATACCGTGGGAATTAGGGAGTTATCTACTTATTCATTCCTGTCATTACATTGACAAGCCAAGGAACTTACTTTTTATATGAATGTATGTTACTTGATTGTTGTAAGTGTTGCAAATGCTTACAGCTGAATCCTGGCTATGTTTGTATACTTTTTATTTAAAATTGTTTACAATGTAACATTCTTCTTCTTTCACTGGGTAAGTATATAGTACTTCGGAACTTTGGCAACTTCGGAACTTCTGCACTTCAGCACTTCGGAACTTCGGCACTTCGGAACTTCGGTAATTTCGGAACTTTGGGACCTCAGCAATTCGGCACTTCGGACATTCGGAAGTACCCAAATGTCCAAATTGCCCAAAATTCATCCGAATTCATATTCGGACCGAAACGAATTGCACATGTCTAGTTTTTTGTTTTCTTCAAGTTTCAGTCAGAATAGCCTCTTAAATGATAGGTAACACCTTCATGCCAAATGTTAAAGTATTTAGAATGGCAGCACTTTTGATTAACACTAAAAGTAAATATTAGTTTTGTACAGATAACTATTTGATTTAAAAATGGCAGATTTACACGCTCAGATTTTATTAAATTGGCAGCTGTTAGTGCAATGTGAGTCAAAACTGATTAACCTAGCTTAGTGCTATTAATGAATAAGAAAAAAAAACGTAAAACTTTCATAGAAACGTAGGTTTAGTTTGAAAAGTACAGTATAAAAAACAGCACCCCCTCTACTATATCCTAGTCCCCCATATACTAAATCCCAGTACCCCCCTCTAGCCAACAAACAGACTCCATTCACATTGCCGCTGCCAGTATGCAACTCCGGAGTCCGGCTTCTGGTATACCCCAAATGGCGCGGTCCACACGCTGTGCCAAATCTGATCCTCTTGCTACTTCTTGAAACCCTGTGAAGGTGAAGCATGTCGATGTCATGTCGAAATGTGACATGGCATTGCGTGCCTTCATGCACCTCCAGGTACTCCACTGTCCATTTTCAGCCAATGCAACACTGATCAACACACACACACACTTGTTGACACACACATACAGACACACACACTCACTGACAGACACAAACTCACTGACAGACACACGCTCACTCACTCACAGACACTAAGACACTCACTGACATACACACAAACACTGACAGACACACACACACACTCATTGACAGATACACACTCACTGACAGACACACATGCACACACAGACACTCACAGACAGACACAGACACTCACTGACAGACACACTCACTGACACACACACACACACTTACTGACAGACACACACTCGCTGACATACACACACACTCACTGACAGACACACACACACACATTGACAGACACACACACACACAATGGCAGACACACTGACAGACACACAGACACACACATTTACACATTCTTGCACTCACATAATTTTATTTACTGATCCCTACCGTTGGGAGCTGGTATGGGCCTTCTTCTATGTGGAGATCTCCTTCCTGCTCTTCACTGCTCCCTCGTGCGCAGCTTAGTGTTGCCAGGTGCTGGAATATGACTTCCTATTCCAGCGCCCAGCATCACTACAGGCTGCGTGCGCAAGGGAGCAGTGAGGAGCAGGAAGGCTGAGCTCCCTTGCTGCATCCACCTTCCTCTTCTCCCCGGCCAGGTAACTTTTAGCAGAGTAGGTACCTGCAATATGGAGAAAGCAGGTGCCTACTCTGCTTTAACACTAAGCATGCACTCGCGGCTCGCCGGTCTGGAAAGATGTCCACTGTGGGCCGCGAGTTTGACATACTTGCTTTACTGTCTCCTTCAGCTGGGGTCTATTTTCTCCTGCTCAAGCTCCCTGTTCCCAATATTTTTGAGGAATGGGATTCCTGTGCTCTAAACACTTTTGTTGAAGTTTCAGAAATAGAAAAGGTAAATTATATTACATTTTTGTGTTTAAGATCTGAGATAGACAAATGTTTCACCAATACAGCAATACTGCAAGACATTTTTTAGATAAACGTAAACATTACGTACATTCCTCTTATTGGTTAATCTGTTGAGTGGAAAGTCTACTCCAAATCAGGCACTATTTTCCCATACCCAAAGTCTCCATTACGAAAATATTTATTAAAGTTTCAGAAGCAGAAATGTTCAATATTACTTCAAGAAAGTCTCTAAAGTAAAGGTGGGCAACTTCAGCACTCCAGATTCCATGGCTACATCTCCCCTGGTGCTTTGCCAATTTTATGGCAATAAGAGTATTATGGGAGATGTAGTCCAGAACATCTGGAGTGCCAAAGGTTGCGTATACTGAACTAGCTATGGATATAGTGGAGGGGGAACTGGCCACTCTGGCCAGGAGCATGGAGAAGCAAGTGGGAGAAGCAAGGGAAAGCAGAGACAGCCCAGGATCTTAAAGGCTGTAGACCCAGTGAGGAAAATAAAGTATGCAGACAACTTTGGTGCAGAGGAGAATGCAGTACTGGTCACTAAGGTGTGCCAGTACTACCAATGCATTTTTGGGAGAGCAGCCAAAGAAACTTTGCGTTCAAGGAAGAACTGTCTGTGGATGAGGTGAACGCTGTTGGTTGGAACAACCGCACTGACGACGCTGCCACTTTGCCTCCTTGGCTGAGATCTTCATAATTGACAATATTAGCCAATCCAATGCTTTCCAATAGGTAAGCATTAGGAGGCTATTATGTTACAAAACGCTGCACTATGCCAATCAGCATCTCCTCATAGAGATGCATTGAATCAATGCATCTCTATAATACATGTTCAGCTAAACGTAGGTGCTGCACACAGTGCAGCACTAACCCATCTGAGTGACGGCCCCTAGAGGTGTTACTAGGAAGCAATGTAAACACTGCCTTTTCACTGAAAATGCTGTGTTCTCATTGAAGTGATCTGGGTGCAATGTCCCATGTCACTTAACCCTACAGTGGTAATTATTGCAATTTTTGAAAAACTGCAATAATTACCTTGCAGGGTTAAGTTCGCCCCTAGTGGCTGTCTACCAGATAGCCACTAGAGGGACTTCCAGGTGCTTAGACAACTTTTGGTCGTCTAAACAATGCTGGATGTCCTCACACTATGCATGAGGACCTCCAGCGTCACCAAAATCCTAATGCAAATGCGTCCATTGCAGTGCATGCGCATTAGGTCTCCCCGGCCAGCTGACATCAGTGGAGGAGGAGCATGGTCGGAGCCTGACCCAACGCAGAAGGACATCGGCGCTGGATTCAGGTTAGTGACTAAAAGGGTTCTAACACTTTCAGCGCCGTGGGATGGGGGGGTGAGAGGGAGAGGGGCACTGAAGGATTCTACAGTGCAAAGAAAACGGGTTTATTTCCTGGCACTAGAGAATCCCTTTAAGCTGTAGTGGTTCTGGTTACTATATTGTCCCTTTAAAAGTTTTTTTTTTTTTTGTCCACTAAAATGTGTCATGCATTATTCATTTTTTTAAAGGGAAACTATAGTGCCTGGAAAACAAAGGGATTGACAATATTTTATGTAGGGAAAATGTGTTTTTTAGGGAGATTTTTGTAAATATGTAGTTCATGGAAATGTTATATAGGGATTTTAGTAAGATATTGTTTATTCTTATATGTGCACAGCTATACAGACGTGGCACTTTCTTCTGCACATTTACACTGTAGCACTTTATCCTATGCATGGTTATTTACACATCAGCACTTTTCAAGCTATTCACTTTTCCATAGCTGTTTTAGAGGCACATTTTTCCCATTTATCAATGGGTCATATTATATCACTTTTAGGATATACATTAAATTGTGTTTATACATGTCCTTGTACAAAGTAATATCTCTTTGCACTTGCACTTCTTTAATCTGTTTTACATCGCTCATCTCCTTCTGTTCACTTTATGTACTGTGGCTGAGTGGACCGCGGGTGTATGATCGTCTGTATCTTCTACTTGGCCTGACAGCAAGCTGAATGCAACAAACAGCCTCCTGTCATGCAGAAAAAAACAGGAGATTCTCTACCTGGGGAGTAAAGTAAAGAAAGAAGCTGATAGAGCCAAATCAGATACACTAGAGAGGTGGGGGATAACCCCAAATGTAAAATAGAAGGACAAAAATTAGTGTATCTGGGGAATGATACAAGATAAATATACCAGTGGATTTATCTAGATATATACAGAAATATTACTAAATAAAGAGAATATCAACAATCTAAATAGTCTGCCTTAACTGCTGCCCTTAGAACTTGTGCCAATAATGTTAATAGTGAAACGGAAACGGCAGTGTCGTTCAGTCACTCTTGATTATTGTGTACTAAATATCGAGATTTGAGGACTGAACGAACGATAATGCCGATATACTAAGTGAAATTTGGAGTTATAGCAATAGAGTATACTGATGTAACTTATGTAGAGCAAGAAAGAATAATAATGAGAGCAATCGCAGGCATATTTCAAGTATAATGTTGATAGTACTTGCTCTTAGTTTGAAACGGCAATATCATCCAGTCCCTGAATGGTTAATGTGTACTAAATGTCTGAAATTTTTAAACTGATTTGCACAATTATACTGGTAACAAAGTTATGTTTTTTCAGACTGAATCGGACAATTATGTTAGTAACAAAGTTATGTATAGGTTTTAGCAATAAACTACACTTGCATATTGCAAGTATAGTATTAATGGTGTTTGCTACAACACAAGTACAGCAATGTCATCCGATCACTAAATGGTTGAATTTTACTAAATATCCAAATTCCCAGGCTGAATGAAGGACTGACTATGGAGCAAATGCCAAAAATAAATAATGATAAATACAATAGTGCTATACAAATATGTGAAAGAAAGTGGAAAAAGAATAATAATAATAAACAGATAGATATAAATATAAATCTCAGGCAAGTGTGCTGGTAACCGTTTTATCCAAAATAGCACACCATACATTCAATTAGCTACTAGCGAGGGTAGGGGTCCAATAGTCCCTATATAGCTCTAATACCCTGTGCCTTCGAGGGCACCTATCTCCTCCCCCCCAGTAACTTAGCTGCTGAGAAGAAAAAAAATGAAATAATAAATCGAATAAAATAAAATAAATAACGAAGATGGTAAAGCACGGTCACTAATCTGAGTGCTACTCAATGGTCCACAGGAATAGCACACAGCAAACCCCTGACGCGCGCGTTTCGCCTAACCTAGCTCGTCAGAGGGGAAACGGTCAGTTTTTAGCAACAGATTTAAATATGCCGAGATATAACCCTATTGGTCTAAATTAGGTAGTTCCTAATTGGTTACGTGCATGATGAGGTAACGGAAATTTTTTTTTTCTTACAGGAGAAAAACTGACCTGTAGGTAAGTTCATTAACCCTTAGAGACCTGGTTGATAGACTTATGGTTACTGAAGTGCAACCAGTCTAATGTACTAAGATGAATAATAAGATAGTTAGATGATAACAGGAGAGAGAAACCTCATCAAAGTGCACACTAACTATTATGTACTTAAACGGGTTCTGATCGAGAAGAGTCTAAAGAGTTCAGATCCAAAATAGAATGCAAATGATTAGATAGAATACATGTTACTTTGAACAATATATCTAACATTTTTAACATATTCATAGAAGTTATAAGCTTATAATGGAACCATGATATGTAAGCCCACAATGGTGTTTAAATTTAAACAAAACAATTTAAACACCATTGTGGGCTTACATATCATGGTTCCATTATAAGCTTATAACTTGTATGAATATGTTAAAAATGTTAGATATATTGTTCAAAGTACCATGTATAATAGTAATAGTATAGGGACTATTGGACCCCTACCCTCGCTAGTAGCTAATTGAATGTATGGTGTGCTATTTTGGATAAAACGGTTACCAGCACACTTGCCTGAGATTTATATTTATATCTATCTGTTTATTATTATTATTCTTTTTCCACTTTCTTTCACATATTTGTATAACACTATTGTATTTATCATTATTTCTTTTTGGCATTTGCTCCATAGTCAGTCCTTCATTAAGCCTGGGAATTTGGATATTTAGTAAAATTCAACCATTTAGTGATCGGATGACATTGCTGTACTTGTGTTGTAGCAAACACCATTAATACTATACTTGCAATATGCAAGTGTAGTTTATTGCTAAAACCTATACATAACTTTGTTACTAACATAATTGTCCGATTCAGTCTGAAAAAACATAACTTTGTTACCAGTATAATTGTCCAAATCAGTTTAAAAATGTCAGACATTTAGTACACATTAACCATTCAGGGACTGGATGATATTGCCGTTTCAAACTAAGAGTAAGTACTATCAACATTATACTTGAAATATGCCTGCGATTGCTCTCATTATTATTCTTTCTTGCTCTACATAAGTTACAACAGTATACTCTATTGCTATAACTCCAAATTTCACTTAGTATATCGGCATTATCGTTCGTTCAGTCCTCAAATCTCGATATTTAGTACACAATAATCAAGAGTGACTGAACGACACTGCCGTTTCTGTTTCACTATTAACATTATTGGCACAAGTTCTAAGGGCAGCAGTTGAGGCAGACTATTTAGATTGTCGATATTCTCTTTATTTAGTACTCAATTATCTCCGTGGATGATATTATTTGGAATTTGATAGTATCCAACAGAGGAGAGTTGGGACAGACCATTTAAAAGACTACCGATCTTTCATATTGATATTACTCTGCCGAGGACTTTCAAGTCTCAACTATTATAGTCTTTGCCAGACTTTCCCTGTTTATGTATATTTCTACATACAAACTGACAGGAGCATTTTCCATTTAGGGATCCATTGACCATTCCTATTTTTGCAGATTTTTGTTCTCATACTTAGACCATTTGTACTACGGATCATGGGTCCTTGTAAAACCTATTATTAGTTTCACTTTTGGTGTTTATTCTTAGCGATTTTTGGCTTTTTATCATTGATATTACGTATTCAATAAAATTTTATTATTTTTCATATTTTCCATTCAAAGTAGGTTTACCTTGCAGGATAGTTTGTTCTGTATATATCTAGATAAATCCACTGGTATTTTCCCCAGATACACTAATTTTTGTCCTTCTCTACCCGGGGATGCTCGGCCACGATGCATGTAGTGAGATTAGAAGGAAAGGGAGGTGGGCACAAAGAAACACACAGAGGGCGGAAGGGGCACAAAGAGACACAAAAAGGGCTGGGGGGACAAAGACGCATAAATATACTTAGACATAATAATAAATTAATAGCATGACTGCATATATCTTATTTCGAAGTTTAATAATATTGTTGTACAGATAATAGTTAACATTGCAACATATGACAAATGCTAACAATGTTCTTTCTCTATTTTCCCCTATAGGTTCTGATGGTGCTCTCCACCTGCAAGAGGAGGGTACCATACTTACCCTTACAGCAGTAATTCCTGGTTTCATGGAGCCGATGACATCGGTGGCTGAAGAAGCACCGTCGCCACAACATCCTCCACAGTTGGCTGTGCTGTATGAGACCTGAATTAGATTAGACTGGGGTCACTATGCCCTGCAGCAGAAGTTTAATGATTCCCCTTCTCCTAGTACTGCTAGGTGGAGGAGACACACCACTTTCTTGCCTTTGCAAGATGGCCTTGTGGTGTGCACAAAGATGTTGGTTTATCCCAGAGTTAGTAAGATGACCCAACACCTTCCCCCAGCCGACTTCCTTGCCACACAGTTTACATTTTGCCAGATGGCCGTCTCCATTTGTTGCAAAATGTTCCCACACTGTGGAACGACGGGCCACTACTAGTTGTAGATGGGGAAGACTGCAATTTCACAATCAACTGTAGAGGCAATTGGCACTGCTGGAGTTGGAGGGGCAGATATCAGTAGGGGAGATTGAATAGGTGGTGGTGGAATGTCTTCATCAGAGAGATCCTCAGGCTCATCCTCATAGTCTAGTTTCTCATTTCCTAGACAAGAGCCTTGTTTCATATCTCTGCTGCTGGGAAACAGAACTATGACACCAGCAGCTGAAATTGGAGAAAACTGATCAATTCTCTCTTCTCCCTGGCAACTAGGAACTACAAGAATATCTTCTTACATTATGTTGTCAATATCTCTGCTGCTGGGAAACAGAAATATGACACCAGCAGCTGAAATTGGAGAAAACTGATCAATTCTCTCTTCTCCCTGGCAACTAGGAACTACAAGAATATCTTCTTGCATTATGTTGTCAATTGTACTGCAGCTGCTATGAGAGGTGGTGGCAGTAGCAGTAGTAAAAGTGGTGGTGGCACGCGTAGCACTTGCATTCTCTTCCTCCTTTAACTCTACTATCTCCCTCTTAGGCTGCCTAAATGGATGAGCTGCGGTAACAGGTAATTGGAAGCACTAGCAGCTCCTGCTGTTTCATTTGCCTCTGCTTCAGGTGAGTTGAAGAGGAAGCAAGTGTACCACTACCTGTGCTCTGCCTCTTAACACTAGTACTGGTGGAGGAGCTAGTAGTGGTACTAGCAGCAGCAACATGACGGCTACCAATTTCCTCAGTCACTTTGCTTGAGGGGAGAATGTGAGGACTCAAAGATTGTGGAAAATCCATTATGGCTTCTTTTGTTTCATGAAATTTTTATTTACATTAAATCACAGCAAAATAAACACAAAATGAATCACTGTTGCAAAGTCGCAGTGCAGCAGAGAGATACCCAGGCAATCAGGCTACCTGGCAACAACTAAAAAATACAAACTTAATCACTGCAATAAAGTCACAGTGCAGCAGAGAGACACCCTGGCAATCTGGCTACCTGGCAACAGCTAAAAAAAAAATACAAAATTAAGCAGCAAATAGACACCCTGGCAATAAGACTACCTGGCTTGCACAGCCATACACTCTTTCACCCCTCCCCCCCACGCCTTCTTTAAAAAAAAAAAAAAAAAAAAAAAAAGCAGAATGCAATCAATGCAGATTGCAGAAGGGAAAAAAGCAAATCTTACTCTCCCTCCCTCTCTTTCCCTTATCTCTCTCTCTCCCTGGAACACACACTTAAAAGCAATGTGGCTCCCCAAGTTTGCAAACAGTAAAAGTAAATGTAATGTTATTACCTCTCTCAGTCTCTTGTGCTATCACAACTAGTCTGTTGTCTGGTCACATGAATGCAAGCCAACACCCTGACAGCCTGATTTATTATTACCCACCTCAATGACTCTGTGTGCCTTCATTGGCCAAGTGTCAGTAACAGAATCACCATTAATTGGCTGTCCTCTAACATCTATCACAAAAATTTGCTAATTTCATTGTACAGGGAATAGTGGAACCAGATTGGGCAAGCAAGCATTACATTGCACAAAATGAATTAGCTTATTGATTAAGATTCCTGTCATCATTCACGTAATTTTCTCCCCCTTTCTCTTGTTTTGTCACTTTTCCGGAATTCTGAAGCACTTCAGAACTTCGTCAATTCGGAACTTCTGCATGTCAGGTCGGTCGGCACTACCGAACTTCGGCACTTCGGACATTTATAAGCATCTGAATGTCCGAATTGCACAAAATACATCAAAATGTACATTTGGAACTAAACAAATTGCACATGTCAAACACAACTCAGTCAAAGAAGGAGAGAAAGAGATCCCTTGACTGCTTTTATGCTGCTGTTTGGTAATTTTTCACCATTGGATAACCCCCTACAGCATCATGTCACAGGAGTGAGCTGATTAGACAAATGAAAATCAGCTCACTCCCAAACCCACCTACGATACAGCCCGTACCATTGCATAAGCCCCTACAGCATCATGTCATAGGAGTGAGCTGATTAGACAAATGAACATCAGCCCACTCCCAAATCCATCTACGATACAGCATGTACCATTGGATAAGCCCCTACAGCATCATGTCACAGGAGTGAGTAGATTGGATAAATAAAAATAAGTTCACTCCCATACCCCTCCTCTTTGTTTCATACAAGGCATCCGAATAAACTAATACACAAATTGAGGCAAATTAGTTAATTCGTTCATTCGTTTCTGCCATCCCCATATTGTCCCCTATGCTAAAGCAATGCATTGAAAAAGCACACACAGTTGATACGAATGCACAAATAATTTGTTTGTTCAGTGCGCCAACGTTGTTTAGCTCGCTCCCATTATTATTGTAATAAAATATGAGAGTGAACATAATAAACAAATGAACAATGAACATAGAGCCATCCGTGCATTCGTATTGCTCATTCGGCAGTTTGCAAATTACATATACTTTAATAGACACAGTACACTGCCTGTCTGTAATTCAAAAAGCCAAACTAGTAATACAAATGAATGAATGGCACATTTGTACGCATTCGTTAGTTTGGCTCAATCCCATCAGATTTGATGGGAGTGAACAGAACTAACGAATGAAAGAATAATATGAATATAATATATGTAATTCGTTCATTCGGCTACTAGTTCAGATTTTTGAATTACACAGACAGTGTAATACAAAAGGCTGAATGACAGAACACACGAAAGGCTCATGGAAGAATTTTGTTGGATGTCCATTCGTTTGTTCGTTCATTCATTTGTCTAGCCATTCGTTATTCAGTACGAATACGAATGCCCAGGTCTAGTAGCTACCAGAGAATATATTGGGCTGCTGCTTGTCCTCCAAATGCTCTAATCATCTTATTCATCTGGTTCATCATACTCTTAGTCGAGTACCTCAGGGGTATTCCAGAGGTAAAAGTGCTTTGCCTGCAGAGGTGGGGGAAACAGAATTATCATTACTGGAATCATCACCACCACCACCTCCAAAACCAACCAGACATTGATAAAACAACTTTGGTTCTCAGCTCTAAGTTCCTTACTAAAGAGTGGCTCTGATGACCCCTTTTATTTCATTTTCTTCTGTCATGCTTGAAAGGTGAGGGGGAGGTGGGGGGATGGTAAGGGGGTGATGTGAGAGGGGGTGTTAGTATTACCTTTATTCCCTGATCCAGTGGGCATTACTTCCTGTCTGCAGCTCCGCAGAGCTGCAGACCATGAATCTCGCGAGACCATCAGAGTGTTGCCGTGGTAACCCGTGGCAACGCTCTGATTGCCCAGTTCTCGGCGAGACACATGGTCTGCAGCTCTGCTCACTGCGGAGCTGCAGACCGGTGTCTGCGGTGGCAGGCCGGGCAACCAGGAGGGGCCTCATATCACTGACCGAGGACCCAACACAGTCTGCCCACAGGAGGTTTAGGCGGTCGCGAGCCCTAGCCAGCGCGAGGCCTTAGGCAGTCACCTAAACCGCCTAATTAGAGAGCCGCCTCTGCTCACAGGTCATTTGCATAAAACTCTAACCAAAACCTGGCTACCTCGATATGAAGTGTTGGTCCCCTCTGGTTAGCCAGGACACCACCTTATACTCAGTAGCCCAAGAATCACCTGGGGAGCAAGAAGGTAAGACCTACTAACAAAGTGCATTAATTAGGACAGGTGAGGGTGATTGTGCGGGTTGGAGTTGAAAATGGTCCCTGGAGGAATAGGAGTGGGAATTAGTCTGTGAGTCTGTGTGTAAGTAAGAGTGAGAGAGTGAGAGTGAGAAAGTGACCGCCTAGGAAGAAAGTGTGCAATGAGGTCTTCCCATTTTATTTGTAGAGACTATAGCAGACTTTGAAAGTCAGTGGAGGTGGTTAGAACCAGATCACGGTGTAAGTGGTTAACTTGTCAAATGCACTGAAATGAAGTTCCTCAACAGACCGGAGTTGCTCCATCGTCTCGATCTATTATTGCAACCTCCAAAACAGTGGGACCAATTTTTTGGCTAAATTGAGTATTTGAATTGTAAGGGACTATTTTTAGCTAGAGGGGGCTAGGTAGTGTGGTGCAGCAACATGAGTGCCAGCCAGAAGGAGGTGGAGAATCTTGGAATTTCTGAAAAATTTTGTGTATCTTGTGCTAGAATGCTTAAATCAGGGGGCAACCCCACCACAGGTGGATCATATTGCCTTTCTCCTGGATTCTCATGAATGCCTATGTACCTAGTCACGTGTATTGTCATTTTCTAAAATGGTGTTTGGGGGCCGCGGGGGTATGGTGTCCCACTCTATGTATAGACCAGAACGCACACCCACCTTGGTAGGGGCACACAAAAAAGCCTGGGTCATGGCAGATATATATATATATATATATATATATATATATATATATATGTATGTATATGTATATGTATGTATATGTATATATATATATATATATATATATATATATATATGTGTGTATATATATATATATATATATATATATATATATGTGTGTATATATATATATATATATATATATATCTCAAATATACAAATCTTATACACAGATATATCCATTGTCTGTGTATAAGATTTGTATAGGTTTATTGCAGGTTTAGAATAATGGGAAATATGGTTTTCCTAAATGTTTGAGGACTATAAGTCACACTATGTTTAGACGCCCTTTAGTGAGAAATTTTAGGAAACATAAAATAATATGTAGAGAGGAAAAGCTAAATTGGCCATACCCACAAGCAGTACCCAAAAAAAATCATACTTTCATGTGTCACAAACCTGTTCCTCACTCTTGAGACACATTATGTTTCTTATTACAGCCCACAACCAGGCAACTGTATATTAGGAGGTGGAGAATGAACGATGATCTAATCAGAATATGTCTTGTACTGTGCCAAGTTTCAAGTTTCTTGCTACAGTAAAATACTTTGTTGCTCATATGGTTAAACTACAAATAGATGGCTACGGGTATATTTTTTTGTTAGTAGATTTAAATTTAATTAAATAATTTTCATTGATTTGCACTAAAGAATTAGCATGTGGTTATAAAGTCTGATAAAGCCACTCATCAACTTTATTTCCTCATATAATGTGCCTTTTTCATTTATCACATCATTATCTTTCAACATTTTTATGCTCAGTAGCTGTTTGATATAATGTTGGAAAAATTGAGATATTGTAACCTTAAAGCCAGATGAAGATATGCAAAAATGTGAGCTTCAAAAGTTTAGTATCATTATTTTCACTATTTTTTATTGTTAAATCCACAAGACCAAAGCTCTTTTCCTTAATTTATCATAAATACTGATGTGAGATTTTCTAAATCTTGCTGCCTTCTGAGATAAGTTCACGGATCTCCTGTGGGTTGCAAATCATAAATCACATCAGGAAGAATTTTGCAAGGAGAAGTGAGACCGACATATCTTCCTGATGCTTGCCTCAGTCTGTATGCATCCTGTAATCAATCTACCTGATTGACATCAACAATTGCAATTCCTGATATTTCTTAATGTGCTCTTCTGGCAATTCTACATGACTTTCAAACTAGTTGCAATACAGTATGCACAGCACTTACGGTAAGAGAAAACAACTAAAATGTAACCATTTGAAAAAGAAAAAAATAGAGTCTCGATAACAAGAAAGAGATTCTAAACTGGTTTTAAAATACAATTAATAGGACAATAATAAATATGGTGACCACACCAGAAAGCACTGTACCATTTAAACCTAGAAATGCATCAAATGATATATAGCATGATATAAGGAATTACATAACTCCAAAAAGTGGCTCGATATAAATAAAACTAACTTTATTAGTAAATAAAAAGGAGAGAGGACACTTAAAATGGAATGTAATAAATAGGACTGAATACAATATATCAATAAACTGTAGAGGCTAAATACCACTGAGCAAAAAATAAGGGGGTAAATTGCAGCTTTAAAGAGGAGCAGTAATAAGTAAATCCCCAGAGATTACAAAAAACAGCTCAATCTACTGACTCCTGAATAGAGAGCCCAAGGAAGTAACCCTATTGCTCCTGTATAAAGCACCTTCCAGGGTGCACTAAGCTGCCCTTATTGCTATATAATGGGAGAGAAAAGTCCCCAATGAAGCAAGACAGCCAGTCACAGAAGTAGAGTAAATATAGAGAGCAAATATCCCTGTAACTCCTAGAAACACCTTCGAGGGTGTTCTGTGCTGTCCCTATATGGGAAAACGGAAAAGAGATTTACACAAGCAGCTCCACCTACTTACTCCTAAATAAAGAGCCTAAGGAGGTAACCCTATGACTCCTAGTAAAGCAAGACAGCCTGCCACAAAAGAAAATAAATAAAGAGAGCTGATATCCCTGTAGCTCCTAAAGGAGACACCTTCGAGGGTGTTCTGTGCTGTCCCTACATGGGAGAACGGAGAAAAAAGCGGACTGTCTGCAGCTGAAATCCCTTCAAAGTAAATAAAACAGTGCTTTCAAAAAATAAATCAAACAACTAGTGCTACCATTGGTGTAGAAAAGTGATAAAATTAAACCCGACGCGCGTTTCGGTGCGTCTGCTGCACCTTCGTCAGGGTTAAAAATACCTCTGTCAGTGGGAAGACTTTTAAATCCTAAGTAGCCAATCGTATGAACAGTCCCATCACCCAGTAAGTGTCAGCCGGTGTATGCACGGAGCATATTGTGGGAGGAGCAAGCGGCCGTCATCTGATGCTTCTGATGATCGATACGCCAAAGTGTGCGTCTACACCCACGTGGGTATCCAGGGGCGGAGCTAGGAGCTGCAAAAAAGGAGGGGGGGTGGGGGGGTGGGGGCGGTGGGGGGGTGGGGGGGGGGTTTGCTCCTCCCTTACTCCAATCCGGCTCGAGTATGCCGAAGAAGTGGGCGTACGGGGGGAGGTGGGGATAAAAATACCGATATGACAGCTATGGCAGATTGCAAAGTGTTAGAAATATATTATGCCGAGAGTTCGAAACAGCAATCCATGGAGTCATAATGCAAAATAAATAAAAGTATATAGACCCAGGACCAGATATTTAGCCCGTATAGACTAGGCAAGATGTCATGTATCTAGGGCTAAGATGCTGCATACGTATATGTAAAGAAAGTATATTATGAGGGTTCACCTGGATCTCTATAGATATATCATCTGGTGATTAACCATATGTTCTTTTTGAGGCAAAGGGCGAACCCACATATCACATATATCATATGTATGTCATATGTGGTCATAGGCATCTAGAGTTATCTTTAATTCCCATGTAGTGTGACTAAAATAGGAGATGATTCCACATTGAATTCTAGAGGTAATATCAAAAAATAATAAACGTGATAACAAATAATGATGATTAGAAATGGTGTGATTAAAGTGTCATGAAATTTATTAAATAGAGATCCTATAAATGTATAGGTGGTGTTATTATGTTCAGAGATCACTAATGTAGGGGGAGTAGGAAAAACCTTCATTCAATCCCATAGGGGACAGTGTATTAAGGCAATAAATCCAAAAGCACTCTCGCCTCCTAAGGATTTTATCCAGATTCCCCTTCCTTTTGTCAAGTTTGACCAATTCTATACCCAAGAATTGGAGTACGGTATGGTCACCTTGATGAAAATTCTTGACATGTCTGGATACTGTGGTTTCAATATGTCTACTGGTTTTAATGGAATTTATATGTTCCAAGATCCGTCTTTTAAATTGTCTGAAAGTCTTGCCCACATATAATTTGTTGCATTGGCATTTTATCAAGTAGACCAAACCCTTAGAATTACAATTAAAAAATGAATTCGGATAGAAGGTATCGGTCTGTATACTGTTAGGGAAACTCTTAGAGTCTTTGCAGATGAAATCACAAGCTTTACATCTGCCGCATTTATAAGTCCCTAGCAGTTTGTTAGATAGCCAGTGAGTAGCAGTCTTCTTAGACTGTTTGAAGTGGCTATGTACAAGGGTGTCTTTGATATTCCTACCCCTTCGTGCTATAAGGGCCACATTTGCGGGGAGGACTTCTTTAAGATGTTCATCTTGTTTAAGTAGGGGCCAGTATCTATTTAAAATAGATTTAACTTGCTCCCATCCTGCGTCAAATGTAGCAATTACTCTTAAGTGTTTGGAGTTAAACGTGTTTTTACTTGGGGATAACGATACCTATTTAATTAGATCTTTCCGATCAGTCATTAGGGCTCTATGGTAAGCCCGTTTAAGACATTTATGTGGGTAACCCTTAGCTCGAGACATTGCACGCAATTCCCTGGCTCTCACTTTGAAATCTTGGACATCAGAGCAGTTACGTCTAAGGCGTAAATACTGTCCAGTTGGTATGCCTTTCTTCAAAGGGGTAGGGTGGTGACTTCCCCAGTTAAGTAGGCTATTGGTAGCCGTATTTTTTCTGAAGAGGTCAGTTTTAATGGTGCCCTTTGTGTTTGGAATCAAAGTGAGGTCCAGAAAATTAAGATTCGGCGTACCCATTTCTGATGTGAATCTTAAATTTAAGTCATTATCATTAAGTGACTGTACAAAGCTGGTAAAGTCTTCTGTGGTGCCTCTCCACACAATCATGATATCATCGATATACCTCTTCCAAGAGAGGATATATCGGACAAATTGATTGGGATTGGCTGTAAACACCATTTGTTCTTCCCACCATCCCAGGTGCAGGTTGGCATATGAGGGCGCACAAGACGTCCCCATCGCCGTACCCTGCACCTGGTGGTAATATATGTCGTTGAATAGAAAAAAATTGTGAGTTAACACAAAGTGTAGCAACTCAATGACAAATTCACTGTGATGGTATAGATGTGGGCCTCTCTGTTTAAGGAAATACTGTACATGTTTTAGCCCTATGGTGTGAGGGATCGAGCTATACAGTGCCTCCACATCTAGGCTACAGAGTATGGAGTCCATAGGTATGGTCAAGGTATTAAGATGTGCCAATGCTTGTTTGGTATCTCTTAGATAGGAGGGAATGTAACCATGTTTAAAAAGTAAAAGAAAAAAAATGAATGCCACGTACAATTTTACAATTATTATTATTTTTTTTTTTAAATATTATTTCATAATATTTCATGAATTATAGAAGAGTTGTCCATCTCAGAATATGCTGTTTACAATTATCTAAGAGACTTGGTCCTGCTGAAAAGAAAACTGAAATATACCGATTTTACAATAAACGCAAATCAAGCCACCAACCAGCAGGAGATAATAAAATCATGTAAAAACAACAGATGCAAAATAAAAGAAAACAATGGAGGCATAACAAAGTTGTGACAAATAAATGGGATAACTTCATTGATATATACTTTTTGCTGATTTTATAGTTTGCTTCAATTTTTAAATATATGATTGTATCTCCTTTGATTTTTCTTTGTTAAATCATAAACGTTTGATAATAAAGGTAATAAAAGATGGTACAACTGAATTAGACACCTCGGCCTGTACAACCTTTGCAATGAGGTCTCCCCAAACCAGAAAGGAATTCACTAAAGCATAGCAATTCTATAAGCATTGTTTTATGAATACAGCATGAGTCTCTACTAAAAAAAAAACACCTGAACCAAACTCCAAGAAACAAACATCATAATATAATGTGCAGTAGTACTAAAAAAAAGTGCAAGCTTAGATAGAAATACAAATATGGCAGTTCTCTTGACCAAAGCTAATTATAAAAAAACAAATAAAATAAAGGTCATTAAAGGACCACTCTAGTGCCAGGAAAACACACTTGTTTTCCTGGCACTAGAGTGCCCTGAGGGTGCCCCCACCCTCAGGGACCAACTCCCGCCCGGCTCTGGAAAGGGGAAAGTGTTTAAAACTTACCTTTTTCCAGCGGTGGGCGGAGAGCTCTCCTCCTCTGATCCTCCTCTTCTCCTCCCCGTCGTCTGAATGCGCACGCGCGGCACGAGCTGAGCGCGCATTCAGCCGGTCACATAGGAAAGCATTCAAAATGCTTTCCTATGGACGCTTGCGTGCTCTCACTGTGATTTTCACAGTGAGAATCACGCAAGCGCCTCTAGCGGCTGTCAATGAGACAGCCACTAGAGGAAATAGGGGAAGGCTTAACCCATTCACAAACATAGCAGTTTCTCTGAAACTGCTATGTTTATGAAAAAATGGGTTAATCCTAGAAGGACCTGGCACCCAGACCACTTCATTAAGCTGAAGTGGTCTGGGTGCCTAGAGTGGTCCTTTAATAAAGAAAAAAAAAACAGCCAGCAATACTAAATTGACCCTAACCAACCCTGTGCACTTAACATGTGAAAGCCCCAAAAAGTGACAAAGCAACTGCCTGGAGGATATTTTTCTGGCACTGGATTGGCCATGAGTATAGATGGTGGATTTTTTTTTTTTTTTTTTCGGGGGGGGACATTGCATTATTTATTTTACATTTGTTACAAATATGGAGGGGTATTATTCAGAACTAAGGAACACTAACATTAAAAATACATGTTACTAATTAGTAGCATTGCAATGTTCCTGTAAGTGTTAGGTGACAAGGATTAATTTGTTCTTAAGATTAATCCTTGTAAGGTTTTTTTGATACATGATAAGCCACGGATCATCATTATGAGGTCAAAAATATAATCTGGCTTTACGAATTAGCATATTTTTCTTTTCAGATTATATATTTAATTCCCTTGTGGGAATCATTTTCATAGTCTGTATTGTTGTGACAAAATAGAGGCAAAGGACAACTAATCACTTGAAACTGCAGTGTTGCACACCAGCATGTTCTCAGTGGTTATGTTAATTTTCTGCTTTTGAAGGGACACTGTAGTCACAAAAACAACTTAATACATCTGTTTTAATATATAGATCATGCCCTTTCACTCTCACTGCTCAATTATCTGCCATTTAGGAGTTACATAACTTTTGTTTCTGTTTATGTAGCCCTAGACCCTGATTTTGACTCACACAGCCTGCATGAAAAAAAAGTGGTTTCATTTTCAATCAGATTTTAAGTTGCTTTAGACGTTTTTATCTCCTGCTCTGTAACTTGAACTTTAATCACATAGATGAGGCTCATGCAAGGTCTAGCAATTTATTAACAGAGCACGAGATAATAAATTCTAAATCAAACCACATTTGCATAATAGAAAATAAACATTAGATCTTACTTTGCAGGAGGTGTTTAGGAAGGCTGTACAAGTAACATTTAGGGAGGTGTGACTATGACTGTATAAACAAAGTGTTTCAACTCCTTAATTGCAGAGAATTGAGCAGTAAGACTTCAGGGGTATGATCTATACACCAAAACTGCTTCATTAAGCTAAAGTTGTTTTAGTGACTATAATGTCCCTTTAATGAGTAATCAAGGCATACAGCTATCTTGCTTTATTGAGATACCAACCATAAATGACTGACAAGCCATCAGTAGTGTTGTATCTTTGCACTGTCCTGCCTGATATTTCATCTCTAGAAAACCCTTAAATGCTAATAGAATGGGTTCCTCAGGAAAGGGAGGCATAAGTTTTGATACTACCTTAGAGAAAATTATCGAAAGAGCAATCTGTTTCCTGGATCTCCCGCATTGGTAAACGGTATTTTTTCCAATCTAGTGCAAGCAGCTACAAATCACGGCTAAATAATTTTACCACGTCTTTCACAGCTTCCATCTATTATGCCTCCAATAATTATTTTCAAATTAATGTGCACTGATTTTCAGACTATTTGAGCCAATAATTTTCTGGTTTTCTAAGGATTAATTAATATTAGACAAAATATCTGTGGAGAGGTCAAATGTGCAACACATTTTATAGGTGAATTCTAAAAAATAATCACTGTGGGGACAGCTCAATATAGTCCAAAGTGGCTATCGTAAACCACCGGTGACTTTGATTGAGGGTGTTCATTTAGGAAGCAAGGAGAAGTAAAATGGGGATTTAGAGAGGCCGCAATAATGAAGATTTAAAGCATGCATCTATCACAGTAGTGTCAATACCAGTATTGCACAGGCAAAGCTTGTTGCATCCTTGCTTAAATAATTGAAATTATTAACAGGGTAAAATGCAGTGCATTATGCCTTGTATTCTAAAATACTAAATTAATATCTATATAATAAAAATTGATATTTCAGGTTTGTTAATACTGTACTTTAAATTACAGCAGTGGGGTCAAGCAATTGGTAGCAGGCTATGTTTCAGCATTTAATACTACACTGTAATGACTCCAATGTGTCTGCAGTTTAATTTCATCTACTACTCATTACATTACCTATGTCTGTATTAATTATTCACAAGGATATTGCTTTCGATATATTTGAAGGAACACGAGTGTATAAATTGTAATAAATCTGGCTAGTAGTAAATTAGGACAAATGGTTATTTACAAATTGTAATTTACTTTATTAATCTGAATCTTTATTTTGGATGCATAATGTAATTAATAATAATGCAACACAAATGTGTTTGTAATAATTTTCATGTTAACAAAAAACGTGATTTAAATGTCTTGATTAACCCCTTATTTATGACCTTAAAAGTATACATACAGACATATAGGCTATTCCTTTTTTGGATAGAAGTATTTTGCAGTGCAGATACATGGATAGTCAGAAACTGATTTCTAATGTTGAAAACAGATTTTATAGTGGTCCTTAGCTTATCGGACCCCCCTGATAAGCTTAAGAAAAATTGTTAAACTCACCTTTTGTCCAGGGCCTTCTATCTATTAGATGTTTCCTTTGCTTTGTTAGAATGTGTATATAATTATATTGGTCTCCTTCTCCTTTGTATAAATGATATATTTAACATATATTTAACATACTGTATATTTTCTGCAAAGTCTCGATTCGGGATTTCCAGTGGTGGAGAAGCTCCATATGTCCTAAGTGCCAATTTTCATCTGAACCATGTTTTATAACTTTATAATATGTTTATAATAATTTTTATTAATAATAATATTTATTACCAATACTCTCCCATTTTTTGTTCTAGAGTATTTGCCTCTTTTTATTAAATCCCCCTGTAAATTTCTCAAGGAAGACCATGTCATATGTATATTTATACATCCCCCGTTTTGGCACTTTTGCCTATTTTTACCCTTCTACTCCACTATATTATATTTTTGTACTTTCTATTATGTATATTTTGTCATGTATGTATGTATGCCTAATGCACTTCTTTTATAATTATTTATGTTTGCAACTATCATCATGTTTAATGTATATATATATATATTATGTGCACCCTTGTACTTGGATGTTATATAGTTATAGCCATTCAGTATATCTAGGGCATTAATTAATTAATTATTTTGTCTTCATTTCCTTTGCGCCCAATTTCCAATATGGAGGACGCGACACTTCCACCCATACATATGTATAATTTCCTTATGATGAACTCATGTGAAATAGATTCATGGTAACAGCCAGATGCGCTCAGCATCTGCGAGTCATCAATTCCAGTTGATGCTTGCCAGTCTAAGGTCAAAAAGAAGAGAACAATGTCAGCAATAACCGAAGCGCCCACATCCTTCATGACATCATTTTCTGACGACTCTGAAAACCAGAAGGCTTGATGGAAGCAATTAATGAACACCACCAGGATTACATAAATTATCGGACTGTCTGTTGTTGACTATTCTGTTTTCAGCTATTGTTTTATCTCAGTTGTTTTGTTTAATAAAGTTTATGTCTTCATACTAAATTAGAAAGATATTTTTTTTGTCTATCTACTGGCTTCCAGGTTCCTGTATATCCCTGGTGGGGTTTATACTATTATTATATTTTACCACCAGACAAGGTTTTTATTGCTCAGAAAAGTGTAAGTAGGATACCATTATTAATTAACACTTCTATAGTCTGGTATTGTACCATTGGATGTCCTGTTTTGTGTATTTTTATATTGCACTGTAACTAGAAGTGGAGACCACTCAACACCACAAACTAGCACATATACATAGGCAGGGAGTGTACCATCCACACTGATTACAGCAGAGCTCTTGGTAGCTCCTTAAAGTGTGAGTTAGTTCTCCTATGCACTTTATATTGTCTCCTTTAAATGGCAATATTGCACTATTATTTATTGTATGTTTTTTGCTTTTCTCCTTTGAGATTTCCATGGCTGATTAAAAGAACACCTCTATATAGGTATGTACTTCTTTATTTTTGTATTGTTGCACTTAAAGATTGTTATATTCATATCACATTATTCACTTCACTTTCTACTCATGGCGCAGTTACCTTAATTTTTTATTTTTTTTACACAACAGAACCATTTAAATCTCAACTTGTTGAGTCTCTTCCATGGGCTTTAGATTCAAATCCACTAGACTGACATGTAGAATAACTAGGAGGGTTATTACCACTGTATCTATGCAGATCAAGGTATATAGGAATGTCTGCAATCAATAGCAATATATGATCGAACAAAGTAAGGTCACAGTCAGGTGGCAGAAAAAGGCATCTGGAATCACAATCTAAGAGATCAAACTAGTTTTAGCAACATGAGAATCTTAACATGAGAAACATGGGTTAAGTGTTAGAAGAGAGGACATGACCTTTACCATGTTAAATATTGTACTTGCTGGTACTAAATGTGTATGATGTCTAGCACATGTGATACTTACTAACATGTACCTTGGTTTTCTGTAACTGCTACGCTTATTTTAACAAAGAATTCAATAAAAAAAAATATAAATTGGAAAAAAAAAAGAAGAAGAGAGGACATGACAAGGGTAAGTAATACAGAATGAATGATCAATTGACTGAAACATGAAACTAGCAATATATCATTCATTCCATCAGGTCAAGGTAATATGGAACAAGGACACATACAAGAGAAAGCATTATGCAAATAGATCAGTAAACAATGCACAAAACACTACAATACTTTAATTTGTTGACTTGTATAGCCACTATAGATTAAACCAAGTCAAACTGGAAACTTGTGAAATCAATACCCCTTGCAAAGCAATTAACTCTCTCAATGTATATTTTACTTTTCAGAAGTACACTAATGTTGTATTAATTCCCATGGCAAAGAGTGCTGTGTGTTTATGCTTGGATCGAAGTCTTTAGGGTGTGAATCAAGACATCATGACTGTTCTTGTTATATTGTGTGTTTTGTTTTTGTTTTGAATATGTTTATTAGGGTCGCAAAAAAGCGTAGGCAGACATTTTATGAATTGGTAAAAATAGCATATGGTTGCCTGCGCCGAGGCGTATAAGTTAGAATAAACAAGCAATAAAGTAAATTGGATGTACATAAAGGCATTCAACAGGTGTATTAACGCATTATGCAGGCTTTTTAGTCATCTGAGCAATGCCTATGTCTAACTATGCATGCAATGGCGCTTTCCGCATGGCTAGCCTTATACGTAGTTAAGTAAACATGCAATTAAGTAAATTAAGTGTACATAAACTTAGCGAGATTTGTTTTTGCTTTAGATGAAACCTAAAAATCTATAGCAACTGTACTTATAACAGTGAAGCATAAATGTGATTAAAAGTTGTGCACGTTATATTCGGGTGCTAAGTATAAGATGGTCAATGAGTGCTTTACTTGCTTAAATGCGCGGCAAAGAGGATCGCATACATCTTATTGAGTCGCAGTTATGTTCAGGTCTGTGAGCGTTAAGCGGGCTCTTCTCAAGCCAGATGCGTGCGCTAGGTGCCTTGAGCGGAGCTTCGCTCATGATCACTGTGGGTGCGAGCGGCATGTGGCTGCCTGTCTCCTGGTGAGGCGGTATATGGCAATATGGCATGTGTTATGGCAGAATGTGTTGTATTTATGTGCCTTTTATCGAATACCCTGCGGCTAAGCAGGTGAATGCTACCAGCTGCGCAAAAACGATTTAGACTGGTTAATTGACAGCAATTAATTGCCGGCCCACACCCCCCACCCCGGCCACCGGTCCGCCGGAGGGGCCCAACCTGGCTCGCAGCATCAGGGACATGGCCCTCTGGGGACTCCACATACCCAGGGGCTATAGCTTCCACTCCTCCAGCAGGCGTGCAGTCATCATGGGGGATCCATCCAGCGCCCAGCTGCGCCCAAGTCCACCCGGGCCGTCCGGAGCGGCCTCCCTTAGTTAGTGCTCTCCACGCATGCTCCACTTATGTTGCGGTGGTGTCTTTGAGGAGTACTCTTGTCGGTGATGTTGCAATCTCCTTGTGTGTTGGAGCCTCTTTGCTCCCAATCGGGGTGTCTCCCCGGGTGGGTGTTTCAGCCCCTTCCCCAGCCACAGCTAGTGTTGCTGGTTGGAGAGCTTTATTTAGAATGTTACTGATGATTACTGATTATATAAATGTAATGTTTATTGAATGGGTAGATGGACAATTTAAATATGAGACATTAAAGTTGGTACTCTACTGCTGCAGAGCATAGTTAGGACTTACCAATCACTGACCTTTGTTCACGCCTGGTAAGTAAAAATTTTTATTACTATGCACATGAATAAATAAACACCTGTTCATTGCTAATTTCCAATTGGAAGAAAATATGTACATCCACTTCCTGATTGTTTTAAAGCAGAAATAAAATATAGGTGACATGAAGGAAAATTACAAGTATCTCAATTCAGTAAGCTCCCTAAGTAAAGTATACAAACATATACATTGCCTAAATATTACAGAAACACAATTTAAACTTGCTAATAGATGGTATTTGACACCAAAACGTCTAAATAGAATCTTTCCAGAAACATCAGACAGGTGTTAGAAATGCAATGTTAATGAAGGCAATCTGATCCACAGTTGGTGGTACTGTGCTCCTATAAGTCAATATTGGAAGAATGTAATGAAAGTAATTTATCAAATAACTGGAATGAAAATAGGATTTAAGCCGGAAGTAGTTTTATTAAACCTAAAGTGGCCCAAAATGCAAAAAAAGTATAAATGGCAACAATACATATCATTACGGCAGCCAAACTCCTACTAGCACGTAACTGGAAAACAGTGATAATTCCTCACATCCAAGAATTAATAACTCAAGTCATATGGCAAGCGAAAATGGGAAGGGGTATACTGATGAACAAAGGAAACAGATACACACAGATAGAGGATTGGGACACATGGATAAACAAACTGGAATTTATAACTCAACAACCGCCATAACAGGGTTAAAGTTCATATGGACCCCGAAGATCCCAGAAAAAGGGCATATAATAAAGGATGGAACAATAAATCATATAACATCATACATAAGGGTCCGATCTCTCTTTCCAAGGACAAGTAGTTAAAATAAATTAACAACTAAGAACCTAAAACAAGAAGCTAGATAAGCTAAGGGAGGGGGGGGTCAGGGGATAGGAAATAGAGCTAAAGCACACTACCTCCTCGGTCTTCTCTCTTTTCATACCCATAAATCTACTAAATAAAGAAGAGAATATAGTAAATACAGAGAGGAGGAATGGGGCTGGATAAGAGGGAAGAAGGGAGGAGATATTTCTGATGACAAGAATACGTAGTCTAGAAACAAGAAATACCAGGTAAAAATACACAAGCCAAGTATACGTCTGAAATATGAAAAAAAAAAAAATATATATATATATATATATATATATATATATATGTATATGTGGTCGTGGCCATATAGCCGTATATGAGATCATAGCATATAATAACATAAATACCAATTAGTTGGAATTAGTCGGTTGTGGTGTGCCGAAACCGACAGAGCAGTAGGCCTGTAAAAAGTGGTCCCACCTTAGAGGGTGTTTGTAATAGAGGGAGTGGCGGGTGGGGTGACTCGCCAGACCATTGACGGTAATGTGAGAGTGGATTGGTAGCCCTTTTATAGGGAAACCAAGCCCCTCCCACAACTACAGGCCAAGACTTTATATTTGTGGTCGTGGCCATATAGCCGTATATGAGATAATAGCATATAATAACATAAATACCAATTAGTTGGAATTAGTCGGTTGTGGTGTGCCGAAACCGACAGAGCAGTAGGCCTGTAAAAAGTGGGCAAAAATAAAATACCATAAGACATAATACGTTGACCAAAAACTTATTTTAGATAAGTCACAGAAAGCTAGTCTTAATTCTTTAACAGGATTGGGTATATAGAGAGTATAAGCGGAAGATTTCCAGCGTCCCATTGTTTTGATGATGTGCGGAGGTATGTGGTTAGCAGAGGCTGTAGATGCTGCCCCGATTCGAAAAGAATGACCTGAAAATTGACTAGGGTTCAAGCCGAGTCTAGTCAACAGCAGTCTTACATAGAGCATAAACCTTGCTGTAGTTAGAACGTTACCGTGCAGTTCTAGCAAAGGTTGTAATGGTTGTTTGTGGAGTGATTGCAGATAATTGTCAACATTTTGTACCGGGCACCATTTGTTATGAGTAGGGTACAAGGGGATCGTAACGGTATGACCCATGGTGCTGGTTTTTGAGTGTTTAAGTATGAGTAGGTAATGGTCGTTTTGTTTCTCTAAGTCCATGGTTCTTAAGTAATCGGTGGTCGTAATAGTCCTGGTTGTGAATTTGTTGGGACGGAGGAATCCATAAAAAGCTAGAAATATGGCTGTCTTTATTACCGTGTTTGTCCTGGGCTCAAAAGGGGAGGAATCTAACAAGTTGACTAGTGCATGAAATATATGGTTATCTATAGGTAGTCGTTTTGCGGGGACATGTGTGTCTAATTTTTTAATGCCTCTAAGAACTGTCTTGATTTGATATGAGGACAGGAAACTGGTGGCTTTGGGTTGTTGAATAAGCATGTGGTGTTGAATTCCCGTGAGGTATAATTTAATAGTGTTGAATGATAGTTTTAGGTTGATGTGGCAAAAAGAAGTGAAACCCAATATTGATTCTATCGTGAACATGTCGTGAATGTGAAAATCAGTGATGAATTTCCTGAATATGTGAAATGCTCTGTCGTAAGTGTTTCTTGTATTTACAGAAAGTGCCAGGTGAGAAATGTGACGTGCGTGATTTAACAAAGCTTTTAATCCATTATCATGTCTGTGAAAAGTGGGGCTGGAGTTGCCCGTCTGGAGGCGGTGGGTAGTGTCGTGAAGAATTCATGAAAACGAAATCGAGACAAGTGATCAGCACTGATGTTTGTGCACCCTGGAACGTGAATACATGTTAGAAAGAATTGACAAGTGGCTGCTACCCATGTGAGTCGTCTCAAGAGCCTCATAATTACCAGGGATGATGACCGGCCTTTATTGACAATATGGCAAGTAGCCATATTGTCAGAATAGCACCAAACCGTGTGACCGGACCACTGGTGGCCCCAGGTAACGGCCGCTGCCACAATGGGGTACAACTCAAATAAAGCTGAGGTCTCTGTGAATTTTGTGAGTGCTTTGACCTCAGTTGGCCACGGCCCCTCAAGCCATTGGTTTCCCCATATGGCTGCGAAACCTGTGTTTGCTGCAGCGTCTGTCCATAGTGTAGGTGAAGTGTCTGAGTGAGGTGGTATAAACATGGCACGCCCGTTCCAAGAAGTGAGGAAAATTCTCCAAATGCGCAAATCGGATGTTGCGTGGTTGTCTAATGAAATGTAAGATGTGTCTGAGGTAAATTGTGGAAATAGTGACAGCAAATGTGAAATAAATGATCTCCCCTGAGGAATGATTCTCATTGCAAAATTAAGCGATCCCAGCAATAATTGTAGATCTTTTTTTGTGCAACAACCTTGCTGTAGGTAATGTTCAATGCTTGCCGGAGCGGCCTCCCTTAGTTAGTGCTCTCCACGCATGCTCCACTTATGTTGCGGTGGTGTCTTTGAGGAGTACTCTTGTCGGTGATGTTGCAATCTCCTTGTGTGTTGGAGCCTCTTTGCTCCCAATCGGGGTGTCTCCCCGGGTGGGTGTTTCAGCCCCTTCCCCAGCCACAGCTAGTGTTGCTGGTTGGAGAGCTTTATTTAGAATGTTACTGATGATTACTGATTATATAAATGTAGAAGGAATGTTTATTGAATGGGTAGATGGACAATTTAAATATGAGACATTAAAGTTGGTACTCTACTGCTGCAGAGCATAGTTAGGACTTACCAATCACTGACCTTTGTTCACGCCTGGTAAGTAAAAAATTTTATTACTATGCACATGAATAAATAAACACCTGTTCATTGCTAATTTCCAATTGGAAGAAAATATGTACATCCACTTCCTGATTGTTTTAAAGCAGAAATAAAATATAGGTGACATGAAGGAAAATTACAAGTATCTCAATTCAGTAAGCTCCCTAAGTAAAGTATACAAACATATACATTGCCTAAATATTACAGAAACACAATTTAAACTTGCTAATAGATGGTATTTGACACCAAAACGTCTAAATAGAATCTTTCCAGAAACATCAGACAGGTGTTAGAAATGCAATGTTAATGAAGGCAATCTGATCCACAGTTGGTGGTACTGTGCTCCTATAAGTCAATATTGGAAGAATGTAATGAAAGTAATTTATCAAATAACTGGAATGAAAATAGGATTTAAGCCGGAAGTAGTTTTATTAAACCTAAAGTGGCCCAAAATGCAAAAAAAGTATAAATGGCAACAATACATATCATTACGGCAGCCAAACTCCTACTAGCACGTAACTGGAAAACAGTGATAATTCCTCACATCCAAGAATTAATAACTCAAGTCATATGGCAAGCGAAAATGGGAAGGGGTATACTGATGAACAAAGGAAACAGATACACACAGATAGAGGATTGGGACACATGGATAAACAAACTGGAATTTATAACTCAACAACCGCCATAACAGGGTTAAAGTTCATATGGACCCCGAAGATCCCAGAAAAAGGGCATATAATAAAGGATGGAACAATAAATCATATAACATCATACATAAGGGTCCGATCTCTCTTTCCAAGGACAAGTAGTTAAAATAAATTAACAACTAAGAACCTAAAACAAGAAGCTAGATAAGCTAAGGGAGGGGGGGTCAGGGGATAGGAAATAGAGCTAAAGCACACTACCTCCTCGGTCTTCTCTCTTTTCATACCCATAAATCTACTAAATAAAGAAGAGAATATAGTAAATACAGAGAGGAGGAATGGGGCTGGATAAGAGGGAAGAAGGGAGGAGATATTTCTGATGACAAGAATACGTAGTCTAGAAACAAGAAATACCAGGTAAAAATACACAAGCCAAGTATACGTCTGAAATATGAAAAAAAAAAAAAAAAATATATATATATATATATATATATATATATATATGTATATGTGGTCGTGGCCATATAGCCGTATATGAGATCATAGCATATAATAACATAAATACCAATTAGTTGGAATTAGTCGGTTGTGGTGTGCCGAAACCGACAGAGCAGTAGGCCTGTAAAAAGTGGTCCCACCTTAGAGGGTGTTTGTAATAGAGGGAGTGGCGGGTGGGGTGACTCGCCAGACCATTGACGGTAATGTGAGAGTGGATTGGTAGCCCTTTTATAGGGAAACCAAGCCCCTCCCACAACTACAGGCCAAGACTTTATATTTGTGGTCGTGGCCATATAGCCGTATATGAGATAATAGCATATAATAACATAAATACCAATTAGTTGGAATTAGTCGGTTGTGGTGTGCCGAAACCGACAGAGCAGTAGGCCTGTAAAAAGTGGGCAAAAATAAAATACCATAAGACATAATACGTTGACCAAAAACTTATTTTAGATAAGTCACAGAAAGCTAGTCTTAATTCTTTAACAGGATTGGGTATATAGAGAGTATAAGCGGAAGATTTCCAGCGTCCCATTGTTTTGATGATGTGCGGAGGTATGTGGTTAGCAGAGGCTGTAGATGCTGCCCCGATTCGAAAAGAATGACCTGAAAATTGACTAGGGTTCAAGCCGAGTCTAGTCAACAGCAGTCTTACATAGAGCATAAACCTTGCTGTAGTTAGAACGTTACCGTGCAGTTCTAGCAAAGGTTGTAATGGTTGTTTGTGGAGTGATTGCAGATAATTGTCAACATTTTGTACCGGGCACCATTTGTTATGAGTAGGGTACAAGGGGATCGTAACGGTATGACCCATGGTGCTGGTTTTTGAGTGTTTAAGTATGAGTAGGTAATGGTCGTTTTGTTTCTCTAAGTCCATGGTTCTTAAGTAATCGGTGGTCGTAATAGTCCTGGTTGTGAATTTGTTGGGACGGAGGAATCCATAAAAAGCTAGAAATATGGCTGTCTTTATTACCGTGTTTGTCCTGGGCTCAAAAGGGGAGGAATCTAACAAGTTGACTAGTGCATGAAATATATGGTTATCTATAGGTAGTCGTTTTGCGGGGACATGTGTGTCTAATTTTTTAATGCCTCTAAGAACTGTCTTGATTTGATATGAGGACAGGAAACTGGTGGCTTTGGGTTGTTGAATAAGCATGTGGTGTTGAATTCCCGTGAGGTATAATTTAATAGTGTTGAATGATAGTTTTAGGTTGATGTGGCAAAAAGAAGTGAAACCCAATATTGATTCTATCGTGAACATGTCGTGAATGTGAAAATCAGTGATGAATTTCCTGAATATGTGAAATGCTCTGTCGTAAGTGTTTCTTGTATTTACAGAAAGTGCCAGGTGAGAAATGTGACGTGCGTGATTTAACAAAGCTTTTAATCCATTATCATGTCTGTGAAAAGTGGGGCTGGAGTTGCCCGTCTGGAGGCGGTGGGTAGTGTCGTGAAGAATTCATGAAAACGAAATCGAGACAAGTGATCAGCACTGATGTTTGTGCACCCTGGAACGTGAATACATGTTAGAAAGAATTGACAAGTGGCTGCTACCCATGTGAGTCGTCTCAAGAGCCTCATAATTACCAGGGATGATGACCGGCCTTTATTGACAATATGGCAAGTAGCCATATTGTCAGAATAGCACCAAACCGTGTGACCGGACCACTGGTGGCCCCAGGTAACGGCCGCTGCCACAATGGGGTACAACTCAAATAAAGCTGAGGTCTCTGTGAATTTTGTGAGTGCTTTGACCTCAGTTGGCCACGGCCCCTCAAGCCATTGGTTTCCCCATATGGCTGCGAAACCTGTGTTTGCTGCAGCGTCTGTCCATAGTGTAGGTGAAGTGTCTGAGTGAGGTGGTATAAACATGGCACGCCCGTTCCAAGAAGTGAGGAAAATTCTCCAAATGCGCAAATCGGATGTTGCGTGGTTGTCTAATGAAATGTAAGATGTGTCTGAGGTAAATTGTGGAAATAGTGACAGCAAATGTGAAATAAATGATCTCCCCTGAGGAATGATTCTCATTGCAAAATTAAGCGATCCCAGCAATAATTGTAGATCTTTTTTTGTGCAACAACCTTGCTGTAGGTAATGTTCAATGCTTGCCAGGATACGCTCAATTTTCTCATGAGGGAGGCTAGCCTGCATGTGTACTGTGTCTAGTTGTATCCCCAGAAATAGCATCTGAGTGTCAGGCCCCAGGGTCTTGTGTGGGGAGACTGGGATAGAAAGTGACTCAAATAATGCCAACATGTGTCTTAAACTTGTGGGTGGAAGTGTGTTGTTCTCAATTGTGAGGAAATCGTCTAAATAGTGAATCACTGAGGGACATTTGCATACATTGAGTAACAACCAACATAAGGCCTCTGCAAATGTGTCGAAAATACGCGGGCTGCTTTTAGAGCCAAAAGTGAGACGAGTGAAGAAATAGTATAACCCTTCCCATTTAATGCCGTGAAGGTGCCAAAGTGTAGGGTGCATAGGAAGTAATTTGAAGGCGTTCACTACATCCGTTTTACTTAACCATGCCCCTGTGCCTGCTTTTATGATAGCCCTAATGGCATGGTCGATAGTGGCGTAATGCAGTGAAAACTCTTCCGATGGTATGAGGGAATTTAAGCTAGGGACTGTGGAGGAATGTGGTGCGGATAAATCAATGATCAGCCTGGGTTTAAGTGAGTTTTTCCCCGTGACAATCCCAATGGGATTGGTTCTCCAAGAAGTGAAAGGTGGTGAGAGGAAAGGACCCAGCAAAAACCCTTGGTTCACCTCGATTGTGATAAGTTTATGTACCAGCTGTGGGTCATCTCGTGTGGAAAGTAAGTTGTCACATTCCAGTGTGCCTGTAGGTAAATGTATCAACCCTGTGTGAAAACCCTCCGATAGACCTGTTATGAGGTAGTCACTGAAATGTCGTGATGGGTGTAGATGTAGCAAATCGGTGAATAAGCTGAGGTTCACGCATGTGAGATAGGGTTTTGGGAAAGCTTTATTTGGGCACATTGTCTTGGAATGTGCCCTAAAACAGTGTGAACAGACATGCATTAGTCTACAAGAACTAAACCCACAATTGCCAGCATTAAAATTGTTACATACTTGGGATTTCCCTAAGAAGACAATATCTCTTCCTAATTTGTCTTTCTAACCTTAATTTGATCTTGAGGGGTTAGTAGTTGCTTGGTTTTGTTCTACCTCAGCTGTATTAGGGCAGAAATTAGTGCTGTGGGTTGCTGATGAGCATACTGCACAAGTTGGGGGCTTGAGGCCTGCAAAGTGCCTACAGAATAGCTCAGTGTCCAACTTGTTCCACTTAATGCTTAAATTGAACTGAGCCAGAGCTGCGGCCACCTTTGCAGAGAAGGAACGGTGATAATCGTAAAACGCTGTACCACCGTATTTGTGCCCCAAATCCACCAACTTGTGCATGTACGCATCTAGCTCGGCTCTTTTCCCTGGGTATACAGTGCAATATACATCCCTATAGATGCCAAAACCTAACACAAATTCTGGTATATTCAATTTTTTGTTCAGACGAGGGTCCCTAGCTTTAAGGACTACAGAAATGTACCCACAAGCAAAGGTCCTGTTCTCAAGGACATCCTGGGAGGCAATGAGCAATGAAGCTAGGTTAACGTCCTTGCCTTCCAGAATGTCCTTTTTAAGGTGAGCTGGGACCATGTGTGAGGGATCAATAGATTCTATGTCAGCCGTGGCTGGTAGGGTATTACCGGGTAAGGTATTAGCAAGAGGCTGAGTGGTGACCGTTGTATTTGTAGTGGAGTGAGTAGCACTACCGGCCTCCAATTTGTCCAGCCGCTGATTTTCCCCATGGATGTCATAAGGGACGTCATCATAGCATGAAATGCTGGTACTTGAGACCCGCTAGGGCCTTCCCCTGCCTCGGAGTTGTCAGTGGTAGTGTTCAGTAGCCTATACAACTCCGCCTTTCTAGCTGTAGCTGGGAAAGGGATGCAGCGTCTTCTTAGTTCAGCTGTAAGACGTGGTATGGTCCACGATCTACGGGATGCCGGGCTATTCATGTCTGTACTTGGACCAGGGGTGGCAGGCCTAGCGGGTGTGCTAGGTAGTGACAGTTCTTCAGGAATATCTGGCGTTAGTGACATAACTGAAATTATAAATATATATAGTCAGTCGTATGAATTGTTTTGTGGGTGGGTACTGGTGGGCTAGCAAAATACCAAGCTTTTTTTTTAACGTGACAGATGAGGCCCTGCTAGTTGCCAAGCGGCTTGAGAGGCACTATCTATGCGTGGGCCTGAGGGGACGTTTGAGGCCACCGAACGTTGTGGCGGGGTGTTGGCCTCTCGGTGTCATTTAAAGCATAAGAAAGATTGGGAGTGACAGGTGAGGCCCTCTCTTTGCATTGATGCGAGACGGCTAGCTATGATTTGGCCCGAGGGACGTATCACCTCCGAGTGTGAGGTTAGGGATGTTGGCCTCGCGGGACCACTAGCCTATGGATTAAGACCAGAAAATATTTATCTAATTGGGCCACCTAACCTAGGACCAGTACCCCTCAAATAATATTTTTAGGAAATAGTGGGATCTGGCGTAGTACCTGAAAAGTGAGTCAGGCTTGACCTCTCAATTGAAGAGTAACTGTGATTGTGTCGGTTGGTTAACCTGTGGGTATAAGATGATATATAAATATCTGAATCTGGGGTAGTGGTTAGGCCAGATCGTGGACCTTAGAACCAGAACCTACCCGATAACTGCGGAGGAGATATAACCGAGAGAAACCAGCTTCTTGCTTGTAAAAGCTACCGTTCCAATGACTAAACCTAGGAGAGTAAATTATATTTTAACTAATATTATATGTTTATATGGTCATTTATATGGATCATGTGACAATGTTACCAACCTATAAAGTATAAATGATACCGATCTCAGGGTTCCCAAATATTAATATGAATTCTGGTCAGAAAACCTGTTGGAAGATATCAGAAATCAGGAATCTAATTAAATGTAACATAAATTTAATTTATTTGGTGTAATATCGTTATTGACCGGTAGGGGGCGAGATTCCACCTAAGAAGTGGATGCAGGATCGTGTATAAATAGTGAGTAAAAAATGTGACTTTAAATAGTGTGATTAAATTATAAATGAAAACGTTTCGTTTAGTAGCATAATCCTAAATAAATAGACGAATGCAGTGATCGTTTAACCGTTTAAAAGATAGGGATTATATTGCTTAGCGGCGGAGTGATTCCCGCGAAAGTAGTTCCGAATGCGGTTAAATGTGAATAGGGGCTCCGCCGTGTAAGCCGTGAATGTGAAGCGGTTTGCTTTACGGCGGGCCCAACTTACGGTTATTTTGGCGGCAGTGAGTACCGGAAAACTGTGCGGACGGCGGCGGCGGCGGCGGGAAAGAGCACTGGAGAGCCTGGACAACTCAGGAGGGCACCGGACCCGGAGACCACGAGGAACAGGTAAGAGGAAATCCAAGATGGCAGTCTGAACCGGAAGTAACGTTTCAGACTCGCCAGACCATTGACGGTAATGTGAAAGTGGATTGGTAGCCCTTTTATAGGGAAACCAAGCCCCTCCCACAACTACAGGCCAAGCCTTTATATATATATATATATATATATATATATATATATATATATATATATATATATAGTTGTTCCAAGTTTTTATTTTCCAAATTGGAAATTCTTCTTTTGTGCAGTGTGGAGTTTTTTTTCCTAGCCTGGATTATTGATCCTAATGTGACACTAGCTTAAACATTTGTTAAAAATTATTTAATTTTTTTTACTGTGTGGAAGAATGGAAATCCTTCCTTTAGCGACTGTGGTGTTAAGAAAAAAAATCCTTTTGACAAGCCTGGGTCTTGTATCCTAGTGTGAGACTTTCTTACCAATACAGTTGTTATATATTTTTTTTGTTCTGTCCAGAAAGAGAGAATTCTATTTTCTTTTTTTCTGACAGTTTTCAGTCCATTGTGTGCTGTGCAAGTGTGCAAGCAATGTTCAGTGTTGTGTTATAACACAATAACATTACAGAAGTAAATCCACCAAGCACTAACCCATTTTGTAACAAAACACTTATTTTTGCCAATAAAGTTGTGTTAGTTTGCACAATCATGCATATTGCAATATAGTTTAATAATAAAAACAAACCCACCATCATCAATGTCTTGTATTACTTGCAAGCTGAAATTGAGGGAGGGTAGGGGGAGAGGTTTTGTTCCCTAAATCACCCTCCGCAGTAGTGCCATAAAGTCTGACAGTTGCAACACCTCAGTCACGAAGACTCTGCCAACACCTCTGCCGCCACTGCCTCCACCACATATGCCGCTGCCATTACCACTATTTGTAGTATTCAGCCTCAGGATGGTTGGATTAGCAACATGTCTATTGCTTCTGATTTCACCGGCACTGCAGCTCCATAAGCATTATACCTTCTTTGTGCACCCCCAAGTAACAAATAAGGGACAAAGCAGCAGAGTCTCTTTTGTGGGAGTCATTAGAACAACTCTTTAGTGAAGACTTGTAGCTGAGTACCAAAGCAGGGACCATAATGTCTGTTTCTTGTGGAAGTGGTGGTGGTGGTAGTGATGAATCCAGTGATAATAGTTCTGTTTCCAACCACTACAGACTTAGAACTTTTACCTCTAGCCTAGGAACTGATTGACTATGAGTAGTATGGGCCATAGGCATAGTATGCTCTCCTGCAACTAGTATGCACTTCCCTCTTGTGTCTTTCCACCATCCCCAAGTCCATCTGTATCTGTTGTAGAATAGTCTCATCAAACAGAGACAGTTGAGATATCAGCTGCACCTGCTACTACTGGCACAAGTAGCTTACCTACTATCAAGGTTACCATTGCCACCACAACTACCACCATCAACATCATCTGTACTAGCACCGTCAACATTTCCATTAGCATTAATCCATCAAGTATTAGTGTAGAGGCAAGTGTTGCGATAGCCTAAAATTACACCAATGGAAATCCATATGCATATTCAGGAAAGCAACGCAAAGAGTAGGGATAAATGTATCGTGCCAATGAAGCAAAGTTTGGAATCACTTTGATTTCTTCCAGGAAAGCTGGCTCGCAAAAGGTCAATTGAGTTAATAAGTGGCAAGTGAAGAGTCTTCTTACTAGTGCAAGTGTGAAACAACATCTGCAAAGACAATACAAGTCTCTATTACTGAGAGAAGCAGAAAAAAAGTACTAGCACAAGCAACACGTTCACTGAGTTTTCCTCTCTTCCTCAGGTCTGAAACAATAGTGCTTCATACCCGAGAAAGAGAGGACAACTCTCAAAAGCTTGTTTTTTTAAGTTTGTTAGTTCAACAAAGAGGTATCATTGCATTTTGCAATACTCTTGTATTTTGGCATCTTATCTACTGTACTAATACTGCTAATCCAATCGACACTATATATATATATAATACATATACAGGCATATTGTATTAGCTATGTTAGTCCAGTATACAAGATCCCAAATTGCCAGAGTATTGCTGTATTAAGCTTTATTGCTCAAGACCAAAGGAAGAGAAGAAACTATTGAAAGATTGTTTTTTTAGATATTATGTTAGTCCCATAAAAAAAAAGTATCATTGCATACTGAAATACTCTGGTATTTTGGCATTATATATATATATATAGATATAGATAGATAGATAGATAGATAGATGTTAGTTAAGAAGGAATGATTGATTTAAGGGAAAGGTGGAAAAGATCAATTTTCAATCCAAAATAGTCCTCCTCCCTCCCCCTCTCCCTACCCTCCATCAGGTGAGTTTTAATAGGCTGACAAGCCACTCCAATAATGTCAGGTTTAACAGGCTTCTCATTTGTGGTCACAGAGAACAGGCCGATAGTGTTGTAGGTAGGTGTAGGGAAGAATCAGTTGTGATGTGATGGAAACCGATGTGTGGATGAGTATGTAGAAAAGGACAAAAATAGTAATAATAAATCAAATGCTATTAAATCCTAAATATAGGCTAATATTCTGGGTATTCATGTGAGATTGCGCTTGGAGGAAAATAAAAAATGGAATGGAATTAATCAGTTATTGACCAATCTTAAAAAGACCCTTTGATGACTTAAAAATCTGAGGTTAACGGCAGCAGGGAGCTCACAGAGCACTCTCCTCTTGCAAGAGCAGGCACCAGCCAAATGGCAGAAGTAGCTGCATGATAAATGCCTGCTCTGCAGATTCAGGCATTGCAGGTGGCAAGGGAGCTCCTGGGATCAGTGTGAGCTCTAGGGAGCTGTGTTATCAGTACATCAAAGTGATCCCAGCAGTAAACCGCTGGACATTAGGGAAACTGATTTATATAAAATCAAATGTGTCTATGAGTGTATGAGTGTAAATAAGTATGTGTGTGAATATGTGCGTGTGCATATGAATGTGAGTGTGTGTGAATATGCATGTGTATATGTATATGAATTTGAGTAAGTGTATATGAATGTGAACGTGTGTGTATGAATGTGTTTGTTTGTGTGTATGAATATGAGCATGTATCCATGAATGTTTGTGTGTATATATGAATGTAAATTTGTGCATAGCATAAATGTGTGTGTTTGCTATTTCTCTAACAATAGAGTGTTAGGGGATTGCAGAGAGACAACAAAAAATATCTGCAGTTTGAGAGGGGAGTTGCACGTATACATTTTCACCCAGAGTTTTGATAACCTAGATATGCCTCTGCATGCATGTGAGAAGAGTGAAACTACTACCCCAATAGTATCTGATGGTCTAGAATCTGTAATTGGCAGTAAAGGACTCTGAATTGTATTTCCTGGACAAAAGAATATATAATTAACTTAAACAGAGAGACTGAAGAATATGAGAGAATTAAAGGAATATGTCTGGTCTGTGGTATTTACAGATAAATAAATACATGCATACAGTATCTCACAAAAGTGAGTATACCCCTCACATTTTTGTAAATATTATATATTTTATATCTTTTTTATATTAGCTAACAATATCCCTGAATTGTTAGTAAATATGTATGACTAGCTCTACTGTAGAATGTGAAAAGTAAAACTAGTAGTCATGCAGTAGTAAAAAAAATAGTAGTCATTGCTACAACCTGCTTTTCACAACCTACTCAGTCTGCTAGATTGTGAGTGAGAACAGTGGGACCACTAACCCTTATCTGCCACCACTGACACCATAGAGCGAGTTAGACTTTACTTTATCTATTTCAGATAAAACAAAGAGCAAATTGTCACAGTTTAATTAGCCTTCCTATTTTGTCTGATAATATTTGACTATTAGTTATTTTCAATTCTGATGATCAATATCCAGAATAAAACGTGAACATTCTCTCTAATTTTTGCCTACTTAAAATGCTAAATTATTATACATATATTATACAAGGACACAAATTTACCAAGAACAATTACTTTTTTCAGCCAGTGAAATAAATATAGATCTATAGTCCTTATGTAGGGTTAATTTAATATACTTTTAATCTATAAATCCCTTTGTTTTAGGACTGTAAGCGCACGTAACAGCATACATCTCATTTACTCAAAACACTTTCACGTTAATGTGTTGACTTGACCCAACATTATTGACCTTGATTTGGTGTAAAAAAATTTCTTGACCAAAAAGAGCAAATGCTCATATTTCTAAATATAAAGTCTGTCATTATTAATGCATTAAAAACATTAGTGTCACTTGGTTTGAAAAGTAAAGTGGTCTCAATAAGCAAGAGGGCAACTGTATAATGGAGCTAATTGACACATATATGAGAGTGTGGCTGACCATTAGGTTGACCAGATAACCCCTTCAATATTTAATTTATAAAAATGTGTACCATAAAATGAACATTTCCTATACGCCTGTTTAACGATAATTTCCATGTTTTGTATTAAAGAAGTCAAGTTTGTATTTTTTATGATAAATTCTTAGTATACTTTAGTACATGAGTGATGGTGTACTAAAGTGCAACCAAAGAACATCCATTGGATCATAATTATTGAATGTCAAAATACAGGATTTGGGTTTTCACTACAAATCAACACAAAACTGTATTGCTAACACTATAGTGCCCTCTGCCATCCCCTACCTTGTGCCCCACTCCTAGCTACAAATAAAGAGTTAAAAAGCCTTTAAAAACTTACCTGATTCAAGGCTTACCTGATTTGGACTCCTCCTCTGCCGACATCACAGTAATTTGGGAACCTAATGTGCATGCAACGTGAACACTGCATGCACATTAGACCTTATCCATAGTAAAGCAGTGACTGAATGCATTCCTGTGGGGTTTTTCAAGACACTGCAAAGCGTGACGATGTCCAGCATCGAAACTGCAGGAATCATCTCTGTCTGGTAGACAGCGACTAGAGGCAGTTTTTCTGCAGTTACCTTTAAATGTCTTTTTTCCTTACATCGTCTTTTCTTTAGCCCCCCCCCCAAGAGGTCAAATAAAAATCCATAATAACTGACATAACTACTAAAAATACAAACACCACACATCAGAGTGCTCTGACTGAGTTTTCACTATCAGCGTTGAGACTCCTGGGCTCCAAAGTACCCAATTGATGGATCCAGAAGGTCTCACATTGTGCAAACTTTTCATCCCTATCACCTCCTCTCCAATTCATGTCTCCTTTCTCAATTCTCTGATCACGTGACATGCGCAGTATCATCATCATGTTCCATGCATGATGACACACATCTGCATCTTTATGATTCCACATGCAGAAGTCCATACTTTGTGTTCCATAGATGTGAACGCCCAGTTCGAGTTATCATTAAAGGGACACTATAGTCACCTGAACAACTTCAGCTTAATGAGGTTGTTCAGGTGAGTGCTACAGCTACCCGGAGCCTTTTTCTTGTAAGCACTGTATTTTCTGAGAAAATGCAGTGTTTACATTGGAAGCTTGGAACACCTCTTGTTGCAGTCAATCAGACGGCCACCAGAGGGACTTCCGAGTTCAGAGGCCCTAAAAAGGCCTCTCGTCCGATGCATTCTGGGTGAATGCATCAGACGGGCTATCAGCACACAAAGCACTGTGAACGCGCTTTGTGTGCTGACAGCCTGTCAGTACTGCTGCGGGCGTGGCTTCAGCTGACAGCTTCAGCTTCAGCTGACAGCTGAAGCCCGAACCCACAGGGAGCTGACTGTCCACAATAGTGGTTGAAGGGGGGGGGGGGGGGGAGACCTACTCTCCTTCCCCCCCCCCCCGGCCCCCACCGCTGTGCGGCGGGTGGGGGCCCTAAAATTATCAATAAGGGGGGGGACCTACTGTCCCCCCCCCGGCCCCCACCCCTGTGCGGCGGGTGGGGGCCCTAAAATTATCAATAAGGGGGGGACCTACTGTCCCCCCCGGCCCCCACCCCTGTGCGGCGGGTGGGGGCCCTAAAATTATCAATAAGGGGGACCTACTGTCCCCCCCCACACGGCCCCCACCCCTGTGCGGCGGGTGGGGGCCCTAAAATTAAAATTATCAATAAGGGGGGGACCTATTGTCCCCCCCCGGCCCCCACCCCTGAGCGGTGGGTGGGGGCACTAAAATTATCGATAAGGGGGGGGGCCTACTGTCCCCCCCGGCCCCCACCCCTGTGCGGCGGGTGGGGGCCCTAAAATTATCAATAAGGGGGGGACCTACTGTCCCCCCCCGGCCCCCACCCCTGTGCGGCGGGTGGGGGCCCTAAAATTATCAATAAGGGGGGGACCTACTGTCCCCCCCCGGCCCCCACCCCTGTGCGGCGGGTGGGGGCCCTAAAATTATCAATAAGGGGGGGACCTACTGTCCCCCCCGGCCCCCACCCCTGAGCGGTGGGTGGGGGCCCTAAATACAAAGGGGGGGGGACCCTAGTTAACCCTCCCCCCCCCCCCAAAAAAAAATTATCTCCCTACCTACCCCCCTCACCCTAAAAATAATGAGGGGGGGAACATTAACTAAAAACCTGTAAAAAAATAAAAAAATAAAAAGAGATAAAAAAAACTTACCATTCGATGTTTTCTTTCTTCTAAAATCTTCTTTCTTCAGCCCAAAAAAGGCCAAATAAAAATCCATAATAACCGACGCAATTAAAAAAAAAAAAAAAAAAAAACGAGCGCAAAAAAAATAATCCATCTTCACCCATGGAGGGCTCCGCGCAGACTGAGCTCCGCAGGGTGGGCAAGGCTTATAAAGCCTTGCCCCGCCCTGCAATTAGGCTAAGAACACTCTGATTGGTGGGTTTAAACCAATCAGAGTGCTCTTTGTCATTTTACAAGCGTGGGAAAGTTCTTTGGAATTTTCCCACGCTTGTAAAATGACACAGAGCACTGTGATTGGATGGATTTCAAGCCATCCAATCACAGTGCTCTGTGTCATTTTACAAGCGTGGGAAAGTTCTTTGGAATTTTCCCACGCTTGTAAAATGACACAGAGCACTGTGATTGGATGGCTTGAAACCCATCCAATCACAGTGCTCTGTGTCATTTTACAAGCGTGGGGAAATTCCAAAGAACTTTCCCACGCTTGTAAAATGACAAAGAGCACTGTGATTGGATGGCTTGAAATCCATCCAATCACAGTGCTCTGTGTCATTTTACAAGCGTGGGAAAATTCCAAAGAACTTTCCCACGCTTGTAAAATGACACAGAGCACTGTGATTGGATGGCTTGAAATCCATCCAATCACAGTGCTCTGTGTCATTTTACAAGCGTGGGAAAATTCCAAAAAACTTTCCCACGCTTGTAAAATGACAAAGAGCACTCTGATTGGCTCAAACCCACCAATCAGAGTGTTCTTAGCCTAATTGCAGGGCGGGGCAAGGCTTTATAAGCCTTCCCCACCCTGCGGAGCTCAGTCTGCGCGGAGCCCTCCATGGGTGAAGATGGATTATTTTTTTTTGCGCTCGTTTTTTTTTTTTTTTTTTTTTTAATTGCGTCGGTTATTATGGATTTTTATTTGGCCTTTTTTGGGGCTGAAGAAAGAAGATTTTAGAAGAAAGAAAACATCGAATGGTAAGTTGATTTTATCTCATTTTTTCTTTTTTACAGGTTTTTAGTTAATGGTCCCCCCTCATTATTTTTAGGGTGAGGGGGTTAGGTAGGGAGATATTTTTTTTTGGGGGGGGGGGGAGGGTTAACTAGGGTCCCCCCCCTTTGTATTTAGGGCCCCCACCCACCGCTCAGGGGTGGGGGCCGGGGGGGACAGTAGGTCCCCCCCTTATTGATCATTTTAGGGCCCCCACCCACCGCTCAGGGGTGGGGGCCGGGGGGGGACAATAGGTCCCCCCCTTATTGATAATTTTAGGGCCCCCACCCGCCGCACAGGGGTGGGGGCCGGGGGGGGACAGTAGGTCCCCCCCTTATTGATAATTTTAGGGCCCCCACCCGCCGCACAGGGGTGGGGGCCGGGGGGGACAGTAGGTCCCCCCCTTATTGATAATTGTAGGGCCCCCACCCGCCGCTCAGGGGTGGGGGCCGGGGGGGGGACAGTAGGTCCCCCCCCTCATTGATAATTTTAGGGCCCCCACCCGCCGCACAGGGGTGGGGGCCGGGGGGGACAGTAGGTCCCCCCCTTATTGATAATTGTAGGGCCCCCACCCGCCGCTCAGGGGTGGGGGCCGGGGGGGGGACAGTAGGTCCCCCCCCTCATTGATAATTTTAGGGCCCCCACCCGCCGCACAGGGGTGGGGGCCGGGGGGGGACAGTAGGTCCCCCCCTTATTGATAATTTTAGGGCCCCCACCCGCCGCTCAGGGGTGGGGGCCGGGGGGGGCAGTAGGTCCCCCCCCTCATTGATAATTTTAGGGCCCCCACCCGCCGCACAGGGGTGGGGGCCGGGGGGGGACAGTAGGTCCCCCCCCTTATTGATAATTTTAGGGCCCCCACCCGCCGCTCAGGGGTGGGGGCCGGGGGGGGCAGTAGGTCCCCCCCCTCATTGATAATTTTAGGGCCCCCACCCGCCGCACAGGGGTGGGGGCCGGGGGGGGACAGTAGGTCCCCCCCTTATTGATAATTTTAGGGCCCCCACTAGCCGCTCAGGGGTGGGGGCCGGGGGGGGCAGTAGGTCCCCCCCCTCATTGATAATTTTAGGGCCCCCACCCGCCGCACAGGGGTGGGGGCCGGGGGGGGACAGTAGGTCCCCCCCCTTATTGATAATTTTAGGGCCCCCACCCGCCGCTCAGGGGTGGGGGCCGGGGGGGGCAGTAGGTCCCCCCCCTCATTGATCATTTTAGGGCCCCCACCCGCCGCACAGGGGTGGGGGCCGGGGGGGGACAGTAGGTCCCCCCCCTTATTGATAATTTTAGGGCCCCCACCCGCCGCTCAGTGGTTGGGGCCGGGGGGGGACAGTAGGTCCCCCCCCTTATTGATAATTTTAGAAAGCGAGCTGAGCTGTCAGTCAGACAGCTCAGCTCGCGAACGCGCATTCCGCGCACATGCGCGGTAAAGCGCTCAGGTTCTTCATAGGGCGGCATTCAATGCCGCTCTATGAAGAACGCGATTGGTCCAGCGCGAAGCCGTCCCATTGGGCCCCGCGATTTCGTCATTTTGACGAAAAAGGGGGCGCGGCCTAGCGGGGAGCTCGGCGCTGGAACGGAGGTAAGTTTTTAATATAAAAACACCGATTTTTTTTTTTTAATTAATGAAAGTTCATATAAAAGCAAGAAGGAAGGCTGGGGGACCTGTCTTTCTTGCTTTTATATGGTGACTATAGAGTCCCTTTAATGCTGCGATTCATCTCACCCACTTTGCTAGTTCTAAGTCTTTTCAAGCTCACAGCCATTAAACCCAAAAAGGAGACACATGATACACAGGGGCATAAAAAAAAAAAACCTGTATTACGGCACAGTGTAATCTTTCATATTTGTTACTGGGAACAAAATGAATGATTGGTATAATAGCTTTCTGGGTAGAAATAAAATAAGAAATAAAAAGCTGAAGTGCCAGGAATAAGGCTTTGTATTCCTGACACTTATAATATCCCTTTTATTTATTTATCCAAAATATTTTTAAGCAGGTTTCCCTTCCTCCGATGGGCATTCACCTGCTCTATTCCTATAAGGAAAAATCAGTTTTCTTTAATTCTTCTACAAGAGTTACAGTGGAGTTGTACTGAATGTTAGTCAGATATTTTGTTATATTATTCTGATATTCCAAAAGTCTTTCTTTCAATTTTTTTACACGTTCTTCCTGTATTGTTTTCCATAAATGATTGACCTCAAATTACAGTTAATATTGGATTTAATCTGAAAACTTTTGTTACAAGAATCCTCCAAACTGTGATAGAACTAACCCCTTTTTGTTTATCTAATACTCGGTATCCAGACTGTACGAACACATTATATGAACAGTTATATCTACACATTCGTGTACATGAACAACGGACCACCCTGCCCTTGGCGTGTGCCGCCACTTAACCCCGGTCACCTTTGAAAGTACCAAACAACCGACCACCTTACGAGCAGAGCATGCCTCTAATTAACCACCAAAGGAGCTGCGGTCTGCGGTTAACCACAACCTAATTGACGGTCTAAAGGGCATTCACGTTCGTGTACATTTCCCCAAACTAAAAACTACCAAAAGACTCACGAACAAGGACCACCTACATCCTGGTGTGTGGCCTCAATAAGAATGTTGATTTTGCGGTTAACCGCAGGTTAAGTACCCCCTTCTAGGCTGTCTACGTTCGTTTCCCGAACGGCTGGGACAACTATACCGAGAGCGGGAGTTCGTGCAAATATGTAGCCGACACTCGCCCCATGAGTTTTAGGTCGAGGTCCCACTGTCCATTGACCGACCTTAAAACATGGCCGCCATCCAGAGTTCGGGATAAAAGCAACGGATGAGACTTTGTATGACAGAAACCATCTGTTCTGTTCGTGGGATCTGAGCACAATTCGTATAGCTGATGCGCTCAGATCTGAGCTACCGAACGAATAAGTTATATATTTTAATGCTGTTTTCTGTGACAAAATAAAGCATGGCATTTTGGGCGCTTGGAGATAACTAGATTGTATAACAGTTGGACTCATTATCTCCAAGCTGGGCGGGTACTATTTTGAAGGATACAGTGTAATGTGATTGGTCAAATCCTTGTGTTGTATCTGTGTTCCATCAGGTCCAGAGGGGGCTGTCCCTGGGGACTTGCATAAATTGCCATGCCTGTGTGCCATTAAAGCCAGTTTGTTTTACCCTCAACTCACAGCCTCGACTCGTGTTGTAGGGAACCGGGAATCCTAGCTTTACTATAGCTAGTGGGATATTTTACACTTACAGGTTTCTACCGTTTGAAGCAGCGTTCGACTCTCCAACTTCGGGAACCAGGACTTCCAAGCGATCCAACCTCCAGCTAGACCGGAGGCAATCGCAACAACTTTCATCTGTATTAGTGCTTTGAAATGTTTCTGTATACATTAATCTTTGGTGTCTACAGGCTTTACACTTGAAACAGGATTGAAAACCAGTTGCAATAAGGTTATTTACACTATCTGTTTTTCCAATTTTTAATCCTACACTTAGGGCATATATACTTTTAATTTAGCGCTTTTTAAGAAATTATAGGTGGTTTTTAGAAGAAGGTTACCTAATGTAGGGTTGCTTTGTAACATGTTCCAATATTTCCTGATCGTATTTTTAATTTGGCAATACAGTTATTCTATTGTGTTATAAAAGCAAATTGGTATTATTTTTTTCACAAATCTTTCCTTTCAGAAGTTCCTTTCTATCCATCCTTTATCTGTTGATCTATTATTTTCTGATAGTAGTTATGATCTGAACTTCTAGAGCTGTTTCGTCTCAAGTGAATAAACTGGCTCTTTGGTATAGCTTCCAACCATGTATTGCGATTACAACTTTTCTTATGTTTGAATCCATTACCTTCTGTCTCCTTAAAGTGACACATTCCCTTCGATGAAGATGATACCCAAAACAATCTATATTATCCTTACGTGAACTTTAAATCATAATAATTAATATTAATATAATAAAAAAATGTCTACAATTAGTTTTCAGTGTCCTGCCATATAGCCAAAATATCATTGATAAATATTTTCAAAACGATCACTTTTGCAACCCAACCATGCCCCTACCACACACACACACACACACAAGCTAAGATTCCCAGTCTCCCATGTAGATGTTGGCATTGCTGAGGGTTAACCTAGTATCCATGGCATTACCTGTCTTTTGTAAATTAAAAAAGTCCTCAAACAGAAAATAATTGGTCTCTAAAATAAAACAAATGGCTTCTATTAAAAAACTACCAAGAGGGATATTAATTTTGTAATCCTCCATTAAGACTTTTTTTAACCACTAATAGGCCCTTTTCATGTTTGATGTGTAGAGGAATGTAACATTTATGGTCACCCATATATAGTTATTTTGCCATTTTATTCCTACCATTAAACCTAATACTTGAGAGGAATCTTTAACATAAGATGTGTCTGCCTGGGCATAGGTTTTTAGTTTATTATATATATATATATTGAGATCAGCAGGCAGTTATTGAAATTATCCCACTTATGATTGGTGTCCCAGGTGGTCTAGCTGGATTTTTATGTAATTGTGGAAGGAAATGTTTGGATATCTATTATATAGGTATCCCATATTTTCTTTTGAAATTATGTTTTGGAAGCTGATTGTAATAGATCCATTAATATTGAATTGAATTTCTGATTATCCGGTAAAGGTATATATATTTCTATACCTCCCAAGATCAATTTCTTTTTACGTAAATTAAATTTTCTTTTACATTTTTTTCCATTTTCCAGTCATGGAATGTGATTTACAAATTATCATAGTGGCAGTTAAGGGAAAATCCTGTTTTTTATCAAACCATATGTAAAAGTAAACAGGGGAATGAGAACCAAAGAGAATTTTCAAAATAACTACTACATTAAGTTTAATATTTATGGAGCTTAGAGTGTCTATTTAATAACTTGTCCTATAACACCATAATTACCTAAATCAGTAGAGTTATTAACATTTTAATAAAGGCATAATAAAATAATTGTCTTTTATTAGCATTATTAAATTGGCTTTGATGTACTTGTCTCTCTTTAAATGTGGATTAAGCTTGCACCAGCCCTGGTCACCTGCAAATCCTGTTCCCATGTTTCCAGCACACAAAATGTTAAGTAATTCTATCATTTCCCCCCTCCCCACAAAGTGACCTTCATCGGTTGTATGTATCCACTCTCTGATTAATTATGTAAAACGTTGTTAAGTACACTGCAGTGTTTTATTTCTCAGATGAGAAGCAGAAAATGTTGATGCTTTTAAAAAGAAGTATATGATCATTAACTATTTATACATCTTTACACCGTTTTATCATCATTTGGAGATATTGATATCATTAATAAAATCCATATATTGTTATGCTAGAAGGACCTTCTCTCATTTCTTCCTATTAAGCAATGAAATCTATCTTTGGTTGCTCTATGTAATGTGATAGCCCCTACATGATTTTCACTGGTATCATCAGCTACTTTTAGAAATGCATGTATCTGCGTTTTTTTCCTATTTGGTCCTATTTTCAGATTACAAAGCAGATTATAACACAAATGTTTCTATCACGTTATATATGTGGGAGACAGATTTGTGTTTGAAAAAGTTTTATGGTTTCAAATATTTACTTATTTTTTCAGTTGTGCCATTTGATTACATTTTTGCGTTTGCATTCATCTTTTTTGAGAAAAAAAGTAATTTTTAAAAAAACACAAAACCTTGATAGATAAAAAAAAAAAAAAAAGAATGAGCGACACATGTATCTTCATACAGCAGAGATAGTTTAACTTTAGTATGACTTGTATCCTGGACTACATTTCCCACAATGCTCATCAATCATACTACAGCCCCCCAAAAAATGATTTTAACATTTACTGACATGGCCAGTTACAGTTACAATTATTTATATAGTGGCAACATATTCAGCAGTGTTGTACAATGGGTAAAACAGACAAACAATGAATTGTTTGACATATAGGAACAGTAGGTGAAGAGGGCCCAGCCCTAACAAGCTTACAATCTAAAGCTGAACCAAAGGTGAATATATTTTCTTAATGCTGTTCTGTATCATATTTATTTTAAAAAAACAATACGAAATCCCACCACTGCTGCCTTGATACTATAAACAACTGATATCTCATTTCACTGTGTCTAAATGTTACACAAAAAAATGTAGAGAAAGATATCCCAATAATGGAAAGAAAGAAAGAACGAAAGAAAGAAGCTAACTAAGAACTAAAGATTGTAGATACAACGTAACAAGCAGCTCTAGGGTAACTAGTATAACAGTGTCTAAACAGGCTTTATTAGCTACATGCCAACCAGGTGACTGTTTAATGTCTGTCTGTATTGTCTTGCTGTTGTTGAAATAAGAATAGGATAGGGATATAGAACCTATTGTGGACTCAAAGCGTGCAGCTAATATTTAATGAATTAGATAATAGCTATAAAAGAAACAAAACAATTGAATAAACCACGCCTAGAGAAATATGATATATATCCCCTAAAAGTGGAAAAGAACTATATATATATATATATATATATATACATCTTTTTTTTTTTTTTTTTGTCTAGTGCCAAGTATTTTGGGAATAAAAAAAACAAAAAACAAAAAAAACAATCCATACAATAGTGTAAAAACGTAAAAAAATAAAAAAATAACTGTATGGCAGGCATATAAAGAAGGCACACTCACACTTTATGAAGCTAATAAGTGCTCTGCTGTATTCAGCTGGGGCGTTATAATCCCTGTCTTGGGAATCTTTTTGCAGTGGTGATGGTGTATCTTCAGACAGCAGCGTAATATACAGAAACAAAAAATAGAGAGTATCCAGTGGTACAGTATGTATAAATAGTCTGTGACGGAGTTCCCTGTACCCCGACTGGGTACCTCTGTGAAAGGACCGCTTCCTAGCTGGAACAGGGGACAAACCTCAGCACTCTTGCCCTCAGTCGCCATGACTTGACTGGTGCCCTAGAACTGCTCCCTCGTGGAGCTGAATGTGGAACTCGCTCTAGCAACCCCCAGGCACTGGACGACACTGGGAGCTCTAGTCCTTACAAGGACTTTCCCCACTGAATCCTCCATGCTGGAACAAGCTGGAACAGTGATTAGACCTTTCCCCTCCCAGTAACCAAATGACACATATGGCCTTATATGCATATCCCCATGCAAGGGGCACTCCCCCCTGGACCTGAGAGTAAATCACAGTAGAAACAAATACACAATTCCATTGGCTCTCAGATCCAGGACACTCCTATACATAATTAGATAATCCCGCCTCTGTGCCTGGGAGATAATTGGATCAGAAACTGTACTAATCTAATCCAATTACCTCCAAGCACAGAAAAACACACTTTTTCCCAAACACCCCAAAAGTACCCTAAAAATACATAAAAACCCCACACAAGTTACATCCCCTGACAGCCCTGATATGGGTGACCAACATATCCAAACATCACCCATATAATTTCAGGGGTTCAGGAATTTGTTTTACCGACCGCACGCATGGTCCCATGCCCAAAACAGTTCCAGTGAATCAGGGCTTGGTCTACTTCGGTAGTTTAAAAACGAACAAACTACCGAACATAGTCAATAATCTTACCCTGGAGCTTGTTCCCCTTGTTCGTGGGAACATTTCCATCTAACAGTGTCTAAGTGTTGTCGAACCGATCATGGTAGCCCAGCGGTGTTCGGGAGTTTCAATATCAGAAAATAGTTCCATGAACTCGACAACCAAACACCGCTGCCTGCGTTCATGCGAACAAGATTGCCGCCACCTCATGGTCGTCCACAGGAATAGTGGCCACCCAGATGAACATTTAGAACACTGTGCCATCTTGGTCATTTCTGGGGTGAAACTCATGGTGCGATCCACATGCTGTTCGCGCTCTCACTTAATGAAGCATACACCTGTATGGTGGGCTGTTCAATCGGTGGCATCTCCCAGCCTGGAGTTTGGGGCAATTTTATTGGTTAAGTATAATTGAGTTCCACTGTGTATCTAAGTATTCATTGACATCAGGAGAGAGTGACATCCTTTGTTCGATTTTAGTTTACTATTTTTTTTTTTTTGCTATGATTTCTTCACTGTTTCAAATATACATGTTTAGGAATTTTCTCATCCCTGATAGGCATATTTATAATATCATTGCATACACACTTCCTATATATTGGTTTCTTTGGAGACCATAACCATGCGATTATGGTTGGGAGGATCTAAATCATTGTGGGCGGCCACCCAGCACACTCACTCAGGTGTTTTTCATTTGGTTTATCATTGGGTATATAAAGGTGTTCCTTTTCTTTTTACAACAGGCTCCCTTGATAAAGACAATTCTGCCAAAACGTTGGGGGCTTCTTTTTTATTTTCTCCCTCTTCTCACGACCTCTGGTATTTTTCTATTTATGGTATTTATTATCTGTTAGGTTGCTGTTTCCAGGTATCTATATGATTTTGTATCTGGAATAGCATTACTGCCTTTTCAAGCTGTTTATCATGTATATATGTAATTGTGATACATTTTGTAAATGTCCTGTAATATTATTGTGGCATTATTGAGAAGGTCTTTTTTTGTTTGGATCTTGGGATACCTGTTATATTGAACCCAATTAATAGTGTTTTTTATTTTATGGTTGTGCTCCTTAATCAGTATTATATATTCAAAAATATAGAACATGTTTATTTTTATATAAAATTATTTCAACTACACTGAACAAAATTATAAATGCAACACTTTTGTTTTTGCCTCCATTTTTCATGAGCTGAACCCAAAGATCTAAGACTTTAGATGTACGCAAAAGGCTTATTTCTCTCTGTCTAAATCTGTGATAATGAGCACTTCTCCTTTGCCGAGATAACCCATCCACCTCACAGGTGTTGCATATCAAAATGCTGATTAGACAGCATGATTATTGCAAAGGTGTGCTTTAGGCTGGCCACAATATGGCTTATGGTAGAGAAATGAACATTCAGTTCATGGGCAACAGCTTTGGTGGACATTCCTGCAGTCAGCATGCCAATTGCACGCTCCCTCAAAACTTGCGACATCTGTGGCATTGTGCTGTGTGATAAAACTGCACAGTTTAGAGTGGCCTTTTATTGTGGCCAGCCTAAGGCACACCTGTGCAATAATCATGCTGTCTAATCAGCATCCTGATATGCCACACCTGTGAGGTAGATGGATTATCTCGGCAAAGGAGAATGCTCACTAACACAGATTTAGACAGATTTGTGAACAATAATAGTAATAGACAATATACAAAACACAGAGAGAAGGGTGCGCCAAGGGATAAGGGATGAAACAAAAATTAGAGAACTTAGTGGGTATGACAAAATATAATAAGATATGCTATAAATAACTGTCTAAAATATCAGAGAAAAAACGTCCTAATAGTCAACCTTGAGGGATGATGAAATTATTATGCCTTGCGTGGTATGTTGATCAGCTTAGGTGAGTATGTCATCCGATAAACTCATAAATTCAGGGACATATGAAAAAAGAAACAAAATAGACTCCAATGGTGCAGTATGTCTTGGTACAGGTATTTTATAGTATATCTTATTATATTTTGTCATACCCACTCCACTAAGTTCTCTCATTTTTGTTTCATCCCTTATCCCTTGGCGCACCCTTTTCTCTGTGTTTTGTATATTGTCTGTTTCCTTCTTTGGGTATCTAGGAGAGAATTTACCCATTTAGGAGTGCTGCCTCCCCCCTCCTTTTTATAACTTAGCACTGTTCCATTTTTTGCCTTTTTGTTATTTTTACAATATTAGAAATAGGCCTTTTGTGTACATAGAAAAGTCTTAGATCTTTGAGTTCAGCTCATGAAAAATGGGGGTAAAAACAAAAGTGCTGCGTTTATAATTTTGTCCAGTGTATATTCCTTTTAACCCCTTAAGGACGACGGGCGTGCTATGCCATCCTTAGGGACCCGGCTCTAAAAGCCGGCGGGCGGCATAGCACGTCCCCGCTGTCCTTTTTACTTACTATATATAGTCACAAACACTGGCCAAAATTGGCGTTCAAATTAGTTTTTTGCATTTTTCACACACAAACAAATATTAACACTAACTTTGGCCAGTGTTTTTGACCAAGTGGCTACTAAAAAAGACTGGTCATACCCCATTTGCAATACCTTGGGTTGTCTACTTTTGCAAATGGTACGCCATCATGGGGTTAATTCTCATTCCTGGGCTACCATACGGTCTCAAAGGCAACGTAACCAATCTGGCGAATTTCAATGTGAAAAAACTGCAAAATGTAACATGCTATATTTGACCCTGTAACTTCCCAAAACACCATAAAACCTGTACATAGAGGGTACTGTTTCATACCTAAATATTTTATGTTAAATTAAAGACCTGTTTCCCCTGAATAAAATGATATATAATAAGTGTGAGTACACATAATATTAGGGGAATAACGCCTGAACAGACATATAGCGCAAATTCAAGTTTTTGTTTACATTTTGTTTTGATCACGTGCACATTTGGCAAGTCCTTAACCCCTTCGTGACGAATGACGGACCTGGTTGATAAATTTGGTAAATTTGTTTGTAACATGTGAATAACAGTTTTTTCCTTTTTCATTTGTATTCCTCACAATCAATCGATTTAAGTATCTACTTAGTTGCCTCTCTTTTTTGATTTTTTTACATATATTTTAATTAGTGCACCCAATATATAATAGCATTGGGGCACAGACCGATCTCTAAAATGATTCTGGGTGATATCTATAATGCTTAGAACAATAAATCTTGCCTGCGTTCCAGGAAGGACCGCACATGCGTGACGAGCGCCGGCGGGTGGCGTGTCATCACGTCGGCGCGCCGTTACACATGTGCAGATGCACAGAATGGACGCGACCCGGCATATTTAAACGTTGGTTTGAGAAGATCAGATCAAGCTCCTGACGAAGTCTGAAAATGAAGTCCGTTCACCTCCCCCATTCAGCTCCCTGTGTAAATCTTGCGAGACCCGCGGCCGTCAGAGCGTTGCCACGGATTACCATGGCAATGCTCCGCGCGGCACGCAGACCGCGAGATTTACACAGGGAGCTGAACGGGGAGGTGAACGGAGCTGAACAGAGATGACTGGAGCTGCTCTAAAGGTAAGTAACAGCTTGCCCCGGCCCCCAACAGGACCGCCGGGCTTGTAATGAGCCCAGCGGTCCTAGTCTGTATTATAGCAATGTAAGTTGCCATAATACAGACACTGTACATTCATACAAACACACTCTGCATTATAAACACACACACTGCATTCATACAAACACACTCTGCATTATATATACACACAATGCATTATATACTGACACTGCATTCACACACACACACACTGCATTCATACAAACACACTCTGCATTATATACACACACTGTATTCATACAAACACACTCTGCATTATATACACACACTGTATTCATACAAACACACTCTGCATTATATACACACACTGCATTCATACAAACACACTCTGCATTATATACACACACTGCATTCATACAAACACACTCTGCATTATATACACACACTGCATTCATACAAACACGCTCTGCATTATATACACACACACTGCATTCATACAAACACACTCTGCATTATATACACACTGCATTCATTATATTCACACACTGCATTCATTATATACACACACTACACAAACACACACACACTGCATTCATTTTGTACACACACTGTAAATAAATATTCAATTAATGTGATTTTATTGTGATCTAATTTTATTTAGAAATTTACCAGTAGCTGCTGCATTTCCCACCCTAGGCTTATACTCGAATCAATACGTTTTCCCAGTTTTTTGTGGTGAAATTATGTGCCTCGGCTTATATTTGGGTCGACTTATACTCGAGTATATACGGTAATTAATGAGAATGTATCTATGTATTTGTGACATCAAATTAAAGCCCTGTTTGCCCTCTAAAAACTGATGTAAAATATGTGTTGGTGAATAAATGACAGAGATGCAAATTGCGTTTGAATACAACCAGCAAAAAAAAGCAAAAATGGCCTATGTCCTTAAGCGTAAGACAAGCTTCTGAAGCTGTGTCCTTAAGGGGTTAAGAGGTTAAATAGGCTGGGTAACCCCTCCCACAACTACAGGCCACACAATGGAGAACCGAGTACATATTGGACAATGAGTAGGTGAGAGGATTATAGACTATGTCAGGAAAAAGTCTGTTACATAAAGAAAAATAATACTTATTTAAAACTATGTTTTATATCTGTAACCTCACCAATTGGTAAAAAAAAAAAAAAGTTACAGTTTTTCTATCCAGACAAAAGGGGTAGAGGGAACTATAGTGTTAGGTATACAGATTTGTATTCCTTACACTAAAAAATCTTTTTAATGACCAATGTTTCATTTTTTTCAGACTATCCAGCACAGATTGTTTTTCTTGCATAACACTGGGAGCTCTGTACACTGTTAAGTAAGCAGGACATTCCATTTTGTAATAATATAATTATGAAAGAGATTGTTGTGATGATGCAGACAATTATTCTACTACATTCATCTGAAAAGGGTGCATAATATTTAAGGATTATTATTCAAAGTGTTTCCTTTATTAGCACTATTTGCACACATTGCAGTTAACTTTGGTATTATTATTATCTTAATTCATCTAAATGTGCGCCTACTTTCTACCTGAAAAATAAAATGCAAACTTTAATATAAGTCCCCGGTTCCCTTATAAAGCAGATCACGCACACATTTTATCCTTCTCTTTAATTTCATCTTTCTGTGGACATTTCTTTTCGCTTCTACCATGACCCCTACTCATTCCTATCATGTTACATTAGACCCTTTGTGCCTATCACTTCAAGGAGCCTTAACATTTACTTCTAATCCCTGAAATCATTGACAAGTAACAAGTATTGGTTGGATATTAATCTGATGCCTTACCTTAGCTGAACTCCCTTTAGATTTAGAATATATTCTCATGAGTACACTGTGTACCAACTTGCTTGTAATTTCATCATTAGATTTAGAATATATTCTCATGAGTACACTGTGTACCAACTTGCTATGTAATTTATTCATTATGACATCAGTACGCTATTTTATTAACTAATCTCTTATTCAAAACACATTTAATAGCATCATGTGGTCAACATTTAGATGCAGCTTACGCAATAACAGTACTCCCAACATTATCGTTTTTACAAATGGGTTTTCCAATTTTGCTTTTGGCGGTTCCTAGCTAATTATCAGGCTAAGTTAGGATATACATTTCTTTGCACTGTTATTCAATTGCAATAATTCCCCTACCGCCCAAAAACAAAAACATATAATACTGATAGATTTATATGTTTGAATTGGTAAAAAATGCAAACAGCTTTTGCATACCACCATTTTCTGTAAATTTGTGAGATCATTGTTTTATGGCTTGTAAGCACCCACAATGTATTCTTTATGTTGTCTAGATCCTAAAAAAATTATATTTCCTATCTTAATTCCCTACTTTGTTTTAACCATCTGAATGCATGTATGCAGGGTGTAACTAGGAAGCGCTGGGCGCTGGCGCAAGATTCAGAGAAGGGCCACCTCATTAGTACTTAATTGGCAATATAATAAATAACTGTAATGGGGCCCCCAGGCTGGCAAGGGTCTCCCTTTAAAGGTGTAACTCCAGGGCCTAGTTGCAATAGTGACCGTTGCAATGGTGGTAATCAGTAGGGGTTGACAGGGCAACCAGGCCCCTTAGACTGGTGGTCCCAGTTGCAGTTGTGACCCCTGTGGTCATAGTAGTACCTCTACTGCATGTATGTAATATCATCTAAAATTTTATACTGTAAATAAAAGGTATTTCCAAAATTAAGAAACGTGGTAGGTGAAATTTTGTGCTACTGACATTTCCTAAGATTATGTTTTTCTCCCACCAAATGATAGTGGAGTGGTGTGTCTTTTTAGCAAAACACTGACCTGGTTATACAAAGGTGGTCTATTTTAGTACTCAGAAGGGATGGGGGTTTCTATAGTAAAACTTTTATAAGACAGTTTATTTCATATTGCGTAAAAATATTTTGTTTGTTTATGGTACGGCAAAACTTAGTTCATGCCCACTGTTTAGCCTTGCCAAATTTCTGTACCAAAAAATATTCAAGAAGGCAATTTGAGCAACCAAAAAACTTGACAAACTTAGACTATTATATAGCAGGATTAAAAAAAATAGGAAGTGGGAACATTCTGTTTCATAATTTTGGATTGTATTTTTTCCTTTTGCTATCTTGTATTAATGAAAGATAGGGAGCAAGAGTAATTTCTATCTGAAAAAAGGGGATTTATTCAAACTGAAAAAATACATTGAGGGGGCAGTTGCCCACCCACTCACCCTTCTACCCTGACAAGAACAAAGTTTTCCCATATTCCCATTTATCCAGTCTGTAGTATGAGTAACTTTCAGCAAAGCTCTGCAGAGACAGCTGGAACCACAAGATAGATCAGGCTGGGAAAATGTTTGATCTTTCAGCTATTTATACGATAACTCCATAATTTGCTATCCTTACGTGGGATTTACATTTTTAGATATGCTAAACATTGCCCTAATTTAAATATGGCGATCTCATACTTTGTTTAATAGATATCTCTCTACTTTGGTATCCTAAAAATGACAATCCCACATAAGGGTACCAAACTAAAGAGCTTTCTACTAAACGGCTGCAAGATTTAAAAAAATAAAAAAACAGTTTTTTACATTAATTTTGATCTTTGAGCTGTTTATACAAAATGTGTACAAAATCCTGATTGTGCAGTTTGAATGCTCCCCCCCCTCAACCCCTTATACTGCACCAAATATTTTTGCATAATTTGGTATAAGTCCATTCAATTTTTAATGAATAACTTTGTAAAAACATTTTGCACATCATCATGCAAAGAGTTGAGTTATTTTTACATTTTACCCAGCTGCCCTATAAATTGTCTTTGATCCACAAGACATATTTTGCATTATTGATTATAAATGAATTTTATGATCTTGTGTGTACGATAATTCATAATGTCAGTTTTTGTTCGCTCAATCTTACAACAAAAAATGAATATATTGTGAAATCACAAATTTTACATTATACATTGGAAAATGGAAGCATGTATTATATTCTCAACAAATTACTTTCCCAGGTGCAAAAATATCATAAATCACACTAGAGGCACAATATTCTATCATACACAATGTACTTTCATAGCATATTGCTATTAAACTTTAATTCTAAAGCTTCAACAAGTTTATTTAATGTAGAAATGGATATGAAACTACAAGGCTTACTGTACATTCACCAAATAAAAGGAACAATGTTCGTGCACCTGCAAATGTATAAAATAGAAACTTTAAACTCCAGATCTTGAATTGATGCTGGACAGTGGTATATAGGATAAGAAAAAAATCCAAACACCTGGTTCATGATACCTTTTGTTATTATAGAAGGGGTTGTCTGCTTCTGAATTTTACCTGTGCAAGTGCACCAGCTTCACAAACTTTGTTGATAAATATATATATTTGTTATACTTATTGAGTGTTACTCTAACTGGCCAGTCTAGTGTTTCACAATGATATGCTGTAAATTCTGAAATATTTTACCTTTTCTGTCAGGGTGTAGCTCCACCTCTGGCTCCTGTCAATCAGCGAACCAGGAAACTTTGTTTCCAGGCTGGCTGTGTCAATTTGACCCAAGTTTTACATGTGGCATCTGTACACTGCACACATAATTTGAGTTGACTTGCTCTCCTCCAAATAGAGTAAGCAAAGCCGTGGGGTAGATATGCATGTACAACAGTTCTGCTAATACCTTAATATAGCATGGATCACCAAATAGTGAAACACAAAAATATAAAGTAAAGAGTAGCTGAAAGCTATAATTTTACACACTTTTTTTAAACTCTTCTGCTCTTTGGAAGTTCGTACATCATATCCTAGAATGTGATGCCAGACAGGAAGGAGATCAACAGTTGTAATTGCTGCTCCCGCTTAGGCTTAGTGTATCCTCTGAAGGCCCCCTCTATTAAAAAGCACCCTAAACCACCACTGGCAAGTTCAACGAGGGGGGCAATGACCAACCTAGGGGGCAGATGTCCCTTCTTGCCCCACTGTAGTGACGCCTATAAAAAGGAGTCTAAAGGACCACATTATAAAAAAAAATAAAAAACAAAAGATAAAAGTATGTACTTAAATAATCTATTTAATGTTTTGACATATCTGATGGATTTTATTTTGCATAGGTCTATTGTTTATGTTTTTTTTACTATTGATTATGTTGAAAATCCTCAGCCTATAGGCTCATAATATTTAAGGGGCTTACAATGGTGTAATAGGGTACTGGAGACTAAGGATGCACATACATGGGGTATGGGGTACAATGTACATACAGTACATATGAAATGTACAACTTTGTACAACTTCATGAACCTTTCCATTTCCATGACTATACTTGCTCTGTCTGTAATTGTAGCATATATTAAAATATAAAACAAAATATAATATATATACTAGCCAGGAAATAAACCCTGTGACACAAAAGGTAAAATGGATAAAAATTACAAACGTATATACTTAGAAATGGGAACCACAGGTTTCATGACCCAGAGCCATCCCAGGCTCTGTATAATAGGCTCCAAGGTGCCAATAAATGGCTTAACAATCTAATATCCCCAAGGTGCAAGAACTGATGATGGATTTTCAGTTATTATACAATTTATTAGATAAAATATGTAAACAAACAAAACAAACAAGCAACAACACTAAAAAATGGGTACTAAAAATATAGTGGTAGTGGAAGTTCCAAATCGAGTCCACAGTGGGCATCACTCACGACCTATTAGTAACCCAAAACAATAAAGATGAAGTGCCTGTGTTGAAGTGCAGTCAGCACTTTTCATAGTTTCATATAGTTACATAGTTACATAGCTGAAAAAAGACTTGCGTCCATCATGTTCAGCCTTCCTTACATATGTTTTGCTGTTGATCCAAAAGAAGACAAAAGATATTCTGAAGCGCTTCCAATTTTGCAACAAACTAGGAAAAAAAATTATTCTTGACCCCAAAATAGTAGTCTGATGTCTCCTTGGATCAAGCAGCTATTGCCCCACTAATTAGAAATTATATCCCTGTATGTTATGTTTTTGCAAGTATTTATCCAATTGCAATTTAAACATCTGTATGGACTCTACTAAAGCCATCTCTAGCAAAGAGTTCCATATCCTTATTGCTCTTACTGTAAAAAAAAAACCTTTCTTTGCCTTAGATGAAATCTCCTTTCTTCAAGCCTAAATGTGTGACCTTGTGTCCTATGTATAGCCCTGTTTATAAATAGATTTCCAGACAATGGTTTGTTACTGGCCCCAAATATATTTGTATAATGTTATCATATCCCCTCTGAGGCGCCATTTTTCCAAACTAAAGAGATTTCATTTGTTTTTACCTTTCTTCGTAACTAAAGTGCTCCATTCCAATTTGGTAGCTTGTCTCTGCACTTTTTCTAGTGCTATGATATCCTTCTTTAGAACAGGTGCCCAAAATTGCACAGAATATTCAAGGTGTGGTCTTAGGCAAAATTATATTTTCATTCCGAAAATTTCCGAGAATCAATAGGGGGTGGGGGCCATAAATAAAAATGGGGGGACCTACTGTCCTCCCCCCTGGCCCCCAACCCTGCACAGTGGGTGGGGGCCATAAACAAGAATTTTTTGGGGGGACCTACTGTCCTCCCCCTCTGGCCCTCACCCCTGACCGGCGGGTGGGGGCCCTAAATAAAAATGTACCCCCCAGGTGACTATGGGTCCCAAAACCCCTTTTCACCCCCTCCCCAAAAATAATTACCCCTACCTAAGCCCCTCATCCTAAAAATAATGAGGGGGGACCCTTATCTAAATACCTGTTAAAAAAAAAAAATAGACTTACCATTTGATGTCTTCTTTCTTCTAAACACTTCTTTTTTCAGCCCCAAAAAAGGCCAAATAAAAATCCATAATAATCGATGCACTTTTAAAGAAAAAACGAGTGCAAAAAAAAAAAGGACAGTAGGACCCCCCTTATTTTTATTTAGGGCCCCCACCCGCCGCACAGGGGTGGGGGCCGGGGGGAGGACATTAGGTCCCCCCTCACAATTTTTATTTATGGCCCGCACTTACCGCTCAGGGGTGGGGGCTGAGAGGGTTGGGACCGGGTGGGGGCCGGGGGGAGGACAGTAGGCCCCCTTATTGTTATTTAGGACCTCGACTCGCAAAGCAGGGGTGGTGGATGGGGTAGGATAGTAGGCCCCCCCAAATTCTTATTTATGGCCCCCCCTTATTGTTATTTAGGGCCCCCACCTGCCGTTCAGGGTTGTGGGCCAGGGGGGAAGACAGTAGGTCCTACCTCCACATTCTTATTTAGGGCCCCCACCGGTCGCACAGTAATCAAGGTGAGATAGAACAAGAGCATGGACCAGCACCTTAGCCACATCCGGGGTTAAATAGGGGCGGATGCGCGCTATGTTTTTAAGATGGAAGCAACAGGATTTGGCAATTGATTAGACATGGGGGGTGAAGGAGAGGTTGGAGTCAAAAAGAACACCCAGACAGCGAGCCTACGAGGTAGAAGTGATGGTATCGCCGTTGACTTAGAGGGTGACAGCCACATGAGTAGCAACACTTGAGGGAGGAAAGACCAGAAGTTCTGTTTTGGACAGGTTGAGTTTAAGGAAGTGAGCAGCCATCCAGTTTGAAATTGAAGAGAGGCAGTCAGAGACACAAGTCAAGATGGGTGGAGAGAGTTTAGGAGATGACAAGTAGATTTGCGTGTCATCCGCACAGAAATGATAATGGAAGCCAAAGGAGCTGATGTGTTTACCAACGGAAGCAGTATAGATAGAGAACAGAACCTTGGGGGACACCGACAGAGAGTGGTTGGGGGAAGAGGCAGAGTCAGAGAAATAATCACTGAAAGAGTGGTGGGAGAGGTAGGAGGAGCCCTAGGAGAGAGCAGTATCCCGCAGACCAAAATTATGGAGAATGTAAAGAAGCTGTTGATGATCAACAGTGTCAAAGGCAGCGGAAAGATCAAGGAGAATTAGGATAGAGTAATGGCCGCGAGATTTAGCAGCAATTAAATCGTTGGATACTTTGGTCACAGCCGTTTCAACAGAATGACCAGCATGGAATCCAGCTGAAGGGGGTCAAGCAGAGAGTTGGATTCGAGAAAGTCAGTCAGTCTGGTGTACACAACTCTCTCGAGGATCTTGGAGGCAAATGACAGTAGCGATATAGGGTGGTAGTTGGATGGGGAGTTGGGGTCAAGGCTGGGCTTTTTTAGATTTGGGGTTACAGTTGCATGTTTGATGGGTGAGGGAAATGTGCCAGAGGAAAGGGAGAAATTGAAAATTTTAGTGAGAGGAAGAGCAATATGAGGATATATGAGGGAATAGGATCAAGGGAACAGGTGGTGGGGTGGGAGGACAGGAGCAGAGCAGAAACCTCTTCTGCTGTTGCAGGTGTGAATGAGTGTAGAATAGTGGAGGGAGTGGGTTTGGGTAATGTATTGGTAGGGGAAGGAGAGACATTAGTAATCTCTTCTCTGATTGTAGAGATCTTCTCAGTGAAGTGAGATGCAAAGTTTGTGACAGACAAGGTGGTAGAAGAAGGGGGCGTAAAAGGGTGAAGAAGAGCATCAAAAGTGTGAAATAGGTGTTTGGGTTGATGGGACAGTGTACTTATGAGGGAGTTAAAGTAATTGACTTTTGCAGCGGAAAGAGCCAGACTGTAGGAGCGCAGCATAAATTTATAGTGGAGGAAGTCAGATGCAAAGTGAGACTTTCTCCAGCAGCGTTCAGCAGTTCTAGAACATTTTTGGAGGTAACGGGTCAGCTTAGTGTGCCAGGGTTGTAATTGGGGGCGCTTGCTGCATTTAATTGTAGGAGGTGCCATGATGTCAAGTTGAGAGGAGAGAGTTGAATTGTAGAGTGAGGTTGCAGAGTTAGGGCAAGTTATATTTGAGATGGGTAAAAGGAGAGTTTGGAGTTTGGTGGAGAAATGCTGGAGATCAAGGCAGTTGAGGTTGTTGACTGGGATGTTAAAGTCCCCAAGTATGAGGGAGGGAGTGCTAGAGGAGAAAAAGTGGGGTAGCCAGGAAGAAAAGTGTTCAATGAATTGCCTAGGATGACCGGGGGGGTGGGCTTAAAAAGGCAGACAGTGTGAACTTCAAAGGAAGTAAAGGAAAGGGCAGGGCAGGGGAGGGAGGATAGGTTGAAAGGTACATTGAGGGGAGAGAAGGATGCCTACACCGCATCCTTTACAGTCGAGTCTGGGAGTGTGGGAGAATTGTAGTCCACCGAAACATAAAGAAGTGGGAGTAGCGGTATAAGAGGGGGACAGCCAGGTCTCAGTGAGTGCCAGTATTGTGAGTGAGATAGGCTCATTGCATTAGTAAGCATACATTTAATATTATCAAGAGTCATTTGTACTTTTTGTGAATTTTCATCAATATTACATACCTTCTCTGTTCTGAGGTTTCCCCTCCCCCATCTCCACCACCCTTACACTGAGCTAAAGCCTATCTCCTTCCTATCTCCATTTTTTAGATTGCTTTGACCCTCCTTCCCTACTACTAGTAATCTCCTCCAACCTTCTAGCCATCCTATCCCCCATCACAGCAGACCCTCTGACTTTGTCATTGGTACCAATATGGACCATGACAGCTGGGTCATCCCCAGCCCCTCCCAATAATCCCTCCACTCTGTCGGCAACATGCCGAACCCGAGCACCCGGAAGACAGCAAACTGTCCGGTTGAGATGATCAGAGTGGCAGATTACCCTATCTACTCTCTTAATAATAGAGTCCCCTACCACCACAACCTGGCTAGCCTTCCTTACCCTCTCAGCCCTCTGTTCCCACGGCTATTAGAAGGAACAGCTCCCTGCAGGACAGCTACTCCTGAGCTGATGCTCCCAATATCTTCACTCAAACGAGCTGCACAAGATAAGGACTAGCTAAACCTATCCTCTTCCCTCCCCCCTGCTTCCTCACCCCACTGTTACCCAGCTATGTGCCTGCTCACCAACTGCTTGTCAATCTCCTTCAGTGTTGCAATTTGCCTCTCCAGATCTCCAATCTGAGCTTTTAGAAACGCCACTCGCTCACACCCACCACAGAGGTATGGACCCCTGACAGATTCTTCCAGGCATGTATACATGCAACAGGATGTGCACTGAGTAAAACTAGCAATCTTGCTGGCACTCATCCCCAGTTACCAAAAGCACAGGTGAGCAAAACAATATTTACACTCTTGGTTTAAACTCCCTTGTAGTTTACACTCCTGTTGTTTTTACTCCTACTTAAAATACACTACTTGAAATAGCCTACTTTCGAGCAACCTCCAGTGAGCAAGCTCTGTGAGTCAGTAGCGAGTTTACATTGGCAATACAAATCCCACACAGGTGGAAATTAAGGGGCACTCCCCCTAATTAGCTCAGTAGCAGCAGCGCCCACAAGGAGGGGAATATAAACAACAAGAGAAAAAAAAAGAGGGAAAATAGATTGGAGAAAAATATAAATTAAAAAAGGGACAACGTTTTAAATAAAAAGAGCAAAGAAATATATATATTTTTAATATTTATATATATATATTAAAAAGGGAAAAAGTTTTTAAATTAAAAAAGCAAATATAAAAATATAAATAAAAAAGGGACAAGTTATGAATAAAATCAGCAAAGATTAAAAATATCTATAAAAAAGATAGAAAAAAGTTTTAGTTAAAAAATTACAATAAAAAAAAAAAAATTAAATTAAACCTGCTTTTTTACTTGGTATTAACCAATACCAACTATAGTCCACCAGTTCTCCAAGAAACTCCTGTTGTTTAAACTCCTACTTAAAAGAGACTACTTGAAATAGCAAACTCCATAGATAATAGAGAGATTTGGACATTTTAACATGAACTTTAATAGTTGGAGAAAGACCTAGATCACAAGATCGATGTGAACTACGTCATAAGTGAACACCTGAGACGTTGCGTTCCAACGTGCGTTTCACATGCCGCTGACGTCATTAGAAGGAGCCGGAAATTACGTTGCGGCTGGCCGCGAATACAGTATATTGAACAGAGATAAATCTAACTAACTAATGATAGATAACCAACAGAAGTACACCAGAACATCAGCACTGGCAGAAGGCGACACTGCCGAAACACGTCTGCTGAGTGCACTTCAATACAATACCTGGGTCTAAATTTAAGAGCTATAAACTTAAAAAAGTGTAATCTTACAAGTCATCAATGTAACCTACATAACAAATGGTGAATTTCTCAAGTATTTTGATAAATTTTAGTCTAAAATTGGCCTTAGAACTGATTCTATGGTATATATCATTCGGAATATAAACATTCAAAAAGTGTTTTTCTCAAACTTGTTATGTAGTCTTATTGTAGATTGAGTAATAACAATAAGGGATTGGTCACTAATGGCTAAAGCAGAACAGAGCATGTAGACAAAGTAATTAGACATACACGTGCAAATCTAAATCAAGAGAACAGATCAGGAGAAAGTCCTACAACCGGCTGCAAACCAATTAACCCTTGGACCAATGGCTATTTATGCTGTCATGAAGATATGTTCTTTGCAAAGCCTATTCCAAATAGGAATCACCCACCAAACATGCAATCACATTTCTGTATGGAACTAACAATGTAAAATAAGCATGTGTACATATATTATATATATTTTCTGTCTCTCCCTCCTCTCTTTATAATTCCCATTTTTTTCTAGGATTATTAAAGGTAGGTCGCCCCTTCTCTATTTCATGTTACTCTCACAATTAGGACACAATTAGTTCTCCCTTGTCTTTATGGTATTTTGTGGGTTTTCCCCTAACCTCAAGGAGAGTAACATTGGGCACCTTTAGAGTTAATCCACTAGCCCCCAGTATCATTGGGACTCCTGGATCAGCCCCTATTTAGTCATTTATTTAGTTTTTTCAATGCTGTCATAGGTTCTTTACTGACCAGAATACAATTTGGCAAAGTGAAAAGCTTGTCCCACAAGATGTTCATATTCACGGCTGATATATGATTATGTTAGTGGTGAGTCGTATGCCATTACTAAATTACTATTGTGTTTTCATCCTGTTAGTTAAATTCCCAAAGCTGAAATACAATACTTTTATGGTTATTCACTAAAGTGAGAAATTCAAAGGGAATTTTAAAATTAAGGTCAACTCTTCTGGATCACATTTAACATTTATTTTGTCTTTAGTAAATAGTCTTGTTGTTTTGTTTTGTTGTTGTTTTTTTGTGTGTTGGCACTGTGTATCTACACTTTTCTTTTCTCTTTATATATATATATGTATATACATACATACCTGTATACATTTTATCAGCACTGTTCAGTTCTTTACACAGAGGATACATGTCCTCTTGAAAATAATGTGTTATATGAGGTTACCAATAGCTATTTACTGGGAAAAAAATTTTTTTACAAAAATTAAAAAATAATATATATATATAAAAAACATGTACACAAAAAGGATTATTTTAATGGAAGCTTTATGTTTTTTTAGCAGTAATGTAGAATTAAATCAGTAGTACTGTGGAATTAAATCACTAAAAGCATTGATTTCAACCTTTACAACTTGTAAGAATCTTCTAACGTTGTTTGTCTGCCTTTGTACTGTAAATTTAAAATGAAATGCTAGTGACAAGCTACCTGTCTGAAATAATAGATGTCTATTACTATAATAGAACGAGGTGACAGTGGGCCCATACTGATGAGCTCCCAAAAGGTCAAAGCACATGTCAGCAGTTGCTGTTACAGTTTTGGCAGAGCAATTATTTAGGTCTTATAACTGAAAACTCTTGTTATTATTGAGAAGTTAGTTGTTTCTTCATAGGACTTGACAAGTCATCAGTCACCTGAAACCTGTAAACATCAACTGCTATGGACTAAAACTCTCATGATAATCAGCCACCATCATAGCTAATCAATAAACACAGAAATGAAACAGGATTCAAATATTCTGTCTGTTGACATTATGTTCAGCAAGTGTTTGGAGAGGACTAGTGACCCCCTAGTGTTACAGGATTTTAGATATACTACTTAAATTAGCCTGGATGACTTAGCATCATGGGAGAGGAGGTGGGCATTCAGGATGTTGGATTTTTGTTTTGCTGTTTTTTTTTTTTTTTTTCATGATCTGACTTTTTTTATTTTAATTAATGCCATCTGTTATTATGGATTTTAATTTGCCCTTTGTGGGGCTTGAGAAGACTTCTGATGGTAAGTATCATTTTTGTCCACCTCTGATATTTCAGAATTAAAAAAGGTCACTACCTGCCAATCATAGGTGGAGTCCAGGGGTTACTGGATCACCCCTTTATAATCAATATTAGGGCATTCACCTGTAATCTATGGGTGGGGGCCAAGGGGAATGCTAGGTCCCCCTTATTAATAATTTGTGAATATTTATAGCAGTCCCCACTTGATGCCCCTGGGTGGGGGCACAGGAGGTGTATGTCACTTCTGTCATTCCTCTGGTCCCATCCAGTGGTCCTGATTGGCAGATGGGGTCATGTGGAGGTAAAACACATACATTATAGTAAAATTGGGATCTTATTATACCCCACATCATTTTTATTTATTTATTTATTTGTTTGTTTTTACTTTATTAATGTGGCAGTTGTCTAGCAAGTGCTGGTCAGCTGCCACATAACATAAACCATGTGCCGCCAAGGTTTTTTTTGACTGCAAATATGTTTTGTTTTTTTTAATTAAATTTTACATCTGATTTAGTTATTCAGTCTAGAGCCTGATTAACACAATACAGATATTCATCAATGATGTCCTTATTTTGCAGTCTGGATGGCCCCATATGCAGCAGGTTGGTTTTGCCATATTTGGTACAAAGCTATTCGGACATTAGTGAATAACTCTGCATGTTTTGTTTTGGTTCAGACATTAGACAATTGCCTGTTTAAACTAATTGAATGATTTGACACAAATAATTTCTCCAGCATATCATAATGTGTTAGGATTATAATTCGAAAGGTGACATGCAAGGTGAATCCCTTGATAGGTGAATCCCTTGATATGATTGCCAAATCATATCATTCCAAACAGTCATGATGTCATTAAGATTCTGGAACTCCGGATGGAGTTCCCAGAATATTTCAAAATCATAGGGTACTGTGGTTTTCTAAATAGCTTTAAAAAGCAATGATCAATATACAGGGAGTGCAGAATTATTAGGCAAATGAGTATTTGGACCACATCATCCTCTTTATGCATGTTGTCTTACTCCAAGCTGTATAGGCTCGAAAGCCTTCTACCAATTAAGCATATTAGGTGATGTGCATCTCTGTAATGAGAAGGGGTGTGGTCCATCATCAAATTTGAGATTTACAAGGAGGGAAAACAGTACACCTCTCTGAACAGTGTCTGGGAGGCTGTGGTTGCTGCTGCACGCAATGTTGATGGTGAACAGATCAAAACACTGACAGAATCCATGGATGGCAGGCTTTTGAGTGTCCTTGCAAAGAAAGGTGGCTATATTGGTCACTGATTTGTTTTTGTTATGTTTTTGAATGTCAGAAATGTATATTTGTGAATAAAATAGCTATAACTAAAAACAAACTAAAAACTACTTCCAAAAATATTCAGCTTTGATATTAATGAGTTTTTTGGGTTCATTGAGAACATGGTTGTTGTTCAATAATAAAATTAATCCTCAAAAATACAACTTGCCTAATAATTCTGCACTCCCTGTATTTCCATACAACTAGCAATACAACATCTATGACACATTAATTCTATCATGCACCATAAAGGATTAATAATCTAAATAATCTAAATTACAGACAATGCCATGTAAAGAGATAACATACTTAAAGGGTAAAGTAACCTATCTCTATTTTTTAATACAATAAGATTTATTTTAAAGAGAATATAAGATGTAATTCATTAATCACATAATTTTAGGAACTGAAAACCAAATAAATATCCATTGTGACTGAATTCCCCATAGTAGTATAGCTTTTATTAAAAAACAAACAAAAAAAAATACAGCAATCCCCTCTGTCTTTGTAATTATTTAAACATAGAAGCGGCAAATTGCTCTGCTCCCTGCTGCTTCCTAAATACACCCATGCCTTCCCTCACCCAATGTTGCGGTGAAGGAGATTAAGTAAACGAAATATATTGATGTCAACATGACCCCCATATTAGTATAAAAGAGGTTAAATACTCCCTCATGTCTACTATACAGCAAGTAGTCACTGGCTATTGATGCCCAGTCGCTTATCCAATAAACAGAGGACCTGATACAATTACCCCTTGCCTACATGCTGTGGCACCTAATAAAATAATAGAGTGAGGGGGCATAGTAACTACAGCCATGCCTCTACCCATTGGCAGCAGGTGGGAGCTAATTTTATATATAGCTAATTTTATATATACAGGGAGTGCAGAATTATTAGGCAAATTAGTATTTGGACCACATCATCCTCTTTATGCATGTTGTCTTACTCCAAGCTGTATAGGCTCGAAAGCCTTCTACCAATTAAGCATATTAGGTGATGTGCATCTCTGTAATGAGAAGGGGTGTGGTCTAATGACATCAACACCCTATATCAGGTGTGCATAATTATTAGGCAACTTCCTTTCCTTTGGCAAAATGGGTCAAAAGAAGGACTTGACAGGCTCAGAAAAGTCAAAAATAGTGAGATATCTTGCAGAGGGATGCAGCACTCTTAAAATTGCAAAGCTTCTGAAGCGTGATCATCGAACAATGAAGCGTTTCATTCAAAATAGTCAACAGGGTCGCAAGAAGCGTGTGGAAAAACCAAGGCGCAAAATAACTGCCCATGAACTGAGAAAAGTCAAGCGTGCAGCTGCCAAGATGCCACTTGCCACCAGTTTGGCCATATTTCAGAGCTGCAACATCACTGGAGTGCCCAAAAGCACAAGGTGTGCAATACATGGCCAAGGTAAGAAAGGCTGAAAGACGACCACCACTGAACAAGACACACAAGCTGAAACGTCAAGACTGGGCCAAGAAATATCTCAAGACTGATTTTTCTAAGGTTTTATGGACTGATGAAATGAGAGTGAGTCTTGATGGGCCAGATGGATGGGCCCGTGGCTGGATTGGTAAAGGGCAGAGAGCTCCAGTCCGACTCAGACGCCAGCAAGGTGGAGGTGGAGTACTGGTTTGGGCTGGTATCATCAAAGATGAGCTTGTGGGGCCTTTTCGGGTTGAGGATGGAGTCAAGCTCAACTCCCAGTCCTACTGCCAGTTTCTGGAAGACACCTTCTTCAAGCAGTGGTACAGGAAGAAGTCTGCATCCTTCAAGAAAAACATGATTTTCATGCAGGACAATGCTCCATCACACGCGTCCAAGTACTCCACAGCGTGGCTGGCAAGAAAGGGTATAGAAGAAGAAAATCTAATGACATGGCCTCCTTGTTCACCTGATCTGAACCCCATTGAGAACCTGTGGTCCAACATCAAATGTGAGATTTACAAGGAGGGAAAACAGTACACCTCTCTGAACAGTGTCTGGGAGGCTGTGGTTGCTTCTGCACGCAATGTTGATGGTGAACAGATCCAAACACTGACAGAATCCATGGATGGCAGGCTTTTGAGTGTCCTTGCAAAGAAATGTGGCTATATTGGTCACTGATTTGTTTTTGTTTTGTTTTTGAATGTCAGAAATGTATATTTGTGAATGTTGAGATGTTATATTGGTTTCATTGGTAAAAATAAATAATTGAAATGGGTATATATTTGTTTTTTGTTAAGTTGCCTAATAATTATGCACAGTAATAGTCACCTGCACACACAGATATCCCCCTAAAATAGCTAAAACTAAAAACAAACTAAAAACTACTTCCAAAAATATTCAGCTTTGATATTAATGATTTTTTTGGGTTCATTGAGAACATGGTTGTTGTTCAATAATAAAATTAATCCTCAAAAATACAACTTGCCTAATAATTCTGCACTCCCTGTTTATATATATATATATATATATATATATATATATATATATATATATATATATATATATATATATATATATATATATATATATATATATATGCACCCCCAATATACCATAGTTACCCATCGAACCCTAATGATAGTGATTCGGGGGCCAATAAACTAAATCCTGTTAAATAAAAATTCATATTTACCACTACATGTCTTCTTATTTTCTTCCATCTTCTTTTTTGACCTTATATAAAGTTAAAAAAGGACTGTACTGAAAATAAAAATGAAAAAAAAAACACCCCCAAAAACATGATACGATAAAAACAGTCCATCTTCACCCTGTGGGGGCTCAGCTCAGACTGAGCTTGCACTGCCCTGATGGAGTTTCTCACACTATGCAATTTGAGTCAGAGCTCTGACAGGTAAATCACGAGGCTTACCTGTCAGTCTCGCTCAAGATTTACCTGTCTTTGATTGGTTGGAGAACTACACTTATGGACAAAAGTATTGGGACACACCTCTTAATGATTGAATTCAGGTGTTTCCATCAGATAAAAAAAATAATAGTTTTTCCGAAGAACGCAAGCGTGGAAATGTGATTTCATCCCTGCTAGCTATACCACAGTCAACTGAAAGTAGTGTTATTGAAAAGTGGAAGTGTTTAGGAACAGCAGCAACTCAGCCACAAAGCAGAAGACCACGTAAGTCACAAAGAGGAGTCACCGAGTACTGAGACACATGATGCTTAAAAGTCACCAACGTCATAGTTGAAGAGTTCCAAACTTCCACTGGCATTAATATCAGCAAAACAAATTGTGCGATAGGAGTTTTATAGAATAAGTTTCCATGGCCGAGCATCTGCATGCAAGCCGCACATCACAAAGTACAATACCAAGCATCAGGTCGAGTTGCATAAAGTACGCCGCCACTGAACTCTGAAGCAGTGGAAATGTGTTCTGTGGAGAGATGAGTCATGCTTCTGTGCTTGGTTTGGTGGATGCCAGGAGAATGTTACCTTTTAACTGCAATGTGGAGGAGGGATAATAATATGGAGTTATTTTTCAGTTTTGGTTAGGTCTCTTACTTAATTCTTAAGCATACCAAGACATTTTGGACAAATCTATGCATCCACCTTTGTGGAAACAGTTTGGGAAAGACCTTTTTCTATTCCAACATGAATGTGCCCCAGTCACAGCACCAATGGCACACATGGAAGGAGACAAAATTACATGCAAAGGGGTTGTGTGGTAGAGAAACACACAGAGGGGCTGTAGGGAAGACATGCACAAAAGAGCTGAGGGGGAGAAAGAGTCACAAAAGGATGCTGGGGGGATAAAGAGACACACAACGGGGCTGGGGAAATACACGAAAATGGGTTAGGGAGAAAGAGACACACAAAGGGGATGGTGGAAGAGATACACAGAGGTGCTGGGGGAAGATACACACATAAAGGGGTTGGGATAGAAACATACACACAAAGGAGTTGGGGGAGAGACACACAAAGTTGTTGTCAGGATCGGGACAGGGATCCAACACGCAAAGTACAAACAGGAGGTAGGTACGTATACCGGACCTTAGAATGGCCGGACTAACGTAAGGAGTAGGCAAAGAATGGTCTAGAGACAAGCCGAGGTCGAGGGAACGAGAGAGCAGATAAGCGAGAGACAAGCCGAGTCAAAGGGTAATAGAGGTAAGCAGGGTAGAACAAACAAGCCGGGTCAAAACCAAAGAGAGAAATAGATAACAAGAGCACTGAGTGACTAGACAAGCTAGAACCACGACAGGGCAAAGAACAAATGCATAAAGCCCTACTTTATACCCTGGTTCTAGATAGGTAATCACGCCCCCGACGAGTCCTGATTTGTGGTCGGGGCTTGATTGACAGGTCGGAACGGATTGTCGTCATGACGTCGGCTACTGAGCGCCGCGTCATAAAAGGAAGCGGGTCCCTCGCGGCCGGCATGTAAACGGCTGAGAGAACTGCGAGGAACGAGTGAGTCAACCCCTCTGAGAGGATGAACGTCTAAGTATCTCACCTCCTCTGAGGTAGAGACAACAGGTACCCTGACAGTACCCCCCCCTCTCAGAAACGCCCACCGGGCGGAAGGAACCGGGGCGAGATGGAAAACGAGAGTGAAAAGCCCTGCGGAGACGAGGAGCATGCACATCCTCCTGAGGTACCCAAGTCCTCTCCTCAGGACCATATCCCTTCCAGCCAACAAGATATTGTAACCTCCCCCGAGAGATACGAGAATCGAGGATGGAGTTGATCTCATACTCCTCCTGACCCTCAACCTGAACAGCGCGAGGAGAGGATACAGCGGAGGAAAACTTGTTACATACTAGAGGCTTCAACAAGGAAACATGAAAGGAGTTAGGAATGCGTAAGGCAGATGGAAGGGCCAGACGATACGCAACTGGGTTAATTCGAGTCAGAACCCTGTAAGGGCCAATGTAACGAGGGGCGAATTTCATAGAAGGAACCTTCAAGCGAATGTTTCTGGTACTCAACCATACCCTATCACCTGGGACAAAAACCGGAGCCGCCCTTCTACGCTTATCAGCGTGTTTCTTGAACAACGCGGAATTATGCAGGAGAATTTGTCGAGTTTGATCCCACAACTTCCTCAGATTGGCAACATGAACATCAACCGACGGTACCCCTTGGGAAGGAGAAACCAAGGGAAGAATGGAAGGATGAAAGCCATAATTCATGAAAAAGGGGCTAGAACGAGTAGAATCACAAACGAGATTGTTGTGTGCAAACTCCGCCCAAGGAATCAGACCGACCCAATCGTCCTGGTGTTCGGAAACAAAACAACGTAAATATTGTTCAATCTTTTGGTTGGTGCGTTCAGCAGCTCCGTTAGACTGGGGATGATAGGCAGAAGAGAAATTCAGTTTGATGCCCAGTTGAGAACAGAAGGATTTCCAAAAACGGGAAACAAATTGGGAACCTCTATCAGAAACAATTTCGGAGGGTATCCCATGTAAACGAAAAATCTCTCTCGCGAATATCTCAGCCAATTCGGGAGAAGATGGCAATTTAGGTAAGGGCACGAAATGAGCCATCTTAGTAAACCTGTCAACCACCGTGAGGATAACAGTCTGTCTTTTAGAAACAGGCAAATCGACAATGAAGTCCATAGCCAGACAGGACCACGGTCTCTCGGGAATTTCCAAGGGATGCAAAAGCCCACATGGAAGCGTATGAGGTTGTTTAGTCTTCATACAGACCTCACATGCTCCGACGAAATCCCTAATATCCTTACGTAGTGAAGGCCACCAGAAATCTTTGGAAATCAAGGCACACGTCTTGCGAATGCCAGGATGCCCAGCCACCTTACTGTTGTGAAAGCACTGTAACAGTTCCAGTTGGAGTTCAGGAGGAACGAAATACCTTGCCCCGGGACCCTGTCTAGGAGCCAGATGCTGTAACTTCATGATCTCGGCCAGCAACGGAGAATGAATCCTGAGACTCGTGTTGGCGATAATATTGCACTTGGGAACTATAGAAGACAAAACCGCCTCAGATATAGTAGAAGGTTCATGTTGGCGAGACAAAGCATCGGCTTTAGAGTTCTTAGAACCAGGTCTATAAGTGAGCACGTAATTGAAATGAGTGAGGAACAAGGACCAATGAGCTTGCCTGGCGGACAAGCGCTTGGCCTCCCCAATATAGGACAAGTTCTTGTGATCTGTCAAAATAGTAACAGGATGCAAGGTCCCTTCCAATAAATGTCTCCACTCCTTTAAAGCCATGATGACCGCTAGTAGTTCCCTGTCACCAATGTCATATCTGCTTTCAGGCCCAGATAATTTCTTGGAAAAAAAACCACATGGATGTAACGGTTTATCCACACCTAACCTTTGAGACAAGATAGCGCCTAAACCTGTCTCTGAGGCGTCTACCTCGAGTAAAAAAGGCAAAGTCGTATCAGGGTGAACTAGAATTGGTGCAGAAGCAAAAAGATCCTTGAGTGTCTTGAAAGCAACGAGAGCTTCAGTAGACCAAGTCTTAGTGTCAGCCCCCTGTCTGGTCATATTGGTAATAGGAGCAATAATAGAAGAGTATCCTTTAATGAAACGCCTATAATAATTGGAGAATCCAATAAACCTCTGAATGGCTTTGAGACCCCTGGGTAATGGCCAATCTAAAATAGACTGGAGTTTATCCGGATCCATTTTAAACCCGTCCCCAGAAATCACGTAACCAAGAAAGTTTATCTGAGATTGGTCAAAACTACATTTCTCCAATTTGCAGTACAACCCATGTTGTAGAAGTTTGCGCAATACCCTTCTGACTTGTCTGTGGTGGGTCTCAATTTCTCTAGAGTGTATCAGTATATCATCCAAATATACAATAACGCAATCCTGTTGAAATTCCCTAAGAACTTCATTGATCAGGTCCTGAAATACTGCCGGTGCATTACAGAGCCCAAACGGCATTACCGTGTACTCATAGTGCCCATATCGGGTATTGAAGGCTGTTTTCCACTCGTCTCCCTGCTGAATTCTCACCAAGTTATACGCCCCTCTGAGATCTAACTTGGTGAAAATCTTGGAGCCTTTTAGACGATCAAAGAGCTCAGTAATCAAAGGAATCGGGTAGGCATTTCTAATCGTTATTTTAGTCAAGCCTCGATAATCAATGCAAGGCCTTAACGTACCATCCTTCTTATTCACAAAAAAAAACGGCCCCGGCAGGAGAGGAGGATCTCCTAATGAAGCCTTTGTCTAGGTTCTCACGAATATACTCCTCTAAGACTAAGTTCTCCTTAGTGGATAAAGGGTATACCGTGCCCCTCGGAGGCATGGTCCCAGGCAGGAGTCTGATCTTGCAGTCAAAGGGCCTGTGTGGAGGTAAAGTGTCAGCATTTCTTTTGTCAAAGACTGCCTTTAAATCCAGGTACAGAGGCGGTATTTGTACGTCTGTAGACTGGGTAGAATTAGCCGATGCGTTAACTACGCAAACCGGTGAGACTTTCTGTAAGCACCTGCTCTGGCAACCCTGACCCCATGAGACTATCTCCCCTAGTTCCCAATCAATAATAGGGTTATGTTTCTTTAACCACGGATACCCCAGGACTATAGGAACAGAAGGAGGCGAAATAAGCATAAGAGATATACCTTCCTCGTGTAGGATACCAACAGTTAAGTTAACAGGTATGGTCTCACGAAAAATAACAGGTTCAGATAATGGTCTACCATCTATGGCCTCAACGGCCAAGGGTGTATCCCTTAGCTGGGATGGAATAGAGTGTTTAGTAACAAAAACTTGGTCAATAAAGCTCTCAGCAGCTCCGGAATCTACCAACGCCATAGTTTTTAGTACTCCCTTCTCCCAAGCTAAAGAAACAGGTAGCAGAAGCCTGTGATCTTTATAATTATGTATAGAGGACAAAATAGAAACACCCAAGGCCTGTCCTCTAGAGAAACTTAGGTGCGAGCGTTTCCCGGGCGATTAGGACAATTTAGGCGTAGGTGCCCTCTTACTCCACAATACATACACAACCCCTCCCTTCTCCTGTACTGTCTCTCTTCTTCTGAGAGGCGAGTATTGCCTATCTGCATAGGTTTAGGAAAAGCTGAGGTTGTGGATTCAGGACTTTGAAATGAGGGAGCTAGTTTAAAGGAAGGTCTACGGGTTCTATCTCGAGTGTTCTGCCTCTCTCTTAAACGTTCATCAATACGAGAAATGAAAGAAATTAAATCCTCCAAATTTTCAGGAAGCTCTCTTGTAGCAACCTCGTCTATAATTTCATCTGATAATCCGTTTAAAAATACGTCTATATAAGCCTGTTCATTCCACTTAACTTCTGCCGCCAAGGACCTGAACTCTAGTGCATAATCCACAAGGGTTCGGTTATCTTGTCTAAGGCGCAACAATAATCTAGCTGCATTGACCTTTCTACCTGGAGGGTCAAAAGTTCTTCTAAAAGCAGCGACAAAGGCATTATAATTATAGACTAACGGGTTATCATTCTCCCATAATGGATTGGCCCTTCTCAGAGCCTTATCAATGAGTAGTGTGATAATGAATCCAACCTTCGCCCTATCTGTAGGGTAGGAGCGGGGTTGTAATTTGAAATGAATACCTATCTGGTTTAAAAAACCACGACACTTATCCGGAGAGCCACCATAACATACAGGAGGAGTAATACGGGAAGAAGCACCTACTGTGGCTACCTCTAGACCTGAACTTACAGGGGAGATGGATGTAGTACGCAATTCTTCTGGTTGATTATTAGAATGAGATAATAAAGCCTGCAGCGCTAGAGCCATCTGATCCATTCTATGATCCATGGCTTCAAATCTAGAGTCGGAAGAACCAACCTGAGTGTTTGTACCTGCAGGATCCATTGGCCCTGTCGTAATGTCAGGATCGGGACAGGGATCCAACACGCAAAGTACAAACAGGAGGTAGGTACGTATACCGGACCTTAGAATGGCCGGACTAACGTAAGGAGTAGGCAAAGAATGGTCTAGAGACAAGCCGAGGTCGAGGAAACGAGAGAGCAGATAAGCGAGAGACAAGCCGAGTCAAAGGGTAATAGAGGTAAGCAGGGTAGAACAAACAAGCTGGGTCAAAACCAAAGAGAGAAATAGATAACAAGAGCACTGAGTGACTAGACAAGCTAGAACCACGACAGGGCACAGAACAAATGCATAAAGCCCTACTTTATACCCTGGTTCTAGATAGGTAATCACGCCCCCGACGAGTCCTGATTCGTGGTCGGGGCTTGATTGACAGGTCGGAACGGATTGTCGTCATGACGTCGGCTACTGAGCGCCGCATCATAAAAGGAAGCGGGTCCCTCGCGGCCGGCGTGTAAACGGCCGAGAGAACTGCGAGGAACGAGTGAGTCAACCCCTCTGAGAGGATGAACGTCTAAGTATCTCACCTCCTCTGAGGTAGAGACAACAGGTACCCTGACAGTTGTCAGTTTATGTTTTGGCTAGGTGCAAGTTACAGTTCTTGCCTAGGGCACAAAATAGTCTAGCACAGGCCCTTTAGTTTAAAAGTCCCCACTCGCGCGTCACGGGTGGGGGCACCTTTTTTTTTTTTTTTTTTAACAGTGAGCAGTTTTTTTTTAACAGTGAGCAGTCACGGTATAGCGAGTAGGGGCATAATTTACTACTACTCAGTAATCTTCACATAGTATTAGTACATTTGTCTGAAAGACCAATTCAGGTCTTTCAGTCTTTTAGTAGATAACTCCCTAATACCATGGGAATTAGGGAGTTATCTACTTATTCATCCCTGTCATTACATTGACAGGCTATGTAACTTACATTTTATATGAATGTATGTTACTTGATTGTTGTAAGTGTTGCAAATGCTTACAGCTGAATCTTGGCTATGTTTGTATACTTTTTATTTAAAATTGTATACAATGTAACATTCTTCTTCTTTCGCTGGGTAAGTATATTAGTACTTAGGCAATACTGTGCTTCGGAACTTCGGAACTTCGGCACTTCGACACTTCGGAAATTCAGTAATTTCTGAACTTCCGGACCTCGGCAATTCGGCTCTTATGCAATTCGGACAATCGGAAGTACCCGAATGTCCGAATTGCCCGAAATTCATCCAAATTCATATTCGGACCGAAACGAATTGCACATGTCTAGTAACAGATATTGGGGGTCAAAGTTTGAAAAAGTGTGTTTTTTTATTTATTTTTTCATCATATTTTATTTAAAAAATTAATAGTAAATTATATGATATGATGAAAATAATGTTATCTTTAGAAAGACCATTTAATGGCAAGACAAATGGCATGTGTGGGTACAGTAAATGAGTAAGAGGAAAGTTACAGCTAAACACAATCACCGCAGAAATGTAAAAACAGCCTGGTCCCAAACGGTAAGAAAATTGAAAATTAGTCTGGTCACTATGGGGTTAAACATACTGCCCATCAGAATATGGTCCTTTATCATGTCTCCAGCATCATGAAAAGCACAGTCTTTGGCAACCAAGCACAGCTTTATCCCCCATTCATCCACAGATTCACCTTAACACTGTCTTCTGTAATAAAACAGCTTGTTTTGCACTGTAGAGTTATTCCTTAAGTTACAATATGCCCCCAAATTTGCAAAGAGTGCTATTGATTTTATATTGTCCTCTGCAGTGATATCCTCACAATGGCTGGAAGATGCAGCTGCAGTGCAGATCGCAGAATTTCATTCGTACGAATGGAATTCCAAAAATAAAATATTGAAAAAATGTCATCTGAAAATGAATGAATGAACTAATAGACACAGTTTTGGAAGAAACATTTTTTTTTCATTCAAATGTATTGAGACAAAATGAAGATTTCAACAATGCCCAAGTCTAATGTTTTTCTCTTGCAGATATAATTATGCAGAATGACTGCTGATTTGAAAAAAAAAGTAAAACAAACAAAACACCACAATTTGAGTTTAAGTGAAAAATAAGAAGCAAGAGGTTATTTGGTGGTGGCATTCGGCTCAACTAATCATAAATATTGAAATGCTACCAACTGTATACATTAAAAGAGTGTTATTGTTGCAAGGTTCCTTGATTTCACCCACATGCATGTTTTACATTTTTAATTGTTTCCTCAAAAGAGATCACCAGGATTGTTAAAGCTCTATTTACTTATCCCTGTGTGAGGTCTGAAAACTAACCTTTTAGAATATAGGAATTGTAGCTAGCTGTACCTTGAGCTTGTATCTTGGCTCTCTGTCAGCAATTGACACATTCTCTCTTTTGCACCTCATTCGGCAATACAAAAAAAGAAAAAAAACACATAGAAAAACAAGGACAAATAGGAACAAGGTTTCTATTTTAACTCATTCAATACAATGTGTACCATGAGCCTGGATAAAACTGGATTTTGGTTTGTTGCTACTGGAGTTTCTAAATCTCTTAAATGCATCACATGAAAAACATTAGTTATAGCTAACAATCAACGTTTTATTCAATGGTATAATTTATGGAGAAGCGTCGGCTCTCTTTTAGTACATATGGCCTTTTCAATAATTACTTCATGGTGACTTTAAACTGGTAAAGAAAGCTGTGAGCAACTACCTTCAATTTAATATTTTTTTTTTAGTGATGTCTACGTACCTTTGAGTGTTAGTAGACTTAAACATCACACTTTAGAAATGGCAATTAATTAAATAAATAAATGCAAGATAACAGCTACTGTTTAGGCCAGACTTTCACGGTAGAGTACAGCATGACAAAATGCTCCTGTACACAATCAAGGAAAATTAACCTTCGTCTTAGCAGCTCTGAGCTCTCTGTGACCTCAAATAAATGTTTAACATGACTTTAAATGTTTAACATGACTTTTTTGCTTAATGATATCTGTACAACTTGACCATTTGCACAGAGGGACATAGGCAATAGATTTCTAACAGCACCTGTTTCATGCCTTATAGGCACTTAAGCAAAAGTATATTAAAACTTTATCCCAGAAGTAGAGTTAAAGACAAGGCAAATTAATAATTAAATACCAGATTAAATAAGTAAATTAAAAGAGACAGTGAAGTGCATGAGTCTGACTGTAAGAAATATACAAGGTGTATACATCAATGTAACACAAACACATCATAAATAAAAGTTTAAATGAAAAGAATGTAAATATTATATGATAAGTAAAAAACATGGTCACCAGCACAGTTATGGTACAAGAGGAGGGAGATGAAGAATGTTGCTTTTATACATTTTTCATATTAAAGTTACCATTAGGTATTAAATGTAATAATGTATGTGTTCAAATTGTGTTTATAAAGATTCTAACTGATAAATACATTCTAAAGGGACACTGTAAGCACCAGATCCACTACACCAAATTGTATTTTTTTTTTTTTTTTCAAAAAAGCCTGTCTGGAGTTTCTTCTATGTAAACACTGCCTTTTGTGCTATTAGAGCAGCTTCCTCAATATAGTCCTGCAATGTTTGCAGGATTGACGTTTGGTATCTTCATGCTTATTATGCAAACACTGAACACAGTTCCTTAAGAGAAGCATTAGAATAATGATCTATAAGGAAATGCTGATTGGTGCAGTGATTGATGGGTTTAAGCCGCAGGTCCCTATGTCTCTGCCTCTTTGTGGAATATCATTGGATTGGATATGAACATCAATACTGATGGTCTCCACAATGGCAGAGAGGCTGCCACAGTAGCAAATAAATGGTGAGTAAATCCTATTTATTGTACATGTGAATAACTGTTATGTAGTTGTGAAACCTTCAATTTCCTTAAAAAAGGAAACATTTTTTATTTCAGTTTTAAATTGTTAAAATATAAATGTACTCATTCGATAACAGAAATGTACTCATTAAATCCTATCCCTCAGTTTAAACACAATTTTGCATGCTGATCTACTTGTTTGCCCTCCACAAAAGCCCAGTCTACTTTTGGCAGATGAATAGATTAGCCATCAAAGACTTAGTTCAGGCTCTCTCTGTCATTTCAGTTGTCCTTATTTAATGTACAGGAGTCCAAGAAGCCGAAGGTAGTAGGCTACATTCTAGAAGCTATGGAGAGTAATGAGCCCTGGTAACACAGCAGGGCTCATTTGCAAGCTGCCATACTTTGTGTGGAATTTTGTAAGATAATGGACTCTATTTTATCTATAAGATTTATGTCTTCCAAATTCTATGGTATATTTTTATGCTCTGTGAGGTGTCATATTAGTACTCCCCTTCTGCCCCTTACTCTAGCACCACTGCTGCCACCCCTCCCCTTCTGTGATGAAGAACCCTTCCCAAAGCAGGGCAATCTTTTCTGATGACGCCGATATGCAGTCTTCAATTCCAGCACATCAGAATCAGAGCATCCTACACTCCCCTTGCAAGAATGAAAAGTACTTTCAGGGGAGTAACACTGAGACGGAGGACCACTGAGATGGTTCTCCTGCTCTCCATGCTAATCCGTTTTCTACTTAGACCTGAATACCACCGTATTCAGGTCAAAGGTCAAGGATAGACTGACAGGTGGGGAGGGGCTGAACATTAAAATCTATATATTTACTAGTATTTCTGCTAGCACACAATTTGAACAAACTAAATGTTCTTTAATGTGTGTGTACCATGACAGGAACACTTTAAGATACAAATACTACAAATTTTGAAAGTAACAGAGTGAGCAAACATATTGTATTTGTTTCAGAAAATTACAGAAGGGTCAACATCCTCCTCAATCTGCCCTCAAAGTTAAGTCTTTTTTTTTTTTCATGGTTTTACAAACAATGGCTAATACTGAGATGCTTGCTGTCCCAGTGTTAGGCCAGATAGTCTCCTAAGACCTCAGTCTAAATGACATTTGCAGCTACTGCTGGAGTCAGTGTATAGACTGGCACAGTGAAAAGCATCACACAGCAGCCTTCCAAAACTATTTCTCCTTTCCTGAGTTGTGTCTTTGCAGATAGTAAGACTTATTGATGCTAAAGTAATTATGTGACAGTAGCAGCGTGTCATGGTCCCCCAAAAACTAGTTGTACGCAAGACTGGATTAAGATTGGGGCTAATGGAGCAGGAGATAAAAAAAAACTGCAATAACTAACTTTTTTTTTTGGTTAACTTCCCCTTTAGTGTCTGTCTACCAGACACTCACTAGAAGGCTTCCCGGGTCATTAGGAGACTTTTGGTCTCTCTGCATGAGGATGTCCAGCATCACCCAAAAATAGTCTAGTGCGAGTGCTGCCATTATCAGCTGAAGTCGGCAGGGGAGGAGTGGAGCCCAAGCAGGCGCAGAGAGACATTGGTGCTGGACCCATATTTTTAACCCCTTCTGCACTGTGGGGAGGGTCCATCAGTGAGGGGGGCACTTTAAATATATTTCGCATTTAGCATGTTTTTTGGAGTGGCCCATAGGAATAATACCTACAAAAGTGTAATGCCTGCTTGTAAACAAGGATCATTGATTGGAAGCGTCTTATTTCACATTTGTCACTATTTTTTTTTTTAATAAAGTAATTCCTTGATGCATTCTTTCTAACACAACAACACTGTAGCTCAAGCAACGCTTGATATATAAAACACATTGTTTAATTGGCAATATTTTAAATTCATACCATACGGGGTACGTGATTTGAATTGCTTTTGAAGAATCATGCTGTAAGTGTTTAGATTTTCTCTGACTTGCAGCGGTACTGCACTGATGTTTTAACTCGAGAACAAAAGATATTATTGTTCTTGAAATAAAACATGTAGAGGGTCTAAGCACAGGTTGTAATCCTCGTATCCAGATCTTATAAATTATATAGCCTTTTTATGCCTTGGTGAACACCCAACATATTGCAACTGTTTTGGTCCATCTGGTATAGGAATTAATTGAGTACTACATACATTAGCTGGCAGAGTAAATCTGTCCCTGTCAAAATAAAGCACATTGAGCTGGTGCATTGTATTTAACGTGTGTGTGTTTTTTAAATTGAATTGAATATATAATTTTTTTTAGCTCTACTTTGTGCCTTGTAATGAGCAAGGTAGTCAACAGCAGATGAAATCACTAAGTTATCATAACTATTTGACTACCTAATGTGGGAGGGTGCCAAGGCACTTCCGACTCCATAACTACTAGAGCAGACTGTAGTGGTTAGGGTACGTGGAGTGTTTATTTTAGCTTCAACATACTATAGGCAGGACCTTTGCAAGGATCTATATTGACTTCTATTCATGTGTTTAGCTATTCTGTTTACTCCACTAATTGATCCCACACACAGAACTGTATCACACCTAGGACTAAGGATAACGTCTAACTGGACCTTAGAATGGCTGGACTTAACGTATCCAAGAATAGTCAGAATACTTGCCGAGGTCAGGGATAGAGAATCAGCGATGAGGAAAAGCCAAAAGGCAAGGATACCAGAAATCAGGTAAGTCAATACGAAGCAAAAGTCAAATACCAAAAAATCAAGATCAGTAACGCATTCTCGGATTACCATCAGGCAGAAACCACAACAGGGCAATGAGAGAATGTAAAAATAAGTATAAATAACCCTCCTGTTATTCCGATTGGCTGTAATCGGCCTTTGACTCCAAAACGTGCGCGCATGTGACGTCATGTGCACGCCGACTTCATTCTCAACTCAGGCGGTCATGGGGCTTAAAGGTGGTATACCATCAGCCAAGGGAATAGTACTATTACTAATGCTAGGTCTAGGATTAGGCTTAGAATTAAAGGATAGCATTAGGAATAGGATTGATACTTTGCAAAGGTATACATACTGGAGGTGTTATTGTTTTACTCAAAAGATGTTGCTGAGTGCAGCTTAAGAAGTTGTATACCATCTTTCAAGTAATTTATAAAATAAGCAATTTCTAATCAATTATAAATATAATGTGTATGCAAAAACTATAAAATATAATTCATACCACAAACTTAAAAAAGGCAAAAAAAATGACACCTCAATAAAGCTTAATATATTATGTGAGAGTCCCCATGGTGTCCACATTTGCAAATGGAATACAGTATACATTTATGGAGTAAAAAAAGCTCTGCTTTTTTTCTCAGTACTACCCACCCTCCTCTCCTCCAGCCTACCCAGATTCCCCCTAAATATATAGCATGCTCCTCCAGCTGTTTGAGATTCTCACTCAATTACCTCTTTATCCCCTTTATATTTTACCAGTAACTGCTTCTCTCTGTTACCTCTTTTAGCCATCACCTCCAAATTTCCCATTCTACCTCTTGTCTAAAATCTCCATTGTATCCTTTAGATTGTAAGCTTACGGGCTATCTAGCTAAGCACTTTGTATAAAAGAGCTTCAATGGCTAGTTATCAGCTTATGGGCAGGGCTCTTTCTACCTCTTGTATTTGTCTGTGTATATTGTACGTTCTCTGCTAATTGTACAGCACTGCGGAATCTGTTGCGCTTTATAAATACCAGTAATAAATACATGAATACTTTAAGTGTGTGAGCTACTAAAATGTCCAAAAACGCAGGAGGGGTGGAGCGATGACGTGACCACGCACATAGGTCGGGCCTCGTGGTATTTGTAGGACACCTGCAAAGCTTTTGACCCTGCTAAGAGAGGAGGTGCTGGGAGCTTTAAAGAATGGAAATTGCTATTTGTGGAGCAGTGTGTAGAGTGGTGGTGAACTGAACTTGCGTGCAGAACGGCACTGCACAGAAACTGTGTCTGGATCACCGCAGTGCAAGCCTCGGACACTGAGACTGCCTAGATCATCTGAATGATATGGGGGTGATGGTAGGGGCAGTGAGAGCCCTGTGAAGAAGGAAAGTATTAGATAAGAGGTGGAAAACTAAAGAAAGGAAGTGTTTAATGATTAAACACAAACTTCACCTGCAATTTCTTCACCTTTGACTAATGATAAAGACATTTAAAGCTTAAGATATATAAAAAATTACTGAAGTCTAACCAACTAATACAGGTAATTAGAGCTCGAAACACAGCTCCTATATATTTTCTTACTTCCAACAAGCTATTTCTGTGGTTTTTTTTTTGTTTGGTTGGTATTTTTTTTGTGTTCTTCCTATAATGGCAGCCAAAAAAATGGCTCCAAACAAGGAGTGAAAAAGGATAGAGAAAAAAAAGGGGTGAATCTGAGAATTAACGCCTTTCAAATGTTTTTCCTCCCCTGCAAGAAAGAACAGAAAGAAGAGCTAGCCAGTAGTGATGTACCGAACTGTTTGCCAGCGAATAGTTCCCGGCGAACATAGCGTGTTCGCGTTCGCCACGGCGGGCGAACACATGCACGGTTCGAACCGCCCCCTATTCGTCATCATTGAGTAAACTTTGACCCTGTGCCTCACGGTCAGCAGACACATTCTAGCAAATTAGCAGCAGACCCTACCTTCCAGACCCTCCCACCTCCTGTACAGCATCCATTTTAGATTCATTCTGAAGCTGCATTCTTAGATATAGGAGGGAAAGTGTAGCTCCTGCTCATTTGATAGGAAAATGGATAGCCAGGCTAAGGTATTCAATGTCCACTACAGTCCTGAAGGACTCATCTGATCTCTGCTGTAAGGACAGCACCCCAAAAAGCCCTTTTTAGGGCTAGAACATCAGTCTGCTTTTTTTTTTTTGTGTAATGTAATTGCAGTTGCCTGCCTGCCAGCTTCTGTGTCAGGCTCACAGTGGATACTGTGCCCACCTGCCCAGTGCCACCACTCATATCTGGTGTCACAATAGCTTGCATTTAAACACAAAACATTTTTTTTTACTGTAATAGATTAAATAGCAGTTAGTTGTCTGCAAGCGTCTGGGTGTCAGGCCTTCAGCGTGTACTCTGCCAACTTCTGCCAGTCCACTTTGCCACTCATATCTGGTGTCACAATAGCGTGCCTTTAAAAAGAAAAAAGTTTTTCACTGTAAGCTAATAGCAGTCAGTGTCCTTCAAGCGGGTGTCAGGCCTTCAGCGTGTACTCTGCCAACTTCTGCAAGTCCTCTTTGCCACTCATATCTGGTGTCACAATAGCGTGCCTTTAAAAAAAAAAAAAAAAATTCACTGTAAGCTAATAGCAGTCAGTGTCCTTCAAGCGGGTGTCAGGCCTTCAGCGTGTACTCTGCCAACCTTTGCCAGTGTACTTTGCCACTCATATCTGGTGTCACAATAGCGTGCCTTTAAAAAGAAAAACAGTTTTTCACTGTAAGCTAATAGCAGTCAGTGTCCTTCAAGCGGGTGTCATGCCTTCAGCGTGTACTCTGCCAACCTCTGCCAGTGTACTTTGCCACTCATATCTGGTGTCACAATAGCGTGCCTTTAAAAAGAAAAAAAGTTTTTCACTGTAAGCTAATAGCAGTCAGTGTCCTTCAAGCGGGTGTCAGGCCTTCACCGTGTACTCTGCCAACCTCTGCCAGTCCACTTTGCCACTCATATCTGGTGTCACAATAGCGTGCCTTTAAAAAGAAAAACAGTTTTTCACTGTAAGCAAATAGCAGTCAGTGTCCTTCAAGCGGGTGTGTCAGGCCTTCAGCGTGTACTCTACCAACCTCTTCCAGTTCACTTTGCCACTCATATCTGGTGTCACAATAGCGTGCCTTTAAAAAGAAAAAAGTTTTTCACTGTAAGCTAATAGCAGTCAGTGTCCTTCAAGCGGGTGTCAGGCCTTCACCGTGTACTCTGCCAACCTCTGCCAGTCCACTTTGCCACTCATATCTGGTGTCACAATAGCGTGCCTTTAAAAAGAAAAACAGTTTTTCACTGTAAGCTAATAGCAGTCAGTGTCCTTCAAGCGGGTGTCTGGCCTTCAGCATGTACTCTGCCAACCTCTGCAAGTGCACATTGCCACTCATATCTGGTCTCACAGTAGCTTGCACGCATAGTACCACTAATCCAAAAAAAAAAATGACAGGCAGAGGCAGGCCACCCCGCAGGGGCCATCGTGGTCGTGGTGCTGTGATTCCCTTTTGCCCTAGAATACAGGGAGTGCAGAATTATTAGGCAAATTAGTATTTTGACCACATCATCCTCTTTATGCTTGTTGTCTTACTCCAAGCTGTATAGGCTCGAAAGCCTACTACCAATTAAGCATATTAGGTGATGTGCATCTCTGTAATGAGAAGGGGTGTAGTCTAATGACATCAACACCCTATATCAGGTGTGCATAATTATTAAGCAACTTCCTCTTAAAATTGCAAAGCTTCTGAAGCGTGATCATCGAACAATCAAGCGTTTCATTCAAAATAGTCAACAGGGTCGCAAGAAGCGTGTGGAAAAACCAAGGCGCAAAATAACTGCCCATGAACTGAGAAAAGTCAAGCGTGCAGCTGCCAAAATGCCACTTGCCACCAGTTTGGCCATATTTCAGAGCTGCAACATCACTGGAGTGCCCAAAAGCACAAGGTGTGCAATACATGGCCAAGGTAAGAAAGGCTGAAAGACGACCACCACTGAACAAGACACACAAGCTGAAACGTCAAGACTGGGCCAAGAAATATCTCAAGACTGATTTTTCTAAGGTTTTATGGACTGATGAAATGAGAGTGAGTCTTGATGGGCCAGATGGATGGGCCCGTGGCTGGATTGGTAAAGGGCAGAGAGCTCCAGTCCGACTCAGACGCCAGCAAGGTGGAGGTGGAGTACTGGTTTGGGCTGGTATCATCAAAGATGAGCTTGTGGGGCCTTTTCGGGTTGAGGATGGTGTCAAGCTCAACTCCCAGTCCTACTGCCAGTTTCTGGAAGACACCTTCTTCAAGCAGTGGTACAGGAAGAAGTCTGCATCCTTCAAGAAAAACATGATTTTCATGCAGGACAATGCTCCATCACACGCGTCCAAGTACTCCACAGCGTGGCTGGCAAGAAAGGGTATAAAAGAAGAAAATCTAATGACATGGCCTCCTTGTTCACCTGATCTGAACCCCATTGAGAACCTGTGGTCCATCATCAAATGTGAGATTTACAAGGAGGGAAAACAGTACACCTCTCTGAACAGTGTCTGGGAGGCTGTGGTTGCTTCTGCACGCAATGTTGATGGTGAACAGATCAAAACACTGACAGAATCCATGGATGGCAGGCTTTTGAGTGTCCTTGCAAAGAAAGGTGGCTATATTGGTCACTGATTTGTTTTCGTTTTGTTTTTGAATGTCAGAAATGTATATTTGTGAATGTTGAGATGTTATATTGGTTTCACTGGTAAAAATAAATAATTGAAATGGGTATATATTTGTTTTTTGTTAAGTTGCCTAATAATTATGCACAGTAATAGTCACCTGCACACACAGATATCCCCCTAAAATAGCTAAATCTAAAAACAAACTAAAAACTACTTCCAAAAATATTCAGCTTTGATATTAATGAGTTTTTTGGGTTCATTGAGAACATGGTTGTTGTTCAATAATAAAATTAATCCTCAAAAATACAACTTGCCTAATAATTCTGCACTCCCTGTAATGCCCAATTTTCAGAGGCCACGTACCCTGAACTTGAAAAGTTCTGAGGACATAGTTGACTGGCTAACACAGGACACCCAATCAATCCTCCTCCAGCTTAGCTTCGGGCACCTCTCAAGATACCACTCACCCGCCTGCCGCCACCACCAACACTAGAACCACAGCCGCTTCACTTTATCTGTCACAGGAGTTATTTACACACCCGTTTGAAGAAATGAGTGATGCACAACCATTATTGCCAGAGGATGTAGATAACAGGGATATGTCTCAGTCAGACAGCATTACACACATGGACGTACGGTGTGATGATGATGATGTTGTACCCGCTGCTGCTTCCTTTGCTGAGTTGTCAGATACAAGTGAAGAGGTTGATGATGACGATGCGTCCATGGATGTCACATGGGTGCCCGCTCGGCAAGAAGAAGAACAGGGCGAAAGTTCAGATGGGGAGGCAGAGAGGAGGAGGAGGAGACGAGTTGGAAGCAGGGGGAGGTCGTCGCAAGGAGCTAGTGACACAGTCAGACAGCATGCATCGGCACCCAGGGTCAGCCCGAGAGCACACAGAGCTCAGCAGTGTGGCATTTTTTTTGTGTGTCTGCCTCTGACAACAGCGATGCAATTTGCAACCTGTGCCAAAAGAAACTGAGTCGTGGGAAGTCCAACACCCACCTAGGTACAACTGCTTTGCGTAGGCACATGATCGCACATCACAAACGCCTATGGGATCAACACATGAGTACAAGCAGCACACACACTCAAAGCCGCCATCCTCCTCCTGGTCCAGCATCTTCAGCCACATCAACCACTGCTAACCTCCTTGCCCCCTCTCAACCATCCGCTACTCCGTCTCTCGCCTTGAGCAGTTCCCGCTCATCTGCCCACAGTCAGATGTCTCTCAAGGACATGTTTGAGCATAAGAAGCCAATGTCAGAAAGTCACCCCCTTGCCCAGCGTCTGACAGCTGGCTTGTCTGAACTATTAGCCTGCCAGCTTTTACCATACAAGCTGGTGGAGTCTTAGGTGTTCAAAAAATGTGTGGCTATTGGGATACTGCAGTGGAAGGTACCCGGATGAAATTTCTTTGCGCAAAAGGCAATCCCCAACCTGTACTTGATTGTGCAAAAGGAAGTAATGGCATGTCTGGCACACAGTGTTGGGGCAAGGGTCCATCTGACCACTGATACCTGGTCTGCAAAGCATGGTCAGGGCAGGTATATCACCTACACTGCGCATTGGGTAAACCTGCTGACGGCTGCCAAGCATGGAATGCGTGGCTCTGCAGAGGAGTTGGTGACACCGCCATGACTTGCAGGCAGGCCTGCTGCCACCTCCTCTACTCCTCCTACTCCATCCTCTTCCATAACCTCCTCGGCTGAGTCCTCTTCTGCTGCTGCGTCTTGAACCACATCAACGGCACCCCCCCAGCTCCCCAGGTACTATTCCACATCCCGGATACGGCAGTGTCACGCCATCTTGGGTTTGACTTGCTTGAAAGCACAGAGTCACACCGGACAAGCACTCCTGTCCGCCCTGAACGCACAGGTGGAAAAGTGGCTGACTCCGCAGCAACTGGATATCGGCAAAGTAGGTTGTGACAACGGAACAAATTTGTTGGCGGCATTGAAGTTGGGCAAGTTGACACATGTGCCGTGCATGGCACATGTGTGTAATCTGATCATACAATGCTTTGTGCATAAGTACACATGCTTACAGGACGTCCTGAAGCAGGCCAGGAAGGTGTGTGGCCATTTCAGGCATTCCTACATGGCCATGCGCACTTTGCAGATATCCAGCGTCGAAACAACATGCCAGTGAGGCGCTTGATTTGCGACAGCCCGACAGTTTGGAATTCAACACTCCTAATGTTCGACCGCCTGCTCCAACAAGAAAAAGCCGTTAATGAATATTTGTATGACCGGGATGCTAGGACAGCCTCTGGGGAGCTGGGAATTTTTTTGCCACGTTACTGGACGCTCATGCGCATTGCCTGTAGGCTCATGCGTCCTTTTGAGGAGATGACAAACCTAGTCAGTCGCAACGAAGGCACCATCAGCGACATCATACCATTTGTTTTCTTCCTGGAGCATGCCCTGCGAAAAGTGCAGGATCAGGCCGTAGACGAGCGTGAAGAGGAAGAGTTATGGTCACCATCACCACCAGAAACAGCCTTATCAGCATCGCTTGCTTTCATGCTGTTATGCCTGTTGAGGGACCCTCGTATAAAAAGGCTGAAGGAGAATGACCTGTAATGGGTGTCCACGCTACTAGACCCCCGGTATAAGCAGAAAGTGGCTGAAATGTTGCCAAATTACAACAAGTCGGAAAGGATGCAGCATTTGCAAAATAAATTAAAAAGTATTCTTTACACAGCGTAGAAGGGTGATGTCACAGCACAACGGGAATCTAAAAGGTGAAGAGGTGAAAGTCATCCTCCTCCTGCCACGACCACGCCGGCAAGGACAGGACGCTTTAAATACGTGTTGTTGATGGAGGACATGCGGAGCTTTTTAAGGCCTACGCATCACCACAGCCCTTCGGGATCCACCCTCAGAGAACGACTCGACCGACAGGTAGCAGACTACCTCGCCTTAACTGCAGATATCGACACTCTGAGGAGCGATGAACCCCTTGACTACTGGGTGTGCAGGCTTGACCTGTGGCCTGAGCTATCCCAATTTGCGATAGAACTTCTGACCTGCCCCGCTTCAAGTGTCCTGTCAGAAAGGACCTTCAGTGCAGCAGGAGGTATTGTCTCTGAGAAGAGAAGTCGCCTAGGTCAAAAAAGTCTAGATTATCTCACCTTTATTAAGATGAATGAGGGATTGACAGTGGTGCGATACATTCGACTAAAAAAGGCCTGATGAGATGAGCTGCCTTGGGCTAAAAATGGTCCACATGCTGCTGTATTTTAGCTCTGAATGCCAGTTGACTTGCGTGACTTATCCGCCACCAACTAGGGTTCAAGCCGCAATGTTTTAGGGCACTTTCTGCCTGGGAAACAAACATCAATTTTTCTGGCCACTGCTACAGCAGCGGCTGCAACAATACCTAATTTTTCAGGCATGTGTACATGCCTAATTTTTCGGGCCTCTGGTGCTGCACTGTGGCTTCAAAAACCAAACCAAAAAAATGGCACATAACAGGGATTAAACTGATAGGAATAGTAATACTTAACACACCACTGCTATCTGGTGTCACATTAGATTGCACGCGCAGTGCCCCAAATTTGAAGTAGGAGGACCGACCAAGCATCTTTTTCCATCTCCCGGTTCTTAAAATCGATGCCATATACACGTCCCCTGATAGGGCGCCAGCTCGTTATTCTCTTGGGCGCCAGCTCGTTATTCTCTTTTTCACTTCACTAGGGACACTTTACTGCACTATGGGCACTTAGACCCACTCTTTGTCTTGCTCAGTGTTATTCCTAGCCAGCATCTGTGATGGTAAATCAGGCAGTCATCTAAACGTTTAGATTGAGCTTTAGCTTAGAACACCCTTGAAGGTGTTTAAGGAGAGTAGGGCTAGTTTATAGGATTCTTCTTAGACCTCTCTGAGTCTTTATAGCCCTTCTACCTACCCAGCATTTCTGGAAACTAGCTAAGAGAAAGGGTGGCTGTGTGTCTGTAATACATTTAACTTTATATCACCTTATTGACACTTTTTCACTCCGGTCTCCATACTCTCTGCCTATAACCATCTATTTAGAGGGAATTTCCTTGCCCCTGCCAATATTATATAATAGGTAATAGTATTACCATTATTACACAATTAGCCACTATAGGGGAATGAGTATGGTATGCCTTTGTTATTTATAAATGATACAATAAAGACTTTTGTCCATTACTCAATTTACTTTAACAAAGGGTACTAACCACGGTATTAGGAAGCATTACTCTGCTTTCCCTTTCTCCCTCTATTAAACACCTATGCTCACTAGGATTTGTAGGTATCACTTTATTATAGTTGTCTAACCTTTTCCTATGCCAGTTTTAGATCTTCTTGGGAGATTTTTTCTTTTTTCAGTTTATTAGCATACTTTCAGGGCCCCTTGGTGTTGTACGTGGCTGGGTGGAGGAAGAGACCTTCAATGACATCAGTGAGGACAAGAAACGGACATGGCTAGCTTGGTATCCAACCTTGTGCAAATGGGGAGTTTGCGGTTGTGCAAATGGACTGTTTGCGGTTGTTTGCGGTGCGTTAAACGGGGAGTTTGATCTGTCACTGTGAAGCGGGCGTAACCCTTACACTTCCTGATCGATACAACATCATACAGTAGGTCCCCCGCTCACGGGTGGGGGCGTGCGGGAGGACAGTAGGTCCCCCCATTGTGATTTATGGCCCCCACCCACAGCGCAGGGGTGGGGGCAGGTGGGGAGGACAATAGCCCCCCCCCTTATCCTTATTTACTGAATATTCCCCTGTATAACAATGTTTGGCATTTAGTGAATATTCCCTATTTTGCTCTGTGTCAGTGTGTATCAGGGTCTCTGAGGACAGGTGTCAATCCATATCTGCCAAGTGACCCTATGTAGGGGGAACAGTCCCTATTCTGCTCTGTGTCAGTGTGTATCAGGGTCCCTGAGGACAGGTGTCAATCCATATCTGCCAAGTGACCCTATGTAGGGGGAACAGTCCCTATTCTGCTCTGTGTCAGTGTGAATCAGGGTCCCTAAGGACAGGTGTCAATCCATATCTGTCAAGTGACCCTATGGTGGGGTGAACAGTCCCTATTCTGCTCTGTGTCAGTGTGTATCAGGGATCCTTAGGATAGGTGTCAATCCATATCTGCCAAGTGACCCTATGTAGGGGGGACAGTCCCTATTCTGCTCTGTGTCAGTGTGTATCAGGGATCCTTAGGATAGGTGTCAATCCATATCTACCAAGTGACCCTATGTAGGGGGAACAGTCCCTATTCTGCTCTGTGTCAGTGTGTATCAGGGTCTCTGAGGACAGCTGTCAATCCATATGTCAAGGTGTCAATATGTCATATGTCAGGTGTCAATCCATATCCATTGTGATTTAGGAATTTTAGGTGATTTATGCCCTTTATGGATCAGACTCTGCATCAACTGTGTAATTTTCCATGGGAGTTTTGCCATGGATCCCCCTCCGGCATGCCACAGTCCAGGTGTTAGTCCCCTTGAAACAACTTTTCCATCACTTTTGTGGCCAGAAAGAGTCCCTGTGGGTTTTAAAATTCGCCTGCCCATTGAAGTCTATGGCGGTTCGCCCGGTTCACCGGTTCGCGAACGTTTGCGGAAGTTCGCGTCCGCCGTTCGCGAACCGAAAATGTTGTGTTCGCGACATCACTACTAGCCAGTATGAGTTGGTACGTAACAGCAATGAAGACAGCTCTACAAATAGAGGGAAAAAACAAGATAAAGATAATCCAACAGATCTTAAACAAATTTCTCAAAATCCCGAACAAGACAATCTTAATATTTGTTTTGAAACTCATTTTGAAAAAATGAAACAAGACATCCACATAATAACAGATGACTTTAAAGAAAAGTTAACTAAAATGATGTCCAAGATTCAGATCCTAGAGGAAAAACTAGAGATTTTAGTCCAGCAACACACTACACAAAAAGCTATGATATCACAGATGGAATCCAAGATCGAGAGCCTGAAAATCTAGATGGCGGACCTTGAGGATAGAGCACGGCAGAACAATATTAGATTGAGAGGTATCCCGGAAAGTATTTCTGGCTTCGATCTAGAGCAATATATGGTGGAGCTCACTCAATTTTTAGATCTTGAATGCAATAACAAGGCCAACGGCATTGAAAGTATACACAGAGTATATAAATCTAAAGCTATACCCGTGCAAGTCCCTAGAGATGTTATTGCATGTTGCCACTCTTATAAATGTAAAAAGGAAATTGTGATGGCTATGAGTAAAAAATCACAGACTGAAACAAAATATGAAGACCTTAAGCTCATCAACGATTTATCTCCTGGTACAAGGAATCTTTGAAGAAAATTTGCAGCACAAACTTCAGCTTTGAGAAACAAATAAATTAAATATTCTTGGACATTTCCAGTGGGCATTAAATTATCTTAGAAAGATAAAAAATAGATATTCAGACATCCCACCTCTCTTCAAAATTGGTTACAAATCAACAGGCTGGTTTAACTGCCTGTAGCCGATTTGGTATATCTGTTTTTTTATTTGCTCTCTCTCTTTTCCTTTCCCTTTGGCAAGAGCGCTGAAAAAGGGTAAGGGAGGGAGAATAAGGGAAGGAAAGGGAAGGTTATAGCTATGAAATGGAAAGAAGTACATAAAAGAGGTTTTCAAATAATTGATTTTAAGTTATTATCATACTATTTTGGATTTTGAAGTGGAGAATAAACTTGTGTGGTAGATAGATGGCACAGTGATAATATATTGTCTAATCACTTTTATTGAAGTTTTTTTTAAGATAATGGTAAATTTAGGTAAAGGGGAATAATGAATAGAGAATAATATACTAATTTAAAAAATTCAAGCACTTTGGGGATTGTTAACTTAGATCTTTTTATCTTCTTCTGCCTTTTTGATTGCACATCTAAAAACACATTATTAATTATGTCTATACTTGATAATCACAAACTAAATTATTACGTAACATGGTTAAAGCGTCACATCTCAAAACATATTATAGAGACTATATACTTATACTCTAGATTACTAGAGACTATATACTTATATTTTACTTACTTTTAATACATTTTTGTTAATAAATTATCCTTTTTATTATATTTGGATTTTTTATCACTTTTATTACTTTTTATTCCTGGCTACCAACTTGTTCCTTGGTGGGGACCATACCACCCAAGCTATCAAGACTAGAGCAAGTTCTGCTCTAGCGAATGTGAGTATAATACTTTATTATTTATTCACGTATTCCTATCTATACACACTGCACTATTTGGAGTTATTTTATCTTTTCATATATCGCCCATCTGAGACTGTGAGGACAACTACATATCCTTAGGCGGTGATTTTTCCGTCCAGGCGCATTAACAGCTGAGCTCTAAGTTAGCTCTGGGCCATGTGAGTGTGGATTACCTACAACTAATTATCCACCCACTATATCTAATATACTACACTATTATTGCTTTTATGTCTTATGCTTTTTTTTTAGGTCAATTGATCATCTACTTGTTCCTTGGTGGGGATTATACCACCTATGCCATTAAGACTAGAGCAAGTTCTGCTCTAGCAAATGTGAGTACGATATTTTATTATTTATTCACACATTTTTTATCTATACATACTGCACTATTTGGAGTTCTCTTATTATTTTTTCATATATCGCCCATCTGAGATCGTGAAAGAAACCCACATATCCTTAGACGGGGATTGTTCCGTCCAAGCGTGCAAACAGTTGAGCTCTGGGCCATGTGAGTGTGGATCACTTACCACTATTTATCCACCCACTATACCTGACATACCACACTATTATTGTTTTTATGTTTTATGTTTTCTTTCAGGTCAATTGTATAAGAAGACTACTTACTATTACCATTGTGTACGTATACTTACATATTTTTTACGTATTTATATTGAGGGCGCGGTTTCCTTCTTTTTCTTTTTCATATTATAATTTGTCTTTTTATACTTGATAGTCACAAAATAAATCGTTTTATAACACTTTTAAAGTTATTACGGACTGCTGGGTTAGGGCAGTAATTGACCAACACAGAATGAATGTAGAGGAATATATAAATCGTCTTTAAATATAACTTTATGGTTAAAGGCATAACAATCAATTTTGATGAATTACCTTTTTTATATAACTTTCAATTACAATGGAAATATGGAAAAGGAACAGATAATTGAAAATGGTTCCACATGTAGTGGTTTTGATAATAATTTAGTTTAATTTTCCATTCAGTTAATTTGATAGGAACTATAAGGGAACTATTGGAATGGAACCTTATTGTTCCCTTTAATTTTCTCTTTTTTTTTTTCTCTCTTTTCTTTTCTCTCCCTCATGTCTTAAAAGATAAGGTTAGCGACAGAGAGATAATGCAAGTATGATAAATATTTTCTAGATACCTCTCCTTATAATGTTGAGCAATCCAAGTCATGACATACATATCTAGGCTGGGCTTCCTTACTTTTTTATAATTGAATAAATAACATATAGATATGCGTATGCTTACACTTTAACCTCCCACTTAAAAGGGTAAATGTATTTTTTTGATTTTTATTGTTTGGCTGGGAACTTATGAATAAGGGTCATTTAATGCATTTAATTAATTTTTATGCTAGCATAATCCTACAATTTAACCGCGGTTATTTTTTTCCGATCTCATAGGCAATTTCCTTTACATAGGCAAATACTTTTAAAGGGGAAAACTATTTTGTTTCCCCACAGAGACCATAGGAATGAGTTTATTTGTGTTTTATGTTTACGTGCATCGTATGTGGTGTATTATTAGCGATATTAATGTGGTTTTGTTAGTTCCTTATGCGTTTTTTATCGGCGAGATAGAGATGCCCTACTTTAGGTAGATATGCTAAGGTTTGCAACTTTAAACGTTAGAGGGCTGAATTACCCACAAAAGAGAATTATTTTTCTTGATTTTATGAAAAAGGAAAATATACATATATGCAAGATACAAGAAACTCATTGGTGGTCCACAGATAAAGAGTGGATTAAATCTAAATAGTCCCGGTTGTTTTTAGGTCATCTATGCAAAGTAAGTCGCAACATTGATATCCAAAAAGCTTGCATTTAAGCTGATCCATGAATTTATAGATGATGTTGGTCATTAACATATTCTGGTGTGTGAAATTAAAAATCAAATCTATACCATCATTAATATTTATGCCCGAACCTTCTACCAACTAAATTTTTGTGAGCGATTGTCTCGTAGAAAAAATTAGACAGGGAAGAATAATTTATCTGGGGGATTTCAATTGTATTGCTGATCCCTTCATGGATAGGATTGATCCAATTAAGAAAGATAAAAAGAGCCATATAAGGAATCTTTCAAGACAGTTTAATGAGATTTAGAGAACTAACGGGCTGGTTAAATTATGGCGTATATTGCACCCTGAAGATAGGGATTATTCTTGTTTCTCTCCCCTACATCAGGTCTACTCTAGATTGGATTACTTTCTAGCAGCAAGAGATCTGCTTAAGCTGATAAAAAAAATCATGATAATTGGCGTCTCTTGGACCGACCATAATGCAGTGATCATGGTTCATAATGACAAAACTGTCACAACTAGATCTAACTGGAGACTTAACAACATGTTTGTTGTATAAGAAGCAAAACTTGAATATAATCAAAGAAGCTACTGATAACTTCTTTAAGGAGAATGTTTCTGCAGATATCTCTACTCCAATGATCTGGTGTGCTTATAAGTGCACCATTAAAGGTTTTCTAATTAAAATGGGCACTGAAGAAATTAAGGCTGAGAGGTAAGAGCTTGGCTGAACTGTATATAAAATTGGAAAATCTGGAAAGGGAAATTACGAGTCATCCCTTAAAAGATACATCTGAGTGGCTGATGGAAACCAAGAATCAGATAAATATCCAATTAATGCCAAAAGCAAAAAATACTCTTGACAAAATCAGAAGAAAGTGGCATTATAAAGGAAATAGAGTAGGCAAATTAATGACAAATAAATTAAAAAATGACAGAGCTAAAAAGGTGTTCACCATAAAAAACCTTAAAGCAAACAAAGCTCCGGGACCAGATGACTTTAATATTTTTTTTTATTCCACGATAAAAGATAATATTAAAGGGTGTCCTACAAAGTATTTAATCATTTAAGTCAAACCTGTCAAATCCCAAAGAAATGCTTCAAACCCATATTATCCTTATCCCGAAACAGAACAAAAACCCAGAAAACACAGTAAATTACAGACCAATTTCTTTACTTAATGTAGATGTAAAAATGTATTCCTCTATTCTTGCCTCCAGATTAAATACTGTGATTCCCTCCATTATACATAATGATCAGGCTGGTTTTATAGGGTCTAGATCTTCTATGCAAATGTCAGAAGACTTATTGATGTGGTGGTTATGGCATGTAGGGAGAAGATACCCCTCCTGGCTCTGTAGTTGAATGCAGAGAAAGCCTTCGACAGAGTCAGGTGGGACTATCTGAAGCAAGCATTAGAAGCTTTTGGATTACATAGTATCATTCTAAATGCAATATTAGCCCTATATTTATCTCCTTCTGCACGTGTCATTGGGAATGGTTTTACTTCCAACTGGTTTAATATAACGAATGGCACAATGCAAGGTTGTCCTCTTTTCCCTAATTTATACTTCATGGTAATTGAACCTCTGGCAATTTAAATCAGGGCAGATCAACAAATTAAGGACTTTGAGATAGTACCTAACCAGATTAAAACCACTTTGAATGCGGACGACGTTGTTCTTATCATCCGTGACCCAGTTCCGTCCCTTGAACTATTCATGCATATAATTGAAGAGTATTTAAATATATCAGGCTACAAATTAAATCTTGAAAAATCTGCAGTTCTACTGATAAATCTATCTGATAATGTTATTGAAGATCGGTTAGATAAATTTGGGTTTTCTTGTAATATAACCTCGTTTACATATCTCGGATTAGAAATAACTAATGATTAATCTAAACTAATGGAATTTAACTTGCACCTTTAAAAATAAACTGGTAAAAAATTTAAACAATGGAAAGGTTGAGCGTTCTCTTGGTGGGGTGAGAATTAATGTTGTTAAGTCTTATTGTGACGAGACCAACCTCGCCACATTGCATTGGAGGAGCCTGGTTGCCCGCCTGCTGCCTTTGGATTATGGACCGGCAGCTAAAGGGTTAAATTTACTGTGCAGAAGGATTTATTTCTCCCTTTCTGCACAGCCGTTCGGTAGATTCTATCTACCGAACAAACCGCCTGTTTGCAACCTCCCCAGAGCCGTGGGAAGCCGTCCGGCGCCGTTAATTGGCCACCCAGGAGCTGGAGTGTGCTGCCAATTTACCTCCCTGAAGCTGCGGTTAACCGCAGCTTAATTGATTGTTACTGGGTGGCCGCTGTTACACTTAGCGACCGCTAGGTGGCGGTGTTCTGGAGCTCCCCGGGCAGCCAGCTCTTTTCTGCCCGGCTTTCATGCACCAAAATCGGACACTTTTACGTGCAGGCACCGCTGAACCTCCAGCCCCTGGTTCTAATTCGTATGGATTTGGTGAATGCATGGAAATTCGGTATTTTATGTTGGAAGAATGTGTTAACCCAGATAGCCATGGAGCATATTAGTGTAATTAAAGACTCTGGCTCCATGGCAATTAAACTGTATTTGTGTGGTCTGAGTGCCATTCACCTAATAATGTGCACTCAGACCTGAGCTATCTGGGGATATGTTACATGTCTGTGTTTTATGTATAAAATGTGTCTTTATGTATTTTAAAGTGATAGTCTGTCTTTGTGTCCCCACGTGTGTAATGGAGTTTTGCCTTTGTCCTGGGAGATAATTGAATTACTTCTGCAGGGCAGAGGGGAGGAAGCCAGGATGCATTGTGGGGATGTTTTACTTCTGTGAGTCTGTAAAGTGATACATGTCTGTCTGTGTTACAGTCTTCCATTTGGTCCCCTAGGGGAGTGTCCACCAGGTGGGAGACCTGCATAAATACAGGGGCAGGTAGCCCTCAATAAACAGACCACTGCTTGACCCTCAACACGGAGCTTTGTCTCGTTCTTGGGGGGATTCACTGTATGCTGATAGGGACTGACTGCCAGGAGTGTAAGCCGCTTGGGAGCTTTTCCTGTTCGTCTGCTAGCAGAGGTTCCAGTTCGGGAGTTTGGAGTGCTACATTATTCCCTTGTATGCAGTTCGGGAGTTTGGTGCATTCACTCATATCCAATTCGTGAGTTTTGGTGATTTTACAGTAGCTGTGCCTGTCTGTGAAAAGGGGATTATAGCCTAAATGGATTTTAACCCCTTGTCTACAGAAACGGTCCATTACACTTATATTTTACCCAAATGGATTTATCTCTTTCGTTTGATTCCTGTGTATTGTTCAGACAGTTGGTTAAAATTAGCCCAGTCTTTATTTGATGAATTCATCTGGGAAGGTAAGCACCCTCGTATTAACTCTAAACGTCTGGCCCTGAAATGTAATCAGGGAGGACAAAGGGTGCCCCGGCTCAAGAATATATGATTAGCGTGTGGCCTAACACATGCCATTATCACTCAATTTGATGGGGTAAAAAATTAGGTGGTATAGGATAAAGACGTTTTTAACTAGATCCATAACGTAACATCAGTTGGTAGCCATTTTTTGAGTGACGGATCAAAAGGAAAAGGGAATCTACGGATAGTATAATAATTACAAATCTTTTACAAGATCTGGGATCAATTTAAAGTTGACTGTCATCTTAAAAATAAAATTATCGCTAAACGTCCTCTTACTTACTTAGCGTACAATATAGAAGACCTGAATATAAGGAAATGGATTTCTATAGGTATATTAAAAATTGATAATTTACTAAAGAATAAGAAAATCCTACACTTTTGGCTAGAATTTATCAACTCTAGAAGAGTGAAATATTTAACTATCTTAGAATAAAGAGTTATCTGGAGGTCTATTTGAATACAGAGAGGACACCAAAGACAATATTTTTAGAGAAATTCTTAAAGGGACACTATAGTCACCTGAACAACTTTAGCTTAATGAAGCAGTTTTGGTGTATAGAACATGCCCCTGCAGCCTCACTGCTCAATCCTTTGCCATTTAGGAGTTAAATCCCTTTGTTTATGAACCCTAGTCACACCTCCCTGCATGTGACTTGCACAGCCTTCCATAAACACTTCCTGTAACAGAGCCCTATTTAGGCTTTCTTTATTGCAAGTTCTGTTTAATTAAGATTTTCTTATCCCCTGCTATGTTAATAGCTTGCTAGACCCTGCAAGAGCCTCCTGTATGTGATTAAAGTTCAATTTAGAGATTGAGATACAATTATTTAAGGTAAATTACATCTGTTTGAAAGTGAAACCAGTTGTTTTTTTTCATGCAGGCTCTGTCAATCATAGCCAGGGGAGGTGTGGCTAGGGCTGCATAAACAGAAACAAAGTGATTTAACTCCTAAATGACAATGAATTGAGCAGTTAAATTGCAGGGGAATGATCTATACACTACAACTGCTTTATTTAGCTAAAGTAATTTAGGTGACTATAGTGTTCCTTTAAAAAAGCACAACTGAAGGGACTAGTGGCGGACTCTATTAAGATGTTAACTAAGGAAGCAGACCTACTCCTCAGACTGGTGATAAAAAATGGTAACATAATTGAAATACTATAATCGAAATGGCCGATTGGATTGAGTCATTAAGATGGGTCAACAAGAAAACTGGGTATTTGGTTCCCAGCAGACTTTCAAAGATTTATCCTACTTACCCAAATTTATGCTGGAGATGCCAAGCCCAAAAGGGGTAATTTTTCCATATTTGGTGGGAGGGTCAATTGCTCCAACTATTTTGGAATATGATCTATGTTAAAATTTAAAAACTACTCAAAAAACCCTTTCAATTGGATCCCAAGTTGTTCCTACTCCATATCAATCTATATAAACTTTTTGGTCTAGACTCGTTTATTGTTATTCATCTTCTGACTGCTGCTAAACTTCTTGTAGCTAGAAATTGGAAGACGGATATAGCCCCATGTTGGTTATTAGTTAGGTAACAGTTAGTCTTCCAGATCAGAATGGAGATGGGTATAGATAGATTAAATCGAGAGGAACATGAGCAGTGGATTGTACGAATAATGATGATATAAAGGTTATGATGATTTAATGGTTGTTCATTCCTGTAGCCTTCTGACATCTAACTCGTGTTTTTTTTCTTTTTTCTTTATTAGCATATTAAGCCTAGGTCTCTTCTATCTCCCTTTGATCCATAACGCAGGGATATAATGTTGTGCCTGTTTTCTCCTTTTCCTCTCTCTGTTATGTAATGTATGTTTGTTATAAAATAAATGAAAAGATTAACATTATTTTTTTTAAATGTCCAAAAATGCACCATAGACCCATTTAAAAAAAAAAAAAAAAAAAAAAACAGCAATGGACAAATGATTAATTCAGCCCTTATTTCCTCAAACGCTTGACCAAGGTGGTCATTTTTTACACAGGAGATATAGCTGAGTACTATTCAGTGATTTTTAACACAGAAGCACACATGATGTTTACAAAATAAGCCACTAAAGTGCAATTTGCATTTAAAAATTAAAAAATAAAATAATATCATTATATTTGCAAAAATGGCAGAACAATAGTGTTCAAAATGTACCATATGACAGACTTATCAAGTCCTTCTTTCAAAATTCTAGTGGTAAAAACTGAAACGATGAGGTCTCTTATACAGCACTGTAGCTTTATAATATAGCGGTAAATATATGCATTGTGAGTACAATTGCACTCAGAAGTTGTAGCTGAACACAATTTGGGATTTTGTAGCACATATCAGGGTTACGAAATAAATATTAAAGAAACCTTATTACATGGGCTTCTGTGTGAGCCAAAACATTACTGTTTGTGTGCATCCCACTATGCATTAGATAAAACAACACTAAAATATTTTTGTATTTTTGGAGAGTGCTCAACCATTAATTTCAGTTTTGGAATTTATTATTGTGTGATCATAGCAAAAGTTTATACAGCACCCCACTTTAGTAACTGACCATTCATTCTTTGTTGTACGTCAAATTAAAACCTGTTTTGTCCTTTAAAAAAAATAATGTAATGTGTGTAGGTGCAATAAATGAGAAATATGGAAATTGTGCTTGGACGCACATTTAGAAAAAAAATAGCAACATTGCTTATTTACCTAAGTATACAACAAGGAAACTTAATCTGTATTACTAGGGTGGAAAGGATATGATCATGTCAAGTTGCCTGCGTGTTCTTTAGCAAAAAGAAGATAAGTAAACTAGCGATGGTTGAATGTGGGATGTCTTATTGCAAATGCAAGCAACCTATGCAAATGTCAGTGAGTTTTGGTAAGCAAGTGATAAAGTATGACAAATCAGTAATAAACTACAGCAAGACAAATTGATGATAAAATGTATAATTAGAATGAATTATGTAATAGGGTAGATTATAACAAATTATGGCAGGCATATAACAAGGAGATTAAGTCAGATGGCAGGTTTTATGGTAAGCAAAAAAAACAAAATATAGGAGAAAACATCAAATATTAGAAATTATGTTTGATGACTATCATGGATCCTCATGGCAGAAAAAAAACCTTGGTGACCTTCAACCAGAACTCCAAGCAGTATACCACTAGGGATTATCAGTATATGTGCACTGCATGATCATTATTGCCCCTCTGATAAAGAGAAGGAGGTATGGGGGTCTTTTGTTCCTTCTGTTTTTGCAGATTTACTCAAACCAATACTTACTGCAATATTATCTACATTTTTGCAAGGTAGTAAAATTTTCCATAAAATGTCACTTTAATATATCTATATTAAATATTTTATTGCTCAGCTAATGCTGTGCAATTACTTATTTGTTCTCATAGTAAAATACAAAAGTAGCAATCTGGAACATTTTAAAAGACGGTTATTGGAGTATCTATGTCTGCCCCCGCTTGCTTATGGATGTATGCTTACATTGTTATCATATTTCCATTGACTAAAAATTCATAATATAATTTATATCCTTCTTATTTGGTTAAAAGTTTAATAGTACTTGAACCTTCTGTTTTATTGCAATATAAATCCAATTTTTGGATTAAACTGATAACATTGCCTCATATATCTTGGAGAAAAAGTAATAAACCTTGTTTTGAAACACTATTTCCGCAGTCTCTTAGAAGTGAGATAACTTTTTACACAAACTCATTTTTCATTTCCGCACCATTGTGTCTTTCCACACAGAAGACATAACTTTTTTTTTTCTAAAGCAAAAATGGGATTTTAGTTACAACAAAGACAAATTAGTCCTATTTTTGGCTCTACTCCATATGTACATCTTAAAGAGAAACTACAGCTGATCTATATCTGTACTTAAATCCTATTCAAACAAATTGGTAAAATGAGCAATGGTTGCAATCATATACTAACAAATTGAGTTTAATTATATGCCACTTCACCGTATATGTTTTTGAGTTATGTTTTTAATATGTAAAATGCAATTGGTTTCAAACCTTTTCCCCTCTCACTGTTCCTCACCCTAACTTAGTGCTTAGTGCTTTTAAAGTCGACTAGAATGTGTAATTACCTGTTTTGTTAGAGGTGTAAAACTCAAACATAGGGATTCGTTAATTTTCTCTCCTACAACTTAACAGTCTTGGGTGAAGCTTATCTAAATGTTGAAAATAAAATTATTTGTACTGATACTAAACACTTTTTTGAAGACAGTCTCTTTCTTCTTTCTTTTCCTTCAGAATTTTTTAAAAAGGAGCAAATAATTTAACTTGCAAACTTCCATGTAAACATTCCACAGAGCACATTCGCACCATGCATCAAATATACAGTATCTCACAAAAGTGAGTATACCCCTCACATTTTTGGAAATATTTTTTATCTCTTCATGTGACGAAGAAATGACATTGACCATTGTCCTAAACATTTAGAAAATATAGAGTTAATACATAATGAAACATGCTTTTCTTTAATTATGGAAAGTTATGGAAAACACTATTTGATAAAGAGGAAATATTCATTAGGCATGCATTTGTTACACTCTTCCTTAAATTAATTGATTTGTTTGACAACAAATTGATTCATCCAACATATAACCCATTTCTTTTAGTGTTTAGCTTAGGGTTTCTATAAATGATTAATTAAGTTGTTCTCAAACTAATCAAATTTTTTTTTTAAGGATGAGTGCAATGGATGCACATGTCAACTATCCCTACCAATTATATAAATGTAATGGTTTATGGTGAGTAAAGAACCCACGGGAAGGGTGGGTATACTCTCACAGTTGTCAGATTCTCCATATAGACAATCTGGGTGATGCCACAGAAGAGTAGGTGCATGTGATATACATGAACAATCAGAGTGAAGGTAGAGATCAGAAGACATTAAGAAGGACCAGCAAGTAGAAGAGGACTGATAGAGAAAGACAGAATAATCCTATGCACCCTCCTTGACAGCATGGCTTAGTTATGTTTTTCTGGGTTTAATATATAAAGAATTGTGATTTAGGTGAATATTCTTACACAGGTACAGTCCTGTCCTTATCAAAGGGAGCACTTTGCAACATTGCAGCAATAACATCAATGAGATGCCCAAAGGTCTTGAGAAGTGCTCCTTAGAACTACAATTGGTAGACATTTGCAGGCCAAAAACACTGGCTAGTTTCCACCCTTCAGGTTTGTGTTTTGTGGCCTACCACTACTAATCTCCTCCCTTGCAGATACCACCTATATCTTAGCATTTATCTATTAATGACTCAATAAAAAAGTGCTGAAAGGCTGTTGTCAACCACAACTGGACAGTTAAAAGGCTCCCTCTACACATAACCACTTCACCTGTTAATATCTGAGCATATTGGTTAGGGGGTAGGTAGAGCCTTTCCCATACACAGAATCTAATCAGATGAGTTTGTGAGGTTAATCACTGTTGTTGCATGTGATCACAAGTTCACAAGTGCTATTCATCCCAATGTTTTATGGGATTGAGGGCAGTGGTTTGTGCAGGCCACTCAGGTTCCTCCACACCAAACTCATATTTTTTTGGCACAAGGACATAGTGCTGCTGGAAGAGGAAAGGACATTCACCAGACTGTTGAACAAAGTTGTTGAAAGCACACAATTGTGTACAATGTCTTTGTATCCTGATGCATTATGATGTCCCTTTACTAAGCGACCTAGACCAAAACGAACAGCCCTAGACCATTATCTCTCCTCCACCAAATTGTGCAGTAGGCATTCTGGTAGGTAGAGTTCTCTTGGCAAGAGTACAAAACAACCAAAGAAATTTGGTATACAGCTGTAAATCTAGAAAAAACAAAAAACATGCATAGTGTAATACAATTAAAAAAATCTAATTGTGTTAATGAAATGCACTCACAAAGTTACGTGAAAATAGCGCTCTAGGGTGCCTCCCCCGATAGCAGTGGGGGGCTAAGTGATCCCTTCTTTTGTTCCACCGATGGACACACAATGCAGGATTCCAGGGATGGTAAAAAAACAGCAGCTTTATTTGTAGGATGAGAACTCAATGATAAGGTCCTTATTGACATTTCATATTTTATATATTATTATCATTGGGTGAAGTTCTCATCCAGAGTGGGTAAGATACGGCGAGACCCCAACCAAGCTGCGTCGGTTTGTGGGGTCTACGATGGTTGTGGTGTCTGGCGGAGCGCTTGGAGCCCTCTGTAAGCGCTAGGAGCATCCTTCAACGGAGGTACCCAGTCGGGGACAAGGCTCCAGGTTCCAGTGGGTGAACCTCCAGAGAGTGAAGCAGGAACAAGCTCTTAAAAGAGCTTAGTAGTGATTAGCTAAGGGAGTATGCAGAGCATAGCAATCCCTTGTAGTGATATAGCAATTCCCCCAATAAGAGACAGGACTCTAGATTGAGGGTGAAGTAGAACTCTGGTTTAATGACACACACTCTGCTTTTATGCAATTCTCCCATGCAAGGGTCGCCCACATACAATTATACATTACCCAATCACACAATGGTTACATCCCACACATCTCCTCTCTTTAGCTTGAGAGGTAACACAATTAGCCTTACAGTTTAAAACATACTGTTACCCAACTTTCATAACTCTAAAACTATACATCCAATATTAATAATAGTCACATCTTATTAATCAACACATTTCAAATACAAACATACCCAAAAATCATTCGAATCCGTTCAGCCGTTCGGGAGATAGATATAAGTCACTTTTGACTGACCGCAAGCACATTTTCATGCCCAAAACAGTTCCATGGATTTGGGCTCTGCGGTCGGTCTATTTTACACTGAGAAAATGACTAAGTCCCATTAGAACGAGCATTTGAATCTTCGAATGGGACCATAGATTTGGCCGCACACACCACTGACCGCGTTCGAATGAGTTAAAATGACCACCGCCATGTGTTCGGTTTTCGAATGGCGGCCACTTCGACGACTTCGGCACTTCGACTGCATCCGAAGTGCCAGTTTAAAAGTACAAATCCTTTCTCTGGGAATTAAAGGGTCAGAAACAGCAATATAAAAATCAATTATGCCCAAATCAGTTCCTAGAAGGGCAATACATCCCAGGGCTATAGTCGCAGGGCAGGAGGCTGGCAAACAGGCCCCTCCAAAAACCAGTGGCACATTGGTACATTTTACATCAGGATGAAATACTTGGAAACATCATTCCTTATAAACCCAATATAAATGTTAGAGGAGCTCCAAATTTTCAATCTAGTTTAACCAATAATTTTACCAAATTGAAAATAATAAAAAAAATCCACCCTGAACGATATTAAAGGTTTTTTTAGATGTAAAAAATTTATTGTCTGCAAGACCACAGTCGATATGGGACCAAATAAAATCACTCACTTTACCTCCAGTATAAAAAAAAAACCTGTAAGATCCATGATTTTATTATTTTCAACACCAAAAATGTTATCTATATGTTGGAGTTCCCTTGTGGACTGCAATATGTTGGTATGATGTTTAGATGCCTCAGAACATTGTCTATGAAAACCATACAGTTTCAAAACATTTTTGTATACGCCAAAATAACCCCAAACATCAAAAATGTATGGGTATACAGAAATGTAATATCCCCTGGAAAGGAGGTAATATTAAAAACCATTTTAGGCAGAAAAGATACAGTGGGTCTTTAATTTCAAAACATTAGTCCCAGATGACCTGTGTTACTGCAGATACTCCCTCCAGACACTCTGTGTTAATGCATATGCTCCCTCCAGACACCCTGTTTTACTGCAGATACTCCCTCCAGACACTCTGCGTTACTGCAGATACTCCCTCCAGACACTCTGCGTTACTGCAGATACTCCCTCTAGACACCCGGTGTTACTGCAGATACTCCCTCCAGACACCCTGTGTTACTGCAGATACTCCCTCCAGACACCATGTGTTACTGCAGATACTCCCCCCAGACAGTGACACAGAGCAGAATAGGGACTTTTCCCCCTACATAGGGTCACTTGGCAGATATGGATTGACACCTATCCTAAGGATCCCTGATACACACTGACACAGAGCAGAATAGGAACTGTTCCTCCTACATAGGGTCACTTGGCAGATATGGATTGACACCTATCCTGAGGATCCCTGATACACACTGACACAGAGCAGAATAGGGACTGTTCCCCCTACATAGGGTCACTTGGCAGATATGGATTGACACCTATCCTAAGGATCCCTTTTACACAATGACACAGAGCAGAACAGGGACTGTTCCCCCTACATAGGGTCACTTGGCAGATATGGATTGACACCTATCCTAAGGATCCCTGATACACACTGACACAGAGCAGAATAGGGACTGTTCCCCCTACATAGGGTCACTTGGCAGATATGGATTGACACCTATACTAAGGATCCCTGATACAAACTGACACAGAGCAGAATAGGGACTGTCCCCCCTACATAGGGTCACTTGGCAGATATGGATTGACACTTATCCTAAGGATCCCTGATACACACTGACATGGAGCAGAATAGGGACTGTCCCCCCTACATAGGGTCACTTGGTAGATATGGATTGACACTTATTCTAAGGATCCCTGATACACACTGACACTGAGCAGAATAGGGACTGTTCCCCCTACATAGGGTCACTTCGTAGATATGGATTGACACCTATCCTAAGGATCCCTGATACACACTGACACAGAGCAGAATAGGGACTGTTCCTCCTACATAGGGTCACTTGGCAGATATGGATTGACACCTATCCTAAGGATCCCTGATACACACTGACACAGAGCAGAATAGGGACTGTTTCCCCTACATAGGGTCACTTGGCAGATATGGATTGACACCTGTCCTCAGGGACCCTGATACACATTGGGGGGGACCTACTGTCCTCCCCCAGCCCTAACCCCTGCGTGGTGGGTGGGGGGCCATAAGAATAATGAGGGGGGACCTACTGTCCTTCCCGGCCCCCACCCCTGCACGGGGGAGGACCTACTGTCCAATGGGGGGAGGACCTGCTGTCCTCCCCCGCCCCCACTCCTGCGCGGTGGGTGGGGGCCGTAAAAATGATGAGGGGGGGGACCTACTGTCCTCCCCCAAGCCCCCACCCCTGCGCGGTGGGTGGGGGCCATAAATCACAATGGGGGGACCTCCCGTCCTCCCCCCGCCCACACCCCTGCACGGTGGGTGGGGGCCGTAAAAATAATGAGGGGGACCTACTGTCCTCCCCCCAGCCCCCACCCCTGCGCGGTGGGTGGGGGCCTTAAATCGCAATGGGGGTAGGACCTACTGTCCTCCCCCCACCCCCACCCCTGCACAGTTGCTGGGGGCCATAAAAATAATGAGGGGTGACCTACTGTCCTCCCCCTGGCCCCCACCCCTGCGCGGTGGGTGGAGGCCATAAAAACAATGAGGGGGGGACCTACTGTCCTCCCCTTGGCCCCCACCCCTGAGCGGTGGGTGGGGGCCCTAAAAAAAAACAATAAGGGGGGGACCTACTGTCCTCCCTATCCCCCACCCCTTAGTGGTGGGTGCCCCCCCCCCCCATGCTGTGTAAAATGACAAAGAGCACTCTGATTGGTGGGCTTGGAATCTAACCAATCAGAGTGCTCTGTGTCATTTTACACAGCATGTGAAAATTCCAAAGAACTTTCCCACACTGTGTAAAATGACACAGAACACTCTGATTGGTTAGATTCCAAGCCCACCAATCAGAGTTCTCTTTGTCATTTTACACAGCGTGGGAAAATTCCAAAGAACTTTCCCACGCTGTGTAAAATGACACAGAGCACTGTGATTGGTGGGCTTGGAATCTTACCAATCAGAGTGCTCTGTGTCATTTTACACAGCGTGGGAAAGTTCTTTGGAATTTTCCCACGCTGTGTAAAATGACAAAGAGCACTCTGATTGGCTTAAACCAGCCAATCAGAGTGTTCTTAGCCTAATTGCAGGGCGTGGCAAGGCTTTATAAGCCTTCCCCCGCCCTGCAGAGCTCAGTCTGCGCGGAGCCCTCCATGGGTGAAGATGGATAATTTTATTTTATTTTTAATTGCGTCGGTTCTTATGGCTTTTTTTTTGCTGAAAAAAGAAGATTTTAGAAGATGTCAAATAGTAAGTTGAATTTTTCTTTACAGGTTAGTTATTTTATTCCCCCTTCACTATTTTTTAGGGTGAGGGGGGTAGGTAGGGGGTAACTTTTTTTGGGGTGGGGGGGTGGGTGACTAGAGGCTTGGGGACCCCTAGTCACCTTTGATGGGGGGGGGATTTGTATTTAGGGCCCCCACCCACGACTAAGGGGTGGGGGCTGGGGGGGAACAGTAGGTCCCCCCCTTATTGTTTTTTCAGGGCCCCCACCAACCGCTCTGTGTCAGTGTGTATCAGGGATCCTTAGGATAGGTGTCAATCCATATCTGCCAAGTGACCCTATGTAGGGGGAACAGTCCCTATTCTGCTCTGTGTCAGTGTGTATCAGGGATCCTTAGGGTAGGTGTCAATCCATATCTGCCAAGTGACCCTATGTAGGAGGAACAGTCCCTATTCTGCTCTGTGTCAGTGTGTATCAGGGATCCTTAGGATAGGTAGGATAGGTGTCAATCCATATCTGCCAAGTGACCCTATGTAGGAGGAACAGTCCCTATTCTGCTCTGTGTCAGTGTGTATCAGGGATCCTTAGGATAGGTGTCAATCCATATCTGCCAAGTGACCCTATGTAGGGGGAACAGTCCCTATTCTGCTCTGTGTCAGTGTGTATCAGGGATCCTTAGGATAGGACCAGGGAGATGAAATGGCGATGTCGAGCAGCTGAAAAACGGTGGAGAAAAGATTATAATACCGATCTTAAATTGGAATATTTAAAATCTTTAAAATTATATAAATCTAGTATTAAAAATACGAAAAAACAATATTTCACAGATAAGATTACAAAAGCGAAAAACTCAGCGGCAGAGCTTTTTCGCACAACAAACCTCTTAGCAAATCCTAACTGTTCGCTTCCTCAAGAAGAAACATCTCAAAAGTTTTGTGAATCCCTTTCTCACTTTTTTAAACAAAAAATTGATCTAATTAGGAGCAACATAGTGGTGGAACCTGATGTAGAAACTTTTACACCCTATGATGGCTCGATGTTCTCGAATTTTAAACCCGTCAGTACATCTGAGATTTTGATCATCCTCAAGTCTCTCAGGGCATCGTCCTCATCACTGGACCCTTGCACTGCTCAGCTGGTGAAGGATGCCGCTAATGCTTTGGCCCCCTATATTGTTAGTATGTTAGTATGTTAGCAGACATTGTTAGTATGTCATTTGCCACCGGAGTTGTTCCTGGCATTCTGAAGCAGGCTGTGGTTATCCCTCTGCTGAAGACACCAACTGTGCCACGCTCCGAGTTGAGCAACAATCGACCTATTTCCACCCTGCCTTTTTTGGCCAAGATCATCGAGAGAGCGGCGGTATGGCAAATTCAGCCTCACCTGGAATCTAATCACATTCTGGATGACTTCCAATCGGGATTTCGACCTGGTAGAGGGACAGAAACTGCCCTGGTTAAAGTCCACGACGATCTCCTGTGGGCCTTGGACAGAGGGGAGGAAATTGCCCTGGTACTCCTGGATTTATCGGCGGCCTTCGATACCATCGATCATGATAGATTGACAGAGAGGCTACTTACTGTGGCTGGTGTGGATGACAGGGCGCTGGCTTGGGTGACCTCGTTTCTCCACGACAGGGTTCAAAGGGTAAAATTGGGGACATTTTACTCCTCTAACATCTCCCTGACGTGTGGAGTGCCCCAGGGTTCGGCTTTATCTCCAATCCTGTTTAACATCTATATGAGGCCACTGACCCATATCATCCGCCGCCACATGCTTCCCTATCATATCTATGCCGACGATACCCAGTTGTACTTTCGCCTGGCCAAGAAAAAGGAGGATCAAATCAATCTTTCTTCCTGCCTACAGGATATTCAGTCGTGGATGGGAGCCAATTATCTAAAACTTAATGGCTCCAAAACTGAATGCATCATCTTCAGTAACCAGGAGGTGAATAGTATCTTTCCCTCATGGCCGGACTCGTTTTCTCCATCTCCGAGTCCTGCCACCAAGGTCAGAGATCTGGGAGTCATTTTCGACTCCAGGTTGACACTGAAGCCCCATATTAATCAGGTGGTAAGCTCTTGCCACTACCACCTGAAGCTTCTGAGGTCTATTTTTAGATTCATTACCCCCTCCGATCAAATCTCGGTGGTCAACGCCATCATCGGTAGCCGATTGGACTACTGCAATGTTCTGTACCTTGGACTGCCTCAGAACATCATACACAAGCTACAGTTGATACAGAACGCAGCTGCAAGGCTACTTACGGGTGTGGCCCGCAATGACCATATCACTCCATCATTAAGAGCCTTGCACTGGCTGCCCGTTCGTGAACGGGTTCTGTTTAAAAATGGTTGTTTGGTATATAAGGCAATCCATGGTATGGGACCAGACTATCTGAAGGATAAATTCACACGCTATGCTCCCAGTCGATCCTTGAGATCGGCTGATTTAGCCTTATTGAAGATTCCAAATTTTAAAAAGAAAAAGTGCGGAGGGAGAACGAGTGATGTTCAAGGAGCACAATTTTGGAACTCCCTGCCTCTGACATTAAGACTTGAGAATGATCTACTGAAGTTCCGCCGGAGCTTAAAAACTGTTTTATTTGCTCAGGCGTATGGGATGACATGAACTTTTTAACTTTTTAACTTGGTTCAAATGCATGTGATTATAATGCTGTTGTTTGCTGGATATTGTCTTGTCTGTTTTTTGCTGGTATGCGCATCGAGACCCTATGGGTAATAAGACTGCGTTTTCTTAAGAATTTTTAATAAATAAATAAATAAATAATAAGGTGTCAATCCATATCTGCCAAGTGACCCTATGTAGGAGGAACAGTCCCTATTCTGCTCTGTGTCAGTGTGTATCAGGGATCCTTAGGATAGGTGTCAATCCATATCTGCCAAGTGACCCTATGTAGGGGGAACAGTCCCTATTCTGCTCTGTGTCAGTGTGTATCAGGGTCTCTGAGGACAGGTGTCAATCGATATGTCAAGGTGTCAATATGTCATATGTCAGGTGTCAATCCATATCCATTGTGATTTAGGAATGTTAGATGATTTCTGCCCTTTATGGATTAAAACCAGACTCTGCATCAACTGTGTAATTTTCCATGGGAGTTTTGCCATGGATCCCCCTCCGGCATGCCACAGTCCAGGTGTTAGTCCCCTTGAAACTACTTTTCCATCACTTTTGTGGCCAGAAAGAGTCCCTGTGGGTTTTAAAATTCGCCTGCCCATTGAAGTCAATGACGGTTCGCCCGGTTCGCCGGTTCGCGAACGTTTGCGGAAGTTCTCGCTCGTGAAAATTTCGTGTTCGCGACATCACTATTCCTGACCATATAGTGCTCCTTTAATGTTGTTTGTCTAGGCTTATGTAAAGATGGTGATATGTGACCCTGTGCTTACTGGTTAATTCAAAGAGGATGACCCTAAGATAAATATGTTGTGTTTTAAAGCTGATACATAAGATACAGACAAGATAAAACACGCAAGAGAAAATATAGAAATAACTTGTTTTTACTGATGAAATAAATTAGCATACCTAATGAGTACACTCTTAATTCATCAGACTTGATGCTATTAGTATTTTAGCTATGAAATCCCTACTAAATTTACTGCCTCATCTGTTGACAATATGGATGGACATGTTCCAAAATTGTTCTTTCAGTAGATATTGATATTAATATTGATTCCTCCATGTTGTTAAGGTAGAAAGTAAATAACCAGCAGCTGAAAATTTACAATCCATTTAATTTCTAAGTCTCCAATATTTACTTTGAGCATTTTCAGCTAGAAATAATAAAAGTAAAACCATGATCTACAATTCTTTATTGATGATATTTTTTCAATTTTGAAAGTGCAACATTGAAGGAAATTAAAGAAAGGAAAAGAGAGGGAAATCAGTCTAGCTGCAGCATCATTACAGACTGCAGCGGGACAATACGGCTTTTGGGGAGACCAATCAGGAGAGGGTTACAGTATATTTGTATGTAATGAATTGAGGATCCACGGCCCCCGAGGCCTGTAGAGTGTGGTAGAGGGGTTAGTCCATTTTGTTAGCAGGTGATAGTTTTCGGTTTGGCTAAGTCCAGGGAGGTTTGTGTAATTGATAACGTTTGCAAGTTGGTTGTTGAGTAGAGATGCTGGGAGATGGGGGGAGGAGGGCATGGGGTAGGGGTCTAGGTGGGTAACGCTGTGTCGGGTTTATGGGCAATGGGAGAGGGGGACAAGGAAAGGAAGGGATAAGAGAGAAAGAAAAAAAAAGTGTGGGGAGAAGGGGGACAACATTTTTATTAGTTTTGCTAAAAAAAAAAAAAAAAAGCAGCTTTCTGCAACACAACCCCGGTCTTGTCTTTTCACAATGCCTGATAAAACTAATAAAAACAAAGTGCATTAACATATGAAGGGCTATTTTGCTTGAGGCAGTGTATTGACACTGAGATGTCGAATCCACCGCACCATGGGTTTACGAAGATGACTTGGACTTCTTTGACAATTACTTTACTATGTATGCCTTTTGCCAACTCATTTAAAATGTTCTTCTTGGTTTACTGGAGTTCCAGGCACCCATTCTATTTCTTCCTTATCATCTGACAGTTAGGCAGTAGTTCTCATTAATGTCAGTTGGGCCATCTGTTCAAAGAATCCCCTATGAGACAAGCTAATGACATAGGACATATTTACATTAGCATTTTAATAGGGACTTATTTGTAGGACAAGTACAAAAAAAACAAAAAACAGTCACTAAAGTACCACTAGAATGTTGATTGACTTAACTCACAAGCAAAGTTATCCTAAATCAATCAGGCCTCCTTGTGTCACTGGAGGACAGATTTAATCCTGGGCATGCTCTTTTATTCATTTTTTTTTCCTGTACAAGTAGCATACAAACAGCATGTGTTGTTTTATTACTAGAATGAAGCGTTATCTCGATTAAAATTGTCAGTAGCTTAAACACATCCAGCGTCTATGCTAGAAGTCATGTGTCGTGTTTTTAATTTCATCTAGTTGCACAATTTTAATAGCTTTGCTTTTCATTTCTGACTTAATGACTAATAAAGGTTAAGTCTTGTTTGTGTATTTTTCAGATCCTCACAGGAGCAGAGGAGGAAAGAAGATTGTTGGACCGTGAAAGAAGATTATACATGCTTAGGGGGATGTAATGTGAGGCACTTATTTACTTTGTTAGTTATTACTCTGCAGTTAGCTCATCTGCACTCAACTTTTAACTTATCTAAACGTGGTTAAAATTAGTTACCAGGGAGCCACAGTCATGGCCCAATGTGACCTTCTGTGTGAACCCCAGACTGCCATAAAGGTGTATTTGTTTTTTATTTTTTTATAATTAGAAAATAGTTTTACCTGGAGAAACCAATTAATGTTTCTATTTTTTTTATATCTCAATCAGCATTTAAAGTGCTGAATTACATTGAATGATATATTAATAAGAAAAAAACAGATGCATGCTTTTTAAAAATATTAAATATTAATATATATTCAGACTCTTATACATATTTTAAGCTAGAAACAAATATTGAATTAAGGTTATTTACTTTAGATGTGAGCAGGTGTGTGGGGGACCAATTACTGGCTTTCTTCTTTTTCTAAGGAAAATCGTTAAACTATTGTTAAAGGAGAACTGTATAACATAGAAGATTTGGAGAACTGTAGTGAGAAGAATATTGTTATTATGTAGCTATCCAGTGATAATTTCTTGAAAGCCCCATGTATTGAGAAATATTCCATAGTAAAGCTCAACATACAATTAGTTTTCATGGTGATTCTATAACTTTAAGTACTTTCCCCAGAATTCTCTCTCATTATCTCCATATATTTTTTGAAAGCAATTAAATCACCAGCTACTCAGTCTAAAGTGAGTTAACCACTTACTTAGTCCAAAGTTGAACTAAAGTGGCATAAGTTAAAGTGTTAAAAATACATCAGCAGGCACAGGACTGTGTTTGTCTCTAGTATTGGTTTCTTACAAGTTTCTATTGCATAGAACCATGGTCTGCATGTAAGTGTAAAATGCTATGTGTCAATAATGAGTAAATTGGAATCACAATCATATACCCACACTACCTAAACACATACAATGAATTATTAAATTCAAAAAGTTGATGACAATATGCGGGAATAAAATATTTTTTATTTTACGGATAATTCAAGTGAACTATTTGGTTAGCCTAGAATGACGAATGCGGAAGTTAGAAACCCGGAAATAATACGGAAGGGCGCCAAATTTTTCTGTTTATATACAGACCCAGCAGAGATAAATGGACAGCACCACTTTAACCCCTTAAGGACTGAGCCAAATGTACACGTTGTGAATAGAACAAAACATAAACAAAACCTGGCATTTGCCCTATATGTCTGTCCAACCGTAATTCACCTCTTTCATATTAAATGCACCCCCTTTTATATATAATTTTATTCAGGGGAAACAGGGCTTTCATTTAATATCAAATATTTAGCTATGAAACATAATTTAATATAAAAAAATGGGAGAAAATAAGAAATGTTGTTATTTTTTTAGTTCTACATGACATTTTAACTGTCAAAGTCATAATACTGTTTGCTTTTACTGCAATAAAATACACATATTTGTATTCAGCAAAGTCTCACGTGGAAAACAGTACCCCCTAAGTACAGGTTTTATGGTGTTTTGGGAAGTTAAAGGGTCAAATATAGCACGTTACATTTGAAATTGAAATTCGCCAGATTGATTACGTTGCCTTTGAGACTGTATAGTAGCCTAGGAATTAAATTTACACCCATAATGGCATACCATTTGCAATAGTAGACAACACAAGGTATTGCAAATGGGGTATGTCCAGTCATTTTTAGTAGCCATTTGGTCACAAACACTGGCCAAAGTTAGCGTTCGTATTTGTTTGTGTGTGAAAAATGCAAAAAAACGCCAAAATCCTATTGCAAATGGTATGCCATCATAGGGGTAATTTTCATTCTTGGGCTACCATAGGGTCACAAAGGCAACATAAGCAATCTGGCGAATTTTAATGTGAAAAAAATGAAACACAAGCCTTATATTTGACGCTGTAACTTTTTAAAACACCATAAAACCTGTACATGAGGGGTACTGTTGTACTTGGGAGTCCTCGCTGAACACAAATATTTGTGTTTTAAAACGGTAAAAAGTATCACAGCAATAATATCGTCAGTGTAAATGCTGTTTGTGCGTAAAAAAAAAGCAAAAAACGTCACTTTTACTGGCGATATCATCGTTGTAATACATTTTACTGTTTTGAAACACTAATATTTGTGTTCAGCGAAGTCTCCCAAGTAAAACAGTACCCCCCATGTACAGGTTTTAAGGTGTCTTGGAAAGTTATAGGGTTAAATATAGTGCTAGCAAATTAAATTCCCTATACTTTCGGCATGGGTTGTCAGGCAGGTCCCGCTAATTTTAATTAATTAAGATACCTAATTAGGTAAAAATATTACATAAATATATGTGTAGAATTAATATATGTGTATATATATACGTATGTGTATATATATATATATATATATATATATATATTTTTTTTTTTTATTTATATATAGGTATATATATATAGTGATATATACGTATATATTTATGTATATAGATATATATATATTATTTCGTTATACGTGTATTTTGAGATATATATATATATATATATATATATTAATATCACAATACAGTTAGAACGAAATAACACACATCTATATATTTTGTAATTATTTATTTTTAATAATTTTTTTTATTTTAATTTTTAACGTATTTACATATTTTTTTATATTATATATAAATATATATATATATATAACAATAATTATATATATATATATATTTAATCAGTATCAGTCTACGTGTAATTTGATATTAGTATGTATATATATATATATATATATATATATTAATAGTAAAATACACCTAGACAGTGTATGTCTATGTGTGTATATGTGTGTATATATATATATATATATATATATATATATATATATATATATATACATACTTAGATCATATATATATATAATATATATATATATATGATCTAAGTATATTATTTATTTTTTTTACACTTATTTTAATTATATTTTATTTGAATTCAGCCAGCAGGGGGACTAACTGTCATTACAGTTAGTCTGCCTGCTGGCAATGCCTGAGCCAGCTAACCCGGCCATGTGATTGTGAGGTCCTCGCAAGGGGGCCAGGGGGCCCCCAGGAGGGAGGATCTGCTGCAGGGGGCTCCCTGGGAGTCCCCCCAACCGCGATCACCGGCGTGGGATCGCCGGTGACTGGGTAAGTAAGAAAATAACGGAGGGTGTACTATTACGCCCGGCGGCGTTTAGAGCCGCTTAAAATAGGGCGTAATAGTACGCCCTCCGGTCTTAAAGGGTTAAAGAAGGCTCTTCAGCCAAAACGCGTCAGTGGCACAGCTATTTGGACTATTTCAATTTGTTATTAATTTATTATTTTTGTTTTAATTAATAAATAAGTCTTTACCTTGATCCTGCATCCTGGGTTATTGGAATAGACGGCATTTAACACGAACAGGGCGTATCCTGGCCATTGCAGAAGTCCAGTTTAACTGAGGTTTATCTGTGCTTCAAACCTATAGTCTGAGTCAGCTTTTTAAGTGACTCAGAACCATGTGAGTTTGACCAGTTAAGTTGTGGTTTTTAATATATGTACCAACTATATTACCCTATGGTCTTTCTAAATTTTTAGGTATATGTCCATGACAGTACTGGTAAAATTTCTATTTATACTCATTGAGTGCTCTCACCATTACTTCTATTTGGTTGGCCTAAGTCGCCAGCTTTCTTTTGTATCACATTTGAAAGCAGAGTCCATATCAACTTAAAGGTTACATACATACTTTGATATATTTTATTTCAACAATGACCTGAAGTTCTGTAGCCCCACACAGCTGATTTGGAGACATTGCCAGAAAGATCTGTAATGCAGTGGTGAACATGACCTAACTTTTCAGGATTTTCAATGGCATACAAGGCAAAAACCATTCAAGGGGAGCAATAATAAAACAGGCATATGTCATTAACCCCTTAAGGACACATGACATGTCTGACACGTCATGATTCCCTTTTAATCCAGAAGTTTGGTCCTTAAGGGGTTATATGTGTAAGCCAGGAGAGCTGTCTTCCAAGAATAACATATGCCCTACCATTTTTAACATAACTGGTTTCCCCAAAAATTTTGGTAAGTGTCTCAGATCTCATTCTGTTGTGAGCCCTCCATGGGTAAAGATGGATTATTTTTTATTGCTGCTCATTTATTTATTTTTCCCAATTTTGTTTTATTGCTATTGGTTCTTTTTTCCTTAATTAGTGGCATCAGTAATTATGCATTTTAATTTGGGCTTTTTAGAGTCTAAAGATAAGAAGAATTAGGAGAAGAATTCTGATGGTAAGTATAATTTTTTTTACAGGTTTTGGATTTATTGTCCCTTACAATTATTAGGGTGGGAAGTGGTAGGGGAAGCCACCCAAAAGACTTGTTATTATTTGCAAAATGGATAATGGTATGTTCACCCCTCTATTTTATAATTAATTCGAACCACCACATGTTGCCCATGGGTAAAGGACAAGTATAAGACACTAGGTCCCCCCTTTGTTTTACTATTAGGGCACATACCCATCACCCATGGGTATACACTAGGTCTCCTACTTTATTATTATTATTATGGCCCCCACCTATCAACAAGGATTTTTAATTATTTGTAGGTTGGCTGTGGGTGCTACCAGCAGCAAAAAGTCTGGATTTTTTTTAATGCGTGTCCGAATTTAATTAATTTTGTCCTGATTTTAGCTGTTCAATGGTGTTTGAGCCAACTGAAATCCAGGACAAATTTAGGCATGTTCGAGACCTGAAATGCAAAGTGCTGACATCGATTAATTCCATCCACAATGTCTGGATTTTGTAATAGACAAAGCGAAAAGTGTGTGATAATACTAATTACTTTTATGTTTTATGCAAATAGTAATACTCTCATATTTACAAACCCCTAAAAAAAGGAAAAAAACTGAATAAAACAAAAGATAGTGTTATCTATATAAACACTAATAATATAGTGCATTATATAGGATGTTCACTCACTCTTCTAAGAGGCAATTACCGTATTTATCGGCGTATAACACGCACTTTTTCTTCCTGAAAATAGGGGGAAAATCATGGGTGCGTGTTATACGCCGATATCCCATATTTACTTACCTGTCTTGAAGCGTGGGCCGGCTTCACAGCGCGCACCGCGGTACTGGAACTTAAATTTCATGTTCCGGTTTCCGGCGGGACTGAAAGGAAGTGTGCACTATTGTGTGCACACTTCCTTTCAGTCCCGCCGGTACTGGAACTTAAATTTCAGGTTCCGGTTTCCGGCGGGACTGAAAGGAAGTGTGCACAGCGCGCAACGCGGTACTGGAACTTAAATGTCAGGCTCCGGTTTCCGGCGGGACTGAAAGGAAGTGTGCACACTATTGTGTGCACACTTCCTTTCAGTCCAGCCGGAAACCGGAACCTGAAATTTAAGTTCCAGTACCGCGGTGCGCGCTGTGAAGCCGGCCCACGCTTCAAGACAGGTAAGTAAATATGGGACAAGAGGGAAAGTGCACTAGGGGACACTATGGGAGGGGGACACACTATGGAGGGTGGAGAATACTATGGGAGGGGGGGAAGAATACTATGGAAAGGGGGGGGAACACTATGGGAGGGGGGTGGAGAATACTATGGGAGGGGGGTGGAGAATACTATGAGGGGGGAGAATACTATGGAAGGTGGGGGGAACACTATGGGATGAGGGGGGGAATACTATGGGAGGGGTGGAAGAATACTATGGGGAGGGGTTGGAGAATACTATGGGAGGGGGTTGGAGAATACTATGGGAGGGGGGTGGAGAATACTATGGGGGGGGAGAATACTATGGGAGGGGGGAGGAACACTATGGGATGAGGGGGGAAAACTATGGGAGGGGGGGAGAATACTATGGGAGGGGGGAGAATACTATGGAAAGGGGGGGAACACTATGGGATGAGGGGGGGGATACTATGGGAGGGGTGGAAATTTCCTGGAATTTCCTTCTGAAAATGAGGTGCGTGTTGTACGCCGGGGCGTGTTATACGCCGATAAATACGGTATTATCTAGCTCTACATGTCTAAGCAACTGGTGACTATAAGGTTCCACAACACCCTTCTGGAGTCTGACCACTTAAAGGGACACTCCAGGCAGCTAAACAAGTTAAGTTTAAATTAAAGCTAATAAGCTTAAAATACCTGTGGTGAGTTTCTTGTATTTTAGTTCTGTGTGGTCTTTCTGCAGTGCTGTAAAATGTTTTGCTGTTTTCAGCAGTGTAAATTGGCCTCCTTAGCCACCCTCCTTTCAAATGTCAACATGTTCCTGATTCCCAGTCTCTGAAAGAAACGTACCTTTTGCAGCCAATAAAAAAAGAGCCACATATTATGTACTGTAAGGAATACTCACAGCACAGACTGCACTACAGAAACAAGGCTAGAGCCCCTCCCTGTAATGAAAGTAATACATTCTCCTTCGGCCCTTGCCAGTAAACCTTCATACCCACTGGTAACCCCTTCCCTGCCAACCAACCTCACTACTCACTGTTAACCCCATCACTGGCAGTCCCTGCCAGACAACCTACCTATCCACTGTTAATTATTTCCCTGACAGTTCTTGTTAGCCAACCTCACTACCTACTGATAACCCCTTTACTGCCAGTTCCTGACAGAAAACTTCACTGTTAACCCCTTCCCAGCCAGCCAACATCACTACCCACTGTTAACCCCTTCAGTCAGTCCCTGTCAGACAACCTTACTACCCACTGTTAGCCACTCCCCTGCCAGCCAACCTCCCTACCCATAGTTAACCCTTTCCCTGACAGTCCTTGTCAGCCAACCTCACTACCCACTGTTAACCTCACTACCTACTGACAACCCCTTCACTGCCAGTCCCTGTCAGACAACCTCACTGTTAACTCCTTCACTGCCAGCCAACATCTCTACCCCTTTTTAACCCCTTTGATGCCAGCCAATATCACTACCGCTGTTAACCCCTTTCCTACCAGTCCCTGTCAGCCAACCTCACTACCCACTGTTAACCCCATAATTGCCAGCCCCTGTCAGCCAACCTCACTACCCATTGTTTACCCCTTCCTTAGCAGTTCCAGCGAGCCAACCTCCCTACCTTCACACACAATACTTCCAAACACACACACACACACATATATATATATACACTACAGTACCCCTCACACAAACACTGCACCCCTCACACATATACTGCATCCCCTATACACACACACTAGCCACACAAGCATTACATTACACCACAAACACAACACGACTAAAACCGACCTTATTACACAATACCACACCACAATCAGCTCACTCTACACACACGCAATCCTACAAGCAGGCAGAGACAAGTTGCAAGGAAACACAGAGCAAGTATGTTATTAAATTTGCTTGCACTGTGCAGAACAAATTCAGGGCCTTTTTCACATGCTAGAACTCTTCAGCAGAGCTCTGCACATGGTCTGCCCTGGAAGAGCATTGAACCAACATGCTCACTTTGAGAGGGGACGTGCTTGTCATTGGTGATGACAAAAGACACCCTCTCTGCCCTCCCCCTTCTTAAAGGGCTGCTGTGATTAAAAAATGCCTGGCACAAATTTTTTTCCCAGTCCGGCTCTGCCTACTATATAAAATGTCTTACATTTGTTTTCATTTTTTTTTATACTTTAAGCTACTAAAATTCACAGCCTATAAAGCTAGTAGCTTTATTTCTAGGAAATAACCAAGAATGGAAATGTCTCCTTTAATGTACATGAATATGCATGTGTTCTGTTTTACCTTCTTTTTGTGTATTGACCATTCTGTTTTACCTTCACTATAAAAAGTATACTCCAATAATATGTAGTTAAATGAAAATATACCTCTTTCAATTTGCTGTATATGTTTCAAATTATACAAAGGAGTATATAAAGTGCAACAAGATATTCAGCTTCAGATGTCGCTAGTCATTGATGTTACACCACTACCCTCAGTGTCTACCATATGTTACAGCCTTAGATAGATCAAACCCTATAGGGGGTGTCTCAGGCAAACATTCGTCTCTGCTCCCCACTCCACGACAATGCCTAGCCTCAACTCCTTAATTCTGTCAGAGGAATTTTCCCTACAATATGCTGCCATTGACAATGCAATAAACGCTATTCTGTCAGCAGGAGTTGGCGCTTGGCTCAGTAAGACCGACATAGTTAATGCCTTCAGGCTCCTCCCTATACATCCTTCTCTATGGCATCTACATGGTGTTAAGTGGTGGGGGCTGTACTACTTTTTCTCTCAACTCACTTTCAGTTCCAAGAGCAGCCCCAGGATATTCAACATATTAGTGGAGACGTTGTGCTGGCTGCTACTTAAGCCACGGTTATACCTAGACGACTTCCTAACAATTGAGAATAACTCTCTACTCCCTAGTAGCCTAGAAGCAGCACTCCAACTGTATAAATAATTAGGTTTTCCAGTTTCCCCGAAAAAGACAGAGGGACCTGGTACCTTAATAAACTTCCTGGGTATCCAACTTGACTCAGTTAATATGCGGTTAATATGCAAGCTTGCCTTGCCAATGACAGATTTGAGTGGATCCTTGTCAGTATTGATCAGTAACTTCAATCTCTCTTGGGTTCCCTCAATTTTGCAATGAAAATCATAACTCAAGGCAGAGCTTTCATATCTAGACTACTCGGCCTATTCCCTGGACTTCAGACAGATGATTGTCTTATTTCTCTTTACCAACACGCCACCTCAGATTTGCGCATGTGGCGGGAATTTCTCCTCATATTGAATGGAAAAAGTATGTTTATTCCGTTATTAACTGACAGTTTCCCTACAATTTAGACTGATGCTGCTGCCACTGCTGGTTTTGCACCAATTTTTGGTGAACAATGTCTGTGGGCAGTTGGCCAGATGAAATCAAGAGCATTCCATGTTTTTCTACCACTTCAGCCTTACTCAAGCTCAATCCAGTTGTGGTTGCAGCTGCTGCTTGGGACACATTATGGTCAGGTCAAACAGTTGTTTTTCAGATAACTTGGCTACGTGAAACATATTAAATAAAGGACGAGCATCATTACTGACCATAAGGTGCTTCCTGAGGAAATTTACTTGGCTAGCAGCTAATAGTAATTTCTTCTTGGTCTGTGTTCATAATGTTGTCGCTGATTATCTATCTCGCTCTCGATTTCAGGAATTTCACAGAACTTTGTCGACTGCATCCCATGTAGCTATCCCTGAACCATTAAGGCAAGAAATTACAATAGATTAGACAGTCTTTTGGCTCACGGCCGTCAATACTCACAGCTGGCTCTTTTAGGTGACACAAAAAAATCTTATGATATGGCATTCCACAATTTCAACAGGTTTTTGTTAGAATTTAATATTGTCAACAGATTTTCTATGGAGACCATTGTTGCTTTTACTTCTTTTTGCCACCTTAACTTAAAATAATCATTTAACACCATTAAATTATACTTAACGGGCACACAACACCACATTCTCACCCAATGGTCTAACACACACAGCTTATCAAATTAAATCTATTCTTAAAGGCATACAGAAATCAAGTATTTCACCTTCACTCACTAGATTACCTATTCATAGTCAACTTTTCCAATCACTTTCCAACCTCATTGACACTGCACCTTTTGAACCACACATGAACCATGTAATTAAAACAGCAATCTATCTGGCCTTCTATGGCTTTCTTAGACCCAGCTAATTCAGTGCCACAAATATTACTTCTACAGACTACTTCAAAAGTGTCAGGATCGGGACAGGGATCCAACACGCAGAGTACAAAGAGTGGAAAGGTACGTATACCGGGCCTTAGAATGGCCGGACTAACGTACCGAGAGTAATAGAGAATAGTCAGAGACAAGCCGAGGTCGAGGGAACGGGAAGACAGAATAGCGAGAGACAAGCCGGGTCAAGGGATAACAGAGAAGCAGGGTAGTACAACAAGCCGAGTCAAAACCAAATAGAGCAAACTAGAATACCAGAGCACTGAGTGACTAGACAAGCTAGAACCACGACAGGGCAATGAGCTGAAGCGAGAAGTAAGCTTAAATACCCTGGCTCTGGATGGTAATCACGCCTCTGACAAGTACCGATTGGATATCGGACACTTGAGTGACAGGTCGCTCGTGATAGCGTCATGACGTCACGTATTGAGCGTCCCGCTAGAAAAGGACGTGGATTCCTCGCGGCCGGTGTTTAAGTGACTGGATGAACCGCGAGGAACGAAGGAAACAGCTCGCCTGGACGGGCAAACCACCAAGTCTCTACCTCCCTTAGAGGTAGAGGCCTCAGGTACCCTGACAGTACCCCCCCTCTCAGATACGCCCACCGGGCGGAAGGAACCGGGGCGAGATGGGAAGCGGAGGTGAAATGCTCTGCGAAGGCGAGAAGCATGAACGTCCTCCTGAGGTACCCAACTCCTCTCCTCAGGACCATATCCCCTCCAGTTGACCAGATATTGCAATTTTCCCCTTGAAATTCTGGAATCAATGATGGAGCTGACCTCGTACTCCTCCCGACCCTCCACCTGAACAGGACGAGGCGAGGAGACCTTAGAGGAGAATTTGTTGCAAATAAGAGGTTTCAACAAGGAGACATGAAAAGAGTTAGGAATGCGTAAGGCAGGTGGCAGAGCAAGGCGATACGCAACCGGGTTGATACGAGTGAGAACCCTGTAAGGACCTATGTAGCGAGGAGCAAATTTCATAGATGGAACTTTTAGGCGAATATTCTTAGTACTCAACCATACCCTATCCCCAGGAACAAAAACAGGAGCCGCTCTTCTATGCTTGTCAGCGTGTTTCTTGAACAACGAAGAACTATGTAACAGAATTTGCCGAGTCTGATCCCATAATTTCTTCAGGTTGGCGACATGATCATCAACCGACGGTATCCCCTGAGAAGAGGAAACCGAAGGAAAAATCGAAGGATGAAAGCCATAGTTCATGAAGAAAGGGCTAGAGCGAGTTGAATCACAAACAAGGTTATTGTGTGCGAACTCCGCCCAAGGAATCAGACCGACCCAATCGTCCTGGTGTTCGGAAACAAAGCAACGCAGATACTGTTCGATCTTTTGATTGGTACGTTCAGCAGCTCCGTTAGACTGAGGGTGATAGGCAGAGGAGAAGTTCAATTTGATACCCATTTGAGAACAAAAGGATCTCCAGAAACGTGAGACAAATTGAGAACCTCTATCAGAAACAATCTCCGAAGGAATCCCATGTAGGCGAAAAACCTCTCTCGCAAAAATCTCTGCCAATTCAGGAGAAGTCGGAAGTTTAGGTAATGGCACGAAATGGGCCATCTTAGTAAATCTATCCACCACCGTGAGAATAACAGTCTGTCTCTTGGAAGCAGGTAAATCAACGATAAAGTCTATGGACAAACAGGACCAAGGTTTCTCAGGAATGTCCAAGGGGTGTAACAGGCCACATGGAGAAGCATGAGGTAGTTTAGTCTTGGCACAAGTCTCACAAGCTGCGACGAACTCCTCAATATCTTTTCGAAGTGAAGGCCACCAGAAATCCTTGGATATCAGAGAGTATGTCTTGCGAATACCAGGATGACCAGCTATTTTACTTTCGTGAAAACATTGTAAGAGCTCCAGTTGAAGTTCAGGAGGAACAAAGTTTCTTCCCTCAGGAGTGTTTCCGGGAGCTAGATGTTGTGACTTCAAGATCTGGTCAAGTAGCGGAGAATGAATTTTAAGACTGGTATTAGCAATAATATTGCATTTGGGTACAATGGAGGACACAAGTGGTTCAACTGAAGCAGAAGGCTCAAATTGGCGAGATAGCGCATCGGCTTTAGAATTCTTTGAGCCAGGTCTGTAAGTCAGAACGTAATTGAAATGGGTAAGAAATAACGACCAACGAGCCTGCCTGGAGGACAAACGCTTGGCCTCTCCGATATAAGACAAATTTTTGTGGTCTGTTAGAATGGTAACAGGATGTAAAGTACCTTCCAATAAATGTCTCCACTCTTTCAAAGCCTTGATAACCGCTAGTAATTCTCTGTCACCAATGTCATATCTGCTCTCAGTACCGGACAATTTTTTAGAGAAAAAACCACATGGATGTAATGGTTTATCAACACCCAACCTTTGAGATAGGACAGCACCTAAACCAGTCTCTGATGCGTCTACCTCAAGTAGAAAAGGCAGGGAAGTGTCGGGGTGAACTAAAATTGGAGCGGAAGCGAAAAGCTCCTTGAGAGTTTTGAACGCAAGAAGAGCTTCAGTAGTCCAATTCTTAGTATCAGCCCCTTGTTTGGTCATATTAGTGATAGGTGCGATAATTGAAGAATAGCCCTTAATAAAGCGCCTATAATAATTAGAAAAACCAATAAATCTCTGTACGGCTTTAAGACCTTTGGGTAAAGGCCACTCTAGAATGGACTGGAGTTTATCCGGATCCATCTTAAATCCTTCCCCAGAGATCACATAGCCGAGAAAGGTTACCTGGGCTTGATCAAAGCTACATTTCTCCAACTTGCAGTACAAGCCATGCTGAAGAAGCTTGTGCAAAACCCTCCTGACTTGCTTGTGATGAGTCTCAATCTCACTAGAATGTATAAGTATATCATCTAGGTATACAATGACGCAATCTTGCTGAAATTCCCTAAGAACCTCATTTATCAGATCTTGGAATACAGCTGGTGCATTGCATAACCCAAAAGGCATAACCGTATATTCATAGTGGCCATAGCGAGTATTGAACGCCGTCATCCACTCATGTCCCTGCTGGATTCTCACCAAGTTATATGCCCCTCTGAGGTCTAACTTGGTGAAAATTGTAGAGCCCTTCAAACGATCGAAGAGTTCGGTGATCAAGGGAATCGGGTAGGCATTTTTAATGGTTATCTTATTTAGGCCTCGATAATCAATACAAGGTCTCAAAGAACCATCCTTCTTTTTAACAAAAAAAAATCCAGCCCCGGCAGGGGAGGAGGACCTCCTAATGAATCCCTTGTCTAAATTCTCGTGAATATACTCCTCTAGAACTGAGTTCTCTTTCGTAGATAATGGGTATACATGACCTCTGGGGGGCATGGTACCAGGGAGTAGGTTAATTTTGCAATCAAAGGACCTGTGTGGGGGTAAGGTATCGGCTTTCTTTTTGTCAAATACTGCCTTTAAATCTAGATACTGAGGCGGAATTTGTGTCTCTGTAGGATTGTCAGAGTTAGCCGATGTGTTGGTTAATCCGAGAGGCGAGACCTTCCGCAAGCATTTTTCTTGACAATTCTGTCCCCACGAAACTATCTCCCCTGACTCCCAATTAATAATAGGGTTATGTCTCCTCAACCAGGAGTACCCCAGGACTATGGGAATAGACGGAGAAGAAATGAGCAGTAAGGATATGTCCTCTCTATGTAGGATGCCAACAGTTAAGTTAATCGGTATGGTCTCATGGAAAATAACAGGCTCAAGTAACGGTCTACCATCGATGGCCTCAACAGCCAGTGGTGTCTCTTTTAACTGGGATGGAATAGCATGTTTGGCAGCAAAACCCTGATCTATAAAGCTCTCAGCAGCTCCAGAATCGATTAGTGCCATAGTCTTAACTACTCCCTTTTCCCACTTTAAAGAAACGGGTAACAGGAGCCTGAGCTCTTTGTAGTTGTGAATAGAGGACAAAGTAGAAACACCCAAGGCCTGTCCTCTAGAGAAACTTAGGTGCGAGCGTTTCCCGAACGATTGGGACAATTTAGGCGTAAATGACCTCTGACTCCACAATACATACATAAACCCTCCCTTCTCCTGTACTGTCTCTCACTCTCTGTGAGATGAGTACTGCCTATCTGCATAGGTTCAGGAATACGTAAGTCCTCGAACTCAGAATTTTGAAAGGTAGGCGCTAGTTTAAAGGAGGGTCCACGGGTCCTATCTCGAGTGTTCTGCCTCTCTCTTAAGCGTTCATCAATACGAGATATAAAAGAAATTAAATCCTCCAAATTCTCAGGGAGTTCTCTAGTAGCGACCTCGTCAAGAATTACATCTGATAACCCATTCAGAAACACATCTATATAAGCCTGTTCGTTCCACTTAACTTCTGCCGCCAAGGACCTGAACTCTAGTGCATAATCCACAAGTGTTCGATTGTCCTGTCTAAGGCGCAACAGTAATCTAGCTGCATTGACCCTTCTACCAGGAGGGTCAAAAGTTCTTCTAAACGCAGCTACAAAGGCATTATAATTATAGACTAGTGGATTATCATTCTCCCATAAAGGATTGGCCCATCTCAGAGCTTTCTCAATGAGTAAAGTAATAACAAATCCAACCTTCGCTCTATCTGTAGGATAAGAGCGGGGTTGTAATTCGAAATGGATGCTAATCTGGTTCAGAAAGCCACGACACTTCTCCGGTGACCCGCCATAACGTACTGGTGGGGTAATACGGGAAGAAGCACCTACAGTGGCTACCTCTAGACCTGAGACTGCAGGAGAGATAGAAGGAGTACGTGTCTCCTCAGGTGGATTACTAGCACGAGACAAAAGTGCCTGTAGTGCCAAAGCCATCTGATCCATCCTATGCTCCATGGCGTCAAACCTGGGATCCGAAGAACCAAGCTGACTGTTTGTACCTGCAGGATCCATTGGCCCTGTCGTAATGTCAGGATCGGGACAGGGATCCAACACGCAGAGTACAAAGAGTGGAAAGGTACGTATACCGGGCCTTAGAATGGCCGGACTAACGTACCGAGAGTAATAGAGAATAGTCAGAGACAAGCCGAGGTCGAGGGAACGGGAAGACAGAATAGCGAGAGACAAGCCGGGTCAAGGGATAACAGAGAAGCAGGGTAGTACAACAAGCCGAGTCAAAACCAAATAGAGCAAACTAGAATACCAGAGCACTGAGTGACTAGACAAGCTAGAACTACGACAGGGCAATGAGCTGAAGCGAGAAGTAAGCTTAAATACCCTGGCTCTGGATGGTAATCACGCCTCTGACAAGTACCGATTGGATATCGGACACTTGAGTGACAGGTCGCTCGTGATAGCGTCATGACGTCACGTATTGAGCGTCCCGCTAGAAAAGGACGTGGATTCCTCGCGGCCGGTGTTTAAGTGACTGGATGAACCGCGAGGAACGAAGGAAACAGCTCGCCTGGACGGGCAAACCACCAAGTCTCTACCTCCCTTAGAGGTAGAGGCCTCAGGTACCCTGACAAAAAGGTCTTACCTCACAAAACTACAGGATCATTGTGTTCTAACGCTAAACCACACAAAGACCAGCCAAATGCGCTACAAGGTAAATGTCCCATATTACCCTACCAGCAATAAATGGTGCCCCGTTAAAGACACTTAGACACATATCTACACTCCTATCACGATCCCTCTGCTCAGCCTCTACTATCCTTGAATTGGACAACTCTCATGACAACAAACTTCATGCTTTATGTTCAAATGTTACTGATTAGAATGGGTCTTAACAAAGCAAACTACTTGAGTAACTCCTTCCGAATAGGAGCAGCCACTACTGCCTCCAGTAAAAACGTACCCATGCATATCAGTAAAACTTTAGGATGATGGAAGTCCTCTGCATACTCTAGATACTTACCACAATCTCTTCGGGAAAGGCATGAAGCCTTTTGTAAAATGAATGTGTAATCAAGAATATTATGCGTAAAAAATTGTAGATTTAATAAATCTTGTATGGTATACTTAGTTTTTCCCCTCTTTTATTACCAGCCTACAGCATTGTCGGTTCTGGCACACCACAACCAACCTTTTCATATATGAGTTCTTTATGTTGTGTACTGCAAACACACTTCTAATCATGTTTCTCCTTACTGTTTTATGTCCCCAACACAAATATATTTTTTATATATATTTCTTTATATCTAAATCTAATGTGTGTGTAAACATAGTTTAACAACTCAACAGTATGTTTACATTATTTATGTGCTAGAATATATATGCTGTGTGCATTTCTCCTTTTCCCTCTTCTCTCTGTTTTCAATATATAAACATCGATAATGTGAGTGATATTCTCCCTGGTAATATTGCCTGATTCTCCAGTTTTCTAGGGTCAATATATACGAATTACATAATCAGGAAGTTACGCGGCACTGATATTGGTGCGTCACTTCCGCTGTTTTTGGATCTTGGACTTTGCCAGCAATTGTGCCAGCCTATTACATGGACAGACATAGTAGGTGACGCAGGAATGATCACTTCCACTAGGTAGAGTGTCAGGATACCTTGCAGCTGGGAGTGACACTCCCACACAAACTAGTGCTCGGGATTGACTGAATTTCAAATAATTAGCCAATAGAATAGGACCTCAGGGATTTAAAAGGACTGGAATAAATGGAACTGACTGTACTGATTGATAAAGCCACTGGAAACAGCAAAACGCGTCTGAGAGGGTTGGAGCACATAAGACTTTGTATATTTCTTTTTCTGTGTTTTTAACAAATTGTGATTGTAAAAGTAATTAATACTTGTCTACCTGAGCAACATTGCCTGGTGAACTGCAACTTTGATATCTGCTCCAATCCAAGCAAGAGGGCTGTCTCCTTAAAGTGACAAACAAGCTGTTATACTTAAAGCCAGGACTAAGAGCTCTAGAGAAGATGAACAGGGGACATGTATATGTACATATCAGTCACCATAACACTTACATACTTCACTTGTCTTCTTTTTGTCTCCCCAGCCTGAGTCTAAGTGGATAAATATAGTAGAGGGCCTGGGTCACCTGAGGACACATCTATCTGTGTGATTTGAGCCTGCCCCATCTGGCTCTATATTTGTGAGTGTGTAGCTATATAGTTAAAATTTGTATTCATTTACAGACTATGTTGTACCATACTATTTTCTCTTTCCTTTCTTCAGCCCCTGATGCAAATCTATCCCTTATTGCATAAGAGTAAGTATTACAGTTTTTAAGCTCTCCACTTTTTGCACTGGTGATGCTTACAGCCACTAAGTTCATTATTTATTGGACAATTACCAAGGACTGAAAGAGGAGCTAGAAAGAATGTGGAAAGTTAAGTCAGTAGTAGTCTCAGTTGTGATAGGTCCTGATTCCTGCAGGACCGGCACTTTGCACATGGGTGTCCGCAGGGGGGATTGCCTGGGGACATTCAGCACTGAAGTTCCGGTGCTCTGACATTACCTGCAGTGCGAGCCGGAACTTCAGTGCTCACATGCATGCATTACGGCAGGGCAGCTCTTGGTGCGGTATGGTAACTCATCAGGGTCAAAGCGGCAGAAAAATCCACCTTGTGTCTGACATGCTGCATCATGGCCATATACAGGGCCACACAGGCGGCAGGACACAGAGCTCCCTGATGCAAGAACCGGCAGATAGGAGTCAGTCAGCAGCAGCAGCAGCGGTGGTGCTATGAGGAGCGAAGCAGCGGACACAAGGGTAAGTGTTCCTATCATTCATAGAACTATTGTCATGATAGTAGTATTGGAAATGTTAATTTCCATTACCCTCTCTGTGTAACTTGATTAATGATTAGAATTACAATAATTGTGGCCTGCCATACTGCTTCTTTTTATAATGGCTGTGGTTCAAGTTAATTTAGCAACGCAGAACATACACATATGGATCTTTTGCATAGCCAAATTGGTGGCATATGTTTGTAATTCAGCTGGCTATTTAACTCACTGTCTCACTGAAGGGTCTTTGCCTGGGCCAGGAACCCGAAGTTACATATGGGGAGACTGAGCTGTAACTCCAGGTTTATGTTACAAAATAGGCCCAGATTTGAGCAGTTTTAATTATTTCCATATTTTGCTGTTATCGTTATACTTTTGGTCTATCTCTGGGTTTCTGTATACAGCTGTGTTTTGCTGTGTTCAAATCTACCTTTTATATTATGCAGGTATCTGTGTCTGTCTGTATGCAGGTAACTTCTGATTTGCCTGTGTGCTTTGCTGGTTCCTGAGAGTGTTTTAGCCCATTGTTTTTTAGTCTGTGCCTGCCATCTTTAATCATCAACTCCTTACTAGTCTGCCATGCACCCTTGGCAATATCTCCCCAAACTACCTCCTATATTCCCTAATCACACATACAGACACACACTTCACCCCCAGCATACACACAGACACACTGCACTCAAACACACACTGCATCTCCAGCACAAACACACATTCCTCAGCCCCCTAGCACTGTATTCAAAAGTGTATGACACAGATACTGCTTCCCATAGACACACTGCATCACCAGCACACACACACACACACAATACATTCCCTACACATACTACATCTCCTATCTCATTCTACATCCCCAACACACACTACAAGACTACATCATCAACACACACAATATATTCTTTACACACACTGCATCCTTGGAAAAACACACAACTTCCTCTAAACACACACACACATTACCTAACATACACATACATATACACACAGTGATGGAATCTGCTCCGCACAAACACTCATACTACAGAAACACAGACCTATAATCAATAAACCTACAAATTACAAATAGTGCTATCTGTGAGTGGGGACAGAAACAGTAATGGACTGGTTAGTAATATAGTGAACTAAGTGGTTACAATAAGAGGGGAAACAGGTTGTGTAGAAATATAGGGAATTGGGGAGGGTATAGCAAGAGGGCAACATGGTAATTAAACACTATAGTCACCCAAACAACTTTAGCTTAATGAAGCAGTTTTGGTGTATAGATCATGCCCATGAATTCTCGTGCTCAATTCCCTATTATTTAGGCATTCAATCACTTTGTTTATGTAGCCCTAGTCACACCTCCCTGAGAGGAACACTTTTCGTGTTCTAAGAACACGAAAGTCCCTCTAGTGGCTGTCTGACAGCCACTAGACAAGGACTCAACCCTGCAATAATTACACTTGGAGGGTTAAGGGTGGTGGGAGTTGGCACTCAGACCACTTCAATGGGCAGAAGTGGTCTGGGTGCCTGGAGTATCCCTTTAATAGCTTGCTAGATCCTGCAGGAACGCCCTGTGTGTGATTAAAGTTCAATTTACAGGAGATAAACTATTTTAAAGTTGGTAACAACTGATTGAAAATTAAACCATTTTTTTTTTTTTCATACAGGCTGTGTCCGTCACAGTCAGGGGAGGTTCATAAACAGAATCAAAATTGATTTAACTCCTAAATGGCAAATAAATGAGCAATAAGAAAGCAGGGTCATGATTTATGTACAAAAACATCTTCATAAGCTAAAGTTGTTTTGGTGACTATAGTGTTCCTTTAAGAATATAGGGGAATGGTAAAGTTAAAAGGAATAGAGTGGATAATTATATAGGGGCATGAAGAAGGTATCCTGACAAGAGGGCTCTAAGGGGGGTTGAGAATAATGCAAGCAATATGAAGGTGCTAATTGGTGCAAAATATACATATAAAGATAATTATATATGCATGTGAATTTTCGAGATGTTAATGTAAACTGGCACTTTACAATAAATGTTGCACTGTATTTTATGAGAGATATATATATGCATACAAGCAAATATTATTATTATTTTTTTTTGGGGGGGGGGTAGATCTTGGGTGAGTTCCCACACTTTTTTCCCCAGGACTTGACCCCTGCACTCAGGGCTGTAACCAGCAAGTTGGGAGAGCTGCTGCAGCAGATTCAAGGTGAGAGCTCTGTTCAGAAGAGTGCAGTTCTAGAAACCACTAAGATACTGCACAGAAACCTCATACTTTCAGGCATTTGGTAGAGTACCCAAGAATGAGGATTACTCAAAATAACACTGATATTAACAGTTTTATACTTTTGCAATAACATTTTTCTATTTTTATATAAATATTATAATAATAAGGAAGAGAGGTGTTTAAGGTGTCACCAGCTGAACGGACAATGTTGAACACCTTACTGATAATATTTTTAATAATAAATCCAAGTACCAAAACCTCCAAGCAGAGCGGGCCTTAGGCCATTAAGCGCCCTGTGCGAAAAGTCTTCATGGTGCCCCCCACCAAGTTGCCTGTATACAGTCACACACACAGGCACAAGCAGACAGTCAGATATGCTCAGTTGCAGGCAGACAGTCTCACACACACACACACACACACACACACACACACACACACACAGTTACAGGCAGACAGTCACAAATGCTCAGTTACAGGCAGACAGTCACAGAGCCAAACACACAGTTAAAGGCAGACAGACACACAGCCACAGGCATTCAGTCACACACACAGTCACAAGCAGACAGTCATACATACTCCATTACAGGCATGCAGACACTCACGCACGATGATAGGCACACACACACTCAGTTAAAGGCAGATAGTCACACATACAGGCACAGGCACACACAACGGCACAGCTACAGCGACACACACAATTGGAGTCACACACAGGCAGAAAGTCATACACACTCATACAGGCAGGCAGTCACAGACACAGTCACACAGGCAGACAGTCACACAGGCAGACAGTCACACACACAGCAGGCAGATACACACACAGGCAGGCAGTCACACAGACAGACAGTCACACACAGGCAGTCACACATATACAAATAACACACAGGCAGGCAGTCACAGTCACACACACACAGACTTACCTCTTTCCATTATGGCTGGAAGGGGTAGTGGATGCACTTGGTTGTTGGGAAGCAGGGACGACTTCCTGCTTCCCTCTTCCTGTGCAGCTTCAGATAGGTATTACCAGGGGCTTCGGGTATGTATAAGCCCCATCTTCACCTCTTGATGAGTTCCACCCCGACACTCGTTAAGCCCCGCCCCGCCGCCTCAATTTTTAAAATGTATTCTTTTTTTTTTTTTTTTAATAGACCCGGGTGGAGAATAATGAAATCTTCCACCCGGTTACCTGTTTTCGCTCCTCTGACACCAGCCATGTGCTAGCTGTGTCGGCCACATGGCACCCCCTGGTCCATGGCGCCCTGTGTGGCCGCACAGCTCGCACACCCCTAAGGCCGGCCCTGCCTCCAAGTGATAAGTACAAATGTCCACCAGTTCTACTGGTGATACTATTGGCCACTGCTGAGTATATTGTAAACGAACTATGTAGAAGGTCATATAGGCCATGCGCACTAGCCTCCCAAGCTTTCCTGTGGGTGGTGGCGCTGCATGCCAGAAAACAGGGCTGCGAGAATGGAGTAAAGGTAAGTAATAAAGAATGTCAAAAAATGTATCTTTAACTAAGTTAGAGGAGGCCGGTCACTAGGACACAAGGGCACTGTAGCGTTAGGAAAACACATTTGTTTCTTTAAGCAATCAAGATATTACACAGTAAATTTTAATGGCTATCAAACCTAAGATGTCTCATTTTTAAGGACCAGTCTAAAATGTGCCCTCCATAAAAACCTGGTTATTGCTCTTCTCCAGCTTCAAAGGTGTTAAATCTAGACAAAATGCATATAAAAATAAAAAGGGATTTGCATCTTATTTTGTGCCAAAATTGACATTTGGGATTGATACTTACTGATGACATAAGCCACCATAATGATCCACAGTGCTGTCCTTCCCCCTCATCCTTAAATTAGTAAATACTGAGCTGATAGCAAGGTATCTGCAATGTTATTTTTAATCTGAGATGTTGCTTTATACTTATTTGCGACTTTCTTTTGAGAAGAAACAGTATTGATTAAAAGCATAAGAGACGTGAAAAAAGTATTCATTCTAAAATTAAGTACAAAAGATGTTACAAACCTATTTGTGCTACAACAGAACACATTAATGTTGACATACCTATTTGTGACAGAGTAAATTCATTGAAAACAGGATATAATTAGTGATGTCCCGAACGGTTCGCTGGCGAATAGTTCCTGGCGAACATAGTGTGTTCGCGTTCGCCACGGATGGCGAACATATGCGATGTTCGTATCTGAGAAATGAAGTGATTTGCACACACAGAAAAAAAGAAAGGATGTAAGTTTTACCTTATACACAGGGTATTCTTGTATATTCACACTACAAATAGTATGTATCACCTATATACAGGTAAATAAAATACACATAGTGTAAACTGTAAAAAACAAATAATGTTTTAAAAGCAGTGTGTATCTTCAAACTCACAATTTTCAGAGCCCATTTAAAGTTGGCTCTAAACTTATAGGGCTTTTCATCTCATCCTTGAGATATCCATTGATGGTAAAATGTATACATACACAGGAACTTGGGACTGGTAACTTATATATATATAATCAGCACAACGCGTTTCAACCTTTCAATAGGTCTTTCTCAAGTGCATATGGTTTTACAATGGGCTCAAAAGCCCTAATATATACCAAACAATCAAATAATTTAATTAATTATAATAGACATCTGTGAATATGCTCCCACCCATGTCCAAATATGGTCATAGCCGGAAGTGTTATGCCACACTCGATATGGCTACACTTCCGACTATGTACCTCTATCTCCAGCCCTCCCCAACATGTCCGACATTACATTCAGCCATATCAATTCATATAGTTCCAATTCATTATCTCTTCGGTCCTCTTGTCGTCGCGTCATTTCCTTTAGTGACGTCGTGGTACAGTCCGATACGTAATTTCCGGTTGCAGAGTTTTCTATCGCAATCTCTCAGTTCATTTCGGCGCGTGAATGTCCATCATTAAAAAGGGCAATTTGCCAATAGTTCGTATTGCACAAAAGTGAAGGGACAAACGTTAAAAGGAAAGGGAGAAAGATATTAAAATTGGAAAAAAGAGATATTCATGCTGGGCATCAGTTGAACATTTAGTAAATAAACAACAGGATGAATATAGATATCCCAAGGAGATTCTTAATAGTATAAAATACCACCATTAATAAAATACTACAACCTATATCTAAAAGTATCAATTCTAAATAAATATATATATATATATATATATATATATATTCCCTTTCATAAAATGCTATTAATCTCAAAATCAATGTTGAGGCCCAGAGGAGATAAGGTGCGCATTTCAAAAATCCACTTTACTTCTTGGGTACTTAGTTTTTTGGGGAGATCTCCTCCTCTCCAATGGGAATCAATTTTATCTATAGCAAAAAAGTTTAAAAAGCTAGGGTCTGAGCTGTGTTTTTCTAAAAAGTGCTTAGACACACTGTGGTTTATAAAACCTTTTTTAATATTTCTAACATGTTCACTTATCCGTACTTTTAGTGGCCCACATATTGAATGCCACATGTGCAATTTAGTAGATATATTACATTTTTTGAATGACATGTGATCATAGGTTTAATTTTAAATTCTTTTTTGGTGCTAAAAGATTTAAAAACCATTATTTTTTTTTATTTTTTGTCTGTGCTCTTGCACGCATTGCACATCCCACAGTGATAAAAAACCTTGTTGCTTTTTTGACCAATTTGTTAAAAAGTTACTATCATTTTGAGGTGTAGGTTCTAAAAAACTTCTAATTAAAATTTGTTTAAAATTCCTTGCTCCTCTAAAAATAAATTTGGGCTTTGGACCTAAAAAATATCATGTATTTCCTCATCCTGACCTAGGATGTTCCAATTTTTGTTAATAATCTTTTTGATCACCCCATCATTGCTGGAGTAGTCAAAAATGAGAGGGATCTGTTCCTTTTTATCTGTTGGCACATTAGGTTTTTTCTTATACTTCAGAAGGGGGGACCTGTTTAATGCAGATATTTCTTGGATCTGGGTATCTAGAACCTTCTTATCATATCCTTTTTGTATAAATTGTTTCTTTAACAGGCACGCCTGGTCTGCAAAATCTTATTGGTTTGTGCAGTTCCTACGCAACCTTAGGAATTGTCCCCTGGGGATATTTGACAGCCAGGGTTTGTGATGGCAACTGTTAACCTCAATATAACTGTTAATGTCAATGTCAGGATCGGAACAGGGATCCAACACGCAGAGTACAAAGAGTAGCCAGATACGTATACCGGACCTTGGAATGGCCGGACTAACGTAAGTAGTACAGTATAGAATGGTCAAAGACAAGCCGTGGTCGAGGGTAACAGAAGACAGGTAAGCGAGAGACAAGCCGAATCAAGGGTAACAGAGATAAGCAGAGTAAGGTAAACAAGCCGGGTCAAAACCAAAAGGGATAATAGAATACACAAGCACTGAGTGACTAGAACAAGCTAGAACCACGACAGGGCAATGAGCTAATGAAAGAAGCTCTGTTAAATACCCTGTTCAGAGCAGTAACCACGCCTCCGAGGCGTCCTGATTGGTCCTGCAGCAATTGAGTGACAGGTCGTTCCGGAGGAGTGTCCTGATGACAACTTCCTGCCTAGATGCTGTAAAAGGCAGTCACTCCCTCGCGGCCGGCCTTGCATGACCGGATAGACCTTGGGGAAGGGAGCCATCAGGCCGTCTGGATGGAGGAACAGCTAAGTCTCTACCTCTTTCGGAGGTAGAGACCACAGGTACCCTGACAGTACCCCCCCTCTCAGATACGCCCACCGGGCAGAATACACCAGGGCGAGAAGGGAATCGAGAGTGAAACGCCCTGCGGAGACGGGGAGCATGCACCTCCTCCTGAGGTACCCAACTTCTCTCCTCAGGACCATAACCCTTCCAATCGACCAGATATTGCAGTTTCCCCCGGGAGATTCGAGAATCAACGATGGAATTGACCTCATACTCCTCCTGAACCTCCACCTGAACTGAGCGGGGAGGGGCGATCGTGGAGGAGAACCTGTTACATATTAATGGTTTAAGCAAGGAAACATGAAATGAATTAGGAATGCGTAAGGCATTAGGCAACGCTAAACGATACGCAACTGGGTTAATTTGAGACAGTACCCTGTAAGGTCCAATATATCGAGGAGCAAACTTCATGGACGGCACTTTTAACCGAATGTTTCTAGTACTTAACCATACTCTATCGCCTGGAACAAACACCGGTGCTGCCCTTCTACGTTTGTCAGCGTGTTTTTTAACCAGCGTAGAATTGTGCAGAAGGATTTGTCGAGTTTGATCCCACAACTTTCTTAAATTGGCAACATGAACATCCACCGACGGTATCCCTTGAGAAGAAGACTCCGAAGGAAAGATGGAAGGATGAAAGCCATAATTCAAGAAAAAAGGGCTAGAATGCGTAGAATCACAAATGAGATTGTTATGTGCAAACTCCGCCCAAGGAATCAAACCGACCCAATCGTCCTGGTGTTCTGAAACGAAACAACGTAAATATTGTTCAACTTTTTGGTTAGTGTGTTCAGCAGCTCCATTGGACTGAGGATGATAGGCAGAGAAGAAATTCAATTTGATGCCTAGTTGGGAGCAGAATGATCTCCAAAAACGGGAAACAAATTGGGAGCCTCTGTCAGAAACAATTTGGGAAGGTATCCCATGCAAACGGAAAATCTCCCTGGCGAATATCTCCGCTAATTCGGGCGAAGATGGGAGTTTAGGTAAGGGAATGAAGTGAGCCATTTTAGTAAATCTGTCTACCACAGTGAGGATGACAGTCTGCTTTTTAGAGATAGGCAAATCAACAATGAAGTCCATTGCCAGGCAGGACCAAGGCTTCTCAGGAACCTCTAAAGGGTGCAGAAATCCACATGGAAGCGAATGGGGTAGCTTGGTCTTGGTACAAACTTCACATGCCCCGATGAATTCTTTAATATCCTTGCGTAAGTCAGGCCACCAAAAATCTGTAGAGACCAGCGCATAAGTCTTGCGGATGCCAGGATGCCCAGCCACCTTGCTGTTATGGAGACAGCGTAGCACCTCCAGTTGGAGAGCGGCGGGAACGAAGTGTCGATCCCCAGGAGTCTGTTTGGGTGCCAAATGCTGAAACTTCATAATCTCAGAAAGCAATGGAGAGTGAATCCTGAGATTCGTGTTCGCGATGATATTCCCCTTAGGAACTATGGAGGACAGAAGTGGTTCAGTTATAGTGGATGGTTCATATTGACGAGACAAAGCATCGGCTTTAGAGTTCTTAGAACCAGGTCTATACGTAAGTACATAATTAAAGTGAGTGAGGAACAAGGCCCAGCGAGCCTGCCTGGCGGACAAGCGCTTAGCCTCCCCAATATAAGACAAGTTTTTATGATCCGTCAGAATAGTAACAGGGTGTAGTGTCCCTTCCAGTAAATGTCTCCACTCCTTTAAAGCCTTAATGACCGCTAACAGTTCCCTCTCCCCGATGTCATATCTGCTCTCAGGCCCAGAACATTTTTTAGAGAAGAAACCACAAGGGTGTAACGGTTTATCCACCCCTAACCTTTGAGACAGAACAGCCCCAACACCTGTCTCAGAAGCATCGACCTCGAGCAAGAAAGGCAGAGTCGTATCAGGATGAACTAGAATGGGAGCTGAGGCAAAAAGTTCCTTGAGAGTCTTAAAAGCACCAAGAGCTTCCTCAGACCAGAACTTAGTATCAGCCCCTTGTTTGGTCATATTGGTAATAGGCGCAATGATAGAGGAGTAACCCTTAATGAAGCGCCTATAGTAGTTGGAAAAACCAATAAACCTTTGGATAGCCTTGAGTCCTTTGGGCAAAGGCCAGTCTAAAATAGATTGGAGTTTACCAGGATCCATTTTAAAACCTTCCCCAGAAATCACGTACCCAAGAAAGTCTACCTGAGACTGATCAAAACTGCACTTCTCCAATTTGCAATATAGACCATGTTGCAAAAGTTTGTGTAACACCTTTCTGACCTGTCTATGGTGAGTCTCAATCTCCTTAGAGTGTATTAGTATGTCGTCCAGGTAAACAATAACACAATCATGCTGAAACTCCCTAAGTACCTCATTAATCAAATCTTGAAATACTGCAGGAGCATTGCATAGTCCAAATGGCATAACAGTGTATTCGTAATGGCCATACCGGGTATTGAATGCCGTCATCCACTCGTGACCTTGCTGGATTCTCACCAAATTGTAAGCCCCTCTGAGATCTAACTTGGTGAAGATTTTGGAGCCCTTAAGACGATCAAATAACTCGGTAATCAGTGGGATAGGATAGGCATTTCTGACAGTTATTTTATTCAAGCCTCGGTAATCGATACAAGGTCTCAGCGTGCCATCCTTCTTTTTAATGAAAAAGAACCCCGCCCCGGCCGGAGAAGAAGACCTCCTGATGAATCCCTTTTCTAAGTTCTCCTGAATATACTCCTCTAGAACCGAGTTTTCCTGAACAGAAAAAGGATATACATGGCCCCTCGGAGGCATAGTCCCGGGTAGAAGCTTAATTTTACAGTCAAATGACCTGTGTGGCTGCAAAGAATCGGCATTCTTCTTGTCAAACACTGCCCTTAAGTCTAGGTAAAGGTCTGGTATTTGTCTTTCTGTGGACTGAGTAGGATTCTCCTGTATGTTAATATTAGCTAATGGAGAAACCTTGCACAAACACCGATCCTGACAGCCCTGGCCCCACGAGAGTATCTCCCCTAACTCCCAATCGATAATAGGGTTATGTTCTCTCAACCATGGGTACCCCAGAACTATGGGAACGGAAGGAGACGAAATGAGCAGAAGAGATAAATTCTCCACGTGTAGGATACCAACATTTAAATCAATGGGTATGGTCTCACGAAAGATAACAGGGTCTAGTAGTGGTCTACCATCTATGGCCTCAACGGCCAAGGGTGTCTCCCTTAGCTGGGATGGGAAATTGTTTTTACTAGCAAAGGCTTGGTCGATAAAATTCTCAGCAGCACCGGAATCTATCAAAGCCATAGCCCTTACTACTTCCCTCCCGCAAGTTAAGGAAACTGGTAGCAGAAGCCTGTGATCTTTATAATTAGGAGTAGAGGACAAAATAGAAACACCCAAGGCCTGTCCTCTAGAGAGACTTAGGTGCGAGCGTTTCCCGGGCGGTTAGAACAGTTCGAGAGTAAATGACCCTTAGCTCCACAATACATACACAAACCCTCTCTTCTCCTGTACTGTCTTTCCTCCTCAGAGAGGCGGGTATACCCTATCTGCATAGGTTCAGGAAGCAAAGATACCGTGGAGTCAGGACTTGGAAAAGCGGGGGCTAACCTAAAAGAAGGTCTCCGGTTCCTCTCTCGAGTGTTCTGTCTTTCTCTTAAACGTTCATCTATACGAGAGATAAACGAAATTAAATCCTCTAAATTCTCAGAGAGTTCTCTGGTAGCAACCTCATCAAGAATTACTTCAGATAAGCCATTCAAAAATACATCCATATACGCCTGCTCATTCCACTTGACCTCTGACGCCAGAGACCTGAACTCTAGTGCATAATCCACCAGTGTTCGGTTCTCCTGTTTCAGACGCAACAGTAATCTGGCTGCATTAACCTTTCTACCTGGAGGGTCAAATGTTCTTCTAAAAGCAGCTACAAAGGCGTTATAGTTATAAACTAATGGGTTATCGTTCTCCCATAATGGGTTGGCCCATCTCAGAGCTTTCTCAATAAGTAGGGTGATAATAAATCCTACCTTTGCCCTATCTGTAGGATAAGAGCGAGGTTACAATTCAAAGTGGATACTAATTTGGTTTAAGAAACCACGACACTTCTCAGGAGCCCCACCATAGCGTACTGGGGGGGTAATGCGAGAAGAAGCACCCACTGTGGCTACCTCTAGACCTGAACCGACAGGAGAAACAGGGGTATTACGTATCTCCTCTGGTGGGTTATTGGCACGAGATAATAGAGCCTGTAGCGCAAGCGCCATCTGATCCATTCTGTGATCCATGGCTTCAAACCTAGGATCAGGAGAAGCCAGCTGACTGTTTGTACTTGCAGGATCCATTGGCCCTGTCGTAATGTCAGGATCGGGACAGGGATCCAACACGCAGAGTACAGGGTAACAGAAGACAGGTAAGCGAGAGACAAGCCGAATCAAGGGTAACAGAGATAAGCAGAGTAAGGTAAACAAGCCGGGTCAAAACCAAAAGGGATAATAGAATACACAAGCACTGAGTGACTAGAACAAGCTAGAACCACGACAGGGCAATGAGCTAATGAAAGAAGCTCTGTTAAATACCCTGTTCAGAGCAGTAACCACGCCTCCGAGGCGTCCTGATTGGTCCTGCAGCAATTGAGTGACAGGTCGTTCCGGAGGAGTGTCCTGATGACAACTTCCTGCCTAGATGCTGTAAAAGGCAGTCACTCCCTCGCGGCCGGCCTTGCATGACCGGATAGACCTTGGGGAAGGGAGCCATCAGGCCGTCTGGATGGAGGAACAGCTAAGTCTCTACCTCTTTCGGAGGTAGAGACCACAGGTACCCTGACAGTCAACTTGTTTAAAAAAAGTGCGAGTGGTTAAAAAATTGTTACAAACATAAATATTAAGATCTAAAAAGTCAATGCTTGTATCGCTCACACTTTTCGTTAAACGAATCCCCCAATCATTTTGATTGAGAGAATTAAAAAAAGTGTTAAAAAGGTCACCAGACCCCTTCCAAATTATAAAAATATCGTCGATATATCTTTTGTATAGGACCAGGTTCGCACCAAAGCCATGCTCTTGGTAAATAAAAGTACATTCCCAAAAAGCCATAAACAGGTTGGCATGGCTCGGTGCGAACCTGGTCCCCATGGCTGTACCCAAGAAGTAAAGTGGATTTTTGAAATGCGCACCTTATCTCCTCTGGGCCTCAACATTGATTTTGAGATTAATAGCATTTTATGAAAGGGAATATATATATATATTTATTTAGAATTGGTACTTTTAGATATAGGTTGTAGTATTTTATTAATGGTGGTATTTTATACTATTAAGAATCTCCTTGGGATATGTATATTCATCCTGTTGTTTATTTACTAAATGTTCAACTGATGCCCAGCATGAATATCTCTTTTTTCCAATTTTAATATCTTTCTCCCTTTCCTTTTAACGTTTGTCCCTTCACTTTTGTGCAATACGAACTATTGGCAAATTGCCCTTTTTAATGATGGACATTCACGCGCCGAAATTAACTGAGAGATTGCGATAGACCGGGAAAACTCTGCAACCGGAAATTACGTATCGGACTGTACCACGACGTCACTAAAGGAAATGACGCGACGACAAGAGGACCGAAGAGATAATGAATTGGAACTATATGAATTGATATGGCTGAATGTAATGTCGGACATGTTGGGGAGGGCTGGAGATAGAGGTACATAGTTGGAAGTGTAGCCATATCGAGTGTGGCATAACACTTCCGGCTATGACCATATTTGGACATGGGTGAGAGCATATTCACAGATGTCTATTATAATTAATTCAATTATTTGATTGTTTGGTATATATTAGGGCTTTTGAGCCCATTGTAAAACCATATGCACTTGAGAAAGACCTATTGAAAGGTTGAAACGCGTTGTGCTGACTATATATATATATATTTCGGTGTATATATATATATATATATACTTCGTATTTTAAATACTTTTGGAATAAAATACTTTTAACTACATACCTGCCTTGGACTTTTGGAGTACTACTGCAAGTTACCAGTCCCAAGTTCCTGTGGATGTATACATTTTACCATCAATGGATATCTCAAGGATGAGATGAAAAGCGCTATATGTTTAGAGCCAACTTTAAATGGGCTCTGAAAATTGTGAGTTTGAAGATATACACTGCTTTTAAAACATTATTTGTTTTTTACAGTTTACACTATGTGTATTTTATTTACCTGTATATAGGTGATACATACTATTTGTAGTGTGAATATACAAGAATACCCTGTGTATAAGGTAAAACTCACATCCTTTCTTTTTTTCTGTGTGCGCAAATCACTTAATTTCTCAGATTTTATCACATTTTAGTGTAAGTGGTGACATTACACTTCGGTGGTTTTTAGCTGCACCGGATTTATTAAGATTAGCGCCATTTGTGTCCTTTTTCTGTTTTATGTTTTATATGCGATGTTCGGTCCGCCCCCTATTTTTTTTTTGTGGCCAAATTTACTAATACTAAGTAAAAAATACTTAGTATTAGTAAATTGTGCCCCTACTCGCAATACCGCGAGTAGGGGCATGTCTATTAAACAGTGAGCAGCCTGTGGCTGCTCACTGTTAAAAAAAAAAAAAGGGTCCCCCCTCCCTGAGCGAGTGGGGGCCCTAAATACCAATAGGGGGGAACCTACTGTCCCCCCCGGCCCCCACCCCTGAGCGGGGGGTGGGGGCCCTAAAACCAACAATAAGGGGGGGACCTACTGGTCCCCCCCGGACCCCACCCCGGAGCGGTGGGGGGCCCTAAAATTAACAATAAGGGGTAGATCTATTGCCCCCCCCGCCCCAATCCCTGAGCGGTGGGTGGGGGCCCTAAAAATAACAATAAGGGGGGGACCTACTGTCCCCCCTGGCTCCCACCCCTGAGCAGTGGGTGAGGGCCCTAAATACAAAGGGGGGGACCCTAGTCACCCCCCCAATAAAATTATCTCCCTACCTACCCCCCTCACCCTAAAAATAATGAGGGGGACCTTTAACTAAAAACCTGTAAAAAAAAAAAAAACATTAGATAAAAACAACTTACCATTCAATGTTTTCTTTCTTCTACAATCTTCTTTTTTCAGCCCCAAAAAGGCCAAATAAAAAACCATAATAACCGACGCAATAAAAAAAAATAAAAAAACGAGCGCACAATAAAAAAATCTATGTTCACCCATGGAGGGCTCCACGCAGACTGAGCTCTGCAGGGCAGGGGAAGACTTATAAAGCCTTGCCACGCCTTGCAATTAGGCTAAGAACACTCTGATTGGCTGCTTTAAGCCAATCAGAGTGCTCTTTGTCATTTTACACAGCGTGGGTAAATTCCAAAGAACTTTCTCACACTGTGTAAAATGACACAGAGCAGTGTGATTGGATGGCTTGAAATTCATCCAATCACGAGCCACAAAGCTGAACGGTCGCACTTTATGGAGCTCCTCACTGACCGGATCGAAAAAAGCTGTTATTTGGCAAAAATTACACCCGAGACCGGACAAATTTATACACCCCTTGTAGGTGAGAACTATGGGCAGGAAAAACAAAAAGCCCAAACCGGGGAAAAGCCCTACCGCCCGAGATATTGGAGAAATGCTGCGCACCACACAGCAGGCCGCACAGCAAGCCGCATGGCAAAAGATGGCGCTGGGAGATGACAGCTCCTTCTACTCCTCTGATGGCACCCCGTCAGACATCGGTGAGGGACCACTCAAGGGCCCAGCACTGGGCTTGCCACCCGATCGCCTACCCGTTCCAGCACCGGCGGGAGCACCCGTGACAGCGGATCTGCTCAAGAGCATGTTGGCAGACCTGCGTAAAGACATCGCTGCGGACATGGCGTTTTTCAAGAATGCGATGGACGGTGCCACAGCTAAAATCACCCTCCTGGAAGCCTCAACAAGCACCCATGATGCCAGGCTAACCGCTGCTGAACAGCGGATCGAAGACATACAGAGGCAACAATTAGCCGCATCCGATAGGCTGGACAACATGGAGGACCAGCGGAGAAAATGCAATATGAAAATTCGTGGCATCCCAGATTCAGTCACCATTACTGACCTCCCACACTATTTCAGGCGTCTGACCGCAGTCCTCCTGCCGCCTAAGCAGGTGAAATCACTACGGCTGGACGGGATGTTCCGCCTACCGAAACCGAAGTCGGCACCCCCAGCGGCTACCGCAGACGTGATTATTAGATTTCAAGCTATGCAAGAAAAGACCCTTCTACAGAACGCTGCTCGAGGGAAAGCCCCCTTACTCTTTGAGGGGTCGACTCTGTCACTGTTTCCAGACCTCACACGCGCAACCATCACCTGGAGAAAATCCCTACAGCCGCTCCTACAACAGTTACGCCACAAGAACATCCAGTACCGCTGGGGTACGCCGAGAGCGGTCTTACTCACCTATCAGGGGACAGCCTGCAGGGCGCACAAGTATTACCTTTTCTCATACTGTCCGTCTCAATTGATAGTCGCTGACACCATCTCCCTATTAACAGGGAAGCGCCTCTCACAACTGACCGGCAGGGTATTCACAGCCGCTGAAGCTCTAAAGGTTCAGGGCTAGCCTTGATTCACACGGCCGAGCTCATGTTAACACCATTCTCCCCCCCCCCCCAGGAATGGATAATACTATGCAAGACACCATAGAAACACCCCGTGAGATAGGGATAAAATAGACACAAGGGACAGTGCTACAACCTCTTGCGGTCTTTACCTTTAATGTTTCCCGGTATTCACCTGATGTAGCCATTCCTTTACATGCATGCACCCCACGAGAATGTATACCTCAGCAGGTTCCTACACTTCCTAGGTCTACATATGTAACAGCACTCTAAACCATGCTTTGAATGTATGCTGATATGCAACGCCATCTATATGTTATGACGTATCATTTTTTATTTTATTTTATCTTAATCGATTATTTTTTCTTTGTTATTCTTAACCCTTTAACTAACACGTTTGTATACTGTACTGTTGTACTGCAGGGGACTTGTCTTCCAACGGGCATTAACTCCCTCACATATTTGCCTTGCCCTGGCCCTGGAAGGCCCCATACCAATATTATGTTTGTTCTTTTAAGTTTGCATAACTACCAAAAAAAAACAAAAAAAACCCTCAGTCTGCTGCCTTTTACCCTGACGCAATCTGAATGTGATCTGCATTGTAATTCTTCACATGTCAATACCTGTTTCTTGTATCTATGCTATACGTGCAGACTGAACAAAATAAAGAATTTAAAAAAAAAAGAAATTCATCCAATCACAGTGCTCTGTGTCCTTTTACACAGCGTGGGAAAGTTCAATTTTCCCACCCTGTGTAAAATGACACAGAGCACTGTGATTGGATGGATTTCAAGCCATCCAATCACAGTGCTCTGTGTCATTTTACACAGTGTGGGAAAGTTCAATTGGATGGATTTCAACAAGCTGACCCTGAATTACCTCGGCACAGTGGAACATCCACTAATGCCTTCCAAAGCCACTATCCCTTCCTCCACTAAGAAAAATCACACACTTAACTAACTAAAAGTCGTGCATAGTGCTACCTAGTGAATAAGGTGAAAAAATAAATAAACAAATAGCTTGACGCGCGTTTCGGCGTGTCAGCACGCCGTCGTCAGGAGCATTAAATGTAGTCTGGGTGAACAAGAAAATATATACCCCTCCTTAATTACCAAAGTTACCACTGCTGTGTAATCAAAAGGTCCATAATAGTAATTTGGTGAGGATCAGTTTTCTTAAATCTGGTGGATTGTATTTCCTTAATCCTGGAATGGGCCCATGTCCTTAGTGTCTTCAGCAAACTGCTTGGGGCTTTCTTGTGCATCATCTTTAGAAGAGGCTTCCTTCTGGAATGACAAACCATGCAGACCAATTTGATGCAGTGTGCGGCATATGGTCTGAGCACTGACAGGTTGAACCCCACCACTTCAACCTCTGCAACAATGCTGGCAGCACTCATACGTCTATTTCCCAAAGACAACCTCTATTTCCAATCCTTCTTGACCCTACAATGGCAGTCAGACCTTATTATATCCAATTGAGCTCTTATGTCACCTCTGACCTTTTCTGCATTTTCACATAATATTGAAAAGAGTTCTAAAAAAGGAAATGTGTCACATGTTTGAAACAAGGTGCACTCTCAGCTTTGTAACTTTACACAAACAAGAAAACATTTGTGTTTTTTGCAATTTTCAGAAATACTTTGTAGAAAACAAGGCCAGTCATGGGAGTGAAGTAGAATGAAAAAATATGAATCTATGTAAAATGTGATGAAAAAAACTATTTGTCTATGTACATGATTCAGCCTCCAGTTCTGTAAACAACTTTAAATTATGTGGATATTCTGATAAGGAAGAAGGTCCACAGATCCTGTTTCAGGTCTTCAGTCAGTAATGAAAATGAATATGTAAAAAAAGTACGCATTTGTTATGTTACAAACAATACCTGTGTCACTAGCAAATGTATGGCCCATTGTGAAATACATCACTTTTTGCATCGATCAATAAAATGTATTTATCTGACCATGTTTATAAGTTAATTTCCCTTTTTTTATATCATGATATATCAGTAATAATTATTTTGTATTGTTTCTCCTTGTCACGGATGTCTTTGCTGGGAGCATTAAGATAGAGTGAATGTTGGAACAAGTGAGAAAGAGCCTATGTAAGGATCCCATTAGCAATACATCTAGTTAAAATACCTATCAGTACTTGTGTTGCCATTTGTTATTTTATTCAAGGTCCCAGTACACTTGATCTGACTTTATACTAACTGACAGATAATAACGGAGTATCTATACTTTCTGCTAAAGTGCAGCTGTCATCTACCAGAACGTTTCATTAATCAATGCAATAGAGAACAAAACTACTGTTGAGTCAACATTTTAAAGGCATTTTTTTTCTAAACAATTTCAACTAAACTTATATTTTGATCATTATGAAGAATACAGTTCTTCTTCTTACCTGATGTTTGCACCTATTATAACCCATCCTACAAAGACGTGCATATTAAAAAAAAAAAAATGAGCAACATCAGCGAAGCTCTTTTGTAGATAAGGCCTATAGATATCACTCTATGTCCCAAGGATTTGATGTACAAGTAGGAGGCAAATTATCCCTATCCAGCTAAGGCACTAATTTAATAAGCTTTCCAAATGCTTTAATTCTGCTAGAAAAAAATCTGAATGATTTATCTATAAAATTATATGAAAAGTTTTTCCAACAATTTTAAATGATTTGGAAAGTTTATTAAATCAAAGCCCGAGTTAGCTGTACCTAATCTCCACTAGGCTCTAGTAATAATGCTTGACAAAGATTTTCTGTTTTGCATAAAAGTCCACTAACTGGGCCAATACTACCTTCCACCCCAATAGAAAGCGAGTATCACACTATCACATATTTAATTTAGGAAACCCAAATTCATGGCTACTCAAACTTATAAAAAATTAATATGGAACTTTAATCACTAATGAAGATTTTCACATCAGCAGAAGAAACATCCCAAAGACATTTTCAAGAGTGTCAGTCATAGCCCAGACAAACCAAATAATTACCACCACACCATAAACTTACCATACTAAACCATACAACACCAACAGCATGATATCATGACAACACAAAACTACCTCTCTCAGTGCCACAACATGGCACCGAGAGCCACATTATCAAGGTAAGGATTGAAATTCTCAAAATACGTGATGAAAGCAAAGTCTTAACCTCTCAGTATCCTTTAGAAAGAATATATTTGTCACCTTTTTTTGGTCACCATTTGGTCACCATATTACAGAATATGGAGACTAAATGCTGCAATAGATAATAAATTTACTGCGGCAGACAAAGCAGAACATCACAGAATATCTTTGAAGCACCAAAAAATGATCCAAGAAGTGATATATCCAATAATATTCAACATCTGTATAAGACTGATCTGATAAATGCAAGAGGCTTGAACCCGAACTTAGAAATTGATAACACAGAGATCTACTTTAGAAACTCAAATGATAACTCAAAGAAGTAAAATAAGGTCTTTGGGTTCTTAATCATTTTTGCAAGTGAATCAATAATTTTAAATATTATTTACCTCCTAGCAAATTATCAGTTAGTAAGCAAATAATTAAACACTCTCAAATGCCTATTGTGATCAACAAGGCTCTCATATTAATATAAGGGAGGTTTTAAACCTCTGTATGCTCCCATCTACCATGTGGCAAGTGGGGGAATATCTATTAAATATTTAAAAATAGCATAGGTCCCCTGACTATTGCACCAAGAAGAGAGTAAAAACGCACCTTTCCCATGTGATTGAAAAGGGGACAGTCACCTAAACAGACACACTCACTGACATGCACACACACTTGCTGATTTGACTCACACTAACACACACACACTCACTAACAGGCACATGTACACACTCACTGACAGACACACACACTGTTACAGACATACTGACTCACACAGACAGACATACTCACACACACATGCACACACAGGCATACTGGCTGATACACACACACACACCGACAAACTGGCACACACACAGAAACATACTTGCACACATATAGACAGACATACTGGCACACACAAAGACAATTATACTGACACACACACAGACAGACATACTTGCACAAATACACAGACATGCCAACACACATACAGACATACTGGCACACACACACACACACACACACACACACACTCACAGACATACTGACACACATACACTCACAGAAATACTGACACACAGAGACATACTGACACACAAAGACATACATACTGACACACACACAGGGACATACTGGCACACACACACACACATACATTTTACACTTTTATAGCCAGTTTCCTACCTTTGCTGGCATTTTCCTGGGGTCCAGTGTGCTGGCTAGAGTGCTTGGGAGTTGGGGTCTGGCTCTGCTTGCTGGCTCTCACACTGCCTCCTAGCTCTGCCTCTCTCTCGCGTGGCTCGTCGTCTCTGTGGGAGGAAGTGACTCACGGTCTACACTTCATCCCATGCTGCCGTAAACGGGCCCCTGCTAAGTGTATGGGCCCCCCGGTGGGCCCCTTTAATGTGTCGGCTGCATGCAGCCACAATGCCAGCACCACGGGCAGGGTCAGTGCCCCCTTTTGTGGCCCTCTCCCCTCAGTGCATTCTGTGTCTTTTTCCATGCGATATAGACATAGATATATAGTAACACACAACCATACAGGCACTCAGTCACAGAGATATGCAGGCACACAATCAAACAAATACAGGCACACAGCCATACAATCTACACATACAGATACAATGTCATACAAACACAGACATACAGACACAAACAGAGACATTCAGACACTGTCATACAGACACAGGCATACAAAGACAAACATACACAGGCTTATAGTCATACAGGCATACAGAGCAGGGGCGGATCCAGAGCCTAATATCGAGAATAACACTGGAAGCGGGTTGTAGTGGCTGTAATTGAAAATTTAGGGCATGTAGTAGGGAGCTAGGGGTTGTAATGGGGGATAGGGGTTGTAGTGGAGGGTATGAGCTCTAATTGGGGGGTTAGTAAATGTAGTGGGGGGATAGGGACTGAAGTAGATTGATGGCTACAATTTGGGAAAGGGGCTGTGGTGTGGGTGATATGGGTTGCAATTGGGGGAGAGGAGCTGTAGTGGAGATGTTATGCGGGCTGTGGTGGGGGGGCATGGGGCATGGGGCTGAGGAAGGGGGGACAAGGGCTGAGGAGGGGGGGCAGGGGCTGAGGAGGGGGGCACGGGCTGAGGAGGGGGGGGCAGGGGCTGAGGAAGGGGGACAGGGGCTGAGGAAGGGGGACAGGGGCTGAGGAAGGAGGACAGGGGCTGAGGAAGGGGGCCAGGGGCTGAGGATGGGGGCAGGAGCTGAAGAAAGGGACAGATTTGAGGAAAGAGGCAGGGCTGAGGAAAGGCACAGGGCCTAAGGAAAGGCAACAGGGGCTGAGGAAGGGGGGCAGGGGCAGGGGCTGAGGAAGGGGATAGGGGCTGAGGAAGGGGACAGGACTGAGGAAAGAGACAGGGGAAGGAGGACAGGGCTGAGCAAGGGGACAGGGGTCGCACTGTTAAAGGGCCAGGGGGACAGGGGCTGACTAATGGGACAGGGGCTGGGAAAGGGGAACAGGGGCTGATAAAAGGGAACAGGAGCTGAGGAAGGGGACAGGGCTGAGGATAGGGAGAGGGGAAGGGGGACAGGGCTGAGCAAGGAGACAGGGGCTGAGCAAGGGGTTAGGGGCTGAGCAATGGGACAGGGGCTGAGGAAGGGGACAGGGGCTAAGGAAGGGGGGCAGGGCTGAGGAAAGGGACAGGGCTAAGGAAGGGGGACAGGGGCTAAGGAAGGGGGACAGGGGCTGAGGAAGGGAATAGGGGCTGAGGAAGAGGGACAGGGGCTAAGGAAGGGGGACGGGAGCTGAGAAGGGGGACAGGGGCTGAGTAGGGGACAGGAGCTGAGAAGGGGACAGGGGCTGAGAAGGGGGACAGGGGCTGAGTAGGGGGACATGGCTGAGGAAAGGGACAAGACTGAGGAGAGGGACAGGGACTGAGGAAGGGGAATAGGGCTGACGAAGGGGGAAAGGGGCTGAGGAAGGGGACAGGGGCTGAGGAGGGGGAACATGGGGACAGGGGCTGAGGAAGGTGGACAGGGGCCGAGGAAATGGGACGGGAGCTGAGAAGGGGACAGGAGCTGAGTAGGGGGACAGGGCTGAGGAAAGGGACAAGACTTAGGAGGGGGAACAGGGGGACAGGGGCTGAGGAAGGTGGACAGGGACTGAGGAAAGGGGACGGGAGCTGAGAAGGGGGACAGGGGCTGAGTAGGGGGACAGGAGCTGAGAAGGGGGACAGGGGCTGAGTAGGGGGACAGGGCTGAGGAAAGGGACAAGACTGAGGAAAGGGACAGGGACTGAGGAAGGGGAATAGGGCTGAGGAAGGGGACAGGGCTGAGGAAAGGGACAGTTGAAAGGGGGACAGGGCTGAGCAGAGGGACAGGGCTTAGCAAGGGGACAGGGGCTGAGCAAGGGGACAGGGGCTGAGCAAAGGGACAGGGGCTGAGCAAGAGGACAGGGACTGAGTAAAGGGACAAGGCTGAGGAAAGGGACATGGCTGAGGAAGGGAGACAGGAGTTGAGGAAGGGGATATTTTTGTACCCCCTCCTCTGGCGACCCAAGGCGGCTGCCTGAGCCACCTAAAGGGATACTCCAGGCACCCAGACCACTTCTGCCCATTGGAGTAGTCTGGGTGCAAACTCCCACTACCCTAACAAAGAACAACAATGTATGCGAACACAACCCAGTGAATAAAAGATAATATAATATGATACAAAGCAAACCAGGACTTCCCTTAATGTTTCAGGTGAAGTATCCCGATAACTCCCCGAAGACTTCCTCTTGTCTTCAATAGATATATGCACATAGATAGGGGAAAATCTGCTAAATATGAGTAGAATAAAAAAACATAGCGTTTAACTGTGTGGGGATTGGCACTGTTTAATAGTTACAATTGGTCACTCACAGATTTGCAGAATTTTGAAAGCCTTGAGTGATATCTTTCAGTGTCCAGTATGCTGTCCCTCCTCACAGGTTCCTCACAGAGCAGAATGTATGTATATATCAGTATAAAATAAACGGCTTGTCACCATGCACGTCCTACGCGTTTCGTCCTGGATATGGACTTCCTCAGGGACTTAGTGCAGTAAAGTGCAGAAGTAAAAATAGCAGCCTGCTATTTTTACTTCTGCACTTTACTGCACTAAGTCCCTGAGGAAGTCCATATCCAGGACGAAACGCGTAGGACGTGCATGGTGACAAGCCGTTTATTTTATACTGATATATACATACATTCTGCTCTGTGAGGAACCTGTGAGGAGGGACAGCATACTGGACACTGAAAGATATCACTCAAGGCTTTCAAAATTCTGCAAATCTGTGAGTGACCAATTGTAACTATTAAACAGTGCCAATCCCCACACAGTTAAACGCTATGTTTTTTTATTCTACTCATATTTAGCAGATTTTCCCACTACCCTAACCCTGTAAGTGTAATTATTGCAGTTTTCATAAACTGCAATATTTACATTGCAAGGTTAAGTCATTCTCTAGTGGCTATCTACTACACAGCCACTAGAGGAGACCTCCGTGTTCATAGAACACAAAAAGTGTTTTAAAATGACACTGGATGTCCTCACGTTATGTGATGACCTCCAGCATCGCGGAAATCCTCATAGAAAAGCATTGTATAATGCTTTCCTATGGGGAGGTCTAATGCGCATGCGCGGACATTGCCTTGCATGCGCATTAGGTCTCCCCCGCCAGCTGACGTCGGTGGGGGAGGAGCGTAGGCAGAGCCTGACCCAGCGCTGAGGGACATCGGCGCTGGACTTCGATAAGTCACTGAAGGGGTTTTAACCCCTTTAGCAACTTGGGATTAGTGATGTACCGAACGGTTCGCTGGCGAATAGTTCCCGGTGAACATAGCGTGTTCACGTTCGCCACGGCGGGCGAACACATGCGCGGTTCGATCCGCCCCTACTCGTCATCATTGAGTAAACTTTGACCCTGTACCTCACAGTCAGCAGACACATTCCACCCAATCAGCAGCACACCCTCCCTAGCAGACCCTCCCATCTCCTGGACAGCATCCATTTTAGATTCATTTGGAAGCTGCATACATTTTTTTTTATTATTATTATTTTATTTATTTTTTATTTTATTTTATTTTTTTAAATTCTTTATTTTTGTAGTGCATGGAGGTATAACAAATGAGCATGTGGTACCCCAACGGCATTCCTCATGCTTTTCAAGTAACAATTGTAACAATAGGGTATATGTTAATACCCTAGTCTGCGCGGAGCCCTCCATGGGTGAAGATGGATTAATTTTTTTTTTTGCGCTCTGGTTTTTTATTTTATTTTTAAGTTCGACGGGTATGATGGCTTTTTATTTGGCCTTTTTTGGGGCTGAAAAATTAAGATTTTAGAAAAAAGAAGACGTTGAATAGTAAGTTGAATTTTACTTTGCAGGGTAGTAATTTTATTCCCCTCTCACTATTTTTTAGTAGCCTTGCGTCCCAACAGGATAAAATAATAAAAAATATATATTATTGAACATAAAAGAGTAGGGACCTTTAGAATATATATTACTGTATGTACATGTTCTAAATATCGTATAGGTCGCGCTAAGAATGACGTGATGTAATAAGGACGAAAAAAATGGCCGTGTGTTCCACACATGGAACGCACACGATATTGCCGTAAAAATTATAAATATATGTATGTAATCACAGTGAGGTGAATTAGAACGTTGTAATATCTCATATGGTAGTATAGAGTGGTACATAAAGATAAACATAGCAGTATTTGTAGGTGCAGGTCTTATAGAAAATGTCCGTGCGTTCCACACATGGAAAAATTGCTGTGCGTTCCACATATGGAACGCACACAATATTGCCATAATAGTAATAGATATATGTATACAATCACAATGAAGTGAATTAAAACATTGCAGTATCACATATAATAGTGTAGAGTGGTACACGAAAATAGGCATAACAGTATTTATGGGTGCAAATCATCTAAAAAATTTCGTGCATTCCACATAGTTTTGCCGAGAAAAGTAATGGGTACATATGTAGAGTCAAAATAATACAACATCAGATAGCATAGGGCACTTTGAACTGTATGAACAATGATGTATATGGATAAAAATCTTGTAGAATGCTTATAAGAAGAATTAAAAGTTATAAAAAATTGATATAAAATACATTCTTAAAGGGATATCATGATTTATAGCTGGATATAAAAAAAAACCATATAGCAGATATATAAAGCTGTAGGCATGATAGGAGAATGGCATATATACATATGAAAAACACAATATGTAAATCAGGATGGAGAATTAAATCAAAAATAGGAAAATAGCTTTATAGGTATGGAATGTGACTTAAAATAACATAAAAGTGATATAAAAGTTACATGTTATATTCTTAAGGCTTATACATAGGGCGAAATTCGGATGTAAAGTATCCATATTAAAAACCCATTCCATTTCTTTTTGTCCTATTTTTTTGATTAAATCTCCACCTCTCCAGTGATTTTTTTACTGTGGTTATGCCCATAAAAGTCAAGTGTTTTGGATCATTATTGTGTTTGAAGAAATGCGATGATACAGAGTGATTGGTATAATTAATTTCTATATTTCTGCAGTGTTCAGCTATTCGTGTCTTTAATGATCTTATAGTACGCCCAATGTATTGAAGACCACACGGGCATTCCAACAAATAAATGACATTTTTGCTTTCACAAGTAATGATTTCTTTAAGGGTGTATGTTTTACCCGTGTTATTTGATTTAAATGAAGTTATCCTTCTCTCAGTAGGATTTGTTTTTTTACAAGCTGTGCAACTATAACATTTATAAAAACCTTTATTTAATGATAAAAAATTATCTTTGTTGGAATTATATGTTATATCTTTAGTGTAATTTTTTGTAAGGTGCATTTTCAAATTTGGTGCACCTCTAAAAATAATTTTAGGTTTTTCTGGGATGATATCTTTTAAGATAGGATCCTCTTTTAGAAGGTGCCAATGCCTGTTAACAATTTTTTTTATATGTCTATTTTTATCGTTATAGTCCAATACTATAGGGAGTATTAATTCTTTATTTTGTTGCAATTTTTCTTTGTGTATGAGATCTTTTTGACTAACTGTAAGTGCTTGCTGTATAGTTGATTCTATTGATTTTCCATTATATCCTTTATTAACTAGGCTATCTTTTATTTTGTTTGCTTGTTCAAAAAAGGTAGTGTTGTCAGAGCAATTTCTTCTTAGTCTAGTGATCTGACTCTTAGGAATACTGTCTAGCCAGACTTTGTTATGACAGCTTTTTTTTATCTATATAATTATTAACATGCACATTTTTAAAATGAGTTTTAGTGTTAATGGTATTATCCTTAATATAGATATTTAGGTCTAAATATGTAATTTCACTCTTACTGATTTCTGAAGTTAAAACAATACCTTCTTGATTAGAATTTAAAAACGTAATAAAATTTTGTGCATCTGTAATAGAACCTCTCCAAATGAAAATAAGATCATCAATATATCTTGAGTAGGACACCAGATTCGCTGCCCAGCCATGACCACTCCAGATATATCTTTCTTCCCATTCTGCCATGTATAAGTTAGCGTAGCTGGGCGCGAATCTGGTGCCCATAGTCGTCCCTCTACTTTGCAGATAAAACAAATCTTTAAACCAAAAATAGTTGTTATTTAAAATTAATTTAATACCTTCGATTAAAAAATTAATTTGATCTTGCATCATAGTTTCATCCTTTTCTAAAATCTTTTTTACTGCTTCACCTCCTTTGTTGTGTTGGATGATGGTGTACAGTGATTGTACATCACAAGTAATGAGTAGGTAGTTTTCTTGCCAGACAATCTTTTTGTACATCCGACTCTGTATATAGAGAGGAGCCATGTTTACACTGTATTTAGAGGGAGCCATGTTACTCTGTATATAGAGAGGAGCCATGTTTACACTGTATATAGAGGGAAGCCATGTTTACACTGTATATAGAGGGAGCCATGTTATTCTGTATATAGAGGGAGCCATGTTTACACGGTATAGGGGGAGGAGAGACCACTAAGGGGCAGGGGAGAGCTCTAAGGGGCAGAAGGGACAGCTCTATAGGACAGGGGGCAAGACAGGGAGCTCTTTCACACTACGCGCACACACACACACACACACAATGCATCCCTATTCATACACAGAAACACACAATGCATCCCTATACATACACAGAAACACAACATGCTTACCTTACACACAGAGAAACACACAATGCATCCATTACACACACAAACAATGCAAACCTTACACACAAAGACAATACATCATTTGCACACATACACAGAAACATACAATACAAACCCTTACACACACATGCAAACACACACACTGTTTTTCTTACATACACACAGAAACACAATGCATCTCTTACACTCAATGCACACACATACAGACACACACATTGCATCCCTAATGCATACAAACACAGATTCACACAATGCATCCCTTACACACAACCAGAAACACATAATACATCCCTTATACACAAATACACACTGATTCCACTACACACAAACACACTGCATCACCTGCACAAACTGGTATCCCTATACACTACATACCATAAGCACACATATTAGATCCTCTACAATAACACATAACACATCCCCTACACACTCCACTCCCTGTGAGCGAACTCATGGGTGGGTGGAACATATAAGTGGACTTATGAGTGGGCCTTATGGGCATACTCACCGTCAGGCCCTGGGGCCCAGACCTTGAGCTGTGTAAGAGGCCCCCAAAAAATGGAGCTGCTTCCATTTCTCCCAGAACATTGAATTTTGTGACCACAGTTGCAAACAGCCTCCAGAGATCCTGTTCTACACCAGACCAGTGGAGCCAAACTGCAGCCCATCATCATCCTCATCTAATTGTAAGGCAATCTAGTATATTATTAGTGACACTAATCTATAATTTACCTCACATTAAAGGGACACTATAGCTTAATGAAGTGGTTCTGGTGTCTGTAGCTGGTCCCTGCAGGCATTTTAATGTAAACACACACTGTGTGCAGCACTGGCGTTAGTTCATATGGCAGATCATATGGGTGGGGCATTGTGATGTCACATGGGGGGGCGGCAAATTTTTATTTTGTCTAGGGCGGCAAAAATCCTTGCACCGGCTCTGATCCTGGGCAGGTGCACCAGTCTACTGGTGACCCACAGGAGGGGAGTGCACTGATTGCACTGCACTCTCCTCCTGCCCAGACCCGTCTTGACCGCTGTGCAAGTGCCCTCTGCCCTCTGCCCTAATTTACAGTGGCTCACACTCACAACAAGCAGTGCCTGGAGCCCTTTGCAGAGACGGAAACAAAGAGGTTCTGCGGCAGCTGGCCGTCCTGCAAGCATTACATTAAACAGCTGTTCCCCATGCAGCCACAGGTGGCGCTGTGCTGGGAGAATGTGATTACTCTTCACTTCCTCCCAGCCTACAGAGCAGCGCATGGGAGAGAGAGAGGAGGAGGCATGATTTAATCTTACAATAAATCCTCTAAGCAAACCTTTATAAATTTGGGGGGGATCAGCTCTGTTTCCACAGTTTATTGGTGTTTACTCTGATGTCTGTATAAATATTGAGGGATGTCTAAGTAGTAACGTCAGTGTGTGTCAGCAGGGCCAGCCGTTGGGGTGGGCAAGCTGTGCAGTCACGCAGGGTGCCATGACAACAGAGGCACCCGGTGGCCAACACAGCTCACAAGTTGGGTACACCAGCATATTTAATTTAAACGATTCGCTGGTGGTCCACTGGTGCGCACCAGCAGTAGGTGCAGTCAGATCATATCCTCTCCCTCGTGGTTCCGGCACTCAGTTAGTGAGTCAGAGCACAGGCTCAGAGATTCTCAGCCTGTGCTCTGACAACATTGAAAGTCAGAGCCGTGAAGGAGCGGGTATGGCAAAGAGCTACTGATTAGCATAACATCAAAATCCGTTATAAAACCAGGAAAAGGTGGGCATGGATGGTGAACTGAATTGGTGGCGCAATGGGCCACTTGACTGGTTTTGCCCCCCAGGCCTAAGGCTGCCAGCCCTCCCCTGTTACTCTGTATATAGAGAGGAGCCATGTTTACACTGTATATAGAGGGGAGCCATGTTACTCTGTATATAGAGGGAGCCATGTTATTCTGTATATAGAGGGAGCCATGTTTACACGGTATATAGTGGGAAGCCATGTTACTCTGTATATAGAGGGAGCCATGTTATTCTGTGTATAGAGGGAGCCATGTTTACATGGTATATAGAGGGAAGCCATGTTACTCTGTATATAGAGAGGAGCCATGTTTACACTGTATATAGAGGGAGCCATGTTTACACGGTATATAGAGGGAAGCCATGTTACTCTGTATATAGAGAGGAGCCATGTTTACACTGTATATAGAGGGAGCCATGTTTACACGGTATATAGAGGGAAGCCATGTTACTCTGTATATAGAGTGAGCCATGTTACTCTGTATATAGAGGGAGCCATGTTATTCTGTATATAGAGGGAGCCATGGTAACATGGTATATAGAGGGAAGCCATGTTACTCTGTATATAGAGAGGAGCCATGTTTACACTGTATATAGAGGGAGCCATGTTTACACGGTATATAGAGGGAAGCCATGTTACTCTGTATATAGAGAGGAGCCATGTTTACACTGTATATAGAGGGAGCCATGTTTACACGGTATATAGAGGGACGCCATGTTACTCTGTATATAGAGTGAGCCATGTTACTCTGTATATAGAGAGGAGCCATGTTTACACTGTATATAGAGGGAGCCATGTTACTCTGTATATAGAGGGGAGCCATGTTACTCTGTATATAGAGGGGAGCCATGTTACACTGTATATAGAGGGAGCCATGTTACTCTGTATATAGTGGGAGCCATGTTTACTCTGTATATAGAGGGAGCCATGTTACTATCTGAGGTGGTTAACTATGATTGGCCCTGGCATGTTTGTTAGTCTGGCCTGCATGGTTGTCTGGCATGAATAAAAGTAGCATGTTTCAACTATATTAGTAGTTAGACTAGTTTGCACTAAAACATGTGCAAATGGGGAGTTTGCGGTTGTGCAAATGGACTGTTTGCGTTTTTTTGCGGTGCGTTAAACGGGGAGTTTGGTCTGTCACTGTGAAGCGGGCGTAACCCTTACACTAAAACAAGGGGGTAGGTGCAGCGCTTCAGTAATCCTTGACAACGTATATGTGAAGAGAACCAGAGAAGAAATAATAGTGTAGTATTTAAAACTGTAGTGGTGATAGATAAAATAAAAGATGTGCACTCACACTTTCCTGGAGCTTCAATACAGCTCCAGTGTATGCGCCTGGGCGGAATAATCCCCGCCTATGGATCAAGTGCAGAGGCAATTCTTCAAGTTATAGATGTGGTAGGGGGTATCCTCATAAAAAACAAACAAATAAAAATCGTATATGGTGAAGTATGTAGAGCTATGAAGCAAGGGTAGGTAAAAACTATAAAATGTGCACTCACGTGTAATGGAGCCGTAAAACCTGGCTCCTCTGATAGTGCTTGAAGTGGTATGATCCCCACTCAAGGATACAGGTGTAAAACCAAGTTCTTCCCTCCGTATATATGTGGGGATAAACAAACAGAACCACAATAGTGTACACCGTAAAAAAGGAGTGTAAGCAGAAATAAATAAATAGTTTAAGCCTACTCACATGCTAATGAGCAAGTTCCGGTTTGCTCAATCCAAAGCGCTTGGGTGGTATGATCCCCACCAGGGATATAGCTCCAAACAATCCAACAGCAGCAAAGTATGGTCCAATTTAAAAAGTACTTTAATTTAAAAAAAAAAAAAAAAAAAAAAAAAATATATAATAAAAGAAATACAATATATAGTAAAATAGTGATAAAAAAGTTATAAACAATACACTTAACGCGTTTCTCCTTGGATAGGCTATCCAAGGAGAAACGCGTTAAGTGTATTGTTTATAACTTTTTTATCACTATTTTACTATATATTGTATTTCTTTTATTATATATTTTTTTTTTTTTTAAATTAAAGTACTTTTTTAATTGGACCATACTTTGCTGCTGTTGGATTGTTTGGAGCTATATCCCTGGTGGGGATCATACCACCCAAGCGCTTTGGATTGAGCAAACCGGAACTTGCTCATTAGCATGTGAGTAGGCTTAAACTATTTATTTATTTCTGCTTACACTCCTTTTTTACGGTGTACACTATTGTGGTTCTGTTTGTTTATCCCCACATATATACGGAGGGAAGAACTTGGTTTTACACCTGTATCCTTGAGTGGGGATCATACCACTTCAAGCGCTATCAGAGGAGCCAGGTTTTACGGCTCCATTACACGTGAGTGCACATTTTATGGTTTTTACCTACCCTTGCTTCATAGCTCTACATACTTCACCATATACGATTTTTATTTGTTTGTTTTTTATGAGGATACCCCCTACCACATCTATAACTTGAAGAATTGCCTCTGCACTTGATCCATAGGCGGGGATTATTCCGCCCAGGCGCATACACTGGAGCTGTATTGAAGCTCCAGGAAAGTGTGAGTGCACATCTTTTATTTTATCTATCACCACTACAGTTTTAAATACTACACTATTATTTCTTCTCTGGTTCTCTTCACATATACGTTGTCAAGGATTACTGAAGCGCTGCACCTACCCCCTTGTTTTTATCCTATTTTCTGATCGGAAAAGAGAGACTCCGTATTGGGGTTCCAGCTGCTTTTGGACTATTATCACTTTGCTTCCGCGCTGAATTTATTTTTGTGTTATTGTGTAACCCTTACACTACCTGATCGATACAACATCATAGCTGATGTTTTAAATCACGTTATTCCAAACAATTTAGGAATGTTAGGTGATTAATGCCCTTTATGGATTAAAACTAGACTCTGCATCGACTATGTAATTTTCCATGGGAGTTTTGCCATGGATCCCCCTCCGGCATGCCACAGTCCAGGTGTTAGTCCCCTTGAAAAAACTTTTCCATCCCTATTGTGGCCAGAAAGAGTCCCTGTGGTTTTTAAAAATCACCTGCCCATTGAAGTCTATGGCGGTTCGCCCGGTTTGCCCGTTCGTGAACATTTGCTGAAGTTCGCGTTCGCCGTTCGCGAACCGAAAATTTTATGTTCGTGACATCACTACTTGGGATAGGGGTGGGAGGGAGAGGGGCACTAGAGGGTCCTGCAGTGCCAGGAAAACACATATGTTTTCCTGGCACTGGAGGATCCCTTTAAGGATGCGCCAGCCCTGACAAGGCCCATGGGGGGGGACATTTATTTATTTTTTCCTAGATGCGGGCGGGCCTGGTTGCAGACGACCTTGGATTTAGGGTGGTGTGGGGGACAATTGCCTCCCCCCTTCCCAGTCCAACCCTGACTGTGAGCTGCAGTGCAGATGACGTCACTTGTCTCTGTGCTCAGATTCCACAAGTCAGTCATACTTCTTTTGACAGGAACTATTAGGGAAGCTCTGTCACTGCTGCTGTTTTAGTTGTTCTGTTCCGATTCTATTTTAGGTTTCAGTGCAAAAAGTACAACTCTTGGTTTACAAACTTTCGGTATAGTATTTGCCTTTAAATTTTTCTTTTTTTGCTAAACTGATTCTTAACTTCCATTGCACACCAGCACTCAAACACGAACCTTGACACACCGTCTATGTCTTTTTGTAAATTCTGTGAGATTCTCATTTAATACCACACAACAAATAATTTATGTGAACATTGCAAAAATAAAATAACACGGGCATATTGCCTCCACGTTGATTATCCTGATTCTCTGAAATGTATTTGTCTATGTTTTACTGTGCCAGCCCTCAAGGCAAAGTCTTGACACTCAATAATCTGTTTCTGTACAAAATCCTGTTCTATAAATGTTTCTATCAATGCTATGGCTGATGTCAAAGACCTATGTCACTGTGTAATTATGCTGCATACTTCACATCTTCCCGTCCGCATTTTTTTAGCTTAGCATTTATTTGCAATCAACCTTCACATGCCAGTGTTGTAGAGCTTAAACATTTGATTGTAAAGTAGGCACACATTCTATGTGCTGATTATTACACTTGGATGTATACCCTTTAAAGGTGCAGTAAAAGATACAATTACCAACCCTTTAACCAATTATGTGACTTGCTTCCATGCCCAAGACACTTCTTAATATGCCACTGAGAGGGACGGTGACTGGGTGCTTCCAACGTGACTGCCAAAATATATACCAACTTACTTTTAACCCATGAAACATTATTCCCAAAGCCCCACATAAATAATTACACTCGCAGCATTAAACTGTTTCTGAACTTAGTTTTGTTTACATTTGTTCCCATTTCCATATATCTTGTAGTTATGTCTAGCTAGTTATGTAATATTATTATTTTTTAATTAATTCATTTTCTGTAAAATTTTAATGCCACATCAAATGTTGTGCTTTACCTCCCTCATTCACTGCAACTCCCTTATTCACAACACACATGTTCGCACTTTGTTTCACAATTTTATTTCTAATTCTTTCTTCTTTCAGGTCTAGTTGAAGGGACACTATATGCATCCATGGGTGCAGTGTCCTTTCTTCCTTAGTCCTGCAATGTAAAACACTGCAGTTTTAGACAGTTTACATTGGAGCACTAAGACTGCCTCTAGTGGCTATTCACTAGACAGCCACCAGAAGAGCTTCATAGAGTTGCATGCATGAGGACATCTAACATCAAACAAAACCCTGAAGGAAAGCATTGAGGCAATGCTTGCCTATGTGAAAGGCCTAATGCGCTCATGGCGCTCAGCACGCATGCGCACTAGGTACCCCCATCGGCTGACATTGGAGCAGATATAGCCTGACCTAACTCCGAGAGTCATTGGTCACTAGAATCAGGTAAGTGGATAAAGGGTTATTTAACCATTTACAATGTCAAGCAGGGCCATGGATGAAGAGAAACAACGTTTGTGTTAGGAATATATCTTTGTATTCCTAACACTAAAGTATTCCTCTCTAAAGTATTCCTCTCTAAAGCATCCTCTCTTGTCAACCAGCTTTCTATATTTTACAACCATTAACCCAAAATGCAAAAATCACTGTTGCTAGTAGCTTAAATGAACACAATTTGTAATGTTGTCCATACTTTCTGTATGGAAAACTCTGGTTCTCAGACAACCTATTCCTTAGGCCTAATTCCACAAAGCAACTAGCGGAATGTAGCCCCATGTAGCTAGAGCGCAGCTAAGCGGAAAAAGGCCTTGACAGGGGTTAGGAGGCGGGCTTAGGAGGAAGTAAGCGAGGGTTGGAATTATGGGTAAGTGGGATTGGCTATTTAAATGAGCAGCCATTTTAGGTGAGTCATTCTAACTTCCTACCTGGTCGAGTTTGTGTTCGCCTCGGTGTGCGCGGACTTTGCTTGGTTGGATTTCTTTTGTCTCCTCTGCAGGAACAATGGACGACGTGGAGCGTTTGCTGGAAGGGATCAGGTCGGCAGCACGGCATCAAGGTGTGGACTGGCTACGGGCACAGCTTGGCCCTGCCCTGGCGGAGGCGGCAGATCGGGACGGCGATGGCGGGAGACCGGTCCGGGCCCGGAGGCCCCCGAGGAGGCTAAGCCCGGGCGCGGGGCCCGGTGAAGTGGTACCCGGTAGCAGTGGAGTTCCAGTTACGACCGGCAGCAGGCCCGGGAGCCGCGTGGTCGAGGCCTTGCCTCCCCGTGTGCGGACGGAGCCTCGGATGTGCACTAGGCGGCAAAGGGATATCGTGGACGGGGGCGCGGCTGCTAGCAGGTCGGAGGCGGCCGGGCGGCCCCCTGGTGCTTCGAGACCCACGGAGGGGAGGCCCAGGAGGGCTTCCCCCCCTTCGGACAGCGGAGACGATGAGGAGGCTGGATCCGGGAGACCGCATGGCAGGCATCAGGCAAGTGCAGAGGGCTCAGGTCGGGGCCCTCTTGGCGGGAAGGTTGTTCGGGGGAGCTCTGCCACTGGGGGGGGCGGGAGTAAGCCGGTTGGGGGTACACAGGCCTTAGTGGGAAAGGGGGAGGGCCCTGGGGCCCCGAAGAGAAAATGTGGCTCTAAAGGAGTAAGTTCTACGGGTGGTAGGGGTTCCCGGGAGGGGGCCAGGTCAGACAGAGGGTCTCCCGTAGGGGTGGTGGGTAGTTCGGGGCCATCGGGGTCTGGCAAGCAAGGGGTCAGAGGTAAGGGGGTGGGGGAGGGGGTTTCGGAGGTAGCTAGGCAAGGGCGTAGGGTAGGCCGGGAGTCGGGTCTTTCCGTAGTGGAGGGGCGCAGGGGGGGTCCGGGTTCCAGGAGTAGTAGTGACAGTCCCTCGCCCGTTAGATCTCTGGGGTCCCGGGATGCTCGGGGGCGGTCGGGTCGGCACTGCTCCCCCTCGGATGGCTCAGCAGGGGAAGGTGCGGCAGCCCCTCGGTATGGACAGCAGGGGCGGCTTGCTGGTAGAGACGGGAGGAGTCGTAGCCCCAGGGGTTCCCGGGTGCCACGTGGTGGTAGAGGTCAGCGGGAGGCTTCGGTGCAGAGCAGGCGCTCCCGGGGTCGGGACGGGAGGGGAGTGGATGTTCGTTACCCCCTACCCAGGACTTCTTCTCCTTGTCCTAGATTTCGGAGCCGTTCTGCTTCCTCACAGGCTGGGCACCGGGTGGGCTCCCCGGTCGGCGAGATGGCGGCGGAAGTTCCTCTTCCCGGACGTCAGGCGATCTGTACTGCAGCCCCCACCGCTCCGGTGTCGGGGGGCTTGGCCGGTGAGTCCAGTGGGTCACTACACTCTAGCGCACTAGTTACCACACTTCAGGCACTACTCCACTCATTGGGGGCGGGGGGTGACACTAGCGGCGTTGGTCAGGTGTGGGCTCCGGGTGCAGTGGCTTCAGGTTCTCGGATCCGGGATTCCGCGGGGCTTAGTTCGGGCGGGGATTTGGTGGTGCCGCTGGACGTAGGGGAGGTTGGGAGTGAAAGGGCTGAGTTGTCCGGGGGTATCCCCGACGCGGCTAGGCAGCACGCGTGCGTATCTTTTGCAGGCCCACTGGGGGTCCATTTGAAACAGGACGTGAAGGATAAGATTTGGAAGGGCGAGTTCTGTGAGATTTTCTCCCTCCTCCCGTTAGAGGACTTCATTGACCTCAAGGAGGAGGATAAGAAGGATGAGAAAAAAGAGGAGGAGGAGAAGAGGAAGCGGTACCGCAAGATACCGAAGTCCTTCGGTAATTGGTTGCGGGCTTTTTGTGTGCTGGCTAGCGTGCTCGGCGAGAAATCGCCGGGGTTGTGCTCGTCTTTGTTCTGCTATTTGGATGGCATTTGGGAGGCGTACCGGACTTACGGGGGGTTGGCATGGTGGAGGTACGACGAGCAGTTTCGGCAGCGGCTGGCGGCTAACCCGGGTATGCGGTGGGACCAAATGGACCTGCCGCTCTGGATGAAGCTAATGATGGCGCAAAAAGCGCAGCCCTTTCAGAGCTCGGCCGGCGCCAGGGGGCAGTCCGCCTCGTCGGCCACCTTACAAAAGGGCTTATGCTGGCTCTATAACGAGGGCCAATGCAAATGGGGAGCCTCCTGTCGTTTCAAGCATGAGTGCTCCGGCTGCGGGGGAGCTCATGGGCTCAACCGCTGCTTTAAGAAGGGTAAGTCCGGAGGCGCCGGCGCGGCTGTCGCGCCGGCGGGAGGGGGTGCATCCGCTTCCCCTGGGCCTAACCCCAGTGAAGCTAAGCGCGATGGAGCCGTGGCTAGGCCGCTACGGTAACAGGGCGGACGCTGCGGTGCTCCTGGCGGGGTTTGCGGTGGGGTTCTTTATTCCGTTTCAGGAGCGACGAGGGGGTCAAGGGAGGCTGCGCAACCTGAAGTCTGTGGCGGACTTCCCGGATGTGGTTAGGGAAAAGCTGGGCAAAGAAGTCGGACTGGGCCGCATGGCAGGCCCATTTGTAGTGCCTCCGCTGGAGGGCCTGCGGGTTTCCCCACTTGGGGTGGTCCCCAAGAAGGAGCCGGGTAAATTTAGACTCATTCACCATCTCTCATACCCGAAAGGGGAGTCGGTGAATGACGGTATTCATAAGGAATTGTGCTCGGTGTCATATGCATCTTTCGACCGGGCGGTCGATTTGGTCCGGCGGGCCGGGCATGGGGCCCTGATGGCTAAGGTGGACATCGAGGCCGCGTTCCGGCTGCTACCGGTCCACCGGGACTGTCATCACCTGCTGGGGTGTTTCTTTGAAGGGGCCTACTTCGTGGACTTGTGTCTGCCCATGGGCTGTTCCATTTCGTGCTCCTATTTTGAGAAATTCAGCACTTTTCTCGAATGGGTGATACGGGTGGAAGCGGGGAGTCGTCTTATTGTACATTATCTAGATGATTTTCTGTGTGTGGGACCGGCCGGTTCCCTGGATTGCCTGCGCCTGCTGCGGACGGTTGAGTGGGTGGCGGGCCAATTCGGGGTTCCGCTGGCGGTGGATAAGACCGAGGGCCCGACCACGTGTCTGAGTTTTCTAGGTCTGGAGATTGACTCTGGGAGGGGGGAATGTCGGCTGCCCCAGGATAAGCTGGCAAGGCTTCGGGGGGCGGTGGCTGCCGTTGCTGGGGCACGCAAGGTGACTCTGGTGCAGCTACAGTCTTTGATTGGGTTGCTCAATTTTGCGTGTCGGGTCATCCCGATGGGAAGGGTGTTTAGTCGCAGCTTGTCGGCCGCTACCGCGGGGGTTAGATCCCCGCACCATTTCGTACGGGTGTCGGCGGCCATGCGAGCGGACTTGGGCATCTGGGATGCCTTCTTGCGGGATTTTAATGGGACGGTGTTGTTCCGGCAGGAGGGCCAGTCGTCGGCCGAGCTGGAGCTTTTTACGGATGCTTCGGGCAGTATAGGCTTTGGGGCATATTTCGGGGGCTCCTGGTGTGCGGAGCGGTGGCCGGACTCTTGGGGTTCGAGCCCTCTTATGCGCAACTTGGCTTTCTTGGAGTTGTTCCCGTTGGTCGTTGCAGTAGCGTTATGGGGTGACAGGCTGCGTGATCGGAAAGTGGTATTTTTCTCGGATAACATGGCGGTGGTTCACGCGGTGAATCGCCAGTCGGCGGCATCAAAGCCGGTGGTTCAGCTGCTTAGGCGACTGGTATTGCTGTGTATGTCCCGAAATGTTGTTTTTCGCGCGCGCCATGTTCCCGGCTATTTGAATGAGGTGGCTGATGCTCTATCTCGTTTTCAGTGGTCCCGTTTCTGGCTGGCGGCGCCGGGGGCATCGAAGGAAGGGCTGGCTTGCCCGGACGAGATTTGGCAGCTGGGGGCGTCCTGCTTGGAGGACTCGTGAAGGCTTCTCTGGCACCGGCCACTTGGGCCTCGTACAGTAAGGTTTGGGGCTTGTGGGAACGGTCACTGGAGGGGTTGGCCATGGACAGCGGGGAGGCCCTGCGGGACGCTTTCTTGTGGTACACCTGTCAGTTGCTGACAAAAGGGCCGTCCCCTGCCGTGGTGGACAGATCCATGGCGGCTATGGCGTTTTGGTTTCGGTGGCATGGGAAGGAGGACTTTACCAAGACCTTCGTCATCAGGCAAGCCCTGAAGGGTTATCGCAAGGGGCGCAGGGCGCCGGATACCAGGCGCCCGGTGTCGGTGCGGCTGCTGGGGGACTTGGTGGGTATATTGCATGAGGTTTGTTTTGATGGGTTTGAGGCTTTACTGTTCAAAGTAGCGTTTGTTTTGGCGTTTTTTGGGGCATTCCGAGTAGGGGAATTGGTGAGTGCTAGTAAACTGGCGCAGGGGGGCCTGCAATTGTCGGGGGTCCGTATCCTGGATAGGAAGGTGGTGGTGCACCTTGGCAGGTCCAAAACGGACGTCCGCGGCGTGGGCCGGGACGTGACACTGGGGGCCTTGCCAGGCTCGGCTTTGTGCCCGGTGGCTGCTACGGTGGAGTATCTGGCGCGGAGGCCAGCGGTGGGGGGCTCCTTATTGGTGCATGCTGACGGATCGTCCCTTTCTCGGTTCCAGTTCACGAAAGTTTTTCGGTGGGGCTTGGGCAGGTTGGGGCTTCAAGCTGCACGATTTGGGACGCACTCGTTCCGTATTGGGGCGGCCACGGAGGCCGCACGGTTGGGATTGGGGGACGAGGTGGTGAAGAGGATCGGGAGGTGGGAATCGGTAAGATTCCGCTCCTATGTCCGGTTGGGTCTATTGGATTAATGGCAGGGGACTGTTTCGTATTTCAAAAAAAAAAAAAAAAAAATGTGTAGAACCATCAAATTCGAAAGGTTTTGTGTTATGATGTGAGGGGTAATGGCTATGTTGGGATGTTTCGCTGTGTTGGTTGGGGATGGGGTAGGGGTCTCTGTTGGACTTCCCTCATCATTTGTTTTCTCCCCCCAGGGCGTGTGGCATGGATCGTGGGCCATTCGTTTGTCTTCTGGGCCGAGAGGAGGGCCGCAGCTCGAGCGCAAGGCCAGCAGCTGGGTTTTCCGAGAGGCCAGTTGGCAGTTCGTTGGTTTGGGTATCGGGGTTTTTGCTGGGGTGATGTTTGTGGGAAACTGTTTGGGATGCTGGCAGCAGGGTACTCGCCAGACGTGCTGGTATTACATGTGGGGGGAAATGACCTGGGCCTTACGCCGCAGCGCCGGCTGGTGAAGTGGATGAAGCAGGACATTAATAAGTTAAGGGGCCTGCTTCCGGGGGTAATGTTGGTCTGGTCTGAGATTGTCCCGCGGCGCCGGTGGCGGCACGCTCGGGACCCGGGGGCTATGGAGAGGTGCAGGAGGAAGGTGAATAGCTTGATGGCAAGCTTTGTGCGGAAAGTAGGGGGTGTAGTGGTACGGCACCTGGAGTTGGAGGAAGGGTTGCCAGGATACTACCGCTCGGATGGTGTTCACCTCTCGGATGTGGGTCTGGACCTGCTCAACTTGGGTTGGCAGGATGGTATAAGGATGGCTCTGTTTCTCCGGGGTGGCGGAGCTCAGACAGCTTAAGGGGTCAAGGTCTGAGCTTGTGGCGGGACGGGGAGCTGAAGGAGAGGAAATAGGCTCCCCTGGATGAACGTGAGGTGGAATAAACAGATTGTGGTCATCGGTGGTTGAGAGGTTTCGAGTCCTGGAGGTGGCTCAGAACCTGGTGGGGCAGGGGTATCCGGGTATACCCCTGCCGTGGTTAATGGTGGTTGGCACTTTGATATAAAGTTGGTGTATGTTATAATTATGTATATATGTGTTATTATATGGGGGTCATTGCCTTTTGTATGGTAGCCGAAGGAACAGGATGCGAAGGGGCGGAGTATGGGGGGCAATGACCCATGTTTACCTGTTAATTTATTATCGATATTATTATTATTATTATTATTATTATAATTATTGGTTAATAAAGCTGTGGACAAATTTCCCCATACTACTTAGTGTCTGTGTATTATTGGGTTAGGTTATGGGGGTGGTTTGTCCTGGATTCCGACTGCCCAAATGGCGACTATAGACCTGTCATGTAGCCCCATGTAGCTAGAGCGCAGCTAAGCGGAAAAAGGCCTTGACAGGGGTTAGGAGGCGGGCTTAGGAGGAAGTAAGCGAGGGTTGGAATTATGGGTAAGTGGGATTGGCTATTTAAATGAGCAGCCATTTTAGGTGAGTCATTCTAACTTCCTACCTGGTCGAGTTTGTCCCACCCACCCTCCCTTTGTTTGTTTTGTGTTTATTTAACCCGTTTCTTTCACAGCGGCGGGACGGGGAGCTGAAGGAGAGGAAATAGGCTCCCCTGGATGAACGTGAGGTGGAATAAACAGATTGTGGTCATCGGTGGTTGAGAGGTTTCGAGTCCTGGAGGTGGCTCAGAACCTGGTGGGGCAGGGGTATCCGGGTATACCCCTGCCGTGGTTAATGGTGGTTGGCACTTTGATATAAAGTTGGTGTATGTTATAATTATGTATATATGTGTTATTATATGGGGGTCATTGCCTTTTGTATGGTAGCCGAAGGAACAGGATGCGAAGGGGCGGAGTATGGGGGGCAATGACCCATGTTTACCTGTTAATTTATTATCGATATTATTATTATTATTATTATTATTATTATAATTATTGGTTAATAAAGCTGTGGACAAATTTCCCCATACTACTTAGTGTCTGTGTATTATTGGGTTAGGTTATGGGGGTGGTTTGTCCTGGATTCCGACTGCCCAAATGGCGACTATAGACCTGTCAAGAAATCCACTTAATTTCCACAAAGCACTACCCACCCTGGTTCCTTTGAATTTTATAGCATGCTTTTCAAGCTGTTTCGCATCAAACTAATTCACCTCCTCAGTCCTTGACATGTTACCAGTAGCTGTGATTATACATTCATTTATCTCTGCTACCTCATATTAGCTCCACATTTTAATCTTTAGATTGTAAGCTCATGGGCTATCTAGCAAAGTACTCTATGTAAAATAGCTTCAGGGGCTAAATGTTTGTTCACATCCAGGGCCCTCTTTACCTTTTGTATTGGTCTGCTTACATTGTACTGTCTTTTTCTCCAATTGTACAGAGCTGCGGAATATGTATAAATGTCAGTAATAATAACAACAGAGCAACTGATTGCAGACATCAATAATATAGTAACAAATCACTACACATTTAGGTTCTTAGACAGCACACTCCACCAGTACAAAAATAAGTGGCTATGACAAAAAAAAGTTCAATATCTCCAAGGATTTAATAGTTTAAACTCTGTTCCAGTAAGCTCACACTCTTCTACCACAGTAATCATCTGCCTAGCAACCAGTTCTACAAACTTACATACAAGACTATTTCCTAATTATACGTGGCACTGTATAATTTCCAAAGACAGGTATCGAACCCCTATCACAATCTTTCTAAAACCTGATAACTAACATAGTTATTTATTAATATTATTTGTCTAGAAACATGCCCTTACTAAAAAAAAAAATACAAATTCACAGTGGAATGGATCCTATATTACTGTGATATAGGAAATCCCAGAAAGTCAGGACTGGCACCACAAAGCCATCAAAACTGATAAAGATAAACTAAACGTGTACAGTATATATTATCCAAACAATGTACAATGCAGTGACACAAAACTATCTAAACACAGATAAACTAAACTATAGCAAATAATTTGCCTTAATTTGCTAATATGTGTGTTAATTTACTGTACTGAAAAATGAATCTATCATGCTGTCTGCTAGAAAAAAGTTTAAGTATATATGTACAAACATGATAAACTGCTTCTGTAATGTGTATGTTTTTACATTTCAAACTAAACAGCATCGCTGGAGACAACACATGCTTTACCGTGGGTGTCCAAGTATAAATAGGGAGAGTACCCACTGGGCAGATGCATGCAATACAAGTCCTTACTGACTGTATGCAAGTTTGCAGCACCATTCATCAAACCAAACTTTACAGCCATCCCATTTACACACTAGTTGTTGAGTGGCACTGGTGATGGTCGTTGAAATACATGACTCATAAATCCCTGCCCATTTCATCTAAAAACTACTGATGGGCCATGATATGCTAATTCCTAGTAAGGATAGTGCTCACTGATATTTGTCTTTTTAATATATTTTTATAGTGCATTAAAAATGGTCTTCAACTATAGCATAGAGTGTTTTTGACAATGAAGTTGGCATGCACTATGCACCAAATTGAATGCGATTACAGATTATCAATGTCATGAGATATTTTTATCTAAGAAATCAATGCGCAATAACAAACATTCAAAACTTTGGGTAATGAAATATGTAGACATACTGACTATTTCAACTACTGTCAACTATTTAGATCTGTTATTATAACATTGTTTCTAAAATTCATTTCTAATTTCCGGTAAATACCTTTATATTTGCAATGTACATCTTCCTAAGAGTGGTGGGAGGGGGAATCTGGACCAGAAAGTAGCTACCTCTTCTCTGGCAAAGAAGGATATAGAAATTGATCTATTAGCAACTTGACTTTCCCACAAGGCAAACAAATATCAGTCAGAAACAGAATAATCTTGGTGAAAGCAACACAATGCAAATCACCATCCGTGAGGCTTTAGGCAATTAATTTTGAACAACTCATCACTTTTAAACACTAAAGTTGCTTTCTACTGCATAATCAACGGCAGCCACCAGCTGTTATAAATTAATGTTTGCCAAATTCGTTATTCATCCAGAGGCAATGTGGTGATAACTGCGTTAACGGTTAGACGTGCTTCACTACGGAGATGCATCAAACATAAAATGCACAGCAAAAAGGTTAAATAATATTAGTGGAATATTTGATTTTATTTATTTCAATCCTCTCACATCTTATTATGCCAAAGAGATTTCGCAAACCTCGGTAACACTGTAGAACTGTGATATTGAATTTCTGCTCTAAAACCATTTCTGTGTACACTAAATATTTTTAAGGTTTGGTTGCCAAATGAGTCAGCAAACACAAGTGTTTTGTTATCGATATCTAGTTGCAGGAATGGGAACCATTTGAGAATTCAAGTCCATCTAATTAGATTCCTTACATCGTTACAGATTTCTGTGAGAATGATCTGCTTTCTTTTATAAGCATCACATAAAAGATAAGCTATATACAACAATCCGTTAAATTCACAGCTTATTTTATGTGATGCTCATAAAAAATGCACATAGTTCTCACACAAATCTGTTGAAACAAAGGAAGGTGAAGAGTGATGCAGTTGCCTGCAAAGCATTAAAATTAATTACTTGACTGCTGACTCCCTTCCCAATAAGTAACGCAACATCATGTTAAATGGGCAAGGGCAACGGCCACAGCTTTATTTAAATCAGGACAACCAAATAATGTCAGCTGCTGGTTTTACCCAGCAGACAGGTACACTTTAAACTTCTTCCAGAGCCTCTTCAGCCTGTCCCTTGTCATCAACCAAATTCAGGCTCTGACTCCCCAAGCCCGACTGGGCATTATTAATTTACCAAACTTGCTGGCACAAGAAACCCGCAGCTGTGACAAAATAATTTTTTATTTATTTTTACATTAAAAAAAACAACACAACACAAAACAACAATTCCAGAACAGAACAACTGGGGAGGGTGGGTGGGGAAAGACACTGCCAGGCTCCCTCAGCTGTGTTCACCAGTATTCTAAACATTTTCCAGAATTCCCTGCTTCCAACTGTATCCATTTGGTTGTTATGCCAACATCCTCTCCATATGCTATTCAAAACATAAATCACCTTTCCAGGAGTAGGAGAAGTGCTGCTCGGCGGTCCTATGCCATAAGGCTGGGCTTTTGCGACATGCCGGTGGACACGGGCCGCAGCGGATCCACACTATAATGCAACCCCACTTCTGTCCACAGTGGTAGCGACATCGACGTGAGGGTGACATCATGCAGAGGATGCACACGCACGTTTTGGGGTCAAAGGCCAGGTACAGCCAATCGGATTCACAAGATGGATATTTAAACTCACTAATTTCTTCTACTCATTGCCTTGTCTTGGTTTCCCTTTGCTGGTTATCCAAGAGTGTGTTTCTGATAGGGTTTCTTTGGTTATTGACTTTGGCTTTGTTCTGACTTCCCTGCATTCTGGTATCCCTGACTATTGGCTATTCCTTGCAACTGTGTTTCACTCTGTGTTCCTGACCTCGGCTAGTATGTCGACTATTCTCGGGTACGTTAAGTCTGGCCATTTTAAGTTCCGGTTAGACGTTATCCTTATACCTAAGTGTTATACTAATACTGCGTGTTGGATCAATTGTAATCCTGACACTCCCTTGATGCTTTGTTAGGCTCCAGTCTCCATGCATTGTCAGATTTGTAGCTCTAGGTCAATGTAGGCACATTCCAGCCACCACAAGTTTAATATATACGCCCATTTTCTCTGATATTTGGTCACACAATTATATTTTATTATTAAAATTAAGCTGTTCTTTCTCTGAAATTTACACTTTAACAAACACTCAAAATCAACTATAGCTTGTGTTAACCTTTTTTTCATGTAATGCTAACATTTTTTATTCATATTAATATTATATTAATGAACACCCCAAAAGATAGATTTTTTATTTTTATTTTTACAAAATTTGTATGAATACTACAAATTAAAATATTCATGCATTTAATGCTACATTTTTTATTGGGAGGTTTAATCTAAAAACAGCTTGAAAAAGTGGCAAATCTGCTGTCTGCAACCTTTGCAAGCCCTCCCCTTCTCCCCAGCACAAACTCTCTGTGGCTGTCCAATCATAGACCTCCCAGTGCTGTTCAATGAGGAGTCTTTGAGAGGCAAATGCTCTGGGAAATTACTGCCTCTTGAGTTTAGCTCTACTGAGCTAACCAGCCAGGAAGTAACAGAACAGGTTGTCTGATGGACAGCCAGTAGGCTTAACACGGCTCATTTATAAATGTGCCAATTTCTATTGAAATGTCCTTTTTTTTTGTAAAATAAAAAAAGAGGAGACACTCTTCACATACAAAGTACTTCAAGCAAACTAAATCACTTTAGGTGTATGGAGTGTATTTAGCAAATTTCGTCACAATCCATTTTAGTCCAGGCAAAGCTAGATTAAACCCTAAAAATAATTGTTTATTATAGTTGTTTCTCTTCTCTGTATGTAGTGATGTCGCGAACATAAAATTTTCGGTTCGCAAATGGCGAACGCGAACTTCCGCAAACGTTCGCGAACCGGGCGAACCGCCATAGACTTCAATGGGCAGGCGAATTTTAAAACCCACAGGGACTCTTTCTGGCCACAATAGTGATGGAAAAGTTGTTTCAAGGGGACTAACACCTGGACTGTGGCATGCCGGAGGGGGAACCATGGCAAAACTCCCATGGAAAATTACACAGTTGATGCAGAGTCTGGTTTTAATCCATAAAGGCCAGAAATCACCTAACATTCCTAAATCACAATGAATATGGATTGACACCTGACATATGACATATTGACACCTTGACATATGGATTGACACCTGTCCTCAGAGACCCTGATACACACTGACACAGAGTAGAATAGGGACTGTTCCCCCTACATAGGGTCACTTGGCAGATATGGATTGACACCTGTCCTCAGGGACCCTGATACACACTGACACAGAGCAGAATAGGGACTATTCCCCCTACATAGGGTCACTTGGCAGATATGGATTGACACCTGTCCTCAGAGACCCTGATACACACTGACACAGAGCAGAATAGGGACTATTCCCCCTACATAGGGTCACTTGGCAGATATGGATTGACACCTGTCCTCAGGGACCCTGATACACACTGACACAGAGCAGAATAGGGACTGTTCCCCCTACATAGGGTCACTTGGCAGATATGGATTGACACCTGTCCTCAGAGACCCTGATACACACTGACACAGAGCAGAATAGGGACTGTTTCCCCTACATAGGGTCACTTGGCAGATATGGGTTGACACCTGTACTCAGGGACCCTGATACACACTGACACAGAGCAGAATAGGGACTGTTCCTCCTACATAGGGTCACTTGGCAGATATGGATTGACACCTGTCCTCAGAGACCCTGATACACACTGACACAGAGCAGAATAGGGACTGTTCCCTCTAAATACGGTCACTTGGCAGATATGGATTGACACCTGTCCTCAGGGACCCTGATACACACTGACACAGAGCAGAATAGGGACTGTTCCTCCTACATAGGGTCACCATTTTTAGCCCAAGGCAGCTCATCTCATCAGGCCTTTTTTAGTCGAATGTATCGCCCACTGTCAGTCCCTTCGGGATCCATCCCTCATTCATCTTAATAAAGGTGAGGTAATCTAGACTTTTTTGACCTAGGCGACTTCTCTTCTCAGTGACAATACCTCCTGCTGCACTGAAGGTCCTTTCTGACAGGACACTTGAAGCGGGGCAGGTCAGACCTTCTATCGCAAATTGGGATAGCTCAGGCCACAGGTTAAGCCTGCACACCCAGTAGTCAAGGGGTTCATCACTCCTCAGAGTGTCGATATCTGCAGTTAAGGAGAGGTAGTCTGCTACCTGTCGGTCGAGTCGTTCTCTGAGGATGGATCCCGAAGGGCTGTGGCGATGCATGTCCTCCATCAACAACACATCTTTAAAGTGTCCTGTCCTTGACGGCGTGGTCGTGGGAGGAGGAGGATTACTTTCACCTCTTCCCCTGTTAGATTCCCGTTGTGCTGTGACATCACCCTTATACGCTATGTAAAGCATACTTTTTAATTTATTTAGCAAATGCTGCATCCTTTCCGACTTGTTGTAATTTGGTAACATTTCAGCCACTTTCTGCTTATACCGGGGGTCTAGTAGCATGGACACCCATTACAGGTCGTTCTCCTTCAGCCTTTTTATACGAGGGTCCCTCAACAGGCACGACAGCATTAAAGACCCCATTTGCACAAGGTTGGATGCTGAGCTACTCATTTCCCGTTCCTCCTCCTCAGTGATCTAAATGAAGGTATGTTCTTCCCCCCAGCCATGTACAACACCACGGGTACCAGATAGGTGACAACAAGCACCCTGGGATGCCTGTTGTGGTTGGTCTTCCTCCTCCTCCTCAAAGCCACATTCCTCCTCTGACTCCTCTTCCTCACAATCCTCTTCCAGCGTTGCCGCAGGTCCAGCAAGCGATGCTGATAAGGCTGTTTCTGGTGGTGATGGTGACCACAACTCTTCCTCTTCACGCTCATCTATGGCCTGATCCAGCACTCTTCGCAGGGCACGCTCCAGGAAGAAAACAAATGGTATGATGTCGCTGATGGTGTCTTCGGTGTGACTGACTAGGTTTGTCACCTCCTCAAAAGGACGCATGAGCCTACAGGCATTGCGCATGAGCGTCCAGTAACGTGGCAAAAAAATTCCCAGCTCCCCAGAGGCTGTCGTAGCAACCCGGTCATAGAAATATTAATTAACGGCTTTTTCTTGTTGGAGCAGGCGGTCGAACATTAGGAGTGTTGAATTCCAACGTGTCGGGCTGTCGCAAATCAAGCACCTCACTGGTATGTTGTTTCGCCGCTGGATATCTGCAAAGTGCACCATGGCCGTGTAGGAACGCCTGAAATGGCCACACACCTTCCTGGCCTGCTTCAGGATGTCCTGTAAGCCTGTGTACTTATGCACAAAGCGTTGTACGATCAGATTACACACATGTGCCATGCACGGCACATGTGTCAACTTGCCCAACTTCAATGCCGCCAACAAATTTGTTCCGTTGTCACAAACCACTTTGCCGATATCCAGTTGCTGCGGAGTCAGCCACTTTTCCACCTGTGTGTTCAGGGTGGACAGGAGTGCTTGTCCGGTGTGACTCTCTGCTTTCAAGCAAGTCAAACCCAAGACGGCGTGACACTGCCGTATCCGGGATGTGGAATAGTACCTGGGGAGCTGTGGGGAGTGCTGTTGATGTGGAGCAAGACGCAGCAGCAGAAGAGGACTCAGCCGAGGAGGTTATGGAAGAGGATGGAGTAGGAGGAGTAGAGGAGGTGGCAGCATGCCTGCCTGCAAGTCGTGGCGGTGTCACCAACTCCTCTGCAAAGCCACGCATTCCATGCTTGGCAGCCGTCAGCAGGTTTACCCAATGTGCATTGTAGGTGATATACCTGCCCTGACCATGCTTTGCAGACCAGGTATCAGTGGTCAGATGGACCCTTGCCCCAACACTGTGTGCCAGACATGCCATTACTTACTTTTGCACAATCGAGTACAGGTTGGGGATTGCCTTTTGTGAAAATAAATTTCGTCTGGGTACCTTCCACTGCGGTGTCCCAGTAGCCACAAATTTTTTGAACGCCTCAGACTCCACCAGCTTGTATGGTAAAAGCTGGCGGGCTAATAGTTCAGACAAGCCAGCTGTCAGATGCTGGGCAAGGGGGTGACTTTCTGACATTGGCATCTTACGCTCAAACATGTCCTTGACAGACACCTGACTGTGGGCAGATGAGCGGGAACTGCTCAAGGCGAGAGATGGAGTTGCGGATGGTTGAGAGGGGGCAAGGAGGACAGCAGTGGTTGACGTGGCTGAAGATGCTCGACCAGGAGGAGGATGGCGGCTTTGAGTTTGTGCGCTGCTTGTACTCATGTGTTGATCCCATAGGCTTTGTGATGTGCGATCATGTGCCTACGCAAAGCAGTTGTACCTAGGTGGGTGTTGGACTTCCCACGACTCAGTTTCTTTTGGCACAGGTTGCAAATGGCATCGCTGTTGTCAGAGGCAGACACACAAAAAAAATGCCACACTGCTGAACTCTTCAATGACGGCATTCTGGTGGTGGACACAGCATGCGTTGATTGGCGTGCTGTCGGGCTGACCCTGGGTGCCAATGCATGCTGTCTGACTGTGCCACTCGTCTCCTCCTCCTCTCTGTCTCCCCATCTGAAATTTCGCCCTGTCCTTCTTCTTGCCGAGCGGGCACCCACGTGACATCCATGGATGCATCGTCATCATCAACCACTTCACTTGTATCTGACAACTCAGCAAAGGAAGCAGCAGCGGGTACAACATCATCATCATCACACCGTACGTCTATGTGTGTAATGCTGCCTGACTGAGACATATCCCTGTTATCTACATCCTCTGGCAATAATGGTTGCGCATCACTCATTTCTTCAAACGGATGTGTAAATAACTCCTCTGACAGATAAAGTGAAGCGGCTGTGGTGTTAGTGTTGGTGGTGGCGGCAGGTGGGTGAGTGGTATCTTGAGAGGTGCCCGAAGCTAAGCTGGAGGAGGATGGTGCGTCAAGGTTCCGAGCGGAAGCTGTAGAAGATTGGGTGTCCTGTGTTAGCCAGTCAACTATGTCCTCAGAACTTTTCCAGTTCAGGGTATGTGGCCTCTGAAAATTGGGCATTATTCTAGGGCAAAAGGAAATCACAGCCCCACGACCACGACGGCCCTTGCGGGGTGGCCTTCCTCTGCCTGTCATTTTTTTTGGGATTAGTGGTACTATGCGTGCAAGCTACTGTGAGACCAGATATGAGTGGCAATGTGCACTGGCAGAGGTTGGCAATGTACATGCTGTAGGCCTGACACCCGCTTGAAGACAACTAACTGCTATTCAATCTATAACAGTGAAAAAAGTTTTTTGGTTTTAAATGCACGCTATTGTGACACCAGATATTAGTGGCAATGTGCACTTGCAGAGGTTGGCAGAGTACACGCTGTTGGCCTGACACACCCGCTTGAAGACAAGTAACCGCTATTCAATCTATAACAGTGAAAAAAGTTTTTTGGTTTTAAATGCATGCTATTGTGACACCAGATATGAGTGGCAATGTGCACTGGCAGAGGTTGGCAGAGTACACGCTGCAGGCCTGACACCTGCTTGAAGACAACTAACTGCTATTCAATCTATAACAGTGGAAAAAGTTTTTTGGTTTTAAATGCACGCTATTGTGACACCAGATATGAGTGGCAATGTGCACTGGCAGAGGTTGGCAGAGTACACGCTGTTGGCCTGACACACAGACGCTTGCAGACAACTAACTGCTATTCAATCTATTACAGTGAAAAACATTTTTTTGTTTTTAAATGCATGCTATTGTGACACCAGATATGAGTGACACTGTGCACTGGCAGAGGTTGGCAGAGTACACACTGTAGGCCTGACACACAGACACTTGCAGACAACTAACTGCTATTCAATCTATTACAGTGAATTTTAAATGCAAGCTATTGTGACACCAGATATGAGTGGTGGCACTGGGCAAGTGGGCACAGTATCCACTGTGAGCCTGACACAGAAGCTGGCAGGCAGGCAGGCAACTGCAATTAGATTACACAAAAAAAAAGCAGACTGATGTTCTAGCCCTAAAAAGGGCTTTTTGGGGGTGCTGTCCTTACAGCAGAGATCAGATGAGTCCTTCAGGACTGTAGTGGACACTGAATACACTAGCCTTGCTATACATTTCCCTATCAAATGAGCAGCAGCTACACTTTCCCTCCTCTATATAAGAATGCAGCTTCAGAATGAATCTAAAATGGATGCTGTACAGGAGGTGGGAGGGTCTGGAAGGGAGGGTCTGCTACTGATTGGCTGGAATGTGTCTGCTGACTGTGAGGCACAGGGTCAAAGTTTAGTCAATGATGACGAATAGGGGCGGATCGAACCGCGCATGTGTTCACCCGCCGTTGCGAACGCGAACACGCTATGTTCGCCAGGAACTATTCGCCAGCGAACAGTTCGGTACATCACTATCTGTATGCTTTTTCCTTACTGGCTGCCTCTTGCAAATGATAGAGCTTATAACAATGACTGACAGGGAATTAAAAAGGAGGGGCCCAGTGGAAAGTCCAAGAGGTATGACTTTCTACATTTAAAGTAATACTACAGCATTAGGAATGCAAATATATTTTGGGAGAGTGTTCCTCTACCACACTCCCTCCCCCTGTGAAGATTTACTCACCTTACATCTCGTGGCGCGCTATTCTCCATGCCAAAGCTCCACCCCCTTGACTGAGCTCATCAATCATTATCATCTCAGCCAGTCTAATGCTTTGCCAGAGGAAAATGCCACGCTGCACCAATCAAATGGTGTCTATGAGACCATCTAATTGAAATAGACGTGTATTACTTGGCTATTTTGGCAGAATCTTCTTTAGCAGCTGTCAGTGCAACATCCACTAGAGGCATTTTAACCTTGTCTTAAAAACATTGTTGTTCCTATTAAACACCAATGTTTTCAGTTGCAGATTTAAAACAACAGGTGCATACACTGGCAGAACTATTGTGGTCGCAGGTGTCGCAGCTGCAACCAGGCCCGTCACTCTATGAGGCCCAGCCGCCCTGCGGACCCATGTGACCGGGTGCCCACCACCATGTGTTGCGGCCCCCACTGTGTAACCACCAGGGCCGCATTGAAGGGGTCCATCGGGTGGCCCATGCTATTAGGGCCACTCGATTGCAATGAATGTCCAGGGGGCCCCCGGTCAGTGCTGCAACCCTTTAATAGCGTGACACAGCCCCCTGTGATGATGTCAGATTCTGGTAGGAAGTGACTGCCCCAGTCACTCCTCTCAGCTATCAGAGAGAGCCGCGTGGGAGAAAGGAGAGGGAGTCAGAGTGTAACTCTGACTCACATCAGCCTGAGCCACCACTGGGCCCCAGGGAAAGTCACCCTCCTGCACTTAAAAGGTAGGAAACAGGAGTTGTGTGTGTGTGTTAGTGTATGTAATTATGTGTCTCTATATGTGTTTGTGTTTATTTGTTTGTTTGTGTATGTGTGTGTATCAGTATGTATGTGTGCCTGTATGTATGTGTGTGTGTCTATATGTGTATCTGTGTGTCTGCATGTGTATCTGTTTGCATGTGTATCTGTTTATCTGCATGTGTGTGTGGGGAGGAGTTGGACTTCTTGGGGAGGGGAGAAGTAGACCTATGGGGGTTAGCCCTATGGGGGGGGGGCCAGGGCAATTTTTGCACCGGGGCCCCTTGGTTTGTAGTTATGCCTTTCTTTGAGATGAAGTAGTCTAGGTGCCTGTAGTGTCCCTTTAATTGTATTTTTCACAAATCACAAATGCATTTTGTTAAATATAGGAATAAGTTAACATAATATTAAAATGTGCTGAGCCTTTAAAACAAAATGGTTGTTAGTAACTACATCCTACATTCCCTACAGCAACTGTGGATCTGTGGTGCTACAGATGTTGTTTAATGATGATGTTTGCTGCAGTCCAACGACAGCTGGGGAGTCACAGATTGAGCACACATTCCTTATAGACGAAGGAATATACTTCAGTAAAAGACAATAATTATGCAAAAATGGTGCTTCCCCCCTCCCCCTTTCAACAGCAAACATATGCAGATGCTTCAGATCCTGTGTTAATACTGACTTACAGGTGCAGTTTCTATTCCATGGCTCTTATTAACTTGAATTATAACACTCGGAGAGTCATATAGGTGAGGTGTTTATTACCGACCACATTAGTACACACGTATATTTTCATGATCTGTGTAAATGGTAAAATGAAAGTGTAAATGGTTAAATTGAAAAAGACTTTTTAAAGCAAAATGTGCTTTGGATTTTATCTGGTTTTCTAAAAAAAAAACCATGAAAATGTTCTTTAAAGTTCACATGAGGTGCGATGTAATGTAAAGCTACTAAGCTTAGTGTGAATTTTATGGTTATTCAGGGCAGTTAGGCCTTTTGAGAGTTCCATCTTGCATAATGCTTAAGAATGAGGTCGGATAAAACCAGGGAATTACATTCCATGTTTTTATGAGTTCATAAATTGCAGTGAGAATGGACTAAAGTATTAATGGCCATCTGCATCTACACTGTTCTCTTCCTTAGAATTATTGAAGAAAACAGGGGTTTATTTACCAAATAGAGCGAATATGTGACTTAGTAGCTGACCCGTGAGGTTTAGATAAAAAAAGTAGTTAGGTAAAAAAGAATTCTGATTAAATAGAGATTTTCTTTTTTTCTTATTCAGCTATTATGTGCTATTGCTAAATGGGTCAGCACAAATGAGCATTTAGTGAATGTAACCCGCAAGTTCACAAACTAAATGTGCTAAATTAAATTATTAAGAATATTTACCAAACGCATTCAATGATTTGATATTTATGGTATGTTAACCTTTATAGGTATATATTTAATATTGTTGGATAGGCTTTAGAAATCACTTAACATCATTGGAAAAACTTTTTTTTTTAAATTATTAAAAACATATTAAAATTTCCAAAAAATATATCATATATGGAAACATATATTCATATATAAATATGCTGCAAAATGTTTATATTTTTTAATTATATTAATTAATTGTAAGAGTTAAAAAAAAAAAAAACATTACATTATTTGGGAAGCTTATCCATGAATTTTAAATTGAAACAATAGTGAGGCTCAACAAGTACTGCTGCATACATGTAGCAAAATGACAGGTGCTTTGCGCAGCCTTTGTGCAAATGTAATATTTCAATTAGAGACAAGCTTCACAGATTCAACCCTCTTTTCGCACCTAATGCACAGCTGTTTTGGTGTTCTGGAAACTTGGCAACTTTGACATGAATTCTTATTCTAGTTTGCTGGTCCAATTCACTGGATGCCCTTCGTTTGCTGCTTTCACTGAGGCTTAGATTACTTTTCGAGGTCTGATGGCTCATTATTCTCACAGATTCCTCTGTATTGTGACTACTTGAAGCTTAACTAATCCTTGGGGATCAATTACTCCTTGTCTGGGTTAGTAGCAGAGCGCAGTATACCATGACATGCATTGCAGGGAAGCACTGTTTCAAAGATAACAAGTTGACATTGCTAATAAAGCAATAACATCAACCTAACAGTTTCCCCTCGTCTTAAAATTGGGGTTGATTTAATAAACAAACGTTGCAAGTTGTTTTCATTACCTAATATCACATACTGTAGCAAAATAGCATATGATAGACGTGTGCAGAGCAAAAAAATACTGTTTGGCCTAATCAATAAAAAAAAAAATCCTGTGTCGACTTTGTCCATGTTGCATTTCGGTCCACACAAATCTAACCCATGCAATTGTTTCATGAAAAACAAAAGTGTGCAAACATAGGACCCCTGGGTCTGAAACACATTAAGCTTTGGCTTCCCCATGAGGTGCAGTTCCTCATGCCAATGTTATTCATACTAATAAATGGTTTGTTCGATTTTTTTTGCGGTAACCGGCCCAGTGTTTCTTTGTCTTCTACTTGGCCGTAGTTTGGCGAGCATCTGCCATTTTTAATTGTTAATTGAGTGCCTCCAATACATCTCTTTTTCTCCTTCTTTTATTCACTCTTTTGGTCACTTCTCACTTAATCTCTAAATAAAATTAACAGCTCTCCCTTAACCATCAATCATCTTTTTTTCCCATTAATCATCTCTTTTTTTGGTGCCTTCAAACTGCAACACCATTTTGTAAATAGCAAATGGCTCATTCTCCAAACAGAAACGTACACTAATGGTATCTCAGGAGAGATACAGTGTGCCATTAGTAAATTATTATTTTGAGGTAATTTTGCTGCAACACCAACTTGAGCCAACCAAGCTCTAGTAAATCAAGTATTTTGGTAAATATGGATATGTAAACCAGTTTCCCAAATGCTAAAATATAAAATGACCAACAACATGTAGCATATTTTGCTTCTAATAATACAAAAAAGTGATATAACATTCTGCAGATGACTGGTCAGAATTCTTGAACAGCTACTGTCATTTGCATGTGCTTCACAAACCGGCATACGACTTCACCTTTATGAAGGTCAGTCAATATCTATGTCAATAAATAATGTTTTATCTTAAAATAAGGTTCATTATCAAGACTAATTAAGGGATAACAAAACAGTCCCAGTGCTTACTTTCATCTATAAAGTCTCATTCATGACAAGGCAATCTCTGGTAGAGTGAAGTTGAAAATTAATCAGTGAAAGAAATTTTATTCACAGTTTGAGGTTGATTACTATATAGACATTCAGGCACATGGATACAGGCAACTATGAAATATTAACTATCAATTTCGGGAAGCAGCACTTGATGTCTCTGTGAGGAGGTGCAAAACAGTGGTAAAGTCTCGGAAAACATTACATGACACGACGTATAAGAAAAAACTATAATTAAAATTGAAATCGAAAATTGACCGTTTCACACACAATAAAAAAAATGTTTTTACAGATACAATTTTACTTTTTGTGCACTTCTTTTAACAATGGGTATGATCTGACAAAGACTCTGAAAATGATTCTCCATTTCTTTATAACCTGGATAACAAATACCACATGACTGACCTTTGGGTCATTTTGTGCAGAGATCTCTTTCCTCTTGATGAGAAGACAGGTTTAAAATGGCTCGCACAAGCCATTGACAGCAGTTAACAGGAAATCACTCTTGGTAACAAGTTTTGACAGTATACAACATATTTTCAATACATCCACATATAAATATATATACTTTTTTTGTTTATCAACTCAATATTTAGTATTTTAAATTGCATGTTGATTTTAGAAGCCAGATAAACATATCCAGTCGCAAATATTTCCAAAGTCTGTCAACCATAAAAATCTTAGTGGAACGCCCTAAGAAGTGACTTTTTTGTGTAAAACACACTAATCATTACTCCAACTTACTTATTCTCTCTTTGTTGTTTGTGATGTTCAAATTACAACCTTTAAAATAGGCAGAAAAAAACACAATGGTGCAGAACATTGTGTGATTATAAATGGATTAAAAAATGTCCATATAGTCACGCAAACATTTACCAGAGCTGATATACCTTACTCTGGTGGTATATGCCTTTTGGTCTGTCAGGCAACCACTCCTCCTTTTAGGAATCCAAAAAAGTTAATCAGTTTCTCAAATAGAAAAGAGATATATAATGGCGTAATATTGCTTTTGTATGTATGTGCAAATCAATACTCACAATTAGAGCCCTTCATTTGACTCAACATATGTGTTTTGTATAGTTTAGGACAATACCACCATTCTGGAACAGAAGAATCAGTGACAGCTTGCTTCAAAAAAAGTATACACTTTATTAAAACTTAAAACATATATCAACTATTAAAATTAATAAACTATAAGTATACCAGAAGTAAGACGCGTTTTGCCACGTTGGCTTCCTTAGTCAGATGTGCAGTATAATCTTTCATTCTCCCGTCCCCTTTTAAATATCACTCTTAATTTCAGCTGTGCTTGCGGCGCCCCCTCTACGTCACTGGGTGGAGTGTCCAAACCTCCCTCCTGCTTCATATTAGACCTCTCTTAGACACGATCTCACTTCATTTCTGGTTCCGCCGATGTTCATCTATGGGGAGGAAGTCCGTCTGCGAGCATGCATTCCACCATGTGCTCCACTTTCGATTGAGCATGTGTCTCATCATGCGTTCCACCTTTGTGGAGCATGCTCAATCCAGGTCCAGGTTATTTTTGTTTTATTTCCAAATTCTGTTTGTAACATACATACTATTTTATGTACTTTACAACCTACAGCTCAGAGTGTCCGAAAGGGGCTCTATAGTCACCCATACATATTGGTGTAAAGTGTAGGTTAAGTTACAGTTAGTTATGCTAGGTAAAGTTTTTGTTTTCCATCAATATTCTCTCTATTTTTTTTTTGTTTAGTTAAAGGACCACTCTAGGCACCCAGACCACTTCAGCTTAATGAAGTGGTCTGGGTGCCAGGTCCAGCTAGCTTTTACCCTTTTTTTTTATAAACATAGCAGTTTCAGAGAAACTGCTATGTTTATAATGAGGGTTAAGCCAGCCTCCAGAGCCTCTAGTGGCTGTCTCATTGACAGCCGCTAGAGGCGCTTGCGTGCTTCTCACTGTGAAAATCACAGTGAGAGCACGCAAGCGTTCATAGGAAAGCATTATGAATGCTTTCCTATGCGACCGGCTGAATGCGAGCGCGGCTCCTGCCGCGCATGCGCATTCAGCCGATGACGTCGCAAGGAAGAAGAGGAGGAAGAGGAAAGCTCCCCGCCCGGCGCTGGAGAAAGAGGTAAGTTTAACCCCTTCCTCCCCCCAGAGCCCGGCAGGAGTGGGTCCCTGAGGGTGGGGGCACTCTAGTGCCAGGAAAACGAGTGTGTTTTCCTGGCACTAGAGTGGTCCTTTAAGTTAGGATTTGCTCCATAAGCCCAGCATTTCTGTCCCTCCCTCCCAACCTACACTAATTACCTATAACACTATGGTACAGGATGTCATTGAATTAGAACTCCTGGAAACCTTTACCAAGGTCATTATTTGAGTCCTATGTAAGCTTAGCAGTGCTACAGAAAAGTAAACTGTCACTTCTCTGGAATTTATATTGTTGAATAAAAAATTTACATCATAATTCTGTTCTGAAAGATCTCAGTGGGCTAATGCATCATCAGTAGAATCTGTTCAACCCTTGAGTTGCAGGTTCAAATCCCGGCAGGCTTGACTCAGCTCTTCATTCTTCTGAGGTAGATAAAATGAGTACCATCAAATTGGGTAATAGTAACAACCCCTGGAGGTCGGGCTAAGGTAACAACCCCAGGACATACTTGAAAACCAGAGTAATCTACATGTACCTTTCCTGGTTAAATACTTTGTTGTTATTATTTCTTCTCTCTGTGTGCTTTCTCTATGCTGACTGTTGGGTACACAGGACAGAGAGTTTAACGATTGACTCGACAGAAAGTTAAGATAGAGGCACCCAGTGCAGGATAAAGAGTTATGGATTTCTAATTTAATTTTATTTTTTACATCTCACGAATACATATTTGTTACATATAGGGATAACTAAACATAGTATTAAAAATCCTTGGTAGTTATAGTTCCCCTTTAAGTGAAAATTATGATTTGTTAACAGTTCATTGTAGAAACTGCATATCTTGGGGACATGCAGTAAACACAGGAACTTGCAAATGCGAGTGTTATGATCTTATTTTGTAATATCTGTTTGTGTATATGAAATGCATTGTTTATTCATTATAAATAATGAGTCAGTTTAGCATAGAATGTCCATTTGCTTTAAAGTAAAGTAAAATATTCATTACTGAGAATGAGCTTCACTTACTTCCAGCACATTTCACATATTCTTTTGCAAGGTGGTCAGAATTTGAGATGAAACCTTGACTTGTATGAATTAACATCATAATGTATGTGAAGATGCTGAAGTTAAGTATTGGGGTTCAAGGCAGTGGTGTATCCTGGTTTTGTGCTGCCCTAGGCAGGACAAAACTCAGGCGTCCCCCCTTCCCCCCCCCGCGCCACCCCCACCCAACCTTTCCCCCCGCCCCGCATTCTAAATACACACACACACATTCACTGACAGATACGCATACACTAGCTAACAGAAACACACACTCGCTAACAGAAACACACACACACTAACAGACACACTCACACTCAGTAACAGACAAACACACTCACTAACAGACACACACTCACTAGCAGACACACACTCACTAACATACACACACTCACAGGCAAACACACACACTAACAGACACACACACACACACACACACAGACACTAACAGACACAGACACTAACAGACACACACAGACACTAACAGACACAGACACTAACAGACACAGACACTAACAGACACAAACACTAACAGACACAGACACACACTCACCCACCCACATTAACACATTTTTTAAATTTATTTTTAACACATTTTTTTTACATTTATTTTTAACACATTTTTTTTTATTTTTTTTTAACACTTTTTTTAAATTTATTATTAACACGTTTTTTTAAAAATTTATTTTTAACACATTTTTTTTTTATTTTTTTTTAATACATTTTTTTTATTTATTATTAACATGTTTTTTTTTTACATTTATTTTTAACACATTTTTTTAAAATTTAACACCCCCCTCCCCCAGCCTCCTTACCTTTGGGAATGGTGGGGGGGTGGGGGGTGTCTCTTCCTCCCTGGTGGTCCAGTGGCTGCTGGGCGATCGGGCGACACTGCCTGGCGGGCGGGCGGCCGGCGAGGGAGCACTTCCCCTGAGCTGTCTGCTCAGCTCCCTCACCAGCCACAGAGTGAGGCTGGGAGCCGGAATATGACGTCATATTCCGGCTCCGCCCCCCAGCCTCACTCTGCGGCTGGCGAGGGAGCTGAGCAGACAGCTCAGGGGAAGAGCTCCCTCGCCGGCCGCCCGCCCGCCAGCGCCGCCCGACCGCCGGCATGTCTGTTAGCCGCAAGGCTAACAAGACATTTGCCTTGGGCATTTGGGGGCGGCTTTTTTTGCCACCCCCTGGAAAATGCCGCCCAAGGCAAATGCCTTGTTTGCCTCGTGGCCAATACGCCCCTGGGCATAGGACCATGTGCACGGTGGGGCAAAAATAAGACTTCCAGGAAATTCCTGAACCCCTGAACCGATCTGGGTGATTTTTGGATATGTTGTTCACCCAGATCGGGGCTATCAGGGGATGTGACTTGTGGGGATATGTTGTATTTTGGGGTTTGTAAAAATGTATGGTTTTTTCTGCTTAGAGTTAAATGAGTTTGTCCATTGTCTTTGTTAATTATATCACAGGCAGAGGGGAGGGATTGTGTACACTGTATGGGAGTGACTGAATGTAAAACTATGTTTTTATTGACTTGTTGTTCCTGTGTCCCTCTAATGTACCAGTAAATTGTACGTAAAATCTGTCCTAAAATCAAAAATAGTTGCATTTCAATGTCAAGTGTATTAGATCAAGTAGTATAAGGTTAATGGGATAACTCACCATGCTAGCAGACTGTGAAAGAACCCTCTTTATGGCATTGATCCCATCCTGATGGGGAATCACTGTATACAGGCTGCTGATGTCCATGGTAACCAAAATCACGTCACGTCTTAATGGCATCAGCAACGGTTAGTCTTCCCTGCTTCTGTGCAGTGATAGAAGCAGGAAAGACACTGTCTGAAGCTAACTGTCTGTCTTCAAACACTGTCTGACCCAAGGTGCATGTATATGGTTAAAGGAGCCTGTCATATACTAACAATAAGAATGTTTTTTTCTCATTATTTTTTACATATGCCTGATTTAAAAAAACAATTTCCTTTCAAAACTTGATAAAAGGATTATTATATTTAAACAAAATGTTTGAGGTGACAGTTGTCCTTTAAAAATACATGTTTGTATTCCAAACATTAGAGTGTACGTCCAACAAGTAAGTGAAGCTGTACAGCATTGATCCATGTGTTGCAAACCCACAGGTTACCATGTTGTGGAGGACAGAAATATAATTAACAGGTACCCAATACGAGGTGAGTACAAAATTTATCACAGGTCGGAACTCGAGCAAATGCTTTATTCAGTTGTTTACAAACTTCCGCTGTTTCTATCCTCTTTAGTTGTCTGTGACTGTAGAAACAATCTCACAATTGCTCATACTATAACAACAAACAAGTTACTGATAGTTACGTCAATGACAGTTAATGGATGGCACCAGAATGATGCTGCTTAATTGGCCATTATTCCTCTTCAGTTGGATACAGAGTCACCTATTGTGATTGATTGCATTGCCTTCTCAATTTCGTCAGTTGGTTTAGGTCAATATTCTAGATCAATCATAGATTTTTGGCAAATCTTTCATTCTTATCATGCATGGTGTAGATTGGAAATAAGTATGCAACTGTTTGAAATTCTCATATTCTTGTTTATGAATGTTTTGTATCCCTTTGAGAAAGACACCATTACTATGATCTAGGGATTAGATATTCAAATTGGATCCTCCGAACTTTTATTTGTGATTTCCAGACTGCACAAAAGCCATTGTGCTAATTTAATATCATGCACGCCACCAAGCTGTGCTACTGAGCACCATGCAGCTCTCTATACTATTGAATTAAACAGCAATCAAGACAGTCACCTACAAATGTAAAATACTTGCTTATTATTCTAATTTGTACATTTGTTTTGTTGGTATTCATAAAGTATTCTAATTTTACACACTGCTGAATTTTGTTACTTTGCCCTGACATTAAAAAAAAAAAATAATAACTACAAACAGATACCGTCTTGCTATTAATCAGATGGTGAATCAGATATTTGGATTTTATGAGCATAGAAGTACTTGGTGCCAAATAGAGTGTAAATAGAGAGAAGTTTTTGTATTCTTAAAGTCCTGAGAGATATGAGAATAGCGACATTGCATAATTCAAGTCACTATGGTTTGCTTGGGTGTTGATGGTGGACTTTGGTGTTCATTGGGTGTTCATTTTCAAAAGATGGATTACATTTTACCCTGCAATTCCTTCTTTTGTTTGTTCATTTTATCATTTTACAAGGTGGAAGCTACCAGCTCACGTTTTACTTGTGAGGCCCTAAATAATAATGGGGCTGGACCTTTTGCCCCCCCCCCCTTCTTCCACCCATTGGCAAGGGTAATAAAACATGATTCTCTCCCACCTCCAAAAAAAAAAAAACCTACCAACCCCTGGGGGCAATAAACGAAATACCTGTAAAACAAATTAATAATTACCATTAGATAGAAACATAGAAACACAGAAACATAGAATGTGACAGCAGATAAGAACCATTTGGCCCATCTAGTCTGCCCAATTTTCTAAATACTTTCATTAGTCCCTGGCCTTATCTTATAGTTAGGATAGCCATATGCCTATCCCACGCATGCTTAAACTCCTTTACTGTGTTAACCTCTACCACTTCAGCTGGAAGGCTATTCCATGCATCCACTACCCTCTCTGTAAAGTAATATTCCTGATATTATTTTGAAACCTTTGCCCCTCTAATTTAAGGCTATGTCCTCTTGTTGTGGTAGTTATCGTTCTTTTAAATACAGTCTCCTCCTTTACTGTGTTGATTCCCTTTATGTATTTAAATGTTTCTATCATATCCCCCTTGTCTTGTCTTTCCTCCAAGCTATACATGTTAAGATCTTTTAACCTTTCCTGGTAAGTTTTATCCTGGAATCCATGAGAATATCCTTCTGGAAACAAGATGTCTTGTTTTTCTTCCAACTTCTTTTTTTTCGGCTCTAAAAGAAGGTAAAATAAAAATCCATATTATCATGTTGAACTATTAAAATAAAAAAAGAACGAGATCACAAAAAAAAAGCCTGAAAAAATAAAAATCTAGGCGAAAAAATAATCCATCTTCACCCAGCGAAGGATCCACGCAGACTAAGCTTGCAGGGCTGGGAAAGTCTTATAAAGATTCCAAAAGTCAACCAATCAGAGTGCTCTGACAGGTCAATCTTGAGACTGAGAAGTAAGTTTGACTGACAGGTGAGTTCAACGTCACATTATGGATTTTTATTTGGCCTCTTTTGTGCTGAAAAAGAAGCTGGGGAAAAAAAGAAGACATAATTGTAAAAATTTATTTTGTTATGTAACAGGTATGTAGTTTCCCCCTTCTCTTTATTATTAGGGTGAGGGGGAAGGTAGAGAATTTATTTTATTGGAGGTGACTATAGACTTGGGAACCCCTGGTCACCAGGGTGTGGGTAGCTAGGAGCTTGGGAACCCTTAGTCACGAGGGGAGGGAATAATTGTATTACTATCACAATGGGTGGGAGTTGGTGGGGAGAACAGGTCCACCACACATTATTTAGGGTCTCCATCTGCCACCAATGGGTGGGTCTGGGAAGGGACAATAGGTCTAACGCCCTACTTTATTATATAGGTCCCTGACCACTCTTATAGGTCCCGCCTGCAATTTATTTAAAAGCCCTCACTATCTTCCCATGATAAGTATAATAGCCCCCATTCACAGGTGGGGACATGGCGGGATGCTATGTTACCCCCAGTAAATTATTTAATTAGGTTCCCCATCAGGGGAGCCTGTGCCAGGTACCTATTTATTGGATGAGCGATTTGGCAGTCATAGCTGCACAGTCACTAGTCGTTTTTTACAACAGTGAGCAATGTAGGGGCAGGATAAAGTATTTAACCTCACTTATTTACTAAAACTAAGTATTTTTTACTTAGTATTAGTAAAGTTGTCTGAAAGACCAAAATTAGGAGAAGGAAAGGCTTTGCAGAATTTTGGTCTTTCAGCTTCTTAGTAGACAACTCGCTAATTCTTGTGGGATTGCCATAAGGATTCCAAAAGAGAGTTACCTATTAAACAGTTTTCGAATTTGGTACCCTAAAATATGGTAATTCCACAATCCTAGTTTAGGGAGTTATCCACTAAATGTCTGCAAGATGCGATCCACGACATGGATCAGAATTTCATTTATCCAAATTAAATTCCAAAACAAAAATAGGGCCACATTTCATTGGAAAACATATTTTAAAAAATGGACAAAAAAGTTTAGTTGCCATTAACCAAATGCATTTGAGATAAAAAACCTACAGATTTTATAAAACTCATTAGTCAGGATATAAAAATAACTAATTACCGTAATTACTCGAGTATAAGCCGACCCAAATATAAACCTAGATCCTAAAAAAATTATATTAATTGAATATTTATTTACAGTGTGTGTATATAATGAATGCAGTGTGTGTGTATGAATGCAGTGTGTGTATGAGTGCAGTGTGTGTATATGAGTGCAGTGTGTGTGTATGAGTGCAGTGTGTATGAGTGCAGTGTGTGCGTATGAATGCAGTGTGTGTGAGTGCAGTGTGTGTATATGAGTGCAGTGTGTGTGTATGAGTGCAGTGTGTATATGAATGCAGTATGTGTTTGTGTGTGTGTTGCAGAGCCTTGGTGGGGGGTGGGCATTTTTATTATTATTTTTTTAATTATTATTTTAATATTATTTTTTTGTTTATTAATATTTTTTTATTATTATTAATTTTTATTTTATTATTTTTTTTAAATATTATTTTATTATTATTATGATTTATATATATTTTTTTCGTCCCCCCTCCCTGCTTGATACATGGCAGGGAGGGGGGCTCTCACTCCCTGGTGGTCCAGTGGCATTGGCAGTTCAGTGGAGGGGGGCTGGCAGGAAGCACTTACCTCTCCTGCAGCTCCTGTCAGCTCCCTTCTCCTCCGCGCCGGTCCGGTCAGCTCCCCTGTCAGCTCACAGTGTAAGTCTCGCGAGAGCCGCCCTATGACCCCGTGGCTCTCGCAAGACTTACACTGTGAGCTGACAGGGGAGCTGACCGGACCGGCGCATAGGAGGAGGAGGGAGCTGACAGGAGCTGCAGGAGAGGTAAGTAAGAGCTCTCTGCAGCCCCCCTCTCACACAGCCCCATGTCTGTATTATGGCAATATAAATTGCCATAATACAGACACTGACTCGAGTATAAGATGAGTTGGGGTAGCCTCATTTTTTTAAAACATATTTTCTCAATCTTTGTTTATTGAGGCATATGAATTGTACAATATATGCAAGCAAGAGACACAACACCATAAGGTCAGATTGCAAGTCAAAACACATCGGAGAAGCACAAGCCTAGATGTTGAGAGCATAAAAAAGAAAAGAAATGAACAAAAGACATAGGAAAATGTGCCCCAAAATAAGCAATACCATATGTAGACATGCTCTGAGCACTGCAAAGCTCAGTCCCAAAGCCCCAATTCACCCTATGCCCTCAATGGGCAGATCACTATCCATAATCATGGAGGAAAATTTCAGACCTTGGAGCTGAAATGGAAGCCGGTTCAGCTCAGATTCAGAGCAGGCCTGTTTGCAGCCTTGAGATGTGCCAGCGCAGATTTTGGCTCCTGGGGCGCACCCTATGAGAATCTAAAAACCACATGTTCTGCCTGAGAATGTTGGGATTACTTTACAGGATATTGAGGTGGAAAGGCCTTGGGGCATGGGGATCATGAGTTGTAGCATCCTCCAGAAGTTGTCGAGGAGCCTATCCATCTTAGACATAGCTACAGACTGCACTCCTTGGGAGTCAATGAGGCATGTGGCATCTGCCATTTGAAGTGCGCTGCTCATGGTGCCTTCGTTGCTCGTGGTGGTACCACATGTCTCTGGAGTTGTGGAGGGCATTGACTGGGATAACCCCCGCTAGTCCATGTGGGAGAAGTGGGGTGTCAGCTTGATACAGCCAGAAATCAGCTTGCTTTGGGTCAGGAGATTGTCCACCTCTTCCATCCTCGGCACTTTCAAGGCCACACTCTTATCAGCAAATAATCCCATCTGGATGGTTACAAATGACCACTGGAAGTAACTGCAGATCGGTCCTTCAATTCTAGGCACAGAGATAGCTCAACCAGCTTCAGGATATGAGTTAAATATGTAAGTAGGCTGCTTAATTCTTTTGAATTTTAATTGACTAGACGCATCCAGTCACCATTACATTCAGGCCACCCTTCCCCCAGTGGCCTAAAATTAAGTCAATTTGTGTTGTATATCATCACAAACATATATTGATTAAAATTAATTGGACATGGCAGTGTATGATTTATATTGCAATTACTAAGGAAGAGAGAAAGTCATGATAACCACAAATACTATATTTTTATTTTTAAAAAATCACAAAATCATGAGTCTGTTTATCACACAAGAAAGCAAAACAATAAGGTAAGTTCATGGTGAAACTGAAGGACAGATAGGAGTATAAACAATAGTGATTGTACTGAAGGTACCAATAGCCATAAGCAATGGTTAAAATATAACAGTTACTTCTTACAAATATTCACTTACAGCATTTAAACCACTTTGTTAGTTCAAGCACAGGTTAAAGGACCACTCTAGTGCCAGGAAAACATACTCGTTTTCCTGGCACTAGAGTGCCCTGAGGGTGCCCCCACCCTCAGGGTCCCCCTCCCGCCCGGCTCTGGAAAGGGGAAAAGGGTTAAAACGTACCTTTTTCCAGCGCTGGGCGGGGAGCTCTCCTCCTCCTCCTCTCCGCCTCCTCTCCGCCCCGTTGGCTGAATGCGCACGCGCGGCAAGAGCTGCGCGCGCATTCAGCCGGTCGCATAGGAAAGCATTTACAATGCTTTCCTATGGACGCTTGCGTGCTCTCACTGTGATTTTCACAGTGAGAATCACGCAAGCGCCTCTAGCGGCTGTCAATGAGACAGCCACTAGAGGATTAGGGGGAAGGCTTAACCAATTTATAAACATAGCAGTTTCTCTGAAACTGCTATGTTTATAAAAAATTGGGTTAACCCTAGCTGGACCAGGCACCCAGACCACTTCATTAAGCTGAAGTGGTCTGGGTGCCTAGAGTGGTCCTTTAAGTACGAAATGAAATGTAAAGGACTTTTATTGTATTATTTGCAATGAGGTTCACCAGATTTACATGGAATAAAATTGATTAAAACAATACACACTTTTGATATTGTTAGCATTATTAATTACAGTATTGAAAACGCTGCACAAAGTATTTAAGTACCATAAGTGAAGAGTCACAATGTAATGCTGTAGAATGCTTTTATGAGGATTTTTATGAACACGACAGTAGCCAAAATCTTTTCAAATATTTCAGGGTATGCATATTTTTTTCTTAACGTCATTTTTCCAAGTGTCCCAATGATATTTCAACTGATCATTTTTGGGAGAGAGTTGCCTTAACGATAGTCATTTTTTTAATTATTATCACGTACCAAATACAATACTTACTTCATTGATGCAATAGTCAAGGATTTACAATGACAGGGCAGGGCCGGCCCGACCATAGGTCCCAGTGGGGCCATGGCTCAAGGAGGCATTTTGCCACTCCTGTTAAAGCTTGTTCCTATACTGCTTATCACTCTCCCCCACATTGGGCACTTCTAAAAGGGGGCAGGTGCCCCCTAAATTTTTCCTTAACTCCCCTCCCTGCCACTGGCAGATCCAGAACCTTATCTCGGGAGGGGCACTCATAGATAATTTAAAAAAAACAATCCAGGCACAATAACCACTACAGCTCTCTGTAGTGGTTATGGTGCCAAGATGCCGTGGTGCCCTCCCAGGGTAAATAGTCAAACCGTTTAAGAACAGTTGGACAATTTACCTTGGATCTGCCGGGATAGGGCCTCTAGGTAGGTAGGTGTGTGTGTGACTGTGTGTGTGTGTGCAGTGGGAGCACTGAGTGTAGGAGGGGCAGTGTGTGTTTGTGTGAGTGGTGTAGTGTGTGCATGGGAGTGCAGTGTATTTATGGGGTGCATTGGGAACACTGTGTATGGGGCCAGTGTGTGTATGAAGGTGTAGTGGGGGCAGTGTGTGTATGGGAGTTTAGTTGGGGCAGTGTGTGTATGGGTGGGTGCAGTGGGGGTAGTGTGTGTATGGGGGTGGAGTGGGGGCAGTGTGTGTATGGGGGTGCAGTGGGGGTAAGTGTGTGTATGGGGGTGTGTGTATGGGAGGGCAGTGGGGGCAGTGTATGTATGGGGGTGCAGTGGGGGTAAGTGTGTGTATGGGGTGCAGTGGGGGGTAAGTGTGTGTATGGGGGTGCAGTGGAGGTAAGTGTGTGTATGGGGGTGCAGTGAGGGCAGTGTGTGTATGGGGGTGCAGTGGGGGGTAAGTGTGTGGTGGGGCAGTGTGTGTGTAGTTGGGGAGGGGGCTAATTAAAAAAGATTTGTTTAAATTAAAAAATATGCTTTATATCTCCCCTCCCTTCTTACCTTTGCCCAGGGAGGGGAAGATATAAAGCATTTTTTTTTCATTTAAAAACAAAACAAATATTTGGAATTGCTATTATAAATATTATCCCCCATCCCTTCTTACCTTTGCCCAGGGAGGGGGGATATCCATTCTGTGAAGCCCTGGTGGTCCTTGTAGATAATCCCTGGCGGTTCTAGTGGGGGAGTGAACTCTAGCCTGCAGCTCGTGGGCTAGAGTTCACTCTCGCGAGAACGGAGCATTGCCATGGTAACCGCGGCAACGCTCCGTTCTCGCGAGAGGAGACCCGGCAGAGCTGCAAGCTAGAGCTCCCGGGTCTCCTCTCCCTCCCATGCAGGCCACCCAGCAATGTGCCAGCGGACTGGAGAGGGAGATCTCTGATCTCCCCTCCGGTCTGTGAAGGCACCCAGCAGGATCCGGGGCAATTGCCCCGATGCCCCCCCTGGATCCGCCACTGCTCCCCGCATGTCCCCATGCCCAATGAGAAATTTGCGTGCACTTCCCATAAATGAAAGGGGCGCTCTCTCTCAGCAGCACACTTGCTCATCTACCGTCCGCCAGGCAGGATGTGGAAAGATATCATGAATCCAAAAGAGCATCGTACCGCGAGGGTGCACTTCCATGAGTTGCCGCCCCCTACCCTGCGCCTAGAAAAGGTATTGATTCTAATGGGCTGCTTCGAGTGCTTCCAGCCCCCACCTGTGAATGTAAGAGAGGGCTGCTTGTTGTATTTGTATGTATTAGGCAGTGAGTGTTTTAGGTAGTGTATGTGTGTGTTTTGGGCAGTGTGTGTGTGTATTAGACAGGGTGTGTGTGCGCACAGGTTACTAGGCAGGGTGTGTGTGTACTCGGCAGTGTGTGTGTTTGTGTACTAGACAGCGTGTGTGTATTAGGCAGAGGGTGTGTATTAGGCAGGATGTACGTGTGTGTGTATTAGGCAGGTCTACCCGGTCTGACAGAAAGTGCTCAGTAAGAGAACTAAACATCTTCCTGTCAGTCTTGGTAGAGAAAGCAGAATCTCCTCTTTCATGATCCGCTTGACCACACTACAACAAGGGAGGTAAGTAGGGGCACAATGGGAAAAGAGAAAATGGCACATAGAAGGCACTAACCTAACCAATGTGGGTGTGGTTTGATGGGCGTGGTTTTGGTGAGTGGGGCAGCATTTTATCCTTCGACACATGCAGCACAATGTCTTGGGCCGGCCTTGTGACTGGGTATACCTGATGTGATTGCTATAAGAATGTGGCCTATCATAATTCTATCTATCTTACTAACTGTAACAGGGATTTTTTGGGTGGGAATGTAACAATATATGGATCAATCTTTTTGATTAATGAATGAATTCCTTTCTAAAAATGTTGACACTTCTCAAAGTGCCACAATATTGGAGACATTGTTCCAAGGTTCCCACGGTCCCTTCAACACCAACACGAAAAGTTCACATTCATTTTCTGTAATCCCAAAGGGTACCAATGGTATATAGTTTTAGAATGATTCTCCACATGGTTATCCACTGTGTAATACCACTGAAAGCAGATACTATTTTAAACCAATCTTCCAATTCCAAATGTAGATCCAAATTCCCCCCCCCACATTTCCACATAAAGCCAGATTTAAAACAGTAATTGATTAAAGATATGAATTTCTGATTTGGGTTATACAGTTGTAATCAAAATGATTCAACCCCCATTAAAAATCAGGTTTGTATCAATATTGACAGACGTTCTGCTCTTTGCAATGAACAAATCAAACTGTAGCAATTGAAATAGCTCTACACAACGAATGCTTCAAGTGGTTTCCCCAATTTAAGCTGAAAATACAACTTATAATGGCTTTACCAGTCTCAAAATTATTAAACCTCTTCACAGCAAGCATCTTTAGTTCTTAGTAGATCACCTTTTTGCTGTTGTGACTTGCTGCAAATGAGACACATAGCCAGACACTAGCTTCTGGAAGCTTTCTGAGGAATCTTAGCCCATTGCTCATGAGCAACGGTCTCCAGTTCAGTAGTATTTAGGTTTGTGTGCTGCAACTGCCTTCTTCAAATCCCACTAGAGATTTTATATGGGGTTAAAGTCAGGTGATTGTGATGGCCACTGTAGAATTTTCCGAGATTTCTTCAGCTACCAAGCCTTGGTGGAATATAAGGTATGCTTGGAATCGTTGTCTTGTTGAAAGGCCCAATGACACACAAGCTTCAGCTTCCTTTACAGACGGCATGACATTTTCTCCTAGGATTTCCTGATACTTAAATAAATCCATTTTGCCTTCCACACACTGCAGGTATCCAGTGTCAGAAGATTAAAAGCAGCCCCAGAGCATCACCGAAACACCACTATGCTTAACTGTAGGCAGAGTGTCCTTTTTAGTGTATGCTTCCTTCTTCTTCATCCAGATATAAGGATGATCCAATGGGCGGACAAGATCCAGTTTTGTTTATTATCACTCCACAGAACAGAATCCAAAACTTCTGTAGCTTATTATATGACTTGGAGCAAACTTTTCTTGTGATTTTGGGTCACTAGTGGTGAACTGTCTAGGAGTTCTGGCATGGAAAAGTTCTGTGTTTAGTACGTGCCCTACTGTGTTTACTGAAACCTCAGTGCCTTGTGCCCCCAATTCTTCCTGCAGTTTTTTTGCAGGCAATCGAGAGTTTTTCACAACCTGCCTTCTCAGAAATTTGCTTGCAGCCATTGATAGATTTCTTTTTCTGCCCCATCCAGTAACCACTGCTACTTCAACTTTAAAGTTGCATGCTTTCAACAGTGTCTCTAAGAACATTCTGTGCCATCGCAACCTTTTTGGATCCTGTTCCTTGTTTGTGAAGGGTCGATGATTCCTTCTCTTAACTTTGTGGACAATTCTTTTGATTTAGCCAAATTTTCCAACATGCAGTCAAACGTGACACTCAACAAACCCATAGGCAGTTCAGGTATTGCAAGTGTTCCAGCTCAAGCACACTTGGTGCAACTAATGAAGCCCTTGATTAGTTGCATCAGGTGTGCTTGAGACAAAAACTGTTTATTAGTGCTGTTGTGAGGGATTCAGAGATTATTCAGGAGATTGAATAATGTTGAAGCTGTAGAAGTCATTATAAGTTGCATTTTCAGTTAAATTTGGGGAAACCACTTGAAGCATTCATTGTGTTGAGCTATTTCAATTGCTTTAGTTTGATTTGTTCATTGCAAACAGCAGAAAGCCTGTACATTTTGACAATAGGCCTGTTTTTCAATGGGGGTTTAATAATTTTGATTACAACTGTATAAATCATTTTTTTCAAAATTCAATTTGCTTAGTTTTTATATTTTTCTAATCTAAATTTGGGATATAAAATTGTTCTTGTAGTGTAAAAGAAATCATAGAGTACTGGGTGGGAATGGTTTCATCTAAATCATAATTTATTTTTAATTTCTCAAATGACATCAAGGAATTATTAAAAAAAAAAACTGCCAAAGTGCCAAACGTCTAAATCTAATTGTGGTAAAAAAAATAATAATAATAATTAAATAGAAAGTAGCATAGTTTTAGACCAATCTGAATTAGGCTTTATAATTTTAAATAATATATCCCATGCTTTTAATAAAATTTTGGTTGAGGGAAACATTACAGATTTTAGACCTTTTAGAAGTAGGAAGTCAGTGTATGTATTTCATTAGAAACGGGTAATATTTATAAGCTTCCATCTCTAACCATTTTGATGTTTTAGAGTTCAAAATTTTAGAGCCCAGCTGCATTATTTGTGTTTCTTCAGCTATGTGACCTAGGTGTGCAAGGAGGTATGCATGGAAGAATATGTGCTACCTCCAACTTCCTTGAGGGCAAGATGGAGAAGTTGCAGGCCATGTGATGGGGTAGAAAGTGGTCAGATAGTATGGCTGCCCTCCTGCTCATATTTTTAATTTCTTACATGCCTAACATAGGTGAGGGAATTGGAGCACTCCCAGAGTAATTCACCTAATTACCACTATCCCCCAACCCAAGGGATGGGAGCAAGTAAGCGGACCTCATGGTACAATGAATCAGAAGACATATAATTTGCTAAGCCCATATTTTCAGTATTGCAACATGCTTTATTAGCAGAAAAGAGAAATGTGTAATTTGACAAGCTTTTCATACTTTAGACTTGATGAAGGGAGAAACTCCTCAAAGCTCATCTCTGCAAATTTCTGTTCGTCCAATAAAAGGATACTAATAGATACTACAATACTATTTTGCATCTATATTACTAGACTAATTCGGTAACTCAAATATAACAACATACTTTAATTGTCAGAGGGATAATATTAGGGTGTCAGAATGCTTTAATGAAACACATTTCCTTAAAAAATTCGGAACAACCAATTTGGTCTCTCAGTGACCCAAAAATAAAATGAAAAATAAAATAAAAAATGCTACATTCAAACTATCCAAACTCTTCTTCCTTGTAAAGGACTCATTAGCTATCACAGGATACCAGGACGGAGGAAATAAAAGAACTGTACTGGGATATGATCCCTGATAGAGCTCAATGAGACACAAAACCACCATGTTCATTCTGCAGAAAGCCATTACATAAAGGCCTCTTTGTGAATTTGTGCAACTCTGTCTGTAATGCCCTAACACCATGTCTTTGTAATGCTTGCTGCTCCACGTTTTATTACATTCAAGGCAACAGCTTAGAATGTCTGTTGGAACTAAATTCCATCCATGTTTCAACACAATAGAGCACTATTTTCAAAGATGATTTAACAGTGAAATAAAGTCTAACATAATTCTGGCACTGCAAGGGTTGATTCTCAAAATATTCAGAAATTAGGCTAAGTGTGTTCATAACTCAATGTGTGAACCTTAGATTTTTGAAAAGTAAGCAGATGTTGCTGGCAGATGTCACACAGCGTAAAGGCGTCCCTCTGGATGTTATCCATGTGCCTTTCCATGCTGAAGGGGTGAAGCTGTAATGCTTGCATGAGTGAGTAGATTGATTTAAAATTAAAGAAGCATTTCATGTTCAGGAGGAAGCATATTCAATGCTTCTAAAAACAAACATATTGCAAACCGTAATGGTATTGTGAAGCTTTGAACACAATAAATATTAAAGGGACACTATAGTCACCTGATCAACTTCAGCTTAATGAGGTTGTTCAGGTGGGAACTATAGCTCCCTGCAGCCTTTCTCATGTAAACACTGTATTTTCTGAGAACATACAGTGTTTACATTGAAAGCTAGGAACACCTCCAGTTGCAGTCACTCAGAGTGAACCAGAGGAACTTCTGAGTTGATGGAGGCAGCAGAGCACAGGGCAGCACTGTGCACATCATCCTGTGATTCAGTATCTCCTCCCTCTGCATGCAGACACTGAACTTTCCTCATAGAGATTCATTGATTCAATTCATCTATATGAGGAGATGCTGATTGGCCAGGGCTGTGTTTGAATCATGCTGGCTCTGCCCCGATCTACCTTTTTGTCAGTCTCAGGCAATCCTATGGGGAAGCACTGTGATTGGATCAGGCTACCACATGTCAGCAAACTGCTTGTTTTTCTGAGTCTAACAGCATGCAGATTTACAGCTTCAAGCTTGAATACAGTAAGATTTTTACTATATTTATGGAGGCATGAGGGGCCCAGGGGGGCTTGATAGTGTTGTTAATACTATAGGGTCAGGAATACATGTTTGTGTTCCTGACCCTATAGTGATCCTTTAAGCTTATGCTGTTTTGCTTTGCTTTTCTTGGAAATATTTTTTCTATAATATAACACATGGCTAATAAATATAGATGTATTACCACTCGTGATAGACTTATTTTCACTTTGGTTATTGAATTTATTTAGTTAAATAAGCTTTCTTACTTAGTGTAATATGTGTAATTTGTAATTTATTAGTGTAATATGTATTTTATACAAAAAATCTAGGTGGAACTACTTATAATAACTAATTTGCTTTTATTTATTTTATTTAACATTTTTTACATAGTGCCCTTAAAGTTTTCAAAGCATAGTAATTATCAATTAAGTATAGGGTTAGTAAGGTAAACTTATACAGTTATAAAGGGTTTTATTAGACATGTGCAATTCGTTTCGGTCCGAATTTAAATTCAGACGAATTTCAGCAATTCGGACATTCGGATGCTTCTGAATGTCTAAATTGCCAAAGTACAGAATTGCCGAATTTCGGAAGTGCCAAACCAAACTGAATTGCTGAAGTCCCGAATTGCCGAATTTGGGAGTGCCGAACCAAACTGAATTGCCTAAGTGTCAAATTTCGGAAGTACTGAAGTGCTTCGGATTTTTGAAAAGTGGCAAAACAGTAGAGGGAGGGAAAATAAGGGAATGATGACAGGAATCTAACCCTACCCCTACCCCTACACCCTCAACCCTACCCCAACCTTCCTCTAACCCTTTCCCAACCTTTATCCTACTCCCAACCCTACCCCTAACCCTAGTAGGGTTAGGGTTAAGGAATTACCTAAGTCCCGAATTCCCGACGTACCGAAGTCCCGCATTTCGGAAGTGCGGAACCAATCCGCCGAAGTGCTGAATTGCCGAAGTCCGAATTGCTGATGTCCTGAATTTCGGAAGTGCCGAACCGGATTTTTTGCCAATGCACATCCCTAATTTTTATACAGAGTACGTTGTATAATTGTATTGTTACAACAACAGTAAAAGATCCTACCCATTACTTTAAAATCTATTGTTTACACATTAAAACACATTTAAAAAAGAGGTTACAATCTAATAGGGATAAAATTGGTTGAGACAAAAAATGCAGTGTGGTCATTGGCTCTAACATCCATGGTGCTGAGCCAGACAGTCATACACTCTTAAAGGGGCACTCCTAGCACCATAATAACTTATTTTATATGAAGTTGTTATGGTGTTTAAACTGTCCCTTTATCGTTAAAATTGCAACATTACATAACTTGCATACAGACATGCTTAGGGAAGTTCTCACCCAAGATTGTATCCAGACATATGACCAAGCCAGGCCTGACCATTCCAATAATAAACTATATAGGACCACTAATGTTAGTGGAACAATACATCTGGGTGTCAGCATCTGATCACTAATGTTTTCAGTCATTTAGCCAGTATTGTGAAAGAGTTATGAAACAATAATGAAGCAAATTAAATTTTTCTGCAATAAAACTGTTGCAGTCAGTGAACATTATCATTTTATTTAAAAGCCTAAACTGTGATTTCGACATTAGTTTCATGTTGTTGAGGTTTTGCTTAACCCTTTCTTTACTGTCCACCAATAGCAGCAAAGAACACAAATTTAAAAACAGTGAAATAAACAGTGACACAAGCCAATCCCCATCCAAGTCCCAGTATGACAGTAATCACCTCCCCTAAACCTTCCTCTTTCTTCAGAGATGCAACACATCATGAAGAGAAACAGAAAATAGGAACGGAAAATTCCAAAATCAGGAAAACACATCAATAAATCCAGTGATATCCAGTCCAGGAAAACTTTTCAACTAAAAACAACTCCAAGACAGCAATGGAACCAAGCCATCCCAAATGAAAACACTCGGAAAAAGAATTGAGGACCACTGATCAACTCCGAATCCAGCTGTGAAAACACAAGAATCCAGTGGTTAAATTGGTACTAAAACGGGGGCGGAGCCTGACCGGGAAGCTGGACAGACATGCTTTGTGTGAGCTCCCGAGCCTGATCCAGAATCTTGCCTAAAATAGGGGGTAAAACACCCAACCCAGAACCCTTACCTGCCTCACTGTGGACTACAGAGTCTGGGGAACCGGGGGACACCTCGCAAGCCTGAATGCCGGCAGAATTCTCGGAGCAGAGTCTTGGGGCCTACTCAGTACAGGGCAAGGGAGAGACGGCCGCTCTCCAGGCCCATCAAAACAAGCGATACCCGAAGTATCGGACCTCCCCCCCCCCCCCCTAGGACCGGTGGGGGTTATCCCGGCTCCACTCAGCCTGTATCACGACTACCCCAGCCACTGGCTTCACCAAGCAACGGAACCAGCGGTCAACCGAGTCCGCAAAGGCCCAAACAAGATGGCGGCCTGCACGAGACCGGCGAAGCAAAGCACCCTCATAAAGCCACCTAAACTTGTCCACGACTTCTTTCAGAGGCTCTGCACCAACCTATGGGCACAATACCACAACAAGGGTCGGTCATTCCGACTAGCAGTGAAGGAAACGGCGGCATGGATCCGCCCTGCCACCCGGCGCCGCTTGTGCAGACACTCGCATCGCGCCCCCAGAGCAGCAGCCAGATGGAGACTGTGCCGGAGAGCCGGATGGCGGGAAGGAGAGGTTAACTCCACGAGCACCATCACCCACCCTCGCACACAACTGAGCGAGACTGCCAGACAAACCCGACCCGCTTACCACTCAGCAGCACTAGTGTCCTCCGAACACCACAGCCTCCAAGCAACGGCAAGCTCAGAGCGGTTCCTCGCTTGCAGCCGCGCCAACCGCCAGAACAGCAAGACATCAACCCTTACCTCAACCTGGCGCAGACCGCACGATGAGGGACGAAAAGGTCGGTGCCCACCGCAAACCAACATGCAAGACTACCCCCAGAAGCACACCAGCGGCATCAGGTGAGGACTTACAACTACCCGTTGCCCAGCTACCTGCCTAGACACACACTGGGACTTGGGACGCTCTCATTGCCATTACTAATGAGTCTTCACAGGCAGATACCACAGCGACAAACCACGGCCTCTGTTTGGCAGCTGGGGGGGGGTTACCCTGGGGTGGTAAAAAGAATGTCAAAAGCTACTCATTTTCAAGCGTTTTTCAGTTACTCATTTTCAAGCTATTGTATTCCACCTGTATTTATCTGTTTTTAGGGGTTAGCCTACTAAGCAACTTTTCTAAAGCGACCCAAAAGCATTCTCTCATATGCCCCCCTACTGGCAGTACCTAATACTAGCAAAGCATGGGGTGTTCTATTCTAGCCTACAACACAACCACTATGTATACACCTTGATTATGCCTTGCTTTAATGAAGATGCCGGTGTAGCTAAGTGGAATTACTTGTACTCTTGAAATCTGTGCTCTCACTTTATGTTTTTCAACAGTTATTAGACAAGCACTGATTTTATTTAGCATGCATGTTCTCCATCTCAAACTCAGACTAAGCTAGTAAATTTAACTGTAATATGTAACTGATAGTATACTATGTATTGTTTCTGCAAATATAAAAAATTGTGCACTGTTCCAATGCCATAAATGTACCTTTAATGTGATATACCTATGCTCATGAAGCTATTGTGGCAGAGCAAGCTGTCTTGTCTAAACATGCACTCAAAAATAAAGAATTAAAAAAAAAAAAAAAATTGGTACTAAAACCAAACACCAAAGGCAAGACAACCATGGACCTCACATGCATCAGGTCAAAGTACGAAAGAGTGCAAAACCAACTGTGAATAACATGAAACATAAAACCAAATCACATCCGAAAATGAAACATTACATCAATCATAGTGCAATCAATACAACAACTACCGTACCGTAAAATCCCTATGTGTGAGAAAAACACAACAGGTAGGGACAAAAACCAAAGGAAACAAACCAAAATAGGGCGGGACAATACTCGCCTCCATGTCTTTCATAAAATCATGACTTTTCATTATGAAATAGCAAAACAGTGTAATTTTATGTCAAGACACAGAGGTTCATATTGCAAGTTTAAAGCTGACTGACAACCGCAGAAAAAAACAAAAAATAAAATGAAATGTGGATACTCACAACTAGTCAACTGTCCTCCTCAAGTCCTCCAGACGTGCACCATATACCACAATCAAAACACCCTGGGACGAATGGCCAGCGAAAACTGACATGTGCACACCAGTCTGCAACATCACCCACTTCACCCAATGAGCCAAGGTCGACTGGAAACCAGAAAAAAAGGATGGGAAAGGGAAAGGAAAACCTGTGGTGACAATCAAGAATGATGTGCACTACCTCATACTCACGCAAACAAGCAACAAGACACAATGCCGGGGGAGATAGAAAAGGACACCGACCGAATAGGAGTCTTAGTGCCTCTGGAGATGTTAAAGGTCACCCGGTTCAGAGTGAAAGAGCGTGCGTCGGAATCCAGAGCACGCTCATCCAAGACCCTCTTGCAAGAAATGAGCCAGAAGAGGGAGATCAATTTGACTGACAATTGTCATAAGGAGAGGTCTGTGTTAGGAAGCCATGAACTGAAAAGAGACAAAATACAAGAGACATCCTAAGTAGAGAAGTAATGAGGCCAAAGCAGATGTGACAGTTGGGATCCCCGAAGCAGATGACACACCAAAGGATGTTGGCCCATGGAGCAACCATCAAAACCTTGATGAGCCAAAGAAATGGCAGACCTATACAATTTAATAGTGCTATAAGCATGACCAGCCTCTAAGGGATGTAAGGAACCGGACAACCTCAGTCACAGGGGCTGAAATGGCATCCACATCCCTAGCCAGGCATCAGCTAGTCCAAGCTCGCCAAGCAGTCCCATATGACCGTATAGTTCCGGGAGGCAACGCATGCACCAAGAGCTATCGAGTTGTGTCTGAAACCCTTTGGACATCCCAGGGACCCCGGAAATTATCTACGCTAGTAGCAGGAGGGACCTGTCCAACAGGAACAGATGCCGCAGACCAGCCGGGTCAAGAAGAAAGTGCGGGTCAAACAGCAACTGCTTGGGAACATTCACGGCAAGCTCCAGCAGTTGTGAGAACTAGGATTGAGTCTCACAAAATGGGGCCAGCAGGACCAGGTTGGCCTGCAGGTGGTGAACCTGGAAAAGGACCCATGAAATCATGGCATAGAGGCATAGAGGAGAGAACCGCTCCAGTCCTGCAAAAAAGCGTACACTACTTCTGCAGATGGATCTGGGTGCCAGTTGAAGAATCGTGATAATTGGACGTTGAGCCACGATGAAAAGAGGCCGATGGCAAAGGGCCCCAGAGAGATGAGATAGCAGAGAACACACCACAACCAATTTCCAGTCCCTGCTATCTGAGAGATAGCGTGAACTCCAGTCTGTGTGGGTATTGTATAGACCTGGAAGGTACTCCACCTAGACCACCAAATCCCTGGCTAAGCAATATGCCCCAAAGCCTGTCTCCAGGCGAGCCAGAACAGCCAATTACATACCGCCCATGTGATTGACATATCGGACAGCCAACATGGGGGCAACAAGGAACCGGCCAGAAGCTCCAATTCGTTTATGTGGAGCCGGGCCTCATCCTCCGACCAATGGCTGCCCATAGTCACATTGTCACAGTGGGCTCCCTAACCATGGATTCTCGCTTCCGAATTGATGGTGAACTCCAGTTTGAAACTGAATATTGCCCTGCCGCTCCAAGCAGAGAGGTTGCGAATCCACCAACTCAATTCGTCCCACATCTCGCTGTCCAGAGAAACCATGTCCACATAGGAAGCACTGCTGCGGAGATGAGTCATCTTCAGCCGCTGGAGGGCTCGATAATGGATTGGGGCCTGGAAACACCACCTTGATCAAGGATGCCAGCACTCCAATGATACACACCAGGTGATGTAGTGTGATCTGCGGGAGGGACAGGGCGTGACGCAGCTTCTTGCGAATGGTCCCACTCTTCGATGTTGGAAGACTCAGCGATTCTGCTTCGAAGTCCACAGTGAAGCTGAGGAACTCCATGCACCTCAAAGAAATCAGACAGGACTTCTCCCAGTTGACAAGAAAACCCGGGCAAGAGAGGAGATCTATGGTCCACTGCAGGTGTCACAGTAGGATGGAGTCCAGGTAGACAATCAGGTGCACTCCCTGACTGCGCAACCTGACCATGGCCGGATGCAGCAGTTTGGTGAAGCACCATGGCGCCGAAGAGAGACAAAAAGGAAGACATGTAAAGTGCCGAATGCTGTCCTTCCAATGGAAAAGGAAGAGGTCCTGGCCTGGACGACTCACCCACCACATACTTCAGATCCAACTTCATCATCCAATTGTTGTGCATGAGCAAGTCCATCTTGAAATGGCGGTTACGCACAAGGGCGTTAAAGGGACGCAGGTTGATAACAGAGTGCATTTGGCTGCCTTTCTTTTCCACCAAAAATGTGTTGCTGAGGACCTGGGCAGGTCGCGGGTGCCAGCTCTATCTCCCCTTTGCCGTGGTGGGTCAACAACTCCTCATCAATCAAATCGCAACCTCACAAAGATAACAAGATTGGGAGAGGTGGAGGGATGTGGTAAGTTGTACCAACGAGCTCCATGTGGAAACCCTGAATGGTGTCCAGGACCCAAGCATCAGATGCTGGGATTGGAAAAAAACTGGAATAAATTACAGAGTCTGCCCCCTACACAAACATGAGAAGAAACATGAGGCATGTGTAAGCTTACTGTAAGACCCAGAGTTTCCTCTGAAGCCCCTTGACCGCCATGGTCTTCCATACGTGGGAAAGAAGCAGGATCTGATTCGCGCCTCGTGATAGATGAGTCGCTGGAAAAAGGAGCCTCGTCACGAGCCACGAGAACTACAGTAGTTACGGCTTGGCAGATGACCCCTGAATCTGCCTGCCCTGGTAGAGACCTATCCCTGAAGTACCTTTAACATGGATGACTGGGCCTTATTTAAAGGCAGTAAATGCCCCACAAATGCCCCAGGTCCTTTACAAAAGAGTCACAGAATGAAAGGCCCTGGGCATCTTTGCCCAGCTTGGTAAAGGCAAGATTGACCAACTTAGGCTCTATCTGAAAAACAATGGCCTTGCGCCATTCCGTTGATAGGGAGGCATTGACACTGCCTGCAATGCAGATAGCACTCTGAAACCAACCATGGAGTTCTTCTGGGTCAACCTGTCTTTTCTCAGCTCTGGCGTCTTCTGCCAGGTCACAGAGCTTTGCCAAAAGACGAAAGATGTCCAGATGCTTATGTTAGCATGATTTTAGTGCCAAATCCAAACCCTTACGTGGGTTCCATTCCAATTTAGTAAGGAACTTAGTTATCTTTGGGTCAATGACAGGGGTTTCACATACTTTATTGGGCACCAAAGACCAGGGGAATTTAGTCCTAAGTCTACTCCAGGCCGCCTTGTTGAAAGGGTTCTGCACCCAGGTCTCCAGGTAGCCTTTTCGGATGACCTAGGATGATGGAGATCATCTGGGTCAAATATGGGTTTTCCCAACTGATCCAGGAAAGCAGACCCCACAGTGGCGAGGGAACCACTCTGAGATTTGATATGCCTGATCAAATGGGTAATTCTCAGAGTCACTTAAGGACTGGCCTCCTCACTAGACCTGATTTCTGAGTCAAAGTTGCTCTCAGGTTGTGCTCTAGCACATTTTCACCACCATGCCTGTTCTGCCTGACTAAGAAAGGCTTTTTTGTGTGTTTGAGACACTCTTTATTGGACGACCAGATGATCGCCAGTCATAGGGAGATAAGTACCTGGATTTGGCAATAGCCTTCTTATGTACTCCCCCGAAAGGTCTAACCTAGGATGCGGCTGGCACATTGCGGTACCAAAACCCCCAACTTCAAGCAGGCACAAGAGTAGGGCCTGGGAGATGGTTTGGAAAAGGGCAGAGGACATAAAGCCTATAGGTGCCATAATGGCGTCAATCACTGAACGCTGCAGTGTCAGGGACTGCGCACCACAGGGCCAACCACTGAATGAGGGGGGCCTGAAGCCAAAGAAGGGTCTGCCAGGCATTGAGGCACATCCATCTCACCAGGGAAGGGGAGCAGATAGGCACCTTAGGATTAGGCATATGAAAATGCTGAGAACCACCGTACATACCAGCACAATAGTGAGACCAGACCGCAAGGGTAAGATACAGCTGCAAAGAAAAAAAATAAAGGCTGGAAGGGGTTAATCACCCAAACTAGCCAAAAAAAAACAGAGAGGTAGAGAGATGGGAGCTCACCAGGGCCCAGACCAGCAGACAGGGAAACGAGGCAAAGAGGCTATTTTTTTCTATTTGTGTTCTTTGCTGCTATTGGTGGACAGTAAAGAAAGGGTTAAGCAATATGAGCCTCCATATCTTGACATATAATAATGAATTTAAGGTTACAGACAGCCAAGTGCACTGATATAGTTCACAGGTGACAGTAACCCATGCATTTCCATTGGGGAACGGCAGTCTATATGTGATTGTTTCTTTAATCTGTTCAAACTTACTCTTTCAGGTATTGTTAACATGGATTTCTTTTGTTATCAACTTCCTGATTTAAATGTTAGTTGCACTACTTAGTTGTCTTTTTTATTGGTATAAAGGACTAACTAGAAACTAGAGTTATCAATGATTTGCGGCCAAAATTTCACACAATCAATTGTATTTGTTTGTTGATTTACAAAGCAAGTAACATATCTTGTTGAATTTGAGATATTTACAGTTTTGTTCACTTTATTTAACAATTGTAAATGTAATCTTTGAAGAAACATGGCTTCTTGTTAACACTGGTAAGCATGCCTGTCTCTTTTAGAACAGCAAAATATAAACCAGTTTACAAAAAGTTCACATGACATAACATGGCAAACATTATTAATTCATGTGTTTGTATCAGTATTTGTAACATACCTTAAAGGTTTCAAAGATTACACTGCATCTTTTTAGATGCATTAAAGACTTGAATATTCTCAGAAATAAACAATTGCTTTGTTGAATCAGATATATTGAGCATGTTAAAATAATTTATAATCTTATTAATAAAAAACTAATTGCATTATGAACTTACTCTGCATCTGCAGTCAATTTACTTTATTCTAATGGAACAGCATATGCATCATGTTTAAAAAAAAAAAGGTGGAGAAATTGAAATTTTGGAATTGGACACGCAGTTCCAGCTGTGACTGCAAACATCTTATAAAGGTGAAAGAGTGTGATCATCAGATTTAAAGAGCAGCAGGACTCCATATATGCTTCTTAAAGCACCAAGTCTTACTGATCCACGAAGCAACTATTATAGCAATTTATCAAACCTTGCCTTTCGTCTTTCATTCTCATGCACTGTAGCATGTAGCAAAAAAAAGGAAAGTGTCATGATATCACGAGGTTGTTCAGAAAATACCAACAAGCATTTCAACTATTCTTTTTTCTAGCAGAGATAAATAGAATAAAAGTTGAACAATCCATCCATGCTTTTGACAGTTTTGCAGACAATCTGGGTTATAAGCAATCCATAAGCCAACAATCTCAAGTGTTGGAAATGTCAAACACACCTCTCTACATTTCAAAATGTCTGCACAGTTGATGGATGCATCTTTAACAGTTACCGTACTGGAGCATTTGTTTGGATTCAGTAGAAAATAAAAATACAAGAACATGTCAAGAATCTATTCTCAATAACAATGCTACTGATTGGTCATATTTATTGGTTTCGTGGTTTTATTTTTTTGCTTTTTAAGTTCGAACCTTCTCACACAATTTTTTTCCCCAGAAATACAAATTTGGACTTTGAAATCTATAAGTGGCATACATAAATAATTAAATCTACTGATCATTTCTGATCCAAAGTCAACCTTGTTCAATGGAGGCCCCCTTCATTGCCAGCAAATGCTAACTCTGCTAGAGTCGTGCTGACGTCTCTCTCCACTCATGACTTGACCAGTCTGTGTATTTATTTATTTGTGGTTACTCTTTGTGTACATATGTACATATTCTATTTCATTAAAGGGGAACTGTCATTTTTGGAGAAAAACAAAAGTTTAAAATCATTTTATTTAATGAGCCCACTGAAAAAATGATATCAGCAGGAAAAAAAGAAAATCAACCAAATTATAATTCATACACCCCCACCACATTATATGTGGTGCTTTTATTTTGTGACTTTAATGGTACAGAATGAGATAATTGTGAGTTTGCTAGTTCATTCCTTCTCTTATATTTTTGTGCTAAGAGCAGTTTCAGTAATACGAATAATCAACGCACTCACTCATCCATTAAACAGCCATCTGTGAGCTTTGAAGTTGCTGTTTAGTGGATGAGTGAGTGCCCTGGATCTTGTGTATAGTATAAATTGGCCCAGCAGTACCCCATTTATGGATGTTAAGGTGGGTGGAACCCCCTGATTTCATATATATATTTGGGAGTCTAGGCCAACTCTTTGGTTTTGCATCCCTCCCTGCCACAGGTGCCTCATTCCAGGGCCCTATTTAGCCTTGTACTGCAAAGAGCCTCAGATAGTAGTTTTTTCCCCATGTAAGTGGGTTAATCTCATAAGAGCAGACATTAGGTTGTTAGAGTAGGACCTGCCAAAGATGGGGTACATTGACGTTGTGGCAGGCTTATGCAATGTATGATCATATAATGTAAATAAATCCCCATTATTTGTGCCTAGATTAGGTGTTTTAAAAAGAAACATATACAATCTGTGAGCTTTGAAGTTGCTGTTTAGTGGATGAGTGAGTGCTCTCATTAAATCATTATTTTATGGACATTAATGTGTCTGAGAATCTCTGTACTTGAACAATTCACATTCCCCATATCCAGAACAATGTAAATAGTTGTTACTCTTGTATTAAATAAAACAAATGAAAAAGACCTCACTCACTTTCAAAATGTTGTATAGAATTATGAAACATATATTGGCCTTGTGTTTAGTAAGTGGAAAGAAAAAAATGCTTGGGGTAGTCTATCTGCATGCTTACATTTGCAGGCAATGCCCTTGAACCAGATGAAGGCAGATATACATTCTCTTGTGCTAGCTTTCATAGTTGAACGCTGGCAAACAAATCCCATAGCACTCTAACTTTGAGCTATAATATGATATTTTGCTGACATTTTGATAAGTTAAACAAAGAGAACAACTCAAGCATGTTAGGTAACGTCACTTACATAGAAACATAGAAACATAGAATGTGACGGCAGATAAGAACCATTCGGCCCATCTAGTCTGCCCAGTTTTCTAAATACTTTCATTAGTCCCTGGCATTATCTTATAGTTAGGATAGCCTTATGCCTATCCCACGCATGCTTAAACTCCTGCTAATTATCAGAAATATGAAATGTATATTTATTTTAATTATTGTATTTTTCTTGCAGCCTCATGGTACAGTTTGTATTGTACAGTCCTCAAATTTAAAGATATCTCACATCTACAGACTTAAATGTACAGATGTCGCGAACATAAAATTTTCCGTTCGCGAACCGCGAACGCGAATTTCCGCAAATGTGCGCGAACGGGCGAACCGCCATAGACTTCAATAGGCAGGCGAATTTTAAAACCCACAGGGACTCTTTCTGGCCACAACAGTGATGGAAAAGTTGTTTCAAGGGGACTAACACCTGGACTGTGGCATGCCGGAGGGGGATCCATGGCAAAACTCCCATGGAATATTACATAGTTGATGCAGAGTCTGGTTTTAATCCATAAAGGGCATAAATCATCTAACATTCCTAAATTGTTTGGAATAACGTGCTTTAAAACATCAGGTATGATGTTGTATCGATCAGGTAGTGTAAGGGTTACGCCTGCTTCACAGTGACAGACCAAACTCCCCGTTTAACGCACCGCAAACAACCGCAAACAGTCCATTTGCACAATTGCAAACTCCCCATTTGCACAAGGTTGGATACCAAGCTAGCCATGTCCCGTTCCTTGTCCTCACTGATGTAATTGAAGGTCTCTTCCTCCACCCAGCCATGTACAACACCAAAGGTCCCCTGAAAGGTGACAACAAGCCCCCTGGGACACCTGCTGTGTTTGGTCTTCCATCTCCTCAAAGCCACCTTCCTCCCCTGACTCCTCTTCTTCAGACTCCTCTCTCTGCGTTGCCTCTCTCTGCGTTATTATAAGGTGTGTTAAGTAGTACTATTCCTATCAGTTTAATCCCTGTTACGTCCTCTATCAGGGGACGTGTATATTGCATCGATTTTAGGAACCGGGAGATGGAAAAAGATGCTTGGTTGGTCCTCCTACTTCAAATTTGGGGCACTGTGCATGTAATCTAATGTGCCACCAGATAGGAGTGGTGTGTTAAGTAGTACTATTCTTATCAGTTTAATCCCTGTTACGATAGGGGACGTGTATATGGCATTGATTTTAGGAACCGGTAGATGGAAAAAGATGCTTGGTCGGTCCTCCTACTTCAAATTTGGGGCACTGCGCGTGCAATCTAATGTGCCACCAGATAGGAGTGGTGTGTTAAGTAGTACTATTCTTATCAGTTTGATCCCTGTTACGTCCCCCTCATCAGGCCTTTTTTAGTCGAATGTATCGCCCACTGTCATTCCCTTCGGGATCCATCCCTCATTCATCTTAATAAAGGTGAGGTAATCTAGACTTTTTTGACCTAGGCAACTCAGCAAAGGAAGCAGCAGCGGGTACAACATCATCACACCGTACGTCCATGTGTGTAATGCTGCCTGACTGAGACATATCCCTGTTATCTACATCCTCTGGCAATAATGGTTGCGCATCACTCATTTCTTCCAACTGATGTGTAAATAACTCCTCTGACAGATCAAGTGAAGCGGCTGTGGTGTTAGTGTTGGTGGGGGCGGCAGGCGGGCGAGTGGTAACTTGAGAGATGCCCGAAGCTAAGCTGGAGGAGGATGGTGCATCAAAGTTCCAAGTGGAAGCTGTAGAAGATTGGGTGTCCTGTGTTAGCCAGTCAACTATGTCCTCAGAACTTTTCGAGTTCAGGGTACGTGGCCTCTGAACACTGGGCATTATTCTAGGGCCAAAAGGAATCACAGCACCATGACCATGACGGCCTGCCTCTGCCTGTCATTTTTTTTCGATTAGTGGTACTATGCGTGCAAGCTACTGTGACAACAGATATGAGTGGCACTGTGCACTGGCAGAAGTTAGCAGAGTAGATGCTGTGGGCCTGACACACACGCTTGCAGACAACTAACTGTTATTCAATCTATTACAGTCAAAAATTTTTTTTTTAAATGTACACTACTGTTACACCAGATATGAGTTGCACTGGTGTGACACTGTGCCCTGGCAGGCCCTGAAACGCACACGTGTGAAGGAAACTGACTGCTATTATTTCACAGTCAAATTTCTAGTTTTTTTTTTTTTTATGTACACTACTGTTACACCAGATATGAGTTGCACTGGTGTGACACTGTGCCCTGGCAGGCCCTGAAATGCACATGTGTGAAGGAAACTGACTGCTATTATATTAAATGCAAGTGGGCACAGTATACGCTGTGAGCCTGACACACACGCTGGCAGGCAGGCAACTGCAATTAGATTACACAGAAGAAAAAAAAAAGCAGACTGATGTTCTAGCCCTAAAAGGGCTTTTTGGGGTGTTGTGCTTACAGCAGAGATCAGATGAGTCCTCCAGGACTGTAGTGGACACTGAATACACTAGCCTAGCTATCGATTTCCCTATTAAATCAGCAGCAGCTACACTGTCCCTCCTCTCACTAAGAATGCAGCTTCCGGGGGGCGGGGCCTAGCTGTCATGGAGGAAAGACGCACTTTGTGTGAGCTCTCTCAATATCTCACTTTAAGCAGCTATCAACAAGCATATTTCACCCCAGAAGGGGATGACCCAGCAATGTTGCTCCAACCTGACCGACCCAACATGCTTAATAGCGGTCAGCAACTCAACAGAGTCTTACTTACCTACGCGTGGCAAGTGTGGCCTGGTGCTCACCGGGCGGGAGAGGAGGACGATCTCCCGATCCTGGGATGCCCAGGAGCAGCTACTTCCCGGCAGAAGCTCCGTTACCCCCCCCTCCCCCCCCGGATCGGTGGGGGTTATCCCGGTCCACCCCTGAGAGGCTGTCTGGAGCTAATTGACACACAGAGCACAGCCGCCAGGGTTGACATACTCATCTGCGACTCTCCCATTATGGCGGCAGCTGCGTGTCCTCCTGGTACCAGCAAAGCATGGCAGGATATTGAGTCTAAGCTGGACAGACTCTTTAATCAAGCTCCACAACAGCCCCAACAAGCTCCACCACAGCTAAGCGAAGCAGTCCCCATTAAAATCCACCAACGCAAAAGGCATCGAAGATGGGACTGGAGGCACAAACAGAAATGCGGAGCCTGCCCCAAGTCAAGCACTCGCCTCCACCTTAAGGCACCACAATCCCGCACCGGACGTGAAGCACCACCGGGACAGATCCGACCATCCGACAAAACAAGCTCCCACACCTCAAGCCGCGAACCCGGCACTCAGCCAGAGACTTGCCTTTGTTGTTCCAGGTATCAGGGACTCCCAGGGTCTGCACCTGGCGCCCAGAAGGGATCGGATGAGCACAAGCAGTAAACAGCAGCCTGCCAAGCCTGTCCCACTATAGCCAATCCTCCACACCATGCCTTTGATCACATGAACTGCTCTCTGCACATTGACTAATTGTAAAGTAGCAAGCGTTTAAACATGTCATTATTTAACCTCCTAAAGAGTTTATTGTCGTAGTTCCTTACATGCCTTTACCTTAACCGTCCATGTATTATGTTATTCACTAGTCTCATCTCATGGGGCGACTCACACTTGATTTATAACTAGTGGTGGAGCTGCTGATATAATTACACAGTTGATAACGTGTAAGCTACACCCTAAACATGACAGCCATATTTCACAACAATGTACTGCTATATACTCATACCCTCAGTGCAACTGCCCGGTGGGCCGCGGTGGCCATGGGCCGTGGCCGGCAGGGGAGGTCCCAGGACATTCCCTGCCGGTCTATGCAGAGCCGGCACTATCCGAGCGCCAGCCCCGCTTTTTTCCATTATAGGCCGGTGAGGGAGATCAAAGATCTCCCTCACCGGCCCACTTGGACAGACATGTGGCACCTGCGGCTAGGGAGGGAGGGAGAGGACCCGGCGGAGCTCTATCTTGCAGCTCCGCCAGGTTTCTCTCGCGAGATCCGGAGCGTTGCCATGGCAACGACCAGATCTCGCAAGAGTGAACTCTAGCCCGCAGGCTAGAGTTCACTCACCCACTGGACCACCAGGGATGAAAGAGTGCCTGAACCCCCCTCCCAGGTACCACAGTGCCGGCCCCCTCCCAGGCTAAAAGGTAAGAAGGGAGGGGGGGACATAATGCCTACTTTTTTTTGTTTTTATTTACCCCCAAACACACACAATCCCTTCTAACATGCATACAGAGCACTCTCACACACATCACACTCAGCACTCTCACACACACATCACACACAGCACTCTTACACACATCACACTCAGTACTCTCACACACAGCACTCTCACACACACATCACACACAGCACTCTCACACACAGCACTCTCACACACACATCACACACAGCACTCTCACACACACATCACACACAGCACTCTCACACACACATCACACACAGCACTCTCACACACATCATACACATCACTCTTACACACATCATACACAGCACCCACACACACAAATCACCCACAGCACCCTCACACACAACACACAGCACCCTCACCCAAATCAATCACACACAGCACCCTCACACACAGCACCCGCCGCACCCTCGCACACATCACACCTCACACACACATACAGACCCCCCCAACACACTGCACCACACACATACACAATACTTCCAAACATATTTATCTAATATATATATATATATATATATTCACACACACTACACTCCTAACATAAACACTCTGGATCCCCTATACACACACTAGATTCCTTGTAAGCAAACACATACTACACTCCTAAACACACACTCTCTACAAACACTACATCACCTATACACACACACACACACACACTATAGCCTGTATGCACACTCTTGCTTCATCCCCTATACACACATTCTCTACAGCCCCTAGTCACATTTGCATTACATTACACCACAAACACAACACGACTAAAACCGACCTTATAACACAATACCACACCACAATACCACACCACAATCAGCTCACTCTGCACACACACAATACCACAAGCAGGCTTCAAACACATGCACAATACTCTTTCCTGGCATTTTTGTCTCCTGGTATCCATTTATAGAGACACCAGAGACAAGTTGCAAGGAAACACAGTGCAAGCATGTTATTAAATTTGCTTGCGCTGTGCAGAACAAATACAGGGCTTTTTTCTCATGCTAGAGCTCTTCAGCAGAGCTCTGTGCATGGTCTGCCCTGGAAGAGCATTGAACCAACATGCTCACTTTGAGAGGGGGCGTGTTTGTCATTAATGATGACAAAGCACACCCTCTCTGCCCCGCCCCCTTCTTAGTGGGCCGCTGTGATAAAAAAATGCCCGGGACGAATTTTTTTCCCAGTCCGGCCCTGGTTGTGGGCCCCTGTCTGGGCTTCGAGCTCTGGCTCTGAGCAGGCCCTTCTCAATCTGGCAGGGTTATCAAAAGATTTCCCTGCAAGGACCTGTGTTCTCTCTCTTTGTTGAGGGAGGATTGTGGTCTCTACTAATATCAGGTAAATACCACTTTAAGAGTGCACTTGCGGCCCCTCCAGTTTTTGTTGATATTGATATTAAAATTGGTATAGACGATGTAGATATCCCTCACCAGACCACTAGGGAACTGGACCACCAGAGATAGTAAGTAAGTGAGCCAAAATATACACACATACAACACCCATGCAAAACCACTCAGAATTCCCTACACACACAAACATTAAATTCAGCCACCGCATACAACACTCAACCAGCACACACAGGCACACTCATTTCCCATACAGCTCTCAGCCGCCTCCACACACACAACATGAAGCCACTCGACATGATCACACACACACAACACTTAGTCATAAACAGATTCATTTGGCACCCTGCCTAGAGCCCTGGGTAACTGTAATTTGACTCTGTCTCCCAACATGTCCCATGGATAAAGAGGGACACTTTAATTTTTGAGTGGGGCTGTGGCCACAGGCGAGCCTGTTCCTAACAGATTTTAGGTGACTTACTAGTAATGATTTATGCAATTAAATGTAATTTAGAACAAGAATAATATATCTTATTTAAATAGATTTATTTCTAAATACATTTATTGTAATTTGAAGGCACATTACAATGAGTATTATTGCAAAGGAGCTCTGTTATACCATCAAACACACCAATAATAATTGGTGGGAAATTAGGATAGAATAGATGGACTGGGAGGAGGGCGGAGCCGACTGCCAAACCGCATGGATGTGTGTTAGCCGAGCTCCTCAACCTTGGAAAGCCAATCCATTGACATCGGGCACTAAACCATGAAAATGGGACACCCAAAAAGCTCTAACGCTGGACAAAACCCTGCTAGCAAGACTCCTGCAGGGAAAACCGGGGCCCTGACAAAATATTTCAGGGATACAGCAGATCATACGCCTGACCCGGTAGACCCCAATATGGCGCCAGACTCGCCTCCGACCTGCTCCGCGCCGATGAGTCCGGCGGGATCTGAGTCCGGGGTCTCCTCTCACTCAAATGACCCAGACATCAGGGAGCTACTTAGGGCACTTCCTTCCAAACAAGACTTGGCCCTTATGCTACACAAACTGGAGGCCTCGTTCCAGACCAAGCTGGATGCTATCGTGGGCAGACTTCACACAGACGAAAAACAGAGTATCCTCCCTTGAAGAAGATAGAGACATGATGCAAGCACAAATCAGAGCGCTCCAAGATACAGTATCAGCACAAAACAACCAGGTCTCAATCATACAACGATCACTGGACAATTTGGATAATAGGGGCCGGCAAAACAACTTGAGGGTGAAGGGACTCCCCGAGACAGACCGGGAAAACCTCCCTGACATCCTGCAGGAGCTCTTTAATCTTATATTAGGCCGGCACACAGACACTCCAATAATATTTGACAGAGCCCATAGAGCCCTACGTCCAAGAGGTACAGCGCCTGACATGCCTAGGGACGTGATCTGTAGATTGCACTACTACGAGTGCAAAAATAAAATCATGGGGGCCCTACGTCGATCCCAACAACCCCTTTTATACCACGAGGCTCCGATTGCTATATACCCAAATCTCTCGTGGGTGACCTTACAGGCCCGCCGGGCGCTGAAGCCCATCACAGATCAACTCCGGGCTCGGAACCTGCGATACCGATGGGGCTTTCCTCCATCACTTTCAGCTACTTACAACGGGACATCACATACCATCTCATCAATTCATGACGTTCCGCTGTTCCTCAGGGACATGGACTTACCTGACATCCAGGTACCAGACTGGTACGGAATTGTCCCACCGCCAAATGCCCCAAGATTCCCGCAACGAAACTACTGGCAACAAACGCCCAAGAGACGGAGAGCAGACAGAGCAGCGATGCCACCGGGTGATCCAGCTCACATCCCTACACTACAATAATTGATCAAGATATGTACACACAAGAGCTAAAAGATACTGGCCTGCCACGGACTCCCATCACCTCGTAATGATTGACGACGACACTATAAAAAAAAAGCCTTTTAAGACTCTTGGCGACCCTCATGCTGCCACAATACTGAAAGAAGCTCCAGAAGAGACATCAGAGGCAACACAGCGACATCTGCCAAGAAGACCCCTCACCAGCTGTTTACGCAAGTACCTCTATTGCTAGAGACACTGAACTTGCCCCTCAGAGTACCCCCCATGTCCTATGCCCTAAATCCACCCCCTCCCCATAATATACATCCCTAGATTAACTGCCATCCCAGCACAGAAACGTGCTTATGATCCGATGGCCGACCTGAGGGATATGATTGCCGAGAACCCTTAGATTACTATGCCTGATACCCTCCAAACCCATCGTTGGACTCTAGCTAAAATACCCACGACAGGCACAGGTTCCTATATGTCAAAGGTGACCCATCACAACCTACTGCCACCCATTCTTTATGAGACCCCAAAAGAGCAATGTATCTGTACCAATGTGGGACTTTGCGACTCTATGCATGACCTCTCTACCTCTTATCCAAACCTTACCCCCTTCCCTCTCCTTTCTCTTTTATCCCGCTCCCTGCAAGCTGCATATTAACTTGTCATGTTTCTAAATAATGCATGATGTATTTGTTGGTTCCGATGGCTCTGGGGGCATCGCCCTGTGAGATAAGAAATTACTCTGTCTCCGGAGCGATCTTCCCATTGAAATCAGGGTGTATTGTAGATATAGTCCTATGTGCAACACTTCCGACCCGATCCCTCCAATTTTACCTGATATGCCCGCACAGTGAAGAAGCATATGGGTGCCCCAATACCTGACCCGGGAGACACAGCAGATACGCTCCCAGAGACACCTGAGCCCGGCGCCCACCAAATCCATTGCTATAATATGCTTCGCATACACGCTAGATGAGCTGACACACTGACTGTGACCTGAGGCCACTTAGTGGTCAGGCGACATCGCAGCCCTGGGTGTATATGCCAATGTACAACTATGTGCATGCTCAAACCCCCCTCCTCACCCCCCAAAAAAATAATAATAATAATGATTCTAGACAAAAAATAATCATAAAAATAAAAAAAACAATAATGTATGTACTGTATATAACATTTTTCTTACCAAAGATGCATACAGTTCGGGTGGAAAGTCACTCTCACCCCCTTCCCTCACTTACTCCACTGGGCAACCTATTGCTCTACCTGATATACATGCTAGCCAAATGGACTGCACTAAGACCGAGGGAGCTCTACCCCCCCCCCCCACCTAGACCCGAGAATACACCGGATGTACCCAAACTTATCCCCCGGCCCATCCCTGGGCACTACATGAAAAAAAAACACTGTCTATACCTCCCAGACAGGCAATGGGGACTCTAATATGTATACCACCCTTTATAGCTGACTCCAAGATGGAGACAGTCTATGCAGCAACACTGCATAGCTGAACATCCATCACTTGTAACTCACACACGGGTACACGGTTTCGACAATCACTCCTCCTGTCACACAACAGGGAGGGTCCCCATGACATTACATAATCCCACCTGGTCCCACAGGTCCCATAACTGGACACAACCCCGCCCCCTACAGACCTACATTAGTCCGTGGCAGGACACAAGCTATAATCACAAACGTCCCACCCACAGCTGACGCCCCACATCTTTACATCCAAATTTTCATTACTGGATTGGCCCACAAGAGACGATAACACACAGTACCACGCACACTCATCCAGAGTACTAGATAATCCCTCTATCTGCCCACCTACAGCAAGACAGACTGGCAGATCAATCGGCTCCTAACATAGGTCTGAGTGACCTTTCCACGGTGAGTGCCAGTTACCCCGGTGGTCAGAAATAGCCACCTTGGGTACGCCACCAGAGGATACCCCCTACCATATGCCCGTCTGACAGTACCTTGCTACACACAGACAGCACAGGCGGACAACACCCTTCACTGTACATAGTTTAGGTATATAACTACCATCTTCTCATTTCCTACCTTCTTACCTATCTAATCAGCCCCTCCCCCCCACCCCCCAAAGACAACTGCTGCATCCAATCTCGACAAACTGACTGGAGCGAGACAAGCGTAACAGTCACTCACCCCAATGGCCAACATCCGCATCATTACACTCAACGTCAGGGGCCTCAACACCCCTGAAAAACGCTCCATAGCTCTTAACGAACTACACACTCTTAGAGAAGATATAGCTTTCCTGCAGGAAACACACTTCAAAAAAGAGGCAGCTCCCACCTTCAGAAGCAAAAGGTTCCCAATGGACTACTTAAGCAACTTCACTGACACTAAAGCGAGAGGGGTAGCAATCTTGTTTTCTGCTCATGTGCCCTTCACATACACCTCCCATGAGTCGGATGACACTGGAAGGCTGCGTATGGTCAAAGGCCAGATAGGCCAAACTACGGTCACACTTGTAAATACATACCTCTCCAATAGACGCCAATGCAATGTGTTCAAAAAACAACTCAAAGCCATAGAAAAATTTACTGAGGGTATTTTAATCCTTGGTGGTGACTTCAACCTCTCACTGGACTCAAAACTGGACACGACGTCCAGCGCCACAGAGTATCAAACATCCGCACGGGCTCGGATGACCAAACTTCTAGATAGCGGACAATTATACGATTGTTGGCGCACCACACATCCATCAACTAAAGACTTCTCTTTCTTCTCACCTACTGTGCACACATACTCTAGACTGGACATGTTTTTCCTCCAACACAGGTTCCTACACCTAGTACAATCCACCGACTACGGCTCTATCACATGGTCAGACCATGCACCCCTGTCTCTAGAACTAAAAATACCCTCCACCCACAAAAATCATTCCAATGTAAACTCAACGATCTTCTTCTCAATAACCCGGAAGTAGTTTCGCAGCTCAGAGACTCTATAAACAACTATTTCACCATTAACACTACCCAATCTGCACCCCCACCTCTCATATGGTAAGCACACAAATGTGTGCTGAGTGGGGAGATAATAGCGCTGGCGGCAAATCACAAAAAGATAAGAGAGGCCAAAATTCAAACACTCACAGATGAAATAAGGACACTAGAAACCAAACACAAAACAGACACACGACTGAGCACCTATACAGCCCTCACAGCTAAGAGGTCCGCTCTACAGGACTTACTAAATGCCAAAGTCAAACATACACTTATATTAACGAAACACGCTTACTACGCGCAAGGAGGTAAATGTGGCCGCCTGTTAGCCAACTCTCTAAAACAACAGAGACAGTCGACCTTCATATCCAAAATCAAAACCCCCTCAGGAGCAGTGTCATATAAACTACCAGACATACTGTCAGCGTTTCACGATTTCTATACTAAGCTTTATAATCTGAGAGATTCCCCTCCGCCGACACAAGACATTGAACGCTTCCTAGCCTCCAGGGTCCACCAGACCATCCCCGCCAACGTCCTTCCAACACTAGACGCACCTATAACCCCAGATGAAGTCGCCTTAGCCATAAGAAATCTCAAATTGGTGAAGAGTCCATGGCCCGATGCTTTCACGGCCAAATACTACAAAATGTTCACAACTTCCCTAACTGGACCCTTCACGCAAGCATTTAACTCCCTTGCCAACTCCACCACCTTCCCTACGGCAGCCTTGGAGGCCCACATAGCTCTCATACCCAAACCGGGCAAAGACCCAACCAACTGCGGTAGCTATCGCCCAAACTCTCTGATAAATCTAGACGTGAAATTATTTACGAAAATACTGGCCACTCGCTTAAAACCTCTACTCCAAACCCTGATACACTCCGACCAAGCAGGGAAGCAAAGCACAACACCACAAAAATTGTAAACCTGATATATATGGCACAACGTCTTCAAAATGAGAGCCTTCTACTCTCAATTGATGTGGAAAAGGCGTTTGACAGGGTGGACTGGTCACTACTGACAGCCACTCTAAGACGACTAAGATTTGGACCCAGGTGGATGAAGTGGATGCAGGCCATCTACTCCACTCCCACAGCCCGACTAAGGGTAAATGGACAACTCTCAGAACCAGTACATATAAGGAACGGCACAAGACAGGGTTGCCCCCCTTTCCCCCCTACTCTTTATTATCGTCCTAGAACCCTTCTTAAATGGAGTCAGGGATAACCCAGATATCAAGGGCATTGAAATACAAAGCGCAGAGTACAAAATCTCGGCGTTCGCTAACGATTTACTCTTTACTATACAAACACCAGACACCTTGCTGCCCCCCCTATTAGACAAAATCGCCCTATACCACAAACTTTCCAACTTCCAAGTTAACTTCTCCAAAAAGCAAAATTTTACCAATACGAATAAGTCCCCTATCAAGCTCAAACCTGAAAGCCGCATTCCCCTTCTCATGGGCAGATGATTCCGCTTGTCGGCAGACCTAACATCCACCTTCGCCCTAAATTACGACCCGCTATACCAAGCCATCTCGAAAGACCTACAAACTTGGCACACAGTTGGCACACAGTTCTCGTGGCTCTGAAGAATCAACATTCTTAAAATGAACTCCCTCCCTAAGATACTTTACCTCTTTCAAACCCTGCCAATAGCTATACCAAAGCTCTTCTTCACTAAGCTTAGGCAACTTTTCACTTCCTTGATATGGGCACAAAAATAACCCAGAATCCCATATGAGGTCCTCACCAGACACAGATCCTGCGGTGGATTAGGCCTCCCACACATGGAGCGATACTATAAGGCAATTATTCTTTCCAGAATCCAAGACTGGTTCAAGCATCCACCAACACATCAATGGGTGACTCTTGAGAGCGCGGTAAGTCTAGTACCTCTCTACACACTCCCCTGGCAGAGAGTAATCCCCTCGAAACTGCTTACTTGCTGCCTCGCACACCCCACCATTCTCCCCACGCTCAAGACATGGGTGAGCATGCGGGAAGCTGAGAATATCTCCCCTCACCCATCCCCACTCTTTCCCATCACACACAACCTGCTCTTCCCCCAGGAATGCAGCCAGGGACATACCAACTATACACCAAAATGCTTGACGCCTGTCAGGTCCTACCGTGTCGGCGTTGCCGTTACCCTGGCACTTCCGGGTAGACAGAGCACCTCCACGCCCCCTTCTCTGACGCGGTCTCCCAGCGCTACATAGGGAGACCGCGCCAGATTCAAATTGCTGGATTATTGTGGCTGCCCCGAGAACCTCAACCCGGCTAAAATTATTTCTACTTACAATTACGTGTACCGAACCAGACTGGAAAACGCTTGACCTTCCTTCTCCTCACCTCGACCTCGGCTTGAATAACGAACCTCTACTCTTGCTCCTTTCTAAGTACTCTCTTGCCGGATTTAACACAAGCCTGGAAATATCTGCTTCCGACATTAAGTATTATTCTCAGTCATTTTGGACTCTGCCTGCTTGCTAATCACCCTCTCTCTCTGTTGCTACATAATAACAGAAATTCCTGTCTTTTGCAAAAACTACTTGCTACTCTGTTTCAAATCTACTGCTGCTTGCTCTGCTGAAACAACTAACAGTCATCCAATATATTTGTACCTGTACTAAGTAAGTACATTCTCTTTTATTTTATTAAATAATCACTTCTACATCCATCTGCAGTTGTGTTCCATATATTAGAAGAAGTAATCCTTACAACGCCCCTTACCTGACGCTAGGTTCTGTGGTTGAGAACAACTCAATACGGACACTAGCTAGTCTGACGGGACATCAGACTCCGCAAACGCTACAAGCGTTTCACTATGCCCAGTTGACTCACTTCTTACTGGCCAACACAACCTTGCTCAAGGGCTCTTGCACCTTGTCCGATTTTTAGGCACACTGCCTGACCAATAACCGTAAAACCAAACAGTTATCGACCTTTTACAAACTTATGCAAGCAGAACATAGAGCCCAGCTTCCCCCCTTCACAGAAGCCTGGAAAACAGACCTGAACATACAACTCACCATACCCCAATGGAGGACCATCCTATCACAAATTCACGCAACATCCATATGCACCAATATCCAAGAAAGTGGGTATAAGAGAATATCCAGATGGCACTACTCTCCTGCCAAAATACACCGCATTTTCCCAAACACACCAGATGTCTGCTGGAAATGCTCCCAATCGAAGGCGTCCCTCGCACACATCTGGTGGCACTGCCCGCTCACGCAACGATACTGGACAAACATCGCGATAATGATTCATACAGTGACAGGTACACATCTGCCTCATACCCCTCACACACTGTTGTTCCTAATCATACCTACCTCAATTCCTAAGACACAAAAAATCCTCCTGACACATCTCCTTACTACAGACAATCTGCTCATCCCAGTAAAGTGGAAAAACCCTGAGGTCCCCATGATCAAAGAATGGATAGCCAAAGTAGACTCAATTAAAACCATGGAAGAAATCCACGCATCCATCTCCCACAGATATACACTCTTCAAGGAAACATGGGAACCATGGGTGAGATTCATGGGTGAGAACAAAAGCCTGACTACCCGTAGCTCAAACCCATTCCTAGGGTGATGATTTCCCAGATGGGCCGACTGCACCTAATGTAAGCAATACGACACATATTCCTCTCACAATGTGCTACTACATAGACCAATTGGGAAGCCCAGATCCGGCCGCTCGCTACACATACAGACACTGGTCCTCATATATTACCATACGGCGCCACCCCTGGTATAAGATTTACCTAATGACATATTCACATTACATGAGGGTGGGAGAAGACATTGCAACTCTAACTACACAGCAACCTGGACACTTCTCAGGGTTACCGTACCAGAACTCAAGAATAGTTAAGTTTAAAGATATCGCCTAATCTCAGCACTGGTTTGAATCTCAGCCTTAGCTTTAGCCCCAATAGCTGATGCCGATACTACAATACCAATTGTATAATTTTTGCAGAAATGTATTACCTATTATTATGTATTTATGTGTACTTATGTTTTAAAAAAAAAAAAGTGTTTCTATCCAGAAAGGTATCTATCTACTGAAATGTCAGTTGTCTCCCTTGATGCAAATGTAAATCCAAATATCCCCCTTTTCCCCTTCTTTACTTCTGTACCCCCGTACTTTGATGATGTTTACTCTTTAAAAACCAATAAAACCTTTTAAATAAAAAAATAAAGAATAGATGGACTGGGAGGATTTGGACCCAAAATTGGGACTATCCCTTCTAAATAGTGACACTTGAGAGGTATCCTCATCACTATTGTTCTGTGTGTGTGGTATTTGCCTTGTGTATTCAACTGCAATTGTCACTTATACATGAAACTGCAACACTGAATTATTGCCTAGAAAATGCAGACTAACTTTGTATGTGATAACATTAGGAAACTCTTTCTTATAGAGTAGTTTATGGGGGCATAAAAACATCTTCCATCAGAAGCATGAGTTGCTAATTCATTAGGATAGAAACAGAGGCTATGCTTTATAGATTAGCAGATGAGCTAAGACAATCAATTCTTATCTGCTGTTAAATCTATTTTTGTATGGGTTGTTCATACATCATTCAGAAACGTGTGCTTGGACGGTATTAAATCAATGATGGAATTCAGTAGATGCTATAGTTTTGTTTTGGCACGCTATGTTTTCTCAGTGAATGGCCCTGATCCTAGAATATAGATAAGCGGAACAACTCTTTGAGATTCCGATTCCAAATCTATCAAAGGTCAGGCTGTTTATTCCAAATACTCAAACTAAACATAATAAGAATGACAACCAATAGATTGTCTAAGTATACCTTAGATATACTTTTGATCTATTATTAAAGGTAATTGAGAAAGGAAATACAGTCAGAATGACTGAAATTCAATTTGCAGGGACATTATAACCAAAAGAGAGAACTACCTTATTACATTAAGTGGTGAAAGAATGATTTTATCTATTCATTTTTCAATATACTCCTTAGTTTTATCTCATTGATTAGCTACTCCTTTTTCCATCTTTAACTGAAACAATACTTGTTCTTTTATTAATAACCAATTGGGCAGTATATCTAGTTTCCAGTATCTGGCAACAAGAATTTTTGCTGCCACCAATATACACTGAACAAAATTATAAATGCTTTTGTTTTTGCCCCCATTTTTCATAAGCTGAACTCAAAGATTTAAGACTTTTTCAATGTACACAAAAGGCCTATTTCTCTCAAATATTGTTCACAAGTCTGTCTAAATCTGTGTTAGTGAGCACTTCTCCTTTGCCAAGGAGGTGTGGCATATCAAGATGCTGATTAGACAGCATGATTATTGCACAGGTGTGCTTTAGGCTGGCCACAATAAAAGGCCACTCTAAAATGTGCAGTTTTACTGTATTAGTGAGGTCTGGGGGGGGGTCCAAAAACCAGTCAGTATCTGGTGTGACCACCATTTACCTCACGCATTGAAACACATCTCCTTCGCATAGAGTTGATCAGGTTGTTGATTGTGGCCTATGGAATGTTGGTCCACTCCTCTTCAATGGCTGTGTGAAGTTGCTGGATATTGGCAGGACCTGGGACACGCTGTTGTATACGCCGATCAAGAGCATTCCAAACATACTCAATGGGTGACATGTCTAGTGAGTATTCTGGCCATGCAAGAACTGGGATGTTTTCAGCTTCCAGGAATTGTGTACAGATCCTTGCAACATGGGGCCATGCGTTATCATGCTGCAACATAAGGTAATGGTCGTGGATGAATTTCACAACAATGGGCCTCAGGATCTCATCATGGTATCTCTGTGCATTCAAAATGCCATCAATAAAATGTACCTGTGTTCGTTGTCCATAACATATGCCTGCTCATACCATAACCCCACCGCCACCATGGGTCATTCGATCCACAACGTTGACATCAGCAAACCGCTCACCCACACAATGCCATACACGCTGTCTGCCATCTGCCCTTTACAGTGAAAACCGGGATACATCCATTAAGAGAACACCTCTCCAAAGTGTCAGACGCCATCGAATGTGAGCATTTGCCCACTCAAGTCGGTTATGACGATGAACTGCAGTCAGGTCGAGATCCTGATGAGGAAGAGGAGCATGCAGATGAGCTTCCCTGAGAAGGTTTCGGACAGTTTGTGCAGAGATTCTTTGGTTATGCAAACCGATTGTTGCAGCAGCTGTCTGGGTGGCTGGTCTCAGACGATCTTGGAGGTGAAGATGCTGGATGTGAAGATCATGGGTTGGTGTGGTTACATGTGGTCTGTGATTGTGAGGCCGGTTGGATGTACTTCCAAATTCTCTGAAATGCCTTTGGAGACGGCTTATGGTAGAGAAATGAACATTCAATTCACGGGCAACAGCTCTGGTGGACATTCCTGTAGTCAGCATGCCAATTGCGCGCTCCCTCAAAACTTGCAACATCTGTGGCATTGTGCTGTGTGATAAAACTGCACATTTTAGAGTGGCCTTTTATTGTGGCCAGCATAAGGCACACCTGTGCAATAATCATGCTGTCTAATCAGCATCCTGGTATGCCACACCTGTGAGGTGGATGAATTATCTCGGCAAAGGAAAAGTGCTCACTAACACAGATTTAGACAGATTTGTGAACAATATTTGAGAGAAATAGGCCTTTTGTGTACATAGAAAAAACCTTAGATCTTTGAGTTCAGCTCATGAAAAATGGGGGCAAAAACAAAAGTGTTGCGTTTATAATTTTGTTTAATGTATGTATAAGTTTTCAAACTTTTATTGGCATTGATTAGTTCCAAATGCATTAGTAATATTTTAGGACTAAAAGGTAAGTCTACTTCTGCAATATTTTGAATATGAACATGTAAATTCTTCCAGTAAACTTGAATTAACTCACATTTCCACCACATATCTATAAAATCACTGTGGCAAAACTAGCCACTTCTGGACTGTAGTTATTAAAGGTTGTCCATAGGCTGAATATGTACTGTGTATTTTAACCTGTGTATGTACCGTATGGTGGCCGTTCGCATGCTGGCAGCCGTAGGCTGCCAGCACACCAAGCATTCATACAACGAAACACGGCTATCCCGGCCGTTCGCCGTACGAATACGGGCTCCCCAGGTCGACCACACATTCCCAAGTCGTATGGTACCAATTCACCGATTGCAACATTGTTGCAATCGGTAATTAAGGGCTCTCCGAGGTGGCCGTCGATCCACTACCGACCATGCGGCGGTCGGCCATCTTGGATCCTTTGTCCCTGCAGCGGTGTTCGGTCGTCGAGAGCCTGGAACTGAAAACGGCTACTCGATGATTGGAACGCCGCTGGACTTCCAGAGCGTTCGGGAGTCCCGCGTTCGGTACATTGTATGTCCCGTACTTATTCGGTACTTTTAAACTCACTTTAATGTTTTATTGTATTATGTGCGGCGTTCGGTCAATTCAGCTGGGATCGGAGCGGTATTCTCACAAAGTGTGCGCTCCGACCTCAGCTATCTACCGAACGTTCAACTATTGCAAAGTACCGAATATTGTGTAATTTCTGTATTTTAATGTCAATTGTCGGTTTTGCTGCACGAGGAGATAATCCACTTAGTCGTCCATTTTAGTGGGAGTATCTTTCTCGTGCAGCAAGGCCTGTTGGGAAAGTCACAGTGCATGGTGGGAGAAATCCCCTGGAATTACTGTCTGGAAACCCCTTGCATGGGGAACTGTATAAATATGCTGCCTGTGAATAAACCGAGTTAGTTGACTCCCAAACTGTGTTTCGTCCGGTTATTGGGAGGATTGGGAAATACTGACGGTGATGGTATCAGATGTACAGGATTATCTAATGGCGACCAGCACACCAGCAACCCCGCCTAGGGCAGAGTCTGTTACTGCCTCCACCTACGGACAGGTCAAGCCCAAAGTCCCACATCACGCCTTTAAAGCGTTTTGTGAAGAAAAGGACGAAATCGATGGGTATTTGCAGGACTTTGAGCGTCTGTGCGATCTGCACGATTTGGAGCCCGCAGTATGGGTGCCGCTGCTGGCAGGCAAATTATCGGGTAGGGCAGCTGAAGCCTACCGTGCTGTACCCCGAGAGGACAGTAAGGATTACCCTAAAGTAAAGAGGGCAATCTTGGAGAGGTATGCTATTACCCCAGAGGCATACCGGCGGAAATTCCGGGGCCTGCGCAAGCCTGAGAAAGATTCTCATGCAGAATGGGCGCACAAGCTGGACCAAGCATCGCTAGGCTGGATACAGGCCAGCAACGCCACTAACATGGAGGAGTTGAGGCAGTTAATGCTGCTGGAACAATTTTTTAATGGTTTGTCCCCAGAAGCACAAGAATGGGTGAGAGACCGGAAACCACTCACCCTACCCGAAGCCGCTAAATTGGCGGATCAGCATTTTGATGCCAGGAGACATCACGGGGCCCAAAATAAGACTCTCCCTCGGATTACAGGGCCACCCAATAATTTTACCCCTACCGGCCCCACCGCACCCCTGCACAGGCCGGCACTGAATACTCCACCAGCCCCCTCCCGATACAACGGCAGGGCTAACATTCAGTGTCACACCTGCAAGCAGTGGGGGCACATTTCTCGAGAGTGCACCCAAAACCGGAGCCGGCAAGCTTGGAATCAGGTGCGACAAAATTTGGCACCCAGGGCTGCTGCGCACCATTATCAGGTAGCACCCGCCACCCAAGACGTGCTGAGCGCTCAAATTGAGGAGCCGCTAGGGGTGCTGCACGAAGTAATGTCAGTCCGAGCCACCGACAACCGACAGCACCATCGGCAGCTAGTGACCCTGGAGGGAAAGGAGGTGCAAGGGCTCCGGGATTCGGGAGCCACTTTAACTTTGGTTGCACCACATTTGGTACCAGGCGCAACCCACACTGGCGGCTCCGTGGCAGTACGGGTGGCCGGGGGAGCAGTATACCGGCTACCTACTGCCAAAGTTCATTTGGATTGGGGTGTGGGGGAGGGGACCGTAGAAGTGGGGCTGATGCAGAATTTACCTGCCGATGTTGTACTGGGGAATGACTTGGGCCAAATGACGTCCGCTTTTATTCCCCAGACTCCGTACCAGGAGGCCCTTCCCGTAACCACCCGGCAACAGGCTCGCACCACGGCCACACCAACGCACTCTGAGGCTCAGGTAAGAGACCATGTTCCCCAACTGACCCCCATGTCCTGGGATACCCCGACTACCTTTGCGGCCGAAGTCCAGACCGATCCCACTCTCCAAGTATATAGGGACCGGGCACAAACCGACCAAGCAGGGTTAGAGGGGGAGCGGTTCATCTGGGAGAGAGAGCTGCTATACCGTGTCACGGCCAAAGATGTGGGGGGGTCTGTCACCTTAACTAATAAACAACTAGTGGTACCCCAGAAGTATAGACAGGAGCTGCTGCGAATTTCTCATGACATCCCCTTGTCAGGACACTTAGGGATGACCCGTACCCGATACCGTTTGACCCATGCCTTCTTTTGGCCCGGGATCTCTCAGGACGTGCGCCAATATTGCACCTCCTGCGACGTCTGCCAGCGGGTAGGTAAACGAGGGGATCGCCACAAAGCCAGACTATGCCCCCTGCCCATCATAGCCGAACCCTTCAGCCGAGTAGCAGTGGATATCGTAGGTCCCCTGCCAAAACCCAGCCCCTCTGGCAAAAGGTACATCCTAACGGTAGTGGACTACGCCACCAGATACCCCGAAGCTGTGGCCCTCTCTAATATTCACGCTGAGACCGTAGCCGAAGCATTAATGAAGGTATTTTCCCGAGTAGGTTTTCCCCAAGAGATAATCTCGGACCGAGGTACCCAATTTACGGCCGAAGTTACTCAACATATGTGGAAGGTGTGTGGCATTAAGCCAATAGTTAATTCCGCCTACCACCCCCAGTCCAATGGACTATGTGAGCGGTTCAACGGGACGCTGAAGCAGATGCTTCGGACGTTCGGGGAAACCCACAAGGACTGGGAGAGGTTTCTGCCTCACCTACTCTTTGCCTATAGAGAGGTCCCCCAGGAGTCGACAGGCTTCTCCCCGTTTGAGCTACTGTTTGGGAGGAGGGTGCGAGGACCCTTGAACTTGATTAGGGAACACTGGGAGGGAGAGAGTACCACTAACGAAACCCCTATCGTATCATACGTCCTGGAGTTCCGGGACCGTCTGGAGGCGCTGACTCAGGCTGTACACACCAACCTCCAGGCGGCCCAGCAACGCCAGCGACGCTGGTACGATAGAGGAGCCAGGGACCGCAGATTTCAGGTGGGACAGAAGGTTTTGATCTTAAAACCCGTCCGCACAGATAAGCTGCAGGCCATCTGGCAAGGCCCATACCAGGTAGTGGAGCAGCGATGCGACACTACCTATGTGATCGGCCCCTGCTCAGGGGTAGGGAAGAGACGCATGCTTCACGTGAACATGCTCAAGCCCTACCATGAGAGGATAGAGGATGTGACGGCAATCTGTGCCTCCTCCTTAGAGGATCAGGAAAATTTACCCTTACCCGACCTACTAGAACCCGAGGAGCAGATAGAGCCCTCCCGGGGAGTTCAGCTGGGGGAGCGGCTAAGCCCCCAGGAGCGTGCCCAGGTACAGGCGCTGATTGTCGCAAAGGGGACTACCTTCTCCAATTTACCTGGATACACTCCGCTAGCCACCCACCGAGTGGAGACCCCGGGGCAGCTCCCTATGCGCCAGGCTCCATATCGGGTTCCAGAATCCGTCCGTACCCATATGAAAGCCGAGCTAGACGAAATGTTGCAGCTAGGGGTTATCGAACCCTCCGATAGCCCCTGGGCATCGCCGGTAGTCCTGGTACCTAAAAAGGATGGCACCACCCGATTCTGTGTTGACTACCGGAGGCTAAATGACAAGACGGTGTCTGACGCCTACCCGATGCCCCGGATAGACGAGCTGTTAGATAAGATGGCACGGGGCCAGTATCTCACTACCATTGATTTGTGTAAGGGATACTGGCAAATTCCCCTAGCCGATGATGCCATCCCCAAGTCGGCGTTTGTCACTCCGTTTGGCCTGTACCAGTTCAAGGTCATGCCTTTCGGAATGAAAAACGCTCCGGCTACCTTTCAGCGGATGGTAGATCGGCTACTGGATGGTTTTCAGGAGTATGCCTGTGCCTATCTAGATGATATAGCCATTTTTAGTCAGACCTGGGAAGACCACATACACCACATAGGGGCGATCCTAGATCGCATTGGGGAGGCTGGGTTAACCCTAAAACCTAGCAAGTGCCACATAGGTATGGCCGAGGTACAGTATCTGGGCCACCGTGTAGGGTGTGGGCAGCAGAGACCCGAGCCAGCCAAGATTGAGGCCGTAGCCAAGTGGCCTACCCCCAGGACTAAGACCCAGGTGCTGGCGTTCTTAGGGACAGCCGGCTATTACAGAAAATTTGTCCCTGACTATAGCACCCTCGCCAAACCCCTAACCGACCTGACGAAAAAGAACCTTCCCCGACTGGTTGTCTGGGCCCCAGAGTGTGAGCAGGCATTCCAACAACTCAAGACTGCTCTCACCAATGCTCCTGTGTTAACTGCTCCTGATCCAACTAAAAGATTTCTTGTTCACACAGACGCTTCAATGTTTGGATTGGGGGCAGTACTGAGCCAAGTGGGAGCCGATGGCGGAGAACACCCCGTAGCCTATTTAAGCCGCAAATTGCTGCCTCGTGAAGTGAGCTACGCCGCCATCGAGAAAGAATGCCTGGCCGTGGTGTGGGCCCTTAAAAAGTTACAGCCCTATTTGTACGGACAACCTTTTTCCTTACTCACAGATCACAACCCGTTAGTGTGGCTAAACCGTGTGTCTGGAGACAATGCCAGGCTGCTGCGCTGGAGCTTGGCGCTGCAGCCCTTTGACTTTACTATCCATTACCGGCCAGGAAAACAAAACGGTAACGCTGACGGGTTATCCAGACAGACTGAACTCGAGAAGTGATCTGTGAGTACTCTCCCGGACATCCCCAAGCCGATCCGTTGGGATCAGACTGTGTATGCCGGCTTGGTTCTGGGGGAGCATTGTGGCAAAACTAGCCACTTCTGGACTGTAGTTATTAAAGGTTGTCCGTAGGCTGAATATGTACTGTGTATTTTAACCTGTGTATGTACCGTATGGTGGCCGTTCGCATGCTGGCAGCCGTAGGCTGCCAGCACACCAAGCATTCATACAACGAAACACGGCTATCCCGGCCGTTCGCCGTACGAATACGGGCTCCCCAGGTCGACCACACATTCCCAAGTCGTATGGTACCAATTCACCGATTGCAACATTGTTGCAATCGGTAATTAAGGGCTCTCCGAGGTGGCCGTCGATCCACTACCGACCATGCGGCGGTCGGCCATCTTGGATCCTTTGTCCCTGCAGCGGTGTTCGGTCGTCGAGAGCCTGGAACTGAAAACGGCTACTCGATGATTGGAACGCCGCTGGACTTCCAGAGCGTTCGGGAGTCCCGCGTTCGGTACATTGTATGTCCCGTACTTATTCGGTACTTTTAAACTCACTTTAATGTTTTATTGTATTATGTGCGGCGTTCGGTCAATTCAGCTGGGATCGGAGCGGTATTCTCACAAAGTGTGCGCTCCGACCTCAGCTATCTACCGAACGTTCAACTATTGCAAAGTACCGAATATTGTGTAATTTCTGTATTTTAATGTCAATTGTCGGTTTTGCTGCACGAGGAGATAATCCACTTAGTCGTCCATTTTAGTGGGAGTATCTTTCTCGTGCAGCAAGGCCTGTTGGGAAAGTCACAGTGCATGGTGGGAGAAATCCCCTGGAATTACTGTCTGGAAACCCCTTGCATGGGGAACTGTATAAATATGCTGCCTGTGAATAAACCGAGTTAGTTGACTCCCAAACTGTGTTTCGTCCGGTTATTGGGAGGATTGGGAATATTGCCTTGCTTTCTACTCTGACTGTGGATTTCCTAGATGTACCAACGGATATCGTATGCTGATACATTGCATTCCGTTACAATCACCTCCACTGGCTTTACATCTCCAACACAAATCAGAGACATTCTGATATATCTTGGCCAAAACACTAGGTATTAAATAGAGTCTATTGATGATTTTAAATTGTAATTCTGTTAAATTCAAATAGTTTATAGTTTTTAAAACGTCCATGCATAAGTCCATTCTGTTCCTGATTTTTTTTTATTTAATTCCTTTTCCCATTTTTTAAGTGTTGGAAATGTTTGAGGAGATTCAGACATTCTCAGAATATTGGCACATTTTTTAAAAAGATTTTTCATCTCATAGCCTGTAGTACGTTTTCCTAAAGCCTCATACATTTCAAAATTTTCTGCATGGCAAAAGGATTTCAAAATCTTAGAAAATGAAAGTGTTCAATTGGTGGTAAGGAAAAACTATTTCTGATCATTTCAAATGTCATGAACCTAGGACCTGTCATTACATCTGCAATTTTCTCAATACCAGAGTTGGTCCATCAATCTAATTTTAAATCTTTAATGTTATGTGCTAGGATTTTAAAAGGTAAGGATTTAATTATATATTTATTTTTTATTTTCATATCGGTTTTTATCTTCAGCCACATTTTGAGAAAATAATTCACTACAATACTTCCAGAACTAAGTTTGAGAAGGGACGAGTTTGACTAACAACAATTTTTATACTTCACTTTTTTCATAACCTCATACCAACGTTCTTTTTCGGATCAAGGCATTTGTGCAATAATGATATGATGAAATTATATAAAAACCTCGCTTTATAGTGTTGTTGGATTAATGGGAAACCCTCCCCCACCTGTGGTTTTTTCAAGGCTAGGTATTTACAGGTCATTCTTGTTTTTTTGCCTTGCCATACGAATTTTAGAAATGTGTGTTGAATCATCATTAGCCAACTCTCCGGGATGGGGAGAGGTATCATTCTCATCATGTAAAGCCACTTTGGTAATATATATGGTTTTATAGTGTTTACTCTAGCCCACCAAGAGAATTCCAACAATTTCCACTCTTTCAACGATTTATTTGTTTGTGAAATTAAAAAGAAGAAATTACATTCAATTATCCTAATTGGGTCGGACCATACTTTAATGTCCAAGTACGTAAATTAATATTCTTCCCCCCCTCCCCCCCCAAAAATCAAATTTTTCTTTAATTTTGTTTTTAACCTTGTTAGAGAAAATTCTTCTATTGCTTTTTTTAGTTGTCTAACTGATTGCACCGGATCTTGCAATGTTAAAACTACATCATCAGCATACATATTTATCTTGATGTTACTTGAGTTGGGATTAAAACCTAAGATTCCATCATTTTGTCTTATGGCTGCAGCTAGCAGTTCCAAAGACAAAATATAAAGTAAAGGAATTAGGGGGCACCCCGTCTAGTTCCGTACGTTAAGGGGAACCAGCCAGATGCAAAACCCTGACCCAATACCCTAGCACTCAGCAATGTACATAATGCTTTTATTTGATCAAGGAACCTACCCTCCATTCCAAACGCCGACATTCAGCAAGGGAGTCCCCAATGCCTGTACGGCATCCAGAATGTCTATGAGTCTTCTAATGTTATGAATTGCTGATCTGCCCGGGATAAATCCCACTTGGTCTTGATTTATCAGACTATTAAATATTGTTTTCATTTTCACTGCCAACATAGAGGAATAGAGTTTAATGTCTATGTTCAGCAGAGAGATGGGTCGGTAATTAACAAGTTCTGGGTCTTTGTGTTGTTTTGGTATCGGAGCAATATTTGCCTGCAATAGTTATTTGGGAATATTAGTTGAATGACCAAAGGTATTAAACGTTTCCAACAGATCTGTTTTAATGTTATTTTTCATTAACTTATAAAAAAGATTATTAAATCTACCTGGCACAGGTGTTTTTTGTTTTTGTTTTTAATTTATCAATACAAGTTATCAGTTCTATATCTGTAATTGGTTTATTTAGAAATACTAATTGGTTTTGTTATTTCGTTTTGGTAGAGAGATATTATTAAAAAAAAGTTACTTATATTTGTTTTAGATGATCTGTTTGTTAAATTGTACAGTTTTTGATAGAATGTACTAAAGGCGTACCTATTTTCTCTGGTCTCAATAGCTTTGCACCATTATCGATTATTTTATTAATGACTCTTTTTACTCTTTCTTTTTTTAGACAATTGGACATTCGTTTTTCAGCTTTATTCCATAGATCAGGGCTAGGCAACCTTCGGCACTCCAGATGTTGTGGACGACATCCCCCATAATGCTCTTACACCCATAATGCTGGCAAAGCATTATGCGTGGGGTAGTCCAAAACATCTGGAATGCCAAAGGTTGCCTATGCCTGCCCTAGATGGTACCATTCCCTTTTTATGAAATGTAAAGTTTTATTAGCCTGTCTAATTAATTTATCATTAATTAATTTTTCAATATCTGATATTTTATTAGTTGTAATGAGGGAGCTAATTTGTTTTGATAATCTAAATCATCTAGGTTTATACATAGCTGTGCTAAGTTTATACATTTTTCTTTATTAAGTTTTTTTTCTTTAGATGTTAAGTTTATCAAATGGACTCATATAACGCATATTTACTCATATAACGCATATTTTCGCATATTTTCACTAAAAAACAAGTCTGTTAGATCTTGAATGTGTTTCCCATTTATGTCATTCAATTTCCATTCTGGTATATATTTTTTAATATTATCATCTAAAGCCATAAGTATCGGGTTATGGTCAGACCATGAAGTCGTAGTGATAAAAAATCTTTTTAATGACTTTTGCTATAGATCTATCACCTAATACCAAATCAATTCTAGAATATGAGTTAAATGACTTGGAAAAACACGAGAAATCTTTTTCGTTGGGATGAAAGATCAACCAGCAGTCTAACAAAGCATGCAGGTTAATGACTTCAGATAATCTTTTAGCATTATTCACTAATACTATTTTGTATTTTTTTAATCCAGTGATCGTTTGTCTTAATCTGGATCTAGAATACAATTGAAGTCACCCATTATTACAACCTGTCCTACTTTAATACGATCAAATTTATACAGGATTTTTTTAATAAATGAAATTGGTGATGTATTTGGAGCATATATGTTAGCTAACATATATTTTTGGTTATTCATTTCACATACTAAAATAATAAATCTGCCTTCACTATCCAAAACTTGATAAATAATTTTCAAATCAATCTCTTTTTTTTTTGTTAGAGTTGCACTTATAACTGAGGGAAAACATTTTGAGTTACATTTATGTTTGTCCTCCATAGTCCAATGAGTTTCTTGGAGGGCCCCAATGTGGATGTGTTCTCTTTTCGTGTAATTTAATATTGTGAATCTTTTAAAATGTGAATTGATTTCCTGCGCGTTAACAGTAGCCTGTCTAATAACCATATTTGAACCGAATTCTCCTCTCTTCTGGAGGGACTAGGAAACTCGTCGCTTTACAACACAGAAATAACATAAAACAAGGACTCAATTGATTAACAATGCCTGCTTGAAATATATAAACAGACATTCCAAGCCATTCGTTGGACATACTCTCATCTACTGGAGAATCACTCTGCCTAACACACTTGTCGGCAATTGCCTCCTTGGAGTGTCGACTAAAACCCTTGTCTATGCCTTACTGATCCTGAAAAAACAGTGGCCTAGCCCCCTAGGCCCTAGTTGTTTGGCCCTTGTATTCCTTTACTAGGTTCCTATTCTTCAGTTTTTGAACAAAGGAGAAGAGAAAAAAAAACATTAGTAAAATGCTTAAATTCCCTTGGTTAGAAAGCTACTGGTGTTTACTATCCCTTATCATTTACTGATGAGTAGTATTCAAGAAATGCATGTGTATACATGTGTATTGTGTTTAAAAATCAAGTGTTTACTACCAACAATTTATTTTTCTGTGTTAGAGATTTCTACAAAAAGTGTAAATTTATATTTAATTCGCTGTGTAGTTAGACGTGATTCCTAGATATGTGAAATTAGTTTCAGTCCGAATTTAAATTCGGACAAATTTCGGCAATTGGGAGATTCGGATGCTTCCAAATGTCCGAATTGCCGAAGTGATGAATTGCTGAATTTCCGAAGTGCCGAAGTGATGAATTTCCAAAGTGCTGAACCGAACCAAATTGCCAAAGTCCTGAATTGACGAAGTTTAGAATTGCGAAAGTGCCGAATTTCGGAAGTGCCGAACCGAATTGCCGAATTTTGCGAAGGAGAGGAAGGAAAATTAAGGGAATGATGACAGGAATTTAACCCTAACCCTACTCCTAATCTTAGCCCTAACCCTACCCCTAACCCTAAACCTTACCCCAACCTTCCTATAGCCCTACTCCTAACCCTAGTAGGGTTAGGGTTTGTGGTAGTGGTAGAATTAGGGGTAGGGTTAGGATTTGGGGTAGAGGTAGGGGCAGGGTTAGGGTTAGTGGTAGAGGTAGGGCTAAGGGTAGGGTTAGGGGTAGGGTTAGGGGTAGAGGTAGGATTAGGGTTAGGGGTAGAGGTAGGGTTAGGGGTATGGAATAGCTGAAGTCTCGAATTCCCAAAGTGCCGAAGTCCAGAATTGCCGAATTCCAGAATTGCAGAGGTCCCAAATTTCGGAAGTGCCAAACCAAACGGAAGTGCCGAATTGCCGAATTTCTGAAGTCCGAACCAAACCAAATTGCCGAAGTGAAGACTTGCCAAAGTCCTGAATTGCCGAAGTCCTGAATTTTGGAAGTGCCGAACCGAACCAATTTTTTTGCCCATGCACATCCCTAGTGATTTCTTTAGTGTTGTCTTTCTCTTATAGGTATTTATGGTCTGTACCTTTACTTCCCAGTCTCAACGTGATATACAAAAAGTTACATTCTATTTTACCCCCCCTGTTTCTTTGTTGTGCTTTTTAATTTTTATGCCTTAACCATTTCCCCCGTTTAAACAAAAAAATTCATTACTAAATTTAACCTAGTAAAAGTGTGGTATTTTGTTTTTTCTTTATCTTTACTTTTCCTATCATTTCGGTTATCCACTGTTTCCTTCCAGAGAAACAAAACAAAAATGTGAGAAAATGCTTACATTTATCAAAACATTAATTTCCTTGTTGTTGCATTATTTATTTCTATATCTATTTTCAAGTCTATATATATAAACCATTACATTTTATAAATGTCACACACTGTGCACATCTACCTATACATGTGCCTATTTTCCCTTTCCCCCCATCCTTCCTCCACTCCTCCCGTCCTTCCCTTATGCACATACTTTATATTTTGATTCATCATACATCACCTTCTAATTCATTCCAAACCCTCTATTCTTGCTTATTACATATGACAACAATAAGAAAAAAAAAATGTTTCCTTTCTCCATTTCATGCTTTTCCTTTTTTTTTTTTTTTTTCTTAATTTAATTTACATTATTTTCTTGAAGCCATTGCTTCTGCGGTTTGTGAGAAATACACTTGTTGTCTTCAAAGGTTAAGTTCAGTTGTGTCGGAAAGCCCCAAAAATATTTTATTTCATGTTTTCTCAATATAGCTGTAAAGGGTGCAAATGCTTTCCTGTTCAATCTTGTTTGTGTCGAAAAGTCTTGAAAATGTTTTATTTGTGAAAAAGGTGAATCTTTTAAGTCTTTAGAAGCATTAGCACGTACCACTAGTGGATTGAAGCGGAATAAATGCAGGTGCATGATAACATCTCTTGGTACATGTTCTGGGATAGAATTAGGTTTCATGACTCTGTGGCTTCTTTCAATATAGTTGGTTTCTTTATTTGGTAAATGACACAAGAATTAAAATAAATCTTCACAGTAGTTTGTTGGAAGTTGGAAGCTGAGATATTTTCCGGAATGCCTCTTATTCTGAGGTTGTTTCTTCGTGACCTATCTTCAAGATCTCCAATTTTGTTTAGTAGATTTTCCGTTTTTTTCTTCTAGTATTTTCAACCTTTCCGTGTTGGTCTGCGTTTGAAGGGAGATGTAATCCATCTTCTCTTCCATTTTTTCAAATCTTTCTCCGATCATGACTGTCAGGTCCCCTGCCCCTGCGCCGCTCATGGTGACCTTGCTTACCTCACCACAGCGAGCGGTGTCATTTGGTCCCTGTCTCTAGACTGGCAGTGTCTGATGCTGCACGCTCCAGAGCAGCTTCCTTATATGTGTGCTGCACCCGGTCATGTGACCCAGCACACCGTGATGACCTCAGAGAACACAAGGGAGAGAAGAAACTCCTCCCACGGGTTGTGGTTAATACTAATCAGACACACCCTGTGTGTATATAAGCTAACCTCTCCCTTGCCTCAGTGCTCTGTTGTGGTCTTTAGTTTACCATTGAGCGTTGCACTTGTTATTTTGGATTTTCTGGTTACTGATATTTGGCTTTGTCTCTCGTTATTCCATCGCTCTGTTTCCCTTGACCTCGGCTTATGTTTTGACTATCCCTTTTTGCATATCCCAACCATTCTAAGGATTAGTATTGCAATTCTTTCTACTCTGTCCAGTCTGCGTGTTAAGGTTTCCCTAGTGAACGTTACATTGACTAGTTCACTTTTTATATCAGTAGAGGAGATGAGGAAGTTGTGCTTCAAAGCATTTAGCTAAGTGCTCTGCAGTGATGATAGTCGGTTTTGAGCACCGGTTTTCTAGCGACCCACTATCTGTTTTAGGCTCTTTATTTTCAAACAAGCTTGGATCATCCTGAATACTGGGCTGGGTACCTTTATCAGACAGAGATGAAAAAAATAGACACACTCTTCTTTCTTGTGGTACTTCATGGTTTTTGGGCTTTTTTGTGATTTTTTTATTATTCTGTGCTTTTTTTTTATGCCAGAATTGATTTCTTTCCTTTGCTCTTTCTTAACGTAGGAGAAGTTTTGTGTGATCTATTAATTTGGTCAAGATAATTGCTGTATAGTATTTACATACCTTAGCACATGGTAAACTGGTGTAAAATACGCAATATTGCCAAGAGAAAGAAAAAAAAACGGTTTTCACACAGAACTTAAAAACAGAGTAATCGACCCTTACTTGATAACAGGGTAAAGGTTACTTGGTACAGGGATAGTAAATTTCAGTTTTGCCTTTTCAGTCTTCTTGCTGCCACCTTTTTTTCTTTCTATCCTTCTCTTTCCCTCCTTCCCTATTGTCTTTTTTGGTCCCAGCTCATTTTCTTTAGCTAGTTCTCCTGAGCTCCACCACTGGTCATTCCCTTTTCCTTCCTCTTTGCTTGTGCATCTTGAAGCACTTAGTATATATATATATATATATATATATATATATATATATATATATATATATATATATATATATATATATATATATATATATTTTAACTGTTGGCTCTTAAACTGCTTATCCTAGCTGACTATCCTAACTCGCCAATTTTAGCATTCCTCTAAACTTCGTCCACCAGCTTGTACCAACCGGGTTTGGGTCGTAACTCTCATCCGGCACTGCTACCTAGACCTCCTCACCACAAAATAGATCGCAGACCCTCAACGTCCCAGCATCAGCGCTCTCTCGGAACCTGGCAAGGCTTCCCACGAGGCATAGGTGTACGTCATGATGCTACATCCACCTAATTCTCTGCCATTTAGGAGTTAAATAACTTGTGTTTTTGTTTATACAGCTCTAGGTACACCTCCCCTTCTGTGACTGACACAGCCTGCATAAAAAAAAGGATTTCATTTTCAATCAGATGTAACTTACTTCAAATGTTTTTAACTCCTGCTCTGTAAATTGAACTATAATTACACAGAGAAGGTTCCTGCAGGGTCTAGCAAGCTATTAGCAGAGCAGGAGATAAGAAATTCTAAATGAAAAAGAATTGGAAATAAAGGAAGTGTAAACATTTGATGACTTTTTCAAGGAAATGTTTAGGAAGGTTGTGCAAGTCACATGTAGGGAGGTGTGACTAGGGTTCCATAAACAAAGTGATTTAACTCCTAAATAACCAAGGATTAAGCAGTGAGACTGCAGGGGCATGATCTATACACCAAACTTCTTCATTCAGCTAAAGTTGTTTTGGTGACTATAGTGCCCCTTTAATTATCTATGGTGGTTGTCATTCTCTCCTTAGTTATGCAGCCCTTTTATCTGCCCTTGCCATGTAAATAAAAAATAAAGTCAGTAAATTACAAAAAACATAGATACACTTGCAAATGTACATTTACATTTGCATTCCTTCCCTATAAAACAATCAGGATTTCCCTTATACCTGATAGGTATAATCGTCAGGAGAAAATATACCACTGACAATTATTTTTTTAATTGATTATTAATGTGCACTGTAAATGTTCATATAGCTAAATGGCTGTGAAATGGTGTCTATTATAAGTGGTAGAGCTATTACTTTAATAAAAGTTAACCTAGAAACTCTATAAACAACAGGCACATAATAAAGTCAGATTTTTCAAGATTAATAAAGCAGCTTGTCTTTTGCATTTAATTTCACCAAAATGTTACTTGCTGTACCTATTCCACTGAAGAATGAATGATTAACTGAGTTTTAATTATTAATAAATCATGCTTTATTGCACCTGATGGAATGTATGTGTTAATATCTCCAGGATATCAAAAGGCTTAAAATATTTTACTGTTAACATAAAATACTTTTGTAAGCATCTACAATACCCATCAAAGGCACAGGTAATTAAAATTCACCGTATGCCAAAACTGTAAAATCAAATCAACGTATAAATGTCCAGAGTCAGTGAAAATAATGTCCCTGTTCTGATAGTTAATTGCCATTAACAAGCTCACATTTCTGTCTCCTTAAATCAACTCAAAGTCTTTTATTTACACTGTCACATCCTTAAAATGTATGCAAGCGGATAGAGACAAGCAGCTGTATGTATTTGCATGCACTAAAAAAAAAAATGTCCATCTACAGCGATAATTAAATTGTATCTGGTTAATTAAACATACAATGAATAAACATATAAAATATTACGCTGTGGACTTGCTATCTTTTCATCTGAATTTTCTTCAAAACTCAATTAATTTAATAAGAAAAGAGAGGTTCCCGGAGTAAATAGGTAAATAAGGATGATTGCAATACATATGTCATTGTTATCATAACATCTCATAATGAATGGAATTTTAACATGATATAAAAAATATTTAATGCACAGATCGGGATTATGTATAAAGAGTAATTAGGTGTCAACATTCTAAAATAGAAGGAACCAACATGAACAGTGGATTGGTTTCCACAGCAACTACTTCACTTATAAAACTATAAACTAACGAGTAACCACCGCTGCATCAACACACACAACTCAAAATGTTAACACTTAAAATGTTTGTGATCAAATCTTTGGGTTAACTGAATTATTTTTAAACTCAATTCCTATGCCTTAAAATTTCACTTTCCAACTTTTTGTATTAGAACCAAGGACAGGATTAAACAAAGACAATGTTCCAGTGTTACAGATCTAACAGCTTTGTATAAAAAAGTTGCCTCTTCATTCTATTGAATATAAAGATTAAAGATGTTTGTAATGATTCTCCAAAGCATTAAAAGATAAACGCCCTTGCAGAGCTACTCATTCTATATATTGAATAATTAAAATATGTCCACATACCTAAGATCGATTGAGGGTTAGTTTAGTTTTGATAATTATCTTTGTAAATGATGGCAATATCAGTTCATATAAGCTATCTATCTATCTATCTATCTATCTATCTATCTGTCTGTCTGTCTAGACCAGTGGGAGGCAACCTTCACTACTCAAGGTGTTGTGGATTACATCTTTCCCGGTGCTTTTCCAGCATTTTAACTGTAAGAGCATTAAGTGAGATGTAGTCCACATCATTTAAAGTGTCGAACGTTGCCTAACTCAGGTCTATGGCATTATCTTAGCAACCATTGCTTCTATAAAACCTGTATTAAAAACAAACATAGAGGCAAACACTAGAGATTAGAAGAGGAGGAAATGGGTAGAAGTATCATAAATAAGAAATATTTATATTTTTATTTTTTTTTATTAGCATGAACTCGAAATTTTTTTCTAGACGTTCCCTGTACTGCATCTCAGCCAAATGCCAATATTCAAACATAACAATATATGTCACAAGTAACATCAGCTGTCATCACAGCTACCAATGATTCCATATCCAATACCAGCGATTTAAATCACTAGGTAGAAACTGCAACACATTCCATGTCACCTTCCTGATCCCTTAACTCACCACATTTATTATATTGAAAGTTACATTTTTGTAATGGATTGCATGTCCGATCACAAACCGCACATGTAACAATAATGAAGTATTGCCTACATCCATATGCACTTCAAGCGTTCCCGTCTCAGCCTTTCTTTGAGAGCTACGAAGCACAGGCCAGCTGCAATACAATATACTCAATTTCTATGTAAAACCAATAACAAGCCTTTCCATTAATTTGCAAATCTTCAAGTATGCACAAAAGGTCACACCTGATGACAATAGAAACCCTATTCAACGAGATATAAAAGAATACAAAGATTATTGCAAAAATGAATAGAGAGAAGAATATATTAGTAATAAATGCTTGTTTTTTTCTTGTGTTGCTCTGCATAGAGCCCTGTCTTCCTAGTCTCATCTTGTTTAGCTGCCAGTTGAAAACAAAAAGAACACAATGTTAAAGGAGAACTGTCATTTATTATTAATTATACCATTGAATAAAACATTAAATATCACCTATAACTTGCACTAACCTTTTTTTTTATGTGATGCTCACTTTCTCTTAAATTCATATTAAAGATTAAATAAAAGACATACAAATTCAGTTCTGTCCAGGCACAGACAGGGCAAGCATGGAAAATGAGGAGTAGAGATAGAAACTTTGTTTCATTTCTCCTCTTCTAGGTATGCTTTCTCCATGCTGACTGCCAGGTTCAAAGGAAAAAAGCAATGACTGACAGGAAATATAAAAAAAAAAAATGGACAGAAGATGAGAAGGAAGTTAGACACATTAATTATCAATATGGCCTTTGAATTGTATTTGTTTATTTACAATCATGCTTCTGATCATTATTTCCTCTACCTCACTGATAATATGAACTGAACAGTTAGAATTATACAGATGCATTTTATGGCAAATACTACTTTTTTGGTGGACTTAACGTTTGTCAAATGAGTCATTGGTGTGTACATGGATGATCCTTTATGGAAGTTGGGTATTATTCTAGTGTTAATGACCAAGTAATCTAAAAAAATTTAAAGACGGGAGGCAAATATTTCCCCACCCTTTTCTTTTCCCTACTTCTAACTGGGGCATTGACTCTGCTTCCAGCTTCTGCTGGGCTTCGATTTATCAGATGTTTGTTTCTGTTGTTATCATTATTTTTCTATTGTTCTGTACAGCTCCTGCAATTTGTGATGCTTGTGTGCTGCGTTTGAGTATTGCTTGCCTTATGTGATTGCCACTATTATTAGACACCATACTTTCACAATGTTCTTTCTTTTAGTGTGAAAACTCTGTGTCACACCTCTGGACATCTTTTCGGCTCCGCCTGATTTCGTTTCCCTGTTTACATGGTTGAGGACACTATTCTGGTTTATTTGCTGGACTTACCATTCTTCATGTTTACATGGTTGACATTGATTGGTGTGGCTGCATCATAGAAAGAGAAAGTGGGAGGAGCTTCATTAGCCTTTGTTATTGATATCTATTCTGTGATTGGTTGATTTTTATTTTACATTGTTAACCAATTCCTTGCTGCTGGGAATTTTGAGTAAAGAAAGTAAAGCAAATATGAATCCTCCTGTCTTGCCATATAATGTTGACTGTTTTTACTATAATATATTTATCCTTTCATTTATACAATTTAGCATTTGCTTAATGACATTTAATTTAAACATAAGATCAAACACTTACACCAATACCTATTTTATTAAACTGACACTATAGGCAATCACACTACTTCACCTCAATGAAATGCTCTGGTTGCCATAATCCCACACACTGTAATCCTCCTGTTGGAAAACTGCAGTTGAAAATATTGCTGTTCGACAAAGTGGCAAGTTTTGTATTGCAGGATTTAGGTGCCTCTATTGACTATCACTCAGAAAGCTACTAGTGGCACTTCTGAGAGACCATCTGATCGGTGCAGTGTGGAATTCTGTCGTGCATGAGCACTAGCCTCCCACTGATTTCCTATGATGGCTTAGGTCATCGATCTCCATGATCTCAGCCAAAGAGTCGGGGCCAGCCACAGACAACAACGCTGCGAGGGAGAAAAGGTAAGTAAAAATACTTTTTTTCTCCTTGCAAGTGGTGGCTAGTAACGTAAATGGCCATCATGGCGCGCTGGTGACAGTAGTTATCAACTTCTCCCTTACAGGTAGAGCCTATAAGGGTAAGCTTATTCTCCACTGTCTCCCATAATTTATGCATCCCTCCCATTTACCCACCTACCGTATTACTTTTTGAATTATATTTTTATTGCTTGCTGCTGCTCGACGTCCACTTTCTCCATCCATCCCCTCGCCTGTCCAGAGTGCGCGTATGTCAGGATTACAGTATGATCCAGCACGTAGAATTGTGTAAAACAGAGGACCGATAAGTAGTGATGTCGCGTACACAACATTTTCGGTTCGCGAACGGTGAACGGGAACTTCCGCAAACATTCGCGAACCGGCGAACCGGGCGAACCGCCATTGACTTCAATGGGCAGGTGAATTTTAAAACCCACAGGGACTCTTTCTGGCCACAGAAGTGATGGAAACATTGTTTCAAGGGGACTAACACCTGGACTGTGGCATGCCAGAGGGGGATCCATGGCAAAACTCCCATGGAAAATTACACAGTTGATGCAGAGTCTGGTTTTAATCCATAAAGGGCAGAAATCACCTAACATTCTTAAATCACAATGGATATGGATTGACACCTGACATATGACATATTGACACCTTGACATATGGATTGACACCTGTCCTCAGAGACCCTGATACACACTGACACAGAGCAGAATAGGGACTATTCCCCCTACATAGGGTCACTTGGCAGATATGGATTGACACCTATCCTAAGGATCCCTGATACACACTGACACAGAGCAGAATAGGTACTCTTCCCCCTATATAGGGTCACTTGGCAAATATGGATTGACACCTATCCTGAGGATCCCTGATACACACTGACACAGAGCAGAATAGAGACTGTTCCCCCTACATAGGGTCACGTGGCAGATATGAATTGACACCTGTCCTCAAAGCCCCTGATACACACTGACACAGAGCAGAATAGAGACTGTTCCCGCTACATAGGGTCACTCGGCAGATATGTATTGACACCTGTCCTCAGAGACCATGATACACACTGACACAGAGCAGAATAGAGACTGTTCCCCCTACATAGGGTCACTTGGCAGATATGGATTGACACCTGTCCTCAGAGACCATGATACACACTGACACAGAGCAGAATAGAGACTGGTTCCCCTACATAGGTTCACTTGGCAGATATTGATTGACACCTGTCCTCAGAGACCATGATACACACTGACACAGAGCAGAATAGAGACTGTTCCCCCTACATAGGGTCACTTGGCAGATATGGATTGACACCTGTCCTCAGAGACCATGATACACACTGACACAGAGCAAAATAGAGACTGTTCCCCCTACATAGGGGCACTTGGCAGATATGGATTGACACCTGTCCTCAGAGACCCTGATACACACTGATACAGAGCAGAATAGAGACTGTTCCCCCTACATAGGGTCACTTGGCAGATATGGATTGACACCTGTCCTCAGAGACCATGATACACACTGACACAGAGCAGAATAGAGACTGTTCCCCCTACATATGGTCACTTGGCAGATATGGATTGACACCTGTCCTCAGAGACCATGATACACAATGACACAGAGCAGAATAGAGACTGGTTCCCCTACATAGGGTCACTTGGCAGATATTGATTGACACCTGTCCTCAGAGACCATGATACACACTGACACAGAGCAGAATAGAGACTGGTTCCCCTACATAGGGTCACTTGGCAGATATTGATTGACACCTGTCCTCAGAGACCATGATACACAATGACACAGAGCAGAATAGAGACTGGTTCCCCTACATAGGGTCACTTGGCAGATATGGATTGACACCTGTCCTCAGAGACCATGATACACACTGACACAGAGCAGAATAGAGACTGGTTCCCCTAAATAGGGTCACTTGGCAGATATTGATTGACACCTGTCCGCAGAGACCATGATACACACTGACACAGAGCAGAATAGAGACTGTTCCCCCTACATAGGGTAACTTGGCAGATATGGATTGACACCTGTCCTCAGAGACCATGATACATACTGACACAGAGCAGAATAGGGACTTTCCCCCCTACATAGGGTCACTTGGCAGATATGGATTGACACCTGTCCTAAGGATCACTGATACACACTAACACAGAGCAGAATAGGGACTGTTCCCGCTACATAGGGTCACTCGGCAGATATGGATTGACACCTGTCCTCAGAGACCATGATACACACTGACACAGAGCAGAATAGAGACTGTCCCCCCTACATAGGGTCACATGGCAGATATGGATTGACACCTGTCCTCAGAGACCATGATACACAATGACACAGAGCAGAATAGAGACTGGTTCCCCTACATAGGGTCACTTGGCAGATATTGATTGACACCTGTCCTCAGAGACCATGATACACACTGACACAGAGCAGAATAGGGACTGTTCCTCCTACATAGGGTCACTTGGCAGATATGGATTGACACCCGTCCTCAGAGACCCTGATACACACTGACACAGAGCAGAATAGAGACTGTTCCCCCTACATAGGGGCACTTGGCAGATATGGATTGACACCTGTCCTCAGAGACCATGATACACACTGACACAGAGCAGAATAGGGACTTTCCCCCCTACATAGGGTCACTTGGCAGATATGGATTGGCACCTGTCCTCAGAGACCATGATACACACTGACACAGAGCAAAATAGAGACTGTTCCTCCTACATAGGGTCACTTGGCAGATATGGATTGACACATGTCCTCAGAGACCCTGATACACACTGATACAGAGCAGAATAGAGACTGTTCCCCCTACATAGGCTCACTTGGAGAATATGGATTGACACCTGTCCTCAGAGACCATGATACACACTGACACAGAGCAGAATAGAGACTGTTCCCCCTACATAGGGTCACTTGGCAGATATGGATTGACACCTGTCCTAAGGATCCCTGATACACACTGACACAGAGCAGAATAGGGACTGTTCCCCCTACACAGGGTCACTTAGCAGATATGGATTGACACCTATCCTAATGATCCCTGATACACACTGACACAGAGCAGAATAGAGACTGTTCCCCCTACATAGGGTCACTTGGCAGATATGGATTGACACCTGTCCTCAGAGACCATGATACACACTGACACAGAGCAGAATATGGACTTTCCCCCCTACATAGGGTCACTTGGCAGATATGGATTGACACCTGTCCTCAGAGACCATGATACACACTGACACAGAGCAAAATAGAGACTATTCCCCCTACATAGGGTCACTTGGCAGATATGGATTGACACCTGTCCTAAGGATCCCTGATACACACTAACACAGAGCAGAATAGGGACTGTTCCCGCTACATAGGGTCACTCGGCAGATATGGATTGACACCTGTCCTCAGAGACCATGATACACACTGACACAGAGCAGAATAGAGACTGTTTCCCCTACATAGGGTCACTTGGCAGATATGGATTGACACCTGTCCTCAGAGACCATGATACACACTGACACAGAGCAGAATAGAGACTGGTTCCCCTACATAGGTTCACTTGGCAGATATTGATTGACACCTGTCCTCAGAGACCATGATACACACTGACACAGAGCAGAATAGAGACTGTTCCCCCTACATAGGGTCACTTGGCAGATATGGATTGACACCTGTCCTCAGAGACCATGATACACACTGACACAGAGCAAAATAGAGACTGTTCCCCCTACATAGGGTCACTTGGCAGATATGGATTGACACCTGTCCTCAGAGACCCTGATACACACTGATACAGAGCAGAATAGAGACTGTTCCCCCTACATAGGGTCACTTGGCAGATATGGATTGACACCTGTCCTCAGAGACCATGATACACACTGACACAGAGCAGAATAGAGACTGTTCCCCCTACATATGGTCACTTGGCAGATATGGATTGACACCTGTCCTCAGAGACCATGATACACAATGACACAGAGCAGAATAGAGACTGGTTCCCCTACATAGGGTCACTTGGCAGATATTGATTGACACCTGTCCTCAGAGACCATGATACACACTGACACAGAGCAGAATAGAGACTGGTTCCCCTACATAGGGTCACTTGGCAGATATTGATTGACACCTGTCCTCAGAGACCATGATACACAATGACACAGAGCAGAATAGAGACTGGTTCCCCTACATAGGGTAACTTGGCAGATATGGATTGACACCTGTCCTCAGAGACCATGATACACACTGACACAGAGCAGAATAGAGACTGGTTCCCCTAAATAGGGTCACTTGGCAGATATTGATTGACACCTGTCCGCAGAGACCATGATACACACTGACACAGAGCAGAATAGAGACTGTTCCCCCTACATAGGGTAACTTGGCAGATATGGATTGACACCTGTCCTCAGAGACCATGATACATACTGACACAGAGCAGAATAGGGACTTTCCCCCCTACATAGGGTCACTTGGCAGATATGGATTGACACCTGTCCTAAGGATCACTGATACACACTAACACAGAGCAGAATAGGGACTGTTCCCGCTACATAGGGTCACTCGGCAGATATGGATTGACACCTGTCCTCAGAGACCATGATACACACTGACACAGAGCAGAATAGAGACTGTCCCCCCTACATAGGGTCACTTGGCAGATATGGATTGACACCTGTCCTCAGAGACCATGATACACAATGACACAGAGCAGAATAGAGACTGGTTCCCCTACATAGGGTCACTTGGCAGATATTGATTGACACCTGTCCTCAGAGACCATGATACACACTGACACAGAGCAGAATAGGGACTGTTCCTCCTACATAGGGTCACTTGGCAGATATGGATTGACACCCGTCCTCAGAGACCCTGATACACACTGACACAGAGCAGAATAGAGACTGTTCCCCCTACATAGGGGCACTTGGCAGATATGGATTGACACCTGTCCTCAGAGACCATGATACACACTGACACAGAGCAGAATAGGGACTTTCCCCCCTACATAGGGTCACTTGGCAGATATGGATTGGCACCTGTCCTCAGAGACCATGATACACACTGACACAGAGCAAAATAGAGACTGTTCCTCCTACATAGGGTCACTTGGCAGATATGGATTGACACATGTCCTCAGAGACCCTGATACACACTGATACAGAGCAGAATAGAGACTGTTCCCCCTACATAGGCTCACTTGGAGAATATGGATTGACACCTGTCCTCAGAGACCATGATACACACTGACACAGAGCAGAATAGAGACTGTTCCCCCTACACAGGGTCACTTAGCAGATATGGATTGACACCTATCCTAATGATCCCTGATACACACTGACACAGAGCAGAATAGAGACTGTTCCCCCTACATAGGGTCACTTGGCAGATATGGATTGACACCTGTCCTCAGAGACCATGATACACACTGACACAGAGCAGAATATGGACTTTCCCCCCTACATAGGGTCACTTGGCAGATATGGATTGACACCTGTCCTCAGAGACCATGATACACACTGACACAGAGCAAAATAGAGACTATTCCCCCTACATAGGGTCACTTGGCAGATATGGATTGACACCTGTCCTAAGGATCCCTGATACACACTAACACAGAGCAGAATAGGGACTGTTCCCGCTACATAGGGTCACTCGGCAGATATGGATTGACACCTGTCCTCAGAGACCATGATACACACTGACACAGAGCAGAATAGAGACTGTCCCCCCTACATAGGGTCACTTGGCAGATATGGATTGACACCTGTCCTCAGAGACCATGATACACACTGACACAGAGCAGAATAGAGACTGGTTCCCCTACATAGGGTCACTTGGCAGATATTGATTGACACCTGTCCTCAGAGACCATGATACACACTGACACAGAGCAGAATAGGGACTGTTCCTCCTACATAGGGTCACTTGGCAGATATGGATTGACACCCGTCCTCAGAGACCCTGATACACACTGACACAGAGCAGAATAGAGACTGTTCCCCCTACATAGGGTCACTTGGCAGATATGGATTGACACCTGTCCTCAGAGACCATGATACACACTGACACAGAGCAGAATAGGGACTTTCCCCCCTACATAGGGTCACTTAGCAGATATGGATTGACACCTATCCTAATGATCCCTGATACACACTGACAAAGCAGAATAGGGACTGTTCCCCCTACATAGGGTCACTTGGCAGATATCGATTGACACCTGTCCTCAGAGACCTAATTGTGTAATAATTGTAATACTATTACCTATTATATAATATTGGCAGGGGCAAGGAAATTCCCTCTAAATAGATTGGTATAGGCAGAGAGTATGGAGATCGGAGTGATAAAGTGTCAATAAGGTGATATAAAGTAAAATGTATCACAGACACAAAGCCACCCTTTCTCTTAGCTAGTTTCCAGAAATGCTGGATAGGTAGAATGGATATAAAGACCCAGAGAGGTCTAAGAAGAATCCTCTAAACTAGCCCTAATCTCCTTAAACACCTTCAACGGTGTTCTAAGCTAAAGCTCAATCTAAACATTTAGATGACTGCCTGATTTCCCATCACAGATGCTGGCTAGGAATAACAGTGTGCAAGACAAAGAGGGGGTCTAAGTGCCCATAGTGCAGTAAAGTGTCCCTAGTGAAGTGAAAAAGAGAATAACGAGCTGCCGCCCAAGAGAATAACGAGCTGGCGCCCTATCAGGGGACGTGTATATGGCATCGATTTTAGGAACCGGTAGATGGAAAAAGATGCTTGGTCGGTCCTCGTACTTCAAATTTGGGGCACTGCGCGTGCAATCTAATGTGCCACCAGATAGGAGTGGTGTGTTAAGTAGTACTATTCCTATCAGTTTAATCCCTGTTATGTACCTTTTTATTGGTTTGGTTTTTGAAGCCACAGTGCAGCACCAGAGGCCCGAAAAATTAGGCATGTGCACATACCTGAAAAATTAGGTATTGTTGCAGCCGCTGCTACAAAAAAATTAGGTACTGTAGCAGCGGCCATAAAAATTGATGTTTGTTTCCCAGGCAGAAAGTGCCCTAAAACATTGTGGCTTGAACCCTAGTTGGTGGCGGATAAGTCACGCAAGTCAACCGGCATTCAGAGCTAAAATACAGCAGCGTGTGGACCATTTTCAGCCCAAGACAGCTCATCTCATCAGGCCTTTTTTAGTCGAATGTATCGACCAGTGTCAGTCCCTTCGGGATCCATCCCTCATTCATCTTAATAAAGGTGAGGTAATCTAGACTCTTTTGACCTAGGCGACTTCTCTTCTCAGTGACAATACCTCCTGCTGCACTGAAGGTCCTTTCTGACAGGACACTTGAAGCGGGCAGGCCAGAAGTTCTATCGCAAATTGGGATAGCTCAGCCACAGGTCAAGCCTGCACACCCAGTAGTCAAGGGGTTAATCGCTCCTCAGAGTGTCGATATCTGCAGTTAAGGCGAGTTAGTCTGCTACCTATCGGTCAAGTCGTTCTCTGAGGGTGGATCCCGAAGGGCTGTGGACTTAAAAAGCTCTGCATGTCCTCCATCAACAGCACGTCTTTAAAGCGTCCTGTCCTTGCCGGCGTGGTCGTGGGAGGAGTAGGATGACTTTCACCTCTTCCCCTGTTAGATTCCCGTTGTGCTGTGACATCACCCTTATACGCTGTGTAAAGCATACTTTTTAATTTTTTTTGCAAATGCTGCATCCTTTCCGACTTGTTGTAATTCTGTAACATTTCTGCCACTTTCTGCTTATACCGGGGGTCTAGTAGCGTGGACACCCAGTACAGGTCGTTCTCCTTCAGCCTTTTTATACGAGGGTCCCTCAACAGGCACGACAGCATGAAAGACCCCATTTGCACAAGGTTGGATGCCGAGCTACTCATTTCCCGTTCCTCCTCCTTAGTGATGTCAATGAAGATATGTTCTTCCCCCCAGGTACCACGGGTACCAGATAGGTGACAACGAGCACCCTGGGATGCCTGTTGTGGTTGGTCTTCCTCCTCCTCGTCAAAGCCACATTCCTCCTCTGACTCCTCTTCCTCACAATCTTCTTCCAGCGTTGCCGCAGGTCCAGCAAGCGATGCTGATAAGGCCCTAAGGCTCTTCCTCTTCCTCTTCACACTCATCTACGGCCTGATCCAGCACTCTTCGCAGGGCACGCTCCAGGAAGAAAACAAATGGTATGATGTTGCTGATGGTGCCTTCGGTGCGACTGACTAGGTTTGTCACCTCCTCAAAAGGACGCATGTGCCTACAGGCATTGCGCATGAGCGTCCAGTAACGTGGCAAAAAAATGCCCAGCTCCCCAGAGGCTGTCCTAGCACCCCGGTCATACAAATATTCATTAACGGCTTTTTCTTGTTGGAACAGGCGGTCGAACATTAGGAGTGTTGAATTCCAACGTGTCGGGCTGTCGCAAATCAAGCGCCTCACTGGCATGTTGTTTCGCCGCTGGATATCTGCAAAGTGCGCCATGGCCGTGTAGGAATGCCTGAAATGGCCACACACCTTCCTGGCCTGCTTCAGGACGTCCTGTAAGCCTGTGTACTTATGCACAAAGCGTTGTACGATCAGATTACACACATGTGCCATGCACGGCATATGTGTCAACTTGCCCAACTTCAATGCCGCCAACAATTTTTTTCCGTTGTCACAAACCACTTTGCCGATATCCAGTTGCTGTGGAGTCAGCCACTTTTCCACCTGTGCATTCAGGGCGTACAGGAGTGATTGTCCGGTGTGACTCAAGCAAGTCAAACCCAAGACGGCGTGACACTGCCGTATCCGGGATGTGGAATAGTACCTGGGGAGCTGGGGGGTGCTGTTGATGTGGAGCAAGACGCAGCAGCAGAAGAGGACTCAGCCGAGGAGGTTATGGAAGAGGATGGAGTAGGAGGAGTAGAGGAGGTGGCAGCAGGCCTGCCTGCAAGTCGTGGCGGTGTCACCAACTCCTCTGCAGAGCCACGCATTCCATGCTTGGCAGCCGTCAGCAGGTTTACCCAATGCGCAGTGTAGGTGATATACCTGCCCTGACCATGCTTTGCAGACCAGGTATCAGTGGTCAGATGGACCCTTGCCCCAACACTGTGTGCCAGACATGCCATTACTTCCTTTTGCACAATCGAGTACAGGTTGGGGATTGCCTTTTGTGAAAATAAATTTCGTCCGGGTACCGTGGTGTCCCAATAGCTACAAATTTTTTGAACGCCTCAGACTCCACCAGCTTGTATGGTAAAAGCTGGCGGGCTAATAGTTTGGACAAGCCAGCTGTCAGACGCTGGGCAAGGGGGTGACTTTCTGACATTGGCTTCTTACGCTCAAACATGTCCTTGAAAGACACCTGACTGTGGGCAGATGAGCCGGAACTGCTCAAGGCGAGAGACGGAGTGGCGGATGGTTGAGAGGGGGCAAGGAGGACAGCAGTGGTTGACGTGGCTGAAGATGCTGGACCAGGAGGAGGATGGCGGCTTTGAGTTTGTGTGCTGCTTGTACTTATGTGTTGATCCCATAGGCGTTTGTGATGTGCGATCATGTGCCTACGCAAAGCAGTTGTACCTAGGTGGGTGTTGGACTTCCCATGACTCAGTTTCTTTTGGCACAGGTTGCAAATGGCATCGCTGTTGTCAGAGGCAGACACACAAAATAAATGCCACACTGCTGAGCTCTGCAATGACGGCATTCTGGTGGTGGACACAGCATGCGTAGATTGGCGTGCTGTCGGGCTGACCCCGGGTGCCGATGCATGCTGTCTGACTGTGCCACTAGCTCCATGCGATGACCTCCCCCTGCTTCCAACTCGTCTCCTCCTCCTCCTCCTCTCTGTCTCCCCATCAGAACTTTCGTCCTGTTCTTCTTCTTGCCGAGTGGGCACCCACGTGACATCCATGGACGCATCGTCATCATCAACCGCTTCACTTGTATCTGACAACTCAGCAAAGGAAGCAGCAGTGGGTACAACATCATCATCATCATCACACCGTACGTCCATGTGTGTAATGCTGCCTGCCTGAGACATATCCCTGTTATCTACATCCTCTGGCAATAATGGTTGCGCATCACTCATTTCTTCAAACGGATGTGTGAATAACTCCTCTGACATACCAAGTGAAGCGGCTGTGGTGCTAGTGTTGGTGGTGGCGGCAGGTGGGTGAGTGGTATCTTGAGAGGTGCCCGAAGCTAAGCTGGAGGAGGATGGTGCGTCAAGGTTCCGAGCGGAGGCTGTAGAAGATTGGGTGTCCTGTGTTAGCCAGTCAACTATGTCCTCAGAACTTTTCAAGTTCAGGGTACGTGGCCTCTGAAAACTGGGCATTATTCTAGGGCCAAAGAAAATCACAGCACCACAACCACGATGGCCCCTGCGGGGTGGCCTGCCTCTGCCTGTCATTTTTTTTGGATTAGTGGTACTATGCGTGCAAGCTACTGTGAGATCAGATATGAGTGGCACTGTGCAGTGGCAGAGGTTGGCAGAGTACAAGCTGTAGGCCTGACACACCCGCTTGAAGACAACTAACTGCTATTCAATCTATAACAGTGAAAAAGTTTTTTCTTTTTAAATGCACGCTATTGTGACACCAGATATGAGTGGCAATGTGCACTGGCAGAGGTTGGCAGAGTACATGCTGTTGGCCTGACATACCCGCTTGAAGACAAGTAACTGCTATTCAATCTATAACAGTGAAAAAAGTTTTTTGTTTTTAAATGCACGCTATGGTGACACCAGATATGAGTGGCAATGTGCACTGGCAGAGGTTGGCAGAGTACACGCTGTTGGCCTGACACACCCGCTTGAAAACAAGTAACTGCTATTCAATCTATAACAGTGAAAAAAGTTTTTTTGTTTTTAAATGCACGCTATTTTGACACCAGATAGGAGTGGCAATGTGCACTGGCAGAGGTTGGCAGAGTACACGCTGTTGGCCTGACACATCCGCTTGAAGACAAGTAACTGCTATTCAATCTATAACAGTGAAAAAAGTTTTTTGTTTTTAAATGCACGCTATTGTGACACCAGATATGAGTGGCAATGTGCACTGGCAGAAGTTGGCAGAGTACACGCTGTTGGCCTGACACCTGCTTGAAGACAACTAACTGCTATTCAATCTATAACAGTGGAAAAACTTTTTTTTCTTTTTAACCCCTTAAGGACCAAACTTCTGGAATAAAAGGGAATCATGACATGTCAGACATGTCATGTGTCCTTAAGGGGTTAAAGGCACGCTATTGTCACACCTGATATGAGTGGCAAAGTGGACTGGCAGAAGTTGGCAGAGTACACGCTGAAGGTCTGACACCCGCTTTAAGGACACTGACTGCTATTAGCTTACAGTGAAAAACTTTTTTTCTTTTTAAAGGCATGCTATTGTCACACCAGATATGAGTGGGAAAGTGAACTGGCAGAGGTTGACAGAGTACACGCTGAAGGCCTGCCACTCGCTTGACTGCTGACTGCTATTAGCTTACAGTGAAAAACTTTTTTTTTCTTTTTAAAGGCACGCTATTGTCAAACCAGATATGAGTGGCAAAGTGCACTTGCAGAGGTTGGCAGAGTACACGCTGTAGGCCTGACACCCGCTTGAAGACAACTAACTGCTATTCAAACTATAACAGTGGAAAAACTTTTTTTTCTTTTTAAAGGCATGCTATTGTCACACCAGATATGAGTGGCAAAGTGGACTGGCAGAGGTTGGCAGAGTACACCCTGAAGGCCTGACACTCGCTGGAAGGACACTGACTGCTATTAGCTTACAGTGAAAAACTTTTTTTTCTTTTTAAAGGCACGCTATAGTCACACCAGATATGAGTGGCAAAGTGCACTTGCAGAGGTTGGCAGAGTACACTCTGTAGGCCTGACACCCGCTTGAAGACAACTAACTGCTATTCAATCTATAACAGTGGAAAAACTTTTATCTTTTTAACCCCTTAAGTACCATACTTCTGGAATAAAAGGGAATCATGACATGTCACACATGTCATGTGTCCTTAAGGGGTTAAAGGCATGCTATTGTCACACCTGATATGAGTGGAAAAGTGGACTGGCAGAGGTTGGCAGAGTACACGCTGAAGGTCTGACACACGCTTTAAGGACACTGACTGCTATTAGCTTACAGTGAAAAACATTTTTTTCTTTTTAAAGGCACGCTATTGTCACACCAGATATGAGTGGCAAAGTGGACTGGCAGAGGTTGGCAGAGTACACGCTGAAGGCCTGACACACCAGCTTGAAGGACACTGACTGCTATTAGCTTACAGTGAAAATCTTTTTTTCTTTTTAAAGGCACGCTATTGTCACACCGGTTGGCAGAGTACACGCTGAAGGCCTGACACTCGCTTGAAGGACACTGACTGCTATTAGCTTACAGTGAAAAACATTTTTTTCTTTTTAAAGGCACGCTATTGTCACACCAGATATGAGTGGCAAAGTGGACTGGCAGAGGTTGGCAGAGTACACGCTGAAGGCCTGACACACCAGCTTGAAGGACACTGACTGCTATTAGCTTACAGTGAAAATCTTTTTTTCTTTTTAACCCCTTAAGGACACATGACATGTTTGACATGTCATGTTTCCCTTTTATTCCAGAAGTTTGGTCCTTAAGGGGTTAAAGGCACGCTATTGTCACACCGGTTGGCAGAGTACACGCTGAAGGCCTGACACTCGCTTGAAGGACACTGACTGCTATTAGCTTACAGTGAAAAACGTTTTTTCTTTTTAAAGGCACGCTATTGTCACACCAGATATGAGTGGCAAAGTGGAATGGCAGAGGTTGGCAGAGTACACGCTGAAGGCCTGACACCCAGACGCTTGCAGACAACTAACTGCTATTCAATCTATTACAGTGAAAAAATTGTTTTGTTTTTAAATGCAAGCTTAAGCTATTGTGACACCAGATATGAGTGGTGGCACTGGGCAAGTGGGCACAGTATCCACTGTGAGCCTGACACCGAAACTGGCAGACAACTACCTGCTATTCAATCTATTACAGTGAATTTTTTTTTTGTTTTTAAATGCAAGCTTAAGCTATTGTGACACCAGATATGAGTGGTGGCACTGGGCAAGTGGGCACAGTATCCAATGTGAGCCTGACACAGAAGCTGGCAGACAACTAACTGCTATTCAATCTATTTCAGTGAGAAACAAATGTTGGTGTTACACCAGATATGAGTTGCACTGGTGGGACACTGTGCCCTGGCATGCCCTGAAACGCACACGTGTGAAGGAAACTGACTGCTATTATTTCACAGTCAATTTTCTAGTTTTTTTTTTAATGTACACTACTGTTACACCAGATATGAGTTGCACTGGTGTGACACTGCCCTGGCAGGCCCTGAAACGCACACGTGTTAAGGAAACTGACTGCTATTATATTACAGTCAAAAAAGTTTTGTTTTTTTAAATGCAAGCTATTGTGACACCAGATATGAGTGGTGGCACTGGGCAAGTGGGCACAGTATACACTGTGAGCCTGACACACAGGCTGGCAGGCAGGCAACTGCAATTAGATTACACAGAAAAAAAAAAGCAGACTGATGTTCTAGCCCTAAAAAGGGCTTTTTGGGGTGCTGTCCTTAAAGCAGAGATCAGATGAGTCCTTCAGGACTGTAGTGGACACTGAATACCTTAGCCTGGCTATCAATTTCCCTATCAAATGAGCAGCAGCTACACTTTCCCTCCTCTATCTAAGAATGCAGCTTCAGAATGAATCTAAAGTGGATGCTGTACAGGAGGTGGGAGGGTCTGGAAGGGAGGGTCTGCTGCTAATTTGCTGGAATGTGTCTGCTGACCGTGAGGCACAGGGTCAAAGTTTACTCAATGATGACGAATAGGGGGCAGATCGAACCGCGCATGTGTTCGCCCGCCGTGGCGAACGCAAACACGCTATGTTCGCCTGGAACTATTTCAAAGCGAACCGTTCGGTACATCACTATTCCCACGGTATTAGGGAGCTATCTACTAAAAGGCTGAAAGACCTAAATTGGTCTTTCAGACAAATTTACTAATACTAATACTCGCTATACCGCCTGTGGCTGCTCACTGTTAAAAAAAAAAACAGTAAAAAAAAAAACCTAATGTCCTCCCCCTGGCCCCCACCCCTGAGCGGTGGGTGGGGGCCCTAAATACTAATAAGGGGGGGACCTAAGGTCCTCCCCCCTGGCTCCCACCCCTGAGCGGCAGGTAGGGGCCCTAAATACTAATAAGGGGGGACCTAATGTCCTCCCCCTGGCCCCCACCCCTGAACGGTGGGTGAGGGCCCTACATACTAATAAAGGGGGGACCTAATGTCCTCACCCTGGCCCCCACCCCTGAGCGGTGGGTGGGGGCCCTAAAAAATATGTCCCCCCCAGGTGACTAGGGGTCCCCAATCCCCTAGTCACCCCCTCCCCCCGAAAAAAATGATCCCCCTACCTACCCCCCTCACCCTAAAAATAATGAGGGGGAGACCTTTAACTAAGAACCTGTAAAAAAAAAATAATAACTTACCATTCGATTTTCTTTCTTCTAAAATCTTATTTTTTCAGCCCCAAAAATGGCCAAATAAAAAGCCATAATAACCGACGCAATAAAAAAAAATAAAAAAATAAAACCGAGCGCAAAAAAAAATAATCCTTCTTCACCCATGGAGGGCTCCACGCAGACTGAGCTCTGCAGGGCAGGGGAAGGCTTATAAAGCCTTGCCCCGCCCTGCAATTAGGCTCAGAGCACTCTGATTGGTGGGTTTAAGCCATCCAATCAGAGTGCTCTGACAGGTAAATGAAGAGACTGACAGGTAAGTCTCTACATTTACCTGTCACAGCACTCTGATTGGTTGGTTTGAAATCCACCAATCAGAGTGCTCTGTGTCATTTTACACAGCGTGGGAAAGTTCTTTGGAATTTCCTAACGCTGTGTAATTTGACTCATAACTCTCTGATTGGTGGATTAAGTAACGCACCGCCGCCCGGACACTGTACCCCTCACACACAATGCTGTCCCCAATACACACACACACACACTACAACCTCCACAAACAAAATGCAAGATTGTAAACACACTGCACCCCTCACACACACACACACTTCAACCCACACACATTGCACCCCTCACATTGCCCTACTACTGTGCCTATCCTGGCAGAACCCAGGTAGGTTGTCAAACTGTTCTGAAACAGTTTGACTGCTAACCCTGGGAGGGCACTACGGCACTCATGGCTCCATTACCACTATAGAGTGATGTAGTGGTTATAGTGCCTGGATTGTTTCTTTAAATAATCTACTAGTGCCCCTCCCAAAATAAGGTTCTGGATCCGCCCCTGACCAGGAAAAATTTCTGCAGAACAGAGGCCCAGAATATGCAGCAGCGATATACACAACCTAGAAATTTGTTTTGACTTGAGACGCCTTTGGAAAAATAATGAAATATTAACGGTGCCTTAAACCTAAAACGTTTAGGAACCACTGGTATAGAAGAAATGTTATGCTCTTTAAAATGAGTATGGGTAGTAGGTTCCATGAAAGGTACCCTTTAAATAGGCATTTTTTTGAACATGTCCTTCCCAATATTTTTGTCCACAGCTGCAATGGTGAATAGTATGCTCTTTACTTTAGAGTCCATTTTGAGCCTCAAAGACTATAAACTGGAAATTACAGCAAAACTGCACCTGCGTCCTGAATAGCAGGGAACAAGCAGCACATTAATAAAACAGTTCCAGGAGTGCTGAAAAGGCATGCTCAAAATGCATCAGGTGCAAAATTTACGTATTTAATAGCAGTATGACATAGATATTGCTTGGATAATGCATTGTGGAAGCAAAAAATTAAATCACAAATAAAAAGTGACTACATTACCAAGCAATGTCTGTGGTACATTTTCTGAAGTTAAAAGAAGAACACAAATTGCAAGCTACTCGCTAAATGTTCATTAACCTAAATTAGGCCAATGGTTTGTAAGTCATAAATCTGATGTGAAGGTCTTCACATCTTTACATCTATGGATTTAGTCTTAGAAATCTATTACAGAAACCAGTGGCTTATAAACTATTTTTCACAGTTTTATAAACTTGAGGAGACAAATCTACACATATGGCGAGCAGCAATATATTAGTATGCAAATGGACTTTGTGACAAATGCTCACCTTTCATACATAATTCTTACTGCATTCAACTTGCAGTGACTTCACTTGGTGGGGTTTAGAACTTCACCTCGAGGTCCCGTCTCCAAAGGATGGCAAATGCTTCTAGAATTCAGCAATTGTATTCAAAACTATAGAATCAGAAAAAAAAAGATGAGGGAATATTCACATTTTTATGAGACTATTATTCAGACATTTTAGTTTCATTTATATCCTTTGATTTTAGCTATGTTTTTTGTGTTTCTAACATCCAATTTTATTTCACATTTCATTGATTTGTACAAAAAAAAAGTACCTTTTTGTTTTTGTTAATGGATACTTTAAATGTTTGGCAAATCATACAAAAATAATGGTATTTTCTTGTGCAGATAAATATTTATGATTTCATGTTGGGTAATAACTTTTGTAAATTTTTATTTATCTAATTTATTATATGTACATCAACATGGAACATGTTCAAAGTAGAGCAAGGGTAGAGAAGTCATCAAGACAAACAGTGTGTAATAAGATGTATAGAGCAAATTAAACAATGATTTGCTTAATTACACTAGGGACAAAGATGACCTTTAAAGATTTCTAGGAAAGTCAATTAGCATCTTATTCATTATTGCATATAAATCAATATACAACTTTTTATCCATTTGGGACTCAAACAGCTATTCCTATTCTTTGAGTATTTTTAGAAATATTATATTATTTTCTTTTTAGTTCGGCACTATAAGAAAACTGAAACCTGTCATGGTGGCAAGAGAAAAAGCATACTTAAAAAGCATCAGATCTGATTTTCTGTGCATCTCCCAAAATGAATGTTCAAGAAAATGGAAAATAGAACATTGGGAATATCTTCATTTGTGTTAACACAGTTTCATACATTTCCAGCTGAACAAAATAAGCTCCGCTGAGTGTGCTAAATACTTTATTATTATTTTTATTATTATTATTATTATTATTATGATATTTATTTAGCGCCATCAAATTCCGCAGCGCTTTACAATGGGTGGACGAACAGACATGTAGTTGTAACCAGACAAGTTTGACACATAGGAACAGAGGGTTGAGGGCCCTGCTCAATGAGCTTACATGCTAGAGGGAGTGGGGTAAAATGACACAAAAAGGTAAGGATAGTATTAGACTAGTGACAGTTGCAGAAGAGGAATCAGTCAGGAGCTATTAACAGTTTAATTGATATGCTTTTATGAAGAAGTGGGTTTTTAACGATTTTTTGAAGGAGTGGAGACTGGGTGAGCATCTAACGGAGGAGGGAAGCGAGTTCCACAGGAACATTAAATTGAATATCCTATATAGAGGCAATGAGTACCAATGACTCTAGGTATGTGTGATACAAATCAAATGTTAATATCCCCAAAAGACATTAACCAATGTAACTCTGCAGTTCTGCGAGAGTGAGTCTCTAAGACTTTAGTCTAATTGCTAACCTCAGTTGAGTGAGCAATATCAGTGTATCAACTGTATATGAAAAGTATCTCTGGGATCTACATGAGATCAAATGGAAGAGCTTGAGTAGTAACAATCCAAAAGGGCAAGTCCTCAGTTATTCAGGTTTGCTGGTATACAAAGAAACTTCTCATCCGGTTAAAAAATATTCATCCTTTATTTCCTCCTAATAAAAATTGGACACCAGAACAATAAACAGATAAATTCAATCTTCGATCTCTTGACAGCAGAAAGCAATGATCAGATTCTTCATGACAATAACGTTCCGCAAGATGTATTGAGAAGCAGAACTTTGGTGAAGCAACCAAAGATGCTTTAGGAATCTTCATACATGCATATATTTTTATTGTTTATGCTAAATTACCTTCTATAACACAGTTTTGTTTTGATATGTTATTATTGTAAAGCAACACAAATGCTAAAAAGAAATAAAAAAAAACAACAATACAGAAACTGTACACATTTACATTGACTGATGTTTTATGACCATGGCAACAATCTTTAGATTTATCTTAATTAGACATGCTGCTGTTTCTAATTACACAGTAAGGAAAGCATAAACACCCCCACTCTTCATATACAAGTTAACCATAATTAACATAAAATGTTCACATTGTCTCCTATCGCCATCTTTTAATGTGTTTACTATTGCAGTTGTCTTTTGAACATGAACACAATCTGCAAAGTAAGAATAGTAGAATAGCATTTTGTTCGGCAGTAATGAGGACCAGACTTTTACAGAGCCCTTTTGTATTACCGTAAATCTTTTTTGTTTTCTAGAGTCACTTACCTTTGCTCCAGTTATTTCTTGAAATACTACTTGGGCTTTGCAGAGCTAGGTCAAATCAACACTCTAAGCACCAAAACAACGTACAGTGCTTTGCAAAAGTATTCACTCCCCTTGGCATTTTTCGTGTTTTGTTGCCTCACAACCTGGAATTAACATGGATTGTTTGAGGATTTGCATAATTTAATTTACAGAACATGCCCACTACTTTGAAGATATTTTTTTATTGTGAAGCAAACAACAAATAGGACAAAATAACAGAAAAAGTAAATGTGCATAACTATTCAACCCCCTAAAGTCAATACTTTGTAGAGCTACCTTTTGCGGCAATCACAGCTCCAAGTCGCTTTGGATACGTCTCTATGAGCTTGCCACAACTTACCACTGGGATTTTTGCCCATTCCTCCTTGCAAAACTGCTCCAGCTCCTTCAAGTTGGATGGTTTGCGCTTGTGAACAGCAATCTTTAAGTCTGACCACAGATTTTCTATTGGATTGAGGTCTGAGCTTTGACTAGGCCATTCCAACACATTTACATGTTTAACCTTAAACCACTCAAGTGTTGCTTTAGCAGTGTGTTTGGGGTCATTGTCCTGCTGGAAGTTGAACCTCCGTTTAAGGCTGTAATGTAACAAAATAGGTAAAAAGTCAAGGGGGTGAATACTTTTGCAAGGTACTGTATGTTTAATTAAGTCGTTTTAGGGAAATTCCCTGCAGTCTCACTACTCAATTCTCTGCCATTTAGGTGTTGAATCACTTTGTTTACACATTCACATTCATACCTCCCCTTGCTGTGACTTGCACAGCCTCCTTAAACATTTCCTGAAAAATACATTAACCTAACTTATTGCACATCGTGTTGAATTAAAAAAAAATCATATCTCTGCAGTGTTATTTGCCCAGTCAAGGTTCAATTAACCACTTAAGAATGAAGACAATAGTCCTGAACCAAAATGAAACCTAAAACTTGTGCTTTGTGTTTGTTTCACCATAATTTAAGGGTTTATCTTGTATTTTCCTGACACTATAGTGTTAAAAAATTATTTTAGGTGGGCCGGAGCCAGCGCCAGAGACAGCAAGACGCACATTGCCGCAGCTCCGTTGGCTAATCCAGCTAAATACCGATATCGGACCCGAACACACACAGCTCCACTCTAAAGAGCCCCACGTGTGCCCTTCGGTATGGGGAAGAAAACAAAAAAGTCACGAGCGGACCCTGGGCCGGGTTCCCAAGATATTGGGGCTTATATGCGCACAGCCATGCGGACAGACTTTCCAAAGATGGCGCAGGTTGAGGCCTATTCCTCTCATTCGTCGGACGACGATGGCCTGCTCACTCACTTACCTGCTGCAGCACCGGCTCGGATAAAGCCCACGTTGCCCATAGAGCTGGGGGACACTGCTCCGGCTATGAAAGCCGATATAAAGGCCCTGATGAAGGACATCCAAGCTATGTTTCAGGCTGACATGGCGCAGGTACGAGGGGAAGTTTCCACGCTTACCAGCAAGGTGAACTCAGTGGAAAAAAATTTCCACAATATCAAAGCGGCACAAACAACTGCACATACAGCCTTACACTCATTGCAGCAGCAATACAACGCACTGACAGCACAATTAACCAATATGGAGGACAGAGCTAAAGCACGCAACCTGAGAATCCGGGGAATCCCCGAAACAATCACTGCAGCCGAGCTGCCTCATTACTGCAGACGGCTTATAGCCAACCTCCTCTTACCTAAACAAGCGAAACAACTGGGAATAGACTCCTGCTTTCGTCCTGCCCAGGGCCAGCAAAGCACTGAAAGAAGCCCCGAGTGATGTACTTATAAAATTAGTGAGAGACTCTGACCGGGGGGTGCTCATGGGGGCAACGAAAGGCTCTCCTACGGTTCCCTTTGAAGAGGCTCATCTGGCTTTTTTCCGGGACTACTCCAGACATACCCTAACATGGAGGAGATCTTTCAAGCAAATTACACAGCAACTTCGGGACAATTCCATACCATACAAGTGGGGACCGCAACGCCTGCTGTCGGAAAAAGAAGGCAAGATGTACCCTCTTCTACATGTATCGGACGCTCCGGTTTTCCTCGAAGCTCTTGGGGTTCCGACTACAGTTTTACAAGCGGTGCAAGGCCCAACGTGGAATGTGGCCAATATCAGACCCTTCGTGCCCAGGGGACTTGAGCAAAGCAACACCAAACCCCCCCGCATGAAGGCGACGACCGCTGCTATACCGGGACTATATGTACACTCATTTCAGATCTGTTTTCACTGTATATTTCCATGGATACGTTAACGGGATATTCATTACGTTTAAGTTTGTTTTTACTTTATGTGTTTTCTAGTTTGTAACTTCCTTCAGACACCTAGCCTAGAATACACTCCCCCCCCACAACTTTAATTGGGACGTGCAAGCTCACACTCACACTTGTACGAGCTATTAGTAACACGCCCCGAGACCGACCTACTACGCGTGCACTTACATCAGCTACCACAAAAAACGCAGTAGGCCACCAACTGCTCCTCTGACCAAACAACATTTTACTAGCACCCCGCTCTTAGCAAGCACCCTCCAGACCAAACCGCACCTACCATGGCGCAGACATGAGGGAACCTAGCAAACAAACAAACCTAAAACAGGGTTAACATAATGCATGTGTTATTGTACTATATATTGAAAATGTACCTTATGTTGTTCAAAATCTCTTTAACACGAACTGAAAAATCCTGTATTCAAATACCCGCAAAAATAAAGAATTAAAAAATATATATATTTTAGGTGACTGCATCTCCCTTTCCCTGTTAAATATGTAAAATACTTACCTTTATTCCAGCGCCGCACAGGTCCACCAGCGCTGGCTCCACTCCTGCTGTGCCTCCCTGGATGAGATCATCAAAATTGATCATCTAAGTCAATCCAATGCTTTCCAATATGAAAGCATTGGAAGGTTAACCCACATGGGTACCAATCAGCATCTCCTGATACAGATGCATTGAATCAATGCACCTCTATGAGGAACGTTCAGCACCTCCATGCAGAGCGTGGAGATGCTGATTGTTTGTGCTGCACACTGTGCAGACTATGAAGCTAAATAACTCTTAGTCAGCTAAAATAACTTGCACAAAACACCGTAACTGTAACTCTCAAAGTGATCGTAATCCCAAATTGGGGGATCTCTATTTTAGCAGACTGTATGACAAGCAAGGTAAAATAAACCAACCTTTGGGGAAAGCTTTAATGTTAAATTATGATGTCAGTAAATCCCAATGTATTTATTTTTTCTTAGCAAGGAGCTTTACAAAGTCTGCTAAAAAAAAAAAGTAAGATGGCTGAGTTATAATAGTCTAAGTTTTTAAACTTTGACAGCATAGAATAATTTTCAGAGCTATAACCATGACTATGTTAGAAAAATAACTGAATCTGCATGGTACTATGTTTTTTCATAAATCAAATAATTCCTATATGGTTACAAAAAAACAAGTCCTGCGCTCACTCCCATCACTCCTGGGCGGCAGCAACGACCACAGTACACATCAGCCCCAATACATAGAGTAAAAACCAAAGAAAAAGTTACCTGCACTCTCTCCTAAATCCCTATGTATATTTAAAAAAAATGGAGGTAATTTAGTTACTCCAATGGCCATTGGAGGGAATGCCTGCCTGCCAACGTCAAGGCAGACCCCTTAAGGTGGGTTCCTACACTGACCTTTCATCTTGCTTCCTTGAGCCATTACAAACACCAACCAACATTTAGATATAGTGAGTGAGTTTGCCTATTTATAATGTACATGAAATGGTACATTAATTTTTATTGCCCTTTAGATAGCAAACAGTAAATCATGCTAATTGAATTGTAAAAAATATACTTTTGGTGATAATATGCAAAGTGTGCACACCCAACCTCCCTCTTAAAAGTATTTTAATTAGGCCCATGGGAACTATGGTAGGAAGGGGGGAATAGAGCTGCACTACAATGCAGCAAGTGAGAGAATGCACAGTATGTCAACTGTAGACCAAATAGCTTATATCTGTAATTTCTTCTTACATTTTAAGATAGGCTTTTGTAGAAATCTTAATTAGAGATAGCTAAACAGAATTGGCTTTTAGCAACAGATATGTGCAGTGATCTATAAATGAGCCCCAAGATGCAATATGCACATCAAGACAATTAGCCTTTTCGTTTGCATTGTGAATATTTGCTGCTAGTCAAAATATTTTTGTATATAAAAAGGTTTTTATTTTTATTATTTTATTTGGTTCATTTTCTGCAAAGCTTAGATCTAAAAAAAATAGAGCATTCTAAATCATAAGCATCTAGAACATTTAGTGTTTTAAATGTCGAGTGTCAGATCTTTTTACCTCAAATATTATTTACCTGTTTTCCTTTCTTGAACCCTAGTTTATGTTTATAATAATAATGGTAATGTTTAAACCAATAAAACAAATGTCATTCTTCATTCTCTGAGTAACACGTCATTCTTGCCTAGCAATTTCCCAAGAAATTATTTCTTGCGCATTAAGAAAAAAAATAGGTTTGTCTGAACTGATTCATCCAAAAACAGATTTTTTTTTTTTCGGGCAATTCAGGTTTCATCTAATTGGCTTTTTGGTTCAGGTGAATTTTGTTCAAAAGAAAATAGGTAGGTGGATAGGGGAAGTAAAAAGTAACAATATGCAGGCAAGCCACTGATCAGGAAAACATTGTTCATGCAATCATTTTTAAAACATGGTTGGGCCAAAAAAAAGGGTGTGAGCAAAATATGTCAGAATGCCTCAAGGAAGGGTCAACTTAGACATGTGTTTCTTGCTCAGTGATGTCATGATTTCATGCTTAATTCACTCAGGTTCCTGTCATTAACATTTGCCTATTTAAAGGATCTCTATAGTGTCAAGAAAACAAACCCGTTTTCCTGACACTATGTCATCCTTCGGGGACCCTCATCCACAGGGTCCCCCTCCCGTGGCACTGAAGGGGTTAAACCCCATTCAGCAGCTTACCTTAATCCAGCGCCGGGCTCCCTTGGCGCTGGTGACCTCTTCTCCCCATCAGCTCCCGAGTGGAGGGGAAAGCGCATACGCGGCAAGAGCCGCGCACGCATTCTAACAGTCCATAGGAAAGCATTTCACAATGCTTTCCTATGGACGTTCTGCACACTGGATGTGCAGCCAGCATCGCAAATGCACCTCTAGCGGCTGTCAGGAAGACAGCCACTAGAGGTTGGATTAACCCTGCAATGTAAACATAGCTGTTTTTTCTGAAACTGCTATGTTTACATGTAAAGGGCTAAAACCTGAGGGACCTGGCACCCAGAACACTTCATTGAGCTGAAGTGGTCTGGGTGACTATAGTGTGCCTGTAACCATTACCTCTGGCTTGCCCCATTGCTTGACTACTGAGTCACAGTGGCATGCATTGCTGGGTATAAGCTTCTTATTTTGAAGCCTAAATCCATGTTGGGCAAAAGTAACCCATCCAATTACTCCATTCATAATTGGCTACAGACTTTGATTCATGTTCATGACTATTGCTTTGGATTTTACTTGTCCTCCATTGTTTAGTGGGCATCCACATCCATGTGCCTTCACATCTAATGAGCTTCACTGGAGATTTGTCCACATGTTTGCTTCAATGTGCAGGATACATACTGGATTGCCATGCATTGATTAGAGGGACAAACAGTTCTAAGGGTATTTGGAACTCACCATCATCCTTTTTGAGGCTTACAATTACCCCCTGGAGATACTTGTCTCTAGACTCTTTATTAATTGTGACAGGACCATACAGCCACGTTCAGGATTGTTTCCTTGTGCCATCATTGGTGGCTGTGCATGCGGTTTTGTGTAAAATTGTAGTTTCTTTTTGATTCTTTAAGATCAACTGTGCACTTTTAATATTGATATAGATGTTAAAGGGACACTACAATCACCCGAACAACTACAGCGTATTGTAATTGTTCTGGTGAGTAGACTCGTTCCCTTTTTTACAGTAAACACTGTCTTTTCAGAGAAAATGCAGTGTTTACATTACAGCCTAGTTATAACTCCACTGGCCATTCCTCAGATGGCTACTAGAGGTACTTCCTGGGGCACAATGTGCAGCACTGCCATTCAGTGTCTCTGCATGGAAACACTGAACTTTCCTCATAGAGATGAATTGATTCATGGGGAGATGCTGATTGGCCAGGGCTGTGTTTGACTTGTGCTGGCTGCCCCTGGTCTGCTTCCTTTACATTCTCAGCCAATCCTATGGGGAAGCATTGTGATTCTGGTGATGTCAGCCATGCAGGCAGATAAGAGGCAGAGGCTGCAGCTGCAGACTTGAATACAAGTAAGATTTTCTATTTAGGAAAGCAAGGGAGACTGGAGGGGGACTGCTGTTTTTATTATACAGATATATCTATTTTCTGGGAATATTCTTACTTGTTCTCCAAGGATGCTGGCTCATTGGTGTTGACAGTTAGGTTACAATTTGTTTATGCAGTTGAGAGAAAATCTTTGTTAACCATTTTGATCTACCAGGAATTATAGACACGATCTGGCTAAACAAATAAACTATAACAGTTGATTTTTTTTAAGACATTGAGTAATCATTCATTGTGCAGCCTGGAAAAAATAGGTAAACCCTTGCATTTGAATTTTGGACCATTCCTCCCTACAAATCTGTTTTAGTATATTAATATTTCAAGGCTGTCATGCACAGTCCTCTTCAGGTCATGCAACAGCTTCTCAATTGGATCATCGAACCTCTCTTAAATGGACACTCTAAGCTAAAAAACAACTTTAGTTTAATAAAGCAGTTTGTGTGTAGGTAAAGCCTCTGCAGTCTCATTGCTCAGTTCTCTGACCTTTAGAATATAATTTTGTTCTTGCAACACTAGTGTCACCTCCCCGCATTCGACTTACACAGCCTTCTTAAACACTTCCCTTACTTCAAAGAGAGATCTAATGTTTAAACTTCCTTTTTTGCACAATGCGTTTCATTTAGAATTTTTTTTATCTCCTGCTCTGTTTATAGCCTGACAGAGCATGCAGCAACCTCCTGCCTGTGATTAAAGTTCAATTGACAGATCAGTAGAAAATAATTTATTAAGTAAACACTGTGCTATAACATCTGATTGAAAATGAAACCACTTTTCATTTTTAGATGTGCAAATCATAGCCAGGGTCCGTGTGGCTAGGGCTGAATCAACAGAAACAAAAGGGATATAACTTCTCAATGGCGGAGAATTGAGCAGTGGGACTGCGCGGATAAAATCTTTACACCAAACATACTTAATTAGTTTAAAGTTGTTTTGCTGTTTTAAGTCCTCTTTTAAGCTTGATATTATGGACTGCTTCCCTAACATTCTTCTGTAAAATGTCTTGATACACTTTTGAAGTAATTTTTTGCTGAAAGATAGGAACACATCCAACATTCTCTGATAGTGTCCAGTTCCCTTCTTTCTCCAGAAACAGCATTGTGCAAAAAAAGTTGAACTTTTGTCTCGTAAATCCACAGAACATTTTTCAAGACACACTGTGGAACATTTAGATGGGCAAACTTTAGATGTGCGAAAATGTTTTTTTTAGACAGCAGTGGTTTTCCTTTGTGGTGTCCTTTCATGAGCACCATTTTCTAATAGTAAACACATGAACAAAGACTTTCACAGTTTGTAATTCTCTGTAAGTTAGCTATGCTTTCGGTTTGGCGTCTTTTGGCCTTAAATTTTAATTTTACTTTGAATTCTAACTTTAGTGAATAAAGTTAATTGAGGATCAGGACACATTTTCTGAGTACGGTAATCAATACAGAATTTCTGGTAATTCCAGCTAACTCTATATGTGTTAGACTTTGTAGTGAAATTTCAAAACACTAGGACTTTTAATAAAACCAAAATGACAACATTTAATCAAACATACACGATAACCAGCATTATATATGTGAAACAGGCAAAATGTAGCAGTCAATATAAATTGATGTTCTGTAGAAACATCTGGAATTTTGAAATGATTCCTAATTACATTCCTATTGACATAGCACAAATTTACAATCCACATCTGATCTCATCTAGAAGCACATAACTCCTTCAAGATTTCCTCTAAACCTCTGGGTTGGTTTTTAGGGGGTTTTAAATTAAATCTGTTTTTATTATGAAACTTCGCCTTAGAGTATCTTTAAATTAATAAATTACATCTATATTGAATACGGTTTTCAATATTTAAAAAATAAATAAATTGGGGGAGCTGTAGATACCCCCCTTTGTCTCGGTAATGCAACAATATCTATACCAATAAACAGAGGGAAATAATAGTGAGGACAAAGACTACTTTGGCAGTGGAGTAATCAAATAATGATTTTCCATATTTGGTTAGCTTCCAAAATCCAGCTTGGAACTTTGAAATTGAGCTGCATTGTTGATGTTTCAGTAATACATCAGTCCTTCGATACCTTTTTTATGCTGTTTCAAGATAGTGATTAATGTCTTCATATAGATCCTTAACACCTCCCATATACACCAAGTTCCCAAGAGTCTTATTTTACTTTAGAATGCCTGTCAGAAATGTGATAGAGAAATATAGTATGAGTACAAAAAGTACTCTATAGTGGTCAACAAATCAATAGCAGGAAATGAAGTCAGTACTGTATTTATTAACAAATTAACCCATTGTTGTTATGACTGTCATTTTTGTTCAACTTTTCATCTGATCTATGTTGCTTTAATACTGCTGACAGCACACCAAACTATATATATGATTAATGACAATGCATCATATAATACCAAGTACACACCAAGTATAAAAAGGGAACATCTTTATAGAATCCACATGTTAATAAAATACATGGCAAAAAGTATCTTGTATAGCATATACAGCAATATGAGTGGATACATAATAACAGTATACAGTCAAATGTTGAACAAAGGTAATAATTATATCCTAATCAAAATATCAGTTTCATAGTACAAGGTAGAAAAATCAATGAAAAGAAACAAAAGGAACAACCAAAAGAAAACAAGAAATTACCGGCTAAAGACAGCAAAATTAGCTAAAACTTTGGTCCAGTAAAGTGCTATATCTTCACACAAGAATGCGACCAGGAAAGACCACCCAATGTTTCGACCTAAGTTGCCATTATCAAGGTAGCCTCTCTACCAGTGACAGTTTTGCACCATTACTAAGTATTCTTATTTATCTGAGGGTTTGGTTATACTAATGTATACTTGCCCATTATAACAGCCATTAAAATAAAATGTAAATATTTAGTAGGGGGTCGTGTCAGTATAGTTTTTTTACTCTGCAAAGATTTTCTTGTTTCCTTACAATGTTCTGATTTCTAATCCATTCTAGTTAATTGAAGAAGGGTGGAAGTATAGAAGTAGAATGCTACATATTTATCTTACTGTTACACTGTGAAAATGCCACTATAGTGGCATCACAATGTTGAAGTATGTGGGGGTCATGGATGCCCTACACACTGCCTGCCCCTCCCCATGTGCCCTCTTGCAAGTGAAAAAATAAAAAAATAAATAAAAAAAAACAACTTTCTTCTTTTTTCATGTATGTGTGCAGTATTCCCTTGCAAGCTGTGGAATTACATTAAATATATTCTTCATTTAATATGAAGTATATGTATTATATTCATTGAGGAAATATATTTCACCTACATCAGTAGGAGAAAAGTTAGAAAAATGAAGATAGAGTTTGGTCATCAAATCCAACAAAGTTCTTAATAATGAGTCAGATCTTCTGTTCTTAAACGCCTGGTCAGTACCCAAAAAAGATCCCAGACCATTTCTGTAGGTTCCTCTTGGTAGAATCAATCATATATATAATACAAAAGGCAGCTGCCAGCAATTTGTTGTCTAGTAGAGCAGCATCACCTACCAAAGGATCATGTACAATCCTGTATTATTGGGTCTGTCTAAGGTATTTTGAAATACATCTATTAATATTAGATTTAATTATTATTCAACCAAATAATGGGTCACCAGGCTAATGCCAAGTACACTATTTGTGTTTCTGACAAAAAAAAATGGTTAAAGCAGCTCTGTCACTTCTGAGTATTTCATAAAGATGGCATAATTCATGTTAAATGTAGTGGAATTGCATTTAAATCACTACTTTGTTTTAAGCTAAGCCTGAAGATGACAAAAGTTGACAAAAGGCAGAGTTCTGCCATCAGCTTTTGTCTATTTCCAGCAGCCAACTGCAGGATTCAGGCATCATCTCGCTCATCACAAGACATGATCTATGGAGACTCCCATGGTCTTGCAGGATCTTGCATGGACCTCAGCCTTGTGCTCTAGACAACAGTCAGCCTGGAACAGAATGCAAATATCTCAGTATGTAACGTTTCATGACCACTTGAAATCACTGAAGGGGTCATGGCGATTGGAGTAACCCTTTAATCCTCTCATTCTCAAAAAAAATGTAGTCTAGTAGTCTAGTATTTACTAGTGCCAATGCATTTTTTGTTTTATTTTTAATACTATTGCTAGTGGTAAATACTGGTAGGTGTCTTCCCCGTAGCCCACAGGTACATCACTATACTCCGTGTATGGCTATCCCAAGACACAATGTATTGCTGCTAGTATATTCATAGTGTACCTGTAACTACACTCACAATCCATTCTCTGTCCTGGCTGTGAAAGTTCTACTCCAAGATCATAGTCATCTATTCTTCTACTCTCCATTTTGTTAGACCCGAGGCTTCAGTTGTGATCCAGGTTTTGGGAGGAGAAAATAAAGCAACTGAGCCTATATCATAGCTCAATTAAAGTATGAAAATGGATACTCCAAGCACTATACAAATTATAGTTTATTGCAGTTCCCCACAGTGTAGTTTCACTTTTTCATTATTTTTACAAATATTTAAGGCTGTGAGTGCTGGGTTTTACATTGGTTAGATTCCATTCAAGATTTGTTTGAATATTGAGAACGTGTAACTTCCTCATAACCAAAACAGAAAAGTAGGACATTCAGAATTACGTGATCCCTGGATTTTTATCATCGCACTTTAAAACAGTTTACAAATAGAACAGAAGCTAAACAGTCCTCGTTTGCAATGTTTTCCCTGGCTGTGCCTTGAATTACATTTTATTGGGATGTAATTTGCTAAATCTTTTATAAACATTAAAAACAAACTGAGCATCACATATAAAAATGTTAAAGGGACACTATAGTCACTAGAACTACTACAACTTACTGTATTTGTTCTGGTGAGTAGAATTATTGATTCAGTGCATCTCTATGAGGAGATGCTGATTGGCCAGAGCTGTGTTTGACTTGTGCTGGCTCTGTCCCTGATCTGCCTCCTTGCCAGTCTCAGCCAGTCCTATCAGAAAGCATTGTGATTTGTTCAGAGAATCATTTCTGATGATGTCAGTTGTAAGCAGGCAGATCATGGGCAGAGGCAACAGCTGCAGGTTTAAATACAAGTAAGATTTTACTTTATTTAGGGAGGCAAGGGGGCTAGATTTTGGCTTTAGCACTATAGGGTCAGGAATACATGTTTGTGTTCCTGACCCTATAGTGTTCCTTTAACACAAATTATAGATAATTAAAAAAAAATATTGAGAGATTGAACATGCACAGAAATGGATCACATAATATATTACTAACAATATAATTTCTAAAAATTAAAATATTCAAATATATAAAAATATATTTGAAAAAAATCAAGTATACAAATATACACAGAGAGGCTTAGCTAAATCTATGTGCATGGGAAAAATTTTCGTTTCGATTCGGCATTCCAAAATTCGGGACTTTTCAGCACTTCGGAAATTCGGTAATTTCTGAACTTCGGGACCTCGGCAATTCAGCACTTCGGCATTTCGGAACTTTGGGACTTCGGAACGTCTCTTGCAGCTGCTTGGTAGATAACTCCCTAATTCCCACGGTATTAGGGAGTTATCTACCATAAGGCTGAAAGACCTAAATTGGTCTTTCAGCCAAATTTACTAATACTAAGTAAAAATTACTTAGTATTAGTAAATTGTGCCCCTACTCGCTATACCGCGAGTAGGGGCATGTCTATTAAACAGTGAGTAGCCAGTGGCTGCTCACTGTTAAATTTTTTTTATTTTTTTTGAAAATGCTGTGTAATTTGACTCATAACTCCCTGATTGGTTACTTAATCCACCAATCAGTCAATATGAGTCAAATTACACAGCGTGGGAAAATACCAAAGAACTGTAAAATGACACAGAGCACTCTGATTGGTGGATTTCAAACCAACCAATCAGAGTGCTGTGACAGGTAAATGTAGAGAGTTACCTGTCAGTCTCTTCATTTACCTGTCAGAGCACTCTGATTGGATGGCTTAAACCCACCAATCAGAGTGCTCTGAGCCTAATTGCAGGGCGGGCAAGGCTTTATAAGCCTTCCCCTGCCCTGCAGAGCTCAGTCTGCGTGGAGCCCTCGCCGGGTAAAGAAGGATTTTTTTTTTGCGCTCGTTTTTTTGGGGGGGGTTTGTTTTTTAGTGCATTGGTTATTATGGCTTTTTATTTGGCCTTTTTGGGGGCTGAAAAAAAAAAGATTTTAGAAGAAAGAAAACATCAAATGGTAAGTTTTATTTATTTTTTTCAGGTACTTAGTTAAATGGTCCCCCTCATTATTTTAGGGTATGGGGGGATAGGTAGAGGTGGAGGCCAGGGGGGAGGACATTAGGTCCTCCCCCCTCATTATAATTTAGGACCCCTACCCACAGCTCAGGGGTGGGGGCCAGGGGGGAGGACATTAGGTCCCCCCCTAATTAGTATTTTAGGGGCCCACACCCACCGCTCAGAGGTGGGGGCCAGGGGGGAGGACATTACTTTACTTTAGGGCCCCCACCCACCGTTCAGGTTAGGAGGGGGAGGGGGGGACTTTTTTTTGTTTTGTTTTTTTTTGCTCACTGTTTAATAGTCATGCCCATACTCGCGGTATAGCGAGTAGGGGCATAATTTACTAATACTAAGTAATCTTTACTTAGTATTAGTAAATTTGGCTGAAAGACCAATTCAGGTCTTTCAGCCTTTTAGTAGATAGCTGCCTAATACCGTGGGAATTAGGGAGTTATCTACCTATTCATTCCTGTCATTACACTGACTGGCCAAGTAACTTACATTTTATATGAATGTATGTTACTTGATTGTTGTAAGTGTTGCAAATGCTTACAGCTGAATCCTGGCTATGTTTGTATACTTTTTATTTAAAATTGTATACAATGTAACATTCTTCTTCTTCCACTGGGTAAGTATATTAGTACTTAGGCAATACTGTGCTTCGGAAATTCAGCAATTCGGTTACTTCGGCACTTCAGCACTTCAACACTTCGGAAATTCGGTAATTTCGGAACTTCGGTACCTCGGTAATTCGGCACTTCGGCTATTCGGACATTCGGAAGTACCCGAATGTCCGAATTGCCCGAAATTCGTCCGAATTCCTATTCGGCCCAAAACGAATTGCACATATCTATTCAATTATTATATCTCTTAGAAGCAAGTATATGTTATATGCATATGTTGTAAAATTTCGAGTGCTTCCTCTTCCGGGTTTTATATTTTTAATAATGCATGACACATCAAAAAAGAAATCAAACAAAAAATAAACTTCCTTGGTGAATTATACAATACCAACAAAAATAATATGTTAAATTCAATCAATCCAGACACATCAATATGACACAACAAGACAAAACAAAAACACTAATAAATGTACTTGTGAAATTATATTTATAAAGACGTATAAAACCTCAATGAACAAGTTATAGATTATTTTTAATGTTTTATTCAAGTATGTAATATTCAGGAGAGTAGAAATTCCACTTTATGTCTTTAATTGCTGCACGTAAAACAATCTGATTTGATTTCTATTGTGAATGCTCTGTTTAACAATTGCTACAAACCAACAGGTTATTTATGCATCAAAAAAGGGAGCAGACTGATTTGTTTAAAATGGAAGCTAAAATACAATGTAGCTTTTTTATATATAAATCATACTAGTGATTAAATAAGGATAAATAAACCTTAAGGGAAGTTAAACAAAATTATAAACAGATGGATAATAAAGAATTGCTGGTTTTCATAATTTCCTTTCAATATCTCTGTGTGTTCCGTTTTCTAAATGTGCCCCATGGCCAGACAGAGTGTTTGGTTAGGGTAGTTTTCTGACATTTTGTTAGAAGACTCAATAGCAGAAAATGAATCCACAAATCTCCAATAATTCATTCAGCTGACAGACAAATACATCATGCATGTGGGAATATTTAAATGAACAAAATTCTAATAAATGCCTGCAGAATGTGTATATAACATTGATCAACTCCAGCATTTAAAAAATGTGTGTTTTTCATAACTTTATATTTAGACTGAATAGCGGGAAAGCAGTGACCACCAGTGACCATCCAGTCAATAAACAATAGATTTACAATTATTCTTGTGTGGTATTGGTGGAGGTGTTGGTGCCGGAGGCAAGATACTGAGAGTTTGTGTCTAGATCATATCTATATATATGATGATATGTCCTGATGAAAGCTCCACTGAGGAGCTGAAACGTTGACTGAAACGTTGACTGGGTTATGGAATAAAGAAGATTTATTAGATTTAAATCCTTGGAGTGCATATTTCTTACTATATATATATATATATATATATATATATATTATATATATATAAACATGATCTGGACATATGTAGTTCATATATTCAAATTCTGAACTCCATGGATGGTGACATTGCCCGTGCAAATATTTCCCATAATGAATGGGGAATAATACATATATCACTTCCATGTGGTTCAGGGACCCTAATCATGAGTATAACCAGAACTTATATGGACATGTTTTTCCTAGTCGAAGTTTACCCAAGATTAGTGGATGTTGTACTAGCTCCAAGACGCAGCTGCTACCAGGGGACCCCAGTATTTAATTAGCTTCCACTAATCTCAGGCAGCTACACCAGCTGTGTTTGCATACAAAATTATAGTGAGAGCTCAACTAGTATGGCTTAATTTGGTGAACTATGTGGTTAAGAAAGTGCTGGGTGCTTAATGAGAAAACATGTTCCCCCACCAAGTCCAAAACCATAGTAGAAAATAAACCCAAAGCACACCAGAATTAATTGCACATAAAAAATATTTTTATTCATACAGTGAATCAATAAAAGTCATACAAACAAAGTGCAAAATGTAAACAGTTTATAATATACCCATAACCAGGGTCGGTGCAAGGATTTTTGCCGCCCTAGGCAAAAGTAAAGTTTGCTGCCCCCCCCCCCATGTGACATCACAATGCCCCACCCATATGATCTGCCATGTTAACTAACGCCAGTGCTGCAGTGCTGCCGTGTTTACATTAAAAGGCCTGCAGGGACAGGCTATAGACACCAGAACCACTACATTAAACTGCAGTGGTTCTGGGGACTATAGTGTTTCTTTAATGTGAGGTAAATTAGAGATCAGTGCCACAAATAATATACTAGATTGCCTACTTACAACCAGATGAGGATGATGATGGGCTCTAGCTGCAGTCTGGCTCCACTGGTCTGGTGTAGAACAGGCTCTCTGGAGGCTGTTTGTAACTGTGGTCACAAAAATCAATGTTCTGGGAGAACGGGAAGCAGCTCCGTTTTTTTGGGGCCCTTTACACAGCTCAAGGTCTGGGTCCCAGGGTCCACCTTCATGTTCCACCAATGAGTTTGTTCACCAGGGGTGGAGTGTGTAGGGGATGTCCTGATATGTGTGTAAGGAATGCATTGTGTGAATCTGTGTTTGTATGTGTAAGGGCTGCAAGGTATGTTTCTGTGTATGTACGGGATGCAGTGTGTGCGTCTGTAAGGGGTGCATTGAATGTGTGTAAGGAATGCATTGTGTGTTTCTGTGTGTGTAAGTAATGCATTGTGTGTAAGGGTTGCATTGCTTGTGTGTGTGACTGTGTGTGTAATGCATTGTGTGTGTGTAATGCATTGTGTGTTTTTCTGTGTGCAAGGGGTGCATTGTCTTTGTGTGTAAGGGGTGCACTGTGTGTGTGTGATGGATGTCAATCTCTCCCTTGTCCCTCTCTTCTCCCCCCGTTGTCACTCTCTTTTCCCCCCATTGTCACTCTCTTCTCCCCTCCCCACTCTCATTCCCCTACCTTCCCATGTCACTCTCACCCCCTGTCAATTTCTTTCTCTCCCCGTCAATTCCCTTCCCTGTCAATTTCTTTCTCACCCCCATCCTGTCAATTTCCTTCTCTCCCCCCTCCCTGTCAATTTCTTTCTCCTCCCATCAATTTCTCCCCCTGTCAATTTCTCTCTCCCCTGTCAATTTCCTTCTCTCCCTCCTCCCTGTCAATTTCCTTCTCTCCCCCCTCCCTGTAAATTTCTTTCTCCCCCTATCAATTTCTCCTCCCCTTGTCAATTTCTCTTCTCCCCTGTCAATTTCTCCCCCCCCTCCCTGTCAATTTCTTCCTTCTCCTCCCTCCCCTACCTCTGTTGTAGCGTGGCCGAGCCCTGTATGCTCCGCGGGTACAGGGAGCTTTTGTTTCCTGTACCCGGCCGGACTAAAAGGAAGTGCACTCAGTGTGCACTTCCTGTCAGTCCGGTCGGGTACAGGAGACAGATGCTCCCTGTACCCGCGGACCATACAGGGCTCGGCCACGCTACAGTGAGAGAGTGACAGGAGGGAGCGCTGAGCGCTTCCCTCCTGTCAGCCCCTCTCCTCATGCTGCGCCCGGGCAAAGCTGCAGCCTCCTGAGGCTCTCTACAGAGCACTCAGGCGGCTGCAGCATGAGGGGTGCCCTAAGCGGCTGCCTAGTCCGCCTAACAGGTAATACCGGCCCTGCCCATAACCACGTAAAGTTTAGTATAAAGTGCTCAAACGTGAAACCCATATATGCATACAAAATTATAGTGAGCGTTCAACTAGAATGGGTTTCAAGTTTGGGCACTTTATACTAAACTTGATGTGGTTATGGGTATTTTAGAAACTGTTTACATGCCTGTACTATTTATTTCACTGCTTTATATCAAGATTTAATAAGATTCATTATAATATATTTACTGCCTTGGGAACTGTTGTATTTTGAAGTGAACCTTACATTTAACAACACAATAAAGCTGAAAGATCTGGTAATATAAATTTAGGAATTATAAAACCAAACAAGGTTGTTCCATATATAATATGATTTATTTTCAGTATCTGTCCTGCTTGTGCCAATGTCGACATGGTTCTGTGCCACATCAAACATGTCATCATTTTGGAATATCTGAGTGCTCCCTTCATATAAAATACATTTTTATAATGCCTAATCTACTATGTATATTTGAGTAAATAAGGAGTTAAGCAATTACCGGAGCAGGACAGAAATATGTGTGTTACCTGTGGTTAAAAAGAAAATGTCTGGTGTTTACAGTTAATTGCCTGCTGCTATAATTAAGCCGTAGTTCTTTAATTCTGTGTGTATGTGTCAGTTTGCATCTTAACAGAGAGGAAAGCTGTTCTTGTTTGCAAGCAGACATGAGTTACCGTGAGCCCTCGGATATCTGCTTATCATAGAGAGGACTGCAGTAGCTCTTACACAGCTTATCAACAACACATTTAGCAAAGCTTTGATGCCTGTTATAGACAAGCCATGCTTTTTAATTATACTGTTATATTTTAGGAGGCATGGGCTTCCATGCTGTTCTAATCCCTGTGAATCCTATGGAGAATCTTCACAACAACTATAAATCAATCTCTTTAAAATCATTCAGGAATGTGCATGCAATGTGTAATTAAATTACCTATTTATTAGGTTTGTTACACTGCTGGCATAAAATATTGTGATTATACCAATCATGCCTAAATTAAAAGTGCAAAACATACTGTTTCATTTTTAACGAAACACCTTCCTTTAATTTAACATTATATATAAAAACATATAACACTATGCATTTTTTATATGTGTGTGTAATGTTAATTTATTCAGAAAACCTGCAAACAGGATATTAAATTAATGTTTGCGCCCACTATGTACAGAAACTGTCATGTATTGTTTATACTACATATCAGCACTCAAATACAAAAACAAAAAGATTGTGTGTACCCCAACTGCAACCACACAACAGTTAACTTCCAAAATTCATTATATATAGAAAAACAAACAGCAAAAATGGTGTGGTGTACTAAAATCTTAGATGCGTGAGAACACCAATAAAATAATATATTGTTAAAAAAAAATCAGCGTGCATTCAGTATATGGATATATGGATCTTCAAAACCTTTATAGGCATTACAATGATCCAGACATGAAGTGGATCTTCTCAAGCTTTAATCTAATCACTTTAAAAACATACAAATACAACAGTGTAAAATCACACATAACAATAAAAAATAAAAAAAATAATAATATTGCACTCTCAAACACTCAGCAACTAAATGTGTGAAGACCAACTCACATATTATAAAGCTTAATATCAGCTCAGTCTTTATTGGAGTACAAGGGCATAATCCCCACTTATGGATACAGGTCTCATGCTAGCAAACAAATGAATAAATGGCAATCCAAAAGAAGAAAGAGAAGGAAATGCAATAGTGTAATATTGTAACTTTGAATTCTTGCCAGCATTATGACTGTCAGGGCATTATTGGAAATGTAGTCCACAACATCTGGAGTGCATAAGGTTGCCTAGCCCTGTAATAGAGGATGGTAAGGAGATGATTACATCACCATGGTAAGAAGGACAAAATCAAGGATCACATGACAGATACACAGGGGCCATATTTAAAAAAGGCACACTAATGGAAAATGCATCTTAATGTCCAAGATATGATATAAAATAAACAGTAAACGTAAAAACATAAAAATAGAACATACTACAGTAGTTAAGTACTTTGTATGAGTTTGATGAGAGTTTAGAAGTGTACATAATAAAAGTAAGGGAAATAAAAAAATACAAAACAAAAGACTGAAAAGACATATTAATTATTTATAAAAATAAGATTAATATAAATGTAGCGGAGCTCCCTGTTCCCTGGCTGGGTACCTCCGCCAAGGATCGCTTCCTAGCTGGAACTGGTGAAATCCTCAGCGCTTCTGCCCCAGTCGTGTGGCTTGACTGGGGTCCTCCTGGAGCCACTCCGTCCTGGAACAGGATAGGGAACTGGCTCTATTTCCTCCCAGAGACTGGACGACACACAGTCCTGGGTGCTCTAGTGTTTACAAGGACTTTCCCCGCTGAATCCTCCACAAGCTGGAACAAGGTGCTGAGTAGTGACTAGACAGCACATAGTTCTAGAAGTACAACTGATTTTAATGAGCCAAACTCAGCCTTGTATGCACAATGTATTCAACACAAGCCCCTCCCAGGAATCTCTGGGCCTGGGACATAATTGAGTTAATGACCAGTAAGCTAATTATCTCTCACAAAAAGAGATCCCAACACAAAATATAAAAACATAAAAGTACCACAAAACATAATAAAAACATACAATAACACTTCAAATACATCCCCAAATAGCCCTGATCTAAGCGCCCAAGTTCTCCAAATAGCGCTCAGATCCATGCAGTATAGGGGAAACGTTACAGAACTGTAAATGTTACAGTTCTGACCAGACGCACACGTGGTCCAATGCCCAAAATAGTTCTATGGCAGTTGGTGCTTTTGCCAGTCAACTTTCAGGAGCTCCTGCATCCAAAATATGGGGTGCTCTGCCTTGTTCTCAGGTAGCATTTGTTCCCCTTAGTCTCAGACACCTTCCTTCTAAAAAGCGCTCTCCCGGCATGTTGCAAAGTGGTTCAAAACCACAGACCAAGTTGTCCTGGAACCACACAGTCACCTCATGTCGAAAACAGTTCCATAACATCGTGGCTATGTCCCACTGAGGTGGATGGGGACCCACAAAGTCCTCATGCCGAAATTAGTTCCATAGTGGTCGTGCGTGGTGGTCATGCGAACGGCCACCATGGAGGTAGTGTTCGGTTCTATTCGAATGAAGGGAAAGTGCCGAACCAGGGAAAGCTGCTAATGGGGCTGGGCAGGGTAACTCCCAAACGGTGCCTCAGACCTAGACCATAGTCAGTGGGCAGGATGCCGACTTACACACTCCTCCAGGAGTCCGTGGCAATCGTTCATGGTAAGGCGTGTTTATATATAACTAATAATATGAAACAAATAATAAAATGTATGTATGAAATGTGGAAAATATTAAACAAATAATTTCTTTATAACAGAATATAATAATAAATTAGAAACATATACATTTGGTCTAAAGTAAACTCTAATAAAAAAAAGTTTAGAAAAAAAACTGTCCCTACTTGATAAAGACATCAACGAATTGAAGGAAAAGCTACTCCCTTTTACAGATACTCAGGAACACAAAAAAAATCCATACTAATCCAAAGGAAATAGAAAATATTAAAATAAGCACAAAACACAAGAAAATAAGAAAGTACAATAGGGACAAACAAGATTGCTCAAATAACAGAGACAGGACATACCACCAAAACAATAGGTATATTTCTGAGATACCAATACAGATGGGTAGAATCCCATTGTTTAGTGTGTGTGCTGATATCTGAAGAAATGGTCCAAAAAGCAGCTCCAAAATCTCAATCATATCAACAACGAATTATACCTTTATTTTTTTTTTGCCATAGTCATCCTTACTGAATAGTTTTGTATGGCATGCTGTAAAAAATAATTTAATTAAGCTTGTTCTTTTTTCTGCTATATACAAAAGGTAATATTAAATAAATTAAATTACATTTGTTGAATCTAAAGAACTGGGTCATCATACACATTATCTCTCTTAACAGGCTCAATAAATGCAGCTGTAACTTTGAAGAGAATATAATGTAATCTATACTTTTCTAGAAAATATATAGATAAAAAAAGCTATTTCATCAGTCATCATTTTGATCTTCTTAATTTTTACTAATATGTGTGAATAAAAAAAAACGAAAAGAAAAGAGCTTCAGGCACTCAGAAATTCATCAAGTGGCATTTACAGACGAGATGGAATAGAATGTATAAAGAAGTATCACAGCATCCCCATGGCCAGAATGACCCAGTATCACTGCACAGTCATATGAGCTCACATGTGGTCTGTAAATGAGGTATGACGGCAAGAGTAACCTCCCCAGGTAGCTTCTCCTCTCCACGACAATCATGCAGCAAGCATTACATTTTTGTTAAACTTAATTTGTCTATTATTTACTAATACATTTATTCTATACTTTTTTATCATTTTAAATGGTAATTCTTTTTATTTTATTTTCCAAAATGTCTTATTATTAATTCTATAAAATGGTATATGTTTCTATACATAATGCTGCCCTTTTGATATGAGAAAAATAATGTGAGAAAAATATGATAATGCACAATGTATAGTTACATAACACGAGACCACTTGAACTTTTTAAATGTGTTGACATGAATAATGCTGTCAATTCTGTCTATCAATTGCAATCACATATAAAGTATCACCTTGCTTTCTAAAGACTTTTTACATCTTTATATGTATGTATAGAATGCAATTTATTACATTATTCATCTATCTAAGTGCCAGTGATATAGATGGATATTCCATTACTGTCATTTCATATATATATATGAACCATGATGCTTTCTCTATTAATACATTTCTTAATGATGTAAGATGATGACATGCTTGTTTGCAAACAGTTTTATGCTATTTAAACAATTGTTTGTGGAGTTACTCATATGAAATAATTTACTATAGCTTACATTACAGCTTGCTTTGCACTTTATTATATATGTTGAAAGTAATCTTGATTTTGACCCCCTTTTGAGATTGGTAACAGTTCTGTATTAAGATCATGAAACAAAACATTTCTTAACAATCAGTGTTTTTAGATTGCAACATAAAGGGGACTTCTATTCTTGTTTTATATCATGTTTATGTTGGTTTCTTCAGTGTTCTTCTATAACCCTCCCAAGAATGTTTCACACATCCAAAATACATATTTAAATCAAGCTTACAGTTACCACTCTTATTTCAAGGTAGACAACATAACTTTCCTCACCATGACCAATATTTTGTTGTATTTCAAACATGTCCTCTCAGTTGGGGAACTAATGAAGATAGGACCCTGGTGCAAGAAATGTTTTAGGATCTTCTCAAGTGCAAGGATGGCCCCATCTGTCGTACAACTCCCACAATGGGTATCTACCATTTGCTCGTCCTTGCAAAGTTGCATTTGTGTGCAGTGTTGCATCTAATGGTGTATTTGTATGTACTGTTGCCATTGTAAAGCTGTGTGTTAATGTAGTGGTGTGTTTGTATGTAGTGTTGACTTTTAAATATAGGTGCACATTTGTGTGCTGTATGGTTGTTGAGTGAATGGGCGTGTGTGTATATCATTTAGGCGTTTAAATGCAGGGGTGTGTTTGTATGTAATGTTTGCGTTTGGTTAGAGGGATGTGTTTGTAAGTAGTGTTTGGCTTTTAAATGTAGGTATTTGTGTGTAGTATTGGTGTTTCAATGAAGGGGTGTGTTTGTATATAATTTTGGAGTTATGTGTTTGTATGTAATGTTTGTCTTTGATTGCAGGGGTGTGTGTTGCATGTAGTATTGGCATTTGATTGCTGGGATGTATGCGCATACACATATATACTGCCACATACACACACCCTGACATACAGATACACACACTGACACATACACACAAATACTCATACTGACACACACAGACACACACACGCATAGATACACACACAGATACAAGCACACACAGATACACACAGTTACACATATACACAAATTGACATACACATAGATGCATACACATGCCTGTTATCATTTTTATTTTTGCAACAACCCTCCAGCTAGTATACTTTTAATGAGCAGGAAGACTACTTGCTTGGGGTCCTGCTACTGCTGGCTCTCTTCTTCCTTCCCCCACTCCTCTGCTCTTCTGCATCACACATGGGTCTCCCTGTAGCTGGGAGGAAGTGATCAAACTCACATCCCCCAGGCTGCCGATGTTACAGGGGCTCGGTCATGCTGTTAAAGGTCTGTGGTCGGGTCCATGTTCAGCAATACCCATCGGGTAGTGCAATGTGCTGGACCTGGTGCAGCCTGTGTAGTTCTGCCACTATGTTCTCTGTACTTTGAGAGCAACTAGATTCTAGAAAACATTTTGAGCTATTTAACATGCCCAAAACATATTGGTTTTAAGTCTCTCTAGATTTTATTTGAAGCCTTAATATTGGTCTCGTATCTTATAAGCAGTACCATAATTAGATATTAAGCGCCCAACAGCTATTCATCTGTGAGTGAATCCAAACTGACCCTAGGTCTATATCCATTGGGCCTACCTACTCTCTTTGAAGGTATTTGAATATCTTATCAATGCTACAGAACAGATAGTTTCTGTAGGGAAGGATGTAAGCAATTGTAGGTCACTAAACATGTTCCTAAAGGTTGGAAACATGTTGGGAATTTTTGGTTGCAAATGTCTAACAGCTGTTAAAAATAACAACAGCTTACAGCTTTTAATTAACATCTGATTAAAAGCAGCAGCGGAGCTAGGGCCGGCACACTGAGGGCATATTGCCACGTGGTGGGCATGTGTCATTAGGGGCCTGGTCGTGCACTGTGGTCTTTTAACAATGTGACTGGGCCCCGGAAATATGGCTTCACTTCCTTCCATAGTGAATAGATTATGCGTGAGGGAAGGAGAAGGCAGAGCGGATGGCGGGACTCAAACTAGGAGAGCCTAGTTACTAACTCCAAACAGTATTAGCCAGCAGAAAAGGTAGGAAACTAGAGGGTGGCTAAAAAAAATAAAATTTTGACCACCAGTTTGTTTCTGTATGTGAATCAGTGTGTGTGTCTGTATGTATGTGTATCTGTATGTGTGTCAGTGTATATATATATATATATATATATATATATATATATGTGTGTGTCAATGTGTGTGTCTGTGTATCTGTATGTGTCAGTGTGTGCATCTGTGTATCAGTATGTGAATACCTGTACAAAATTTAAAACAGAGAAAGGACACAAATGGCGCTAAATTAATAAGATCCGGTGCAGCAAAAACCACCGAAGTGTAATGTCACCACTTACACTAAAATGTGATAAATTCTGGAAAATAGAGTGATTTGCGCACACAGAAAAGACAAGTGTGAGTTTTACCTCTTACACAGGGTATTCTTGTGTGTTCACACTACATACAGTATGCATCACCGGGGCGGGGCCGGGCCGCCGGGCCGACTGGCCGCCATCTACATGGGCTCCGGCACTACACCTCAAGAAACAACCCTTCATACGGCCCCAGATTGATTAAAAATCGAAATCCGCATTGCCCCCCGACGAAGGAGAGGCTCCGGTACGCGCCTGTTACTCGCACGTACCTTGCTGCCTGAGAGCAGGCGGAGAGCACCGAGTCCGGCCTACACGCAGCACCTGAACATAGGCGGCCGTTACAAGCAGCATGGCACCGCGGAAAGACGCATCACCACCCCGCCACATGACGAGCACTTCAGGCAGGGGGGGCCCGGGGCGCGGCGCGGCCCTGCCCCCCCCCCATGGCCGACGGGGGTTACCCCGGCCACATGGCGGCGACACGGGCCGCAGCGGGGGCCCCCGCACGGGCTCTGTGCCGACTGCCTAAACTGGCAAGGGCCAAGTACTGGCAGGCCAGCCAGCTGAAAAGAAAACAAACAAGGGAGATGAAGCCCACATATGAGGGGACACCGAGACAATATTGAAAGGTCAGGGCAAGGGGCCCTATGAAGATTGCCCACAATGGGAGGCCGACCAGGAAGCCCCGAGCAGAACCCGGTGATGCAGGGCGCCAGATGGACCCCCTGCGGCGGATTCCGGCCAGCAGGAAAAGTGAGTGCCCCAGCTTCTGGGTTTGCGGGGTCCCCAGAGAGCTATGTCCCTGCTGCCGCGAGCCCGGTGGGGCGGGACAGCGCAGCCATTCCGGCGGACTGGTGGCCGGGAGCGGCGTGCACCGGCCCTAAGTATGTGGCCGGCACAGGAGAGACACAGGGACACGAGCTTTACTGGGTCTGAGGTTGAGATGGGGAGGTGCAGGGAGTGGGTGGCCCATGGACTCTAGGTGTGGGGAGTCGAGTGGTCTGCTTCAACCCCCGAGTGCCCACAGCGCAGCGGAGGACTCAGGTGCTGGGCTGGGACCAGCCCGGGGGGGACGGATGGAGGCTCGGCAGCATGGGAGACGCACCGCGGCCAAACCAGGGAAGGCCCTCATTGGACAGCTATTGAAAAATGCCCCCGCACCTGTCATGGAGTGCATGAAATAATATACATACAATGGGTGGAATAGTTCGGTTCAGGGTAAAAGACGATGGTATGGAAACAAATGGAATAACTGTGGAGATAAAAATAGTGTACAAGCACCTAGTGCAATATCATACAGTACAAGTAAAAACAACGTAAACTGAGTTCTTTAGTACTCACAAGGAGGGAGCCAATTGGAAATGGCTCAATCCAGATGCCTGTGGGATAGTTAGAAGGGATCCCACTCCCTTCCAAAGTGCAAATAGTGCTTCACCAGTTTCAAGGAGGAATGTCCACACCAACAAAATGTTAGGGACTAAATCCTTTTAATGAAGATGAATAAAATGCAGGTAGTAATGTATAATACAAACAAAAAAGCAAACTCAATAAAATCCACTAAGATTGTGGTAAAATATAAAAGTCCTCTGTGGGGGTAAAAAAAACTTGCAAAACGCGTTTCGCCCAAGTCCTGGGCTTCCTCAGTTGCTGATGGTGTCCTGTTTGGAGGTATCCTTATGTATCTGCTCGGGGAGATGCTTACTGCCGTGTTCGCGCGCTTTCCCCGTTTCCGGTCGCGCGTCTATGACGTGTTTCCGGTCCGCGATCTGTAAACTGGATCGTTGTTGGAACGCATATGCGTTCCACATATTCAACAAACTTTATTGTTCTCGTTTTTCAGTCCGTGAACGGTAGGAATATCGAATAAAATGTTTGTTTTAAATGAAGTGCATAGAGAAGTGAAAATAGGTTAATCAAACAGATACATATATTCATAAATAGAACATATAAATGAACAGAAATGCAAAGTATTATAGAAACCCTTAAAGATAAAGGAAAGTATATTCCTAAGTGTGCCTATTATTAATTATCTTATCTTAACAGTAGTTCAGATCTTCTTTGTAAAAATATATAGAGATTGTATCTCTCTGAAAGTCTAATTTTATGTATATATGTCTGATATGTTGAATTTTATGATCTAGTGTTATATGATCCACATGGCTCAATATTTTTACTCTCTTTTTCTGTAATACGTTTTAGATTCCCCTTTTAGGAATTGCCCTTCCTTCTCTTCTCGATTACATCTCCCAGAAAGTTTTTATTAAATTATTAATATTTTTACAAAGAAGATCTGAACTACTGTTAAGATAAGATAATTAATAATAGGCACACTTAGGAATATACTTTCCTTTATCTTTAAGGGTTTCTATAATACTTTGCATTTCTGTTCATTTATATGTTCTATTTATGAATATATGTATCTGTTTGATTAACCTATTTTCACTTCTCTATGCACTTCATTTAAAACGAACATTTTATTCGATATTCCTACCATTCACGGACTGAAAAACGAGAACAATAAAGTTTGTTGAATATGTGGAACGCATATGCGTTCCAACAACGATCCAGTTTACAGATCGCGGACCGGAAACACGTCATAGACGCGCGACCGGAAACGGGGAAAGCGCGCGAAAACGGCAGTAAGCATCTCCCCGAGCAGATACATAAGGATACCTCCAAACAGGACACCATCAGCAACTGAGGAAGCCCAGGACTTGGGCGAAACGCGTTTTGCAAGTTTTTTTTACCCCCACAGAGGACTTTTATATTTTACCACAATCTTAGTGGATTTTATTGAGTTTGCTTTTTTGTTTGTATTATACATTACTACCTGCATTTTATTCATCTTCATTAAAAGGATTTAGTCCCTAACATTTTGTTGGTGTGGACATTCCTCCTTGAAACCGGTGAAGCACTATTTGCACTTTGGAAGGGAGTAGGATCCCTTCTAACTATCCCACAGGCATCTGGATTGAGCCATTTCCAATTGGCTCCCTCCTTGTGAGTACTAAAGAACTCAGTTTACGTTGTTTTTACTTGTACTGTATGATATTGCACTAGGTGCTTGTACACTATTTTTATCTCCACAGTTATTCCATTTGTTTCCATACCATCGTCTTTTACCCTGAACCGAACTATTCCACCCATTGTATGTATATTATTTTGTGATTTTTGTGTGGATAGAGAGGTTACCACACGGGTGTTTTGAGTGTTTTGGTATCTATTTGGGTAACACGCTGTGACTCTATATTTTTATTTCTTCATGGAGTGCATGAGACCTAAAACCAGTGAGAGACATTACTTCTTACTTGAAAAGCACTATATACAGCATCATGACTTATGCACGTTAAGCTTCTGTTACATGTTCAATGGTTCTGGAGGACTAAAAAGCTTCTATAATATGCTCATGCTATACATTTTTAGACATGTAAACATTAGTTACTATATCATATAAAATACGAGGTCTATGCAATAAGAATGATGCTATGTGTGGCTGCATACATAATCATTGATTGCTGCATTAACACAAACATATGTCTTTGAAACATTCAGGATCTCTTGGATGGCTAATACACACATTGCTTAAGTTGCCAGCGGCTAATGCATGACTCGTTATGCTTAAAACCGCTACGAAGCTCCTACAGGGGCCAAAGTTTATTGTTAATCATTAAATTATAAGGGCTGTGCATGACCCGACCGAGCGCAATGACATGCACGCTACGAAAAACATGTATACCTGCCATAATGCTTATGCTTTGTTAAATCTTGGTATGCCTTTCTATGTGCTAAACTTTGCGCCCCTACGTAGGCAGACACTGGCTTTGCTAAAATTAACTGTGGACAAGCAATCTCTAGGCATACAGCTAGCATAACATGTTACATTTGTCCATTATGTACAGTCGGTGCTGTAACATACGCAAATGCATTCCTGCAAAGTGTATATACGTTCAAATGTTCTGATCAAAGCGCCTCTGCGCAGGCGATATTCCGCATTCACTTTTATGAACCGATACTTAAGCCTCTGCGTAGGCGACTGTTTGCTTTAATGAAAATCTATCTGATATGAGAACTCAAGACTCGATACCAATAAACATATTTAAAACAGTATGCATCACCTATATACAGGTAAATAAAATACACATAGTGTAAACTGTAAAAAACAAATAATGTTTTAAAAGTGATGTATATCATCAAACTCACACTTTTCAGAGCCCATTTAAAGTTGGCTCTAGACTTATAGCGCTTTTCATCTCACTCTTGAGATATCCAGTATTGGAAAGATGTATACATCCACAGGAACTTGGAACTGGTGGCTTGCAGTGATGCTCCAAAAAGTCCAAGGCAGGTGTGTAGTTAAAAGTGTTTTATTCCAAAAGTTATTTTAAAATACAAAATATGTATATATACACAGTAAAATATATATATATTAGCAGCACAACGCGTTTCAACCTTTCAGTAGGTCTTTCTCAAGTGCATCTGGTTTTACAATGGGCTCCAAAGCCCTAATATATGCCAAACAATCAATTAATTACCTTAATGATACTACACATCTGTGGATATGTTCCCACCCATGTCCAAACATGGTCACAGCCGGAAGTGTTATGCCACACTCAATATGGCTACATTTCCGTCTGTGTACTTCTGTCCCCAGCCCCCCCAACATGTCCGATATTACATTTATCTTTATCAGTCCGTGTTCCTCCAGTTCGCTGTTTCTTCTTTCGGTCTCCTTTTCGCCGCGTCATTTCCGTTGGTGACGTCGTGATGTAGTCCGATACGTCACTTCCGGTTGTAGTTTTTCCGGTCTATCGTGATCTTCCAGACAATTTTGGCGCACAAATGTCCATCATTAAGAAGGGCAAAGTGCCAATAGTTCATATTGCACATAGATAGGAGGACAAACGTTTAAAAGGAAGGGGAAAAGACATATTAATGTTGGGAAAAGAAGGGAAGGTATTCATGTCTGGACATTAGTGGAGCATTTTTAAAAAAATATAGATAATAGACAATAGGATGAGAAAACATATCCCAAAATAATTCTTAATGTTAGGAAATGCCACCATTACATGGATATTACCCCCTCCATCCAAAAGTGCCATTTTTAAGACAAAAGATATATAGGAAATGTATATAAAATATATGTGTACATATATTCCCTATTATAAAATGCTATTAATCTCAAAATCGATGTTGAGACCCAAGGGAGATAAGGTGCGTATTTCAAAGATCCACTTTACTTCTTGGGTGCTTAGTTTTTTAGGGAGATCCCCTCCTCTCCAGTGGGAATTAATTTTGTCTATAGCAAAAAAGGTTAAAAAACTAGGGTCTGAGCTGTGTTTTTCTAAAAAGTGCTTAGATACACTGTGGTTTATAAAACCTTTTTTGATATTCCTAACATGTTCACTTATCCGTACTTTTAGTGGCCTCGATGTTTTACCCACATATTGAAGGCCACATGTGCAGTTTAGTAGGTATATCACATTTTTTGAGTGACATGTGATCATAGGTTTAATTTTAAATTCTTTTTTAGTGCTAAAGGATTTAAAAGCTATTACGTGCTTTTCTTTTTTGTCTGTGCTCTTACACGCATTGCACATCCCACAGTGATAGAAACCTTGTTGTGCTTTTGACCAATTATTTAAAAAATTATCATTTTGAGGTGTAGGTTCTAAAAAGCTTCTGGTTAAAATTTGCTTAAAATTCCTCGCTCCTCTAAAAATAAATCTTGTTTTGGACCTAAAAACTCATGTATCTCCTCATCCTGGCATAGGATGTTCCAATTTTTGTTAATAATCTTTTTGATCATCCCAACATTGCTGGAGTAGTCAAAAATAAAAGGGATCTGTTCTTTCCTATCAGTTGGCACATCACATTTTCTCTTATTCTTCAGAAGGGGGGACCTATTTAATGCGGATATTTCCTGGATCTGAGTGTCAAGAGCAGTCTTGTCATATCCTTTTTGTATAAACTGTTTCTTTAACAGGCAGGCCTGGTTTACAAAATCCTGTTGCTTTGTGCAATTTCTGCGTAGCCTAAGGAATTGTCCCCTGGGGATATTTGACAGCCAGGGCTTGTGGTGGCAGCTGTCAACCTCAATATAACTGTTAATATCGACTTGTTTAAAAAAAGTGCGAGTGGCTAAAACACCGTCACAAACATAAATATTGAGATCTAAAAAGTCAATGCTTGTGTCACTCACACTTTTCGTTAAACGAATCCCCCAATCATTCTGATTGAGAGAATTAAAAAAAGTGCTAAAAAGGTCACCAGACCCCTTCCAAATTATAAAAATATCATCAATATATCTTTTATATAGGACCAGGTTCGCACCAAAGCCATGCTCTTGGTAAATAAAAGTACGTTCCCAAAAGGCCATAAAAAGGTTGGCATAGCTCGGTGCGAACCTGGTCCCCATGGCTGTGCCTCTAATTTGTAAAAAGAAATCATCTTTAAACCAAAAAAAGTTGTTGTTTAAAATCATCCGTATGCCATCTAAAATCAAATTACGTTGGGTGATATTGTATTTATTGCACTCCTGTAGGTAGAAATCGGTAGCCTCACACCCCTTCTCATGTTCAATAATGGTGTAAAGACTTGTTACATCACATGTGATGAAGAGATAATCATCTTCCCATTTAAAATCGTTAAGGGTATTAAGCAAACTCATTGAATCCTGAAGATAGGATGGACATTTTTTCACCAAAGGCTGAAGATGGAAGTCTATGTACTGGGACAAAGGTGATAAGATAGAATTTATACCCGATATTATGGGGCGTCCTGGTGGGTTGACGGGATCTTTATGTAGTTTTGGTAATACATAGATTACCGGTATACGTGGGTGATCTAGGGATAGGAAAGATAGTTCCCCTTTATTTAAAATACCTTCTTTTTCTCCTTGGTCCAAAAAGATTTGATATTTTTTCTTTATCTCTTGTGAAGGGTCTTTTTTCAATTATATATATGTATTAATGTCCTCAAGTTGCTTTTCTATTTCCTTTAAATATTTTATTGTGTCCATTATGACCACCCCACCGCCTTTATCAGCCGGTTATATAACTATCAGTGGGTCGTCTTTTAATTCATCTAGACTTTTTTTCTCCTCAAATGTCAGATTGAAACTATGTTTGGAAAGGGGTTTTATCTTATATATGTCTTCCAGGCATGCCTTTTCAAAGACTTTCATCGAATCTGATTTAAGAAATGAGGGATAAAAATTAGATTTCTTTTTCAATTCCGTGTGTACAATACCCACACTGTCCTCACTTGTTAAAAATGGTGTAATGGCCGTATTAGGTTCTGATTCTTTCCTCTTAAAAAACTTTTTAAGGCATAGCTTGCGACTAAAACGATTAAGATCAACAAAAGTCTCAAATTTATTCAAAGAGCAGCTTGGCGCAAATTTAAAACCTTTGGTTAAAACCTTTGTCTGTGCATTAGTTAAAACTTTTTCGGATAAATTAAACACCTCTATATCATTACACGTTTCCTCCTTGCTCCTAACATGATTTCTCCCTCCTCGCCTTCCTCTTCTATTGCTCTGTTCCTTTTTTGAGGGGTACTTTTTGGGTGGTTTGTCCATCTTCCTCCTTTTTCTAAAAAAATGTTGTTAGACTCATCTTTATTTTCTCTTAAAAGTTCAAACCTATTTTCTAGTGGAGTTTCAAAGCACCTTGTCCTTCGGGGGGTGGTATATTTCCTAGGGCTCTTTCTCCAGTTCTCTTGATTTTTCTGTCTCTCCCCATACTGGGGCCATTTTTTGGGGGTAATGGGTTTTTGGGCCTTCACTGGTCTCTCCCTTAGTCTTTCATTTCTCCTAACTTGCATGTTTCCCTGGTATCTATCTCTCTCCTGAATTTGGATTGGTCTTTTATGATCTTGTCTCTGATTTGGGAATTTAACCGGGGATCTGGTGTGTGTTGTCCTTGGGCCTCGTTTATTTTTCTCATATAGGTTCTGATCTTTATGGTGATGAGGGTTCTTTCTTACTCGGTTATTGCCGTAATCATCCATATCTCTTTGGAATTTGCGTTTCTTAGTTGCTACCAAAGAATTCTCAATCCTCTCAATATTTAGTCTTACTTTTTCGGCTAAGCTTTCAAAATCTTTAGTGCCCACAAAGGGTTCTAGGCGTGACTTAATTTCTTTGATTTGTTCATCTATTTCTATTAGATTTTCTTTTCTCTCATGAATAATTATATTTATCATGGTTATAGAAAAAGATTCTAGAGCCGACGTCCAGATTTTTAAAAAACTTTCTTTTTCCCTATTAAAGGTTGGGAATTTTGTGAACCTTAGACCTCTGGGAGTGATTTCTTTCTCTAAATATTTTTCTAAGGTAAAGATCTCCCATTTCACTTTTACCTCTCTGATCATTAATTTTTCTAGTTGGTTTACCATTTCATCCAAGTTATCGCTAATTATGATGTTAGGTTTAGCTTCTGAATTAATTTCCTCAAATCTTTTCAAAGCATAATTTTCCCAATCTTGTCTTAATTGGAATAGGGACATATTGCCTGAGGTGTGTAAAGCAGCCGTCCTTAAAAAGTGACACAAACAGTACAAAATTTAAAACAGAGAAAGGACACAAATGGCGCTAAATTAATAAGATCCGGTGCAGCAAAAACCACCGAAGTGTAATGTCACCACTTACACTAAAATGTGATAAATTCTGGAAAATAGAGTGATTTGCGCACACAGAAAAGACAAGTGTGAGTTTTACCTCTTACACAGGGTATTCTTGTGTGTTCACACTACATACAGTATGCATCACCTATATACAGGTAAATAAAATACACATAGTGTAAACTGTAAAAAACAAATAATGTTTTAAAAGTGATGTATATCATCAAACTCACACTTTTCAGAGCCCATTTAAAGTTGGCTCTAGACTTATAGCGCTTTTCATCTCACTCTTGAGATATCCAGTATTGGAAAGATGTATACATCCACAGGAACTTGGAACTGGTGGCTTGCAGTGATGCTCCAAAAAGTCCAAGGCAGGTGTGTAGTTAAAAGTGTTTTATTCCAAAAGTTATTTTAAAATACAAAATATGTATATATACACAGTAAAATATATATATATTAGCAGCACAACGCGTTTCAACCTTTCAGTAGGTCTTTCTCAAGTGCATCTGGTTTTACAATGGGCTCCAAAGCCCTAATATATGCCAAACAATCAATTAATTACCTTAATGATACTACACATCTGTGGATATGTTCCCACCCATGACCAAACATGGTCACAGGCGGAAGTGTTATGCCACACTCAATATGGCTACATTTCCGTCTGTGTACTTCTGTCCCCAGCCCCCCCCCCCCAACATGTCCGATATTACATTTATCTTTATCAGTCCGTGTTCCTCCAGTTCGCTGTTTCTTCTTTCGGTCTCCTTTTCGCCGCATCATTTCCGTTGGTGACGTCGTGATGCAGTCCGATACGTCACTTCCGGTTGTAGTTTTTCCGGTCTATCGTGATCTTCCAGACAATTTTGGCGCACAAATGTCCATCATTAAGAAGGGCAAAGTGCCAATAGTTCATATTGCACATAGATAGGAGGACAAACGTTTAAAAGGAAGGGGAAAAGACATATTAATGTTGGGAAAAGAAGGGAAGGTATTCATGTCTGGACATTAGTGGAGCATTTTTTTTTTAAATATAGATAATAGACAATAGGATGAGAAAACATATCCCAAAATAATTCTTAAGTTATATTGAGGTTGACAGCTGCCACCACAAGCCCTGGCTGTCAAATATCCCCAGGGGACAATTCCTTAGGCTACGCAGAAATTGCACAAAGCAACAGGATTTTGTAAACCAGGCCTGCCTGTTAAAGAAACAGTTTATACAAAAAGGATATGACAAGACTGCTCTTGACACTCAGATCCAGGAAATATCCGCATTAAATAGGTCCCCCCTTCTGAAGTATAAGAGAAAATGTGATGTGCCAACTGATAGGAAAGAACAGATCCCTTTTATTTTTGACTACTCCAGCAATGTTGGGATGATCAAAAAGATTATTAACAAAAATTGGAACATCCTATGCCAGGATGAGGAGATACATGAGTTTTTAGGTCCAAAACCAAGATTTATTTTTAGAGGAGCGAGGAATTTTAAGCAAATTTTAACCAGAAGCTTTTTAGAACCTACACCTCAAAATGATAATTTTTTAAATAATTGGTCAAAAGCACAACAAGGTTTCTATCACTGTGGGATGTGCAATGCGTGTAAGAGCACAGACAAAAAAGAAAAGCACGTAATAGCTTTTAAATCCTTTAGCACTAAAAAAGAATTTAAAATTAAACCTATGATCACATGTCACTCAAAAAATGTGATATACCTACTAAACTGCACATGTGGCCTTCAATATGTGGGTAAAACATCGAGGCCACTAAAAGTACGGATAAGTGAACATGTTAGGAATATCAAAAAAGGTTTTATAAACCACAGTGTATCTAAGCACTTTTTAGAAAAACACAGCTCAGACCCTAGTTTTTTAACCTTTTTTGCTATAGACAAAATTAATTCCCACTGGAGAGGAGGGGATCTCCCTAAAAAACTAAGCACCCAAGAAGTAAAGTGGATCTTTGAAATACGCACCTTATCTCCCTTGGGTCTCAACATCGATTTTGAGATTAATAGCATTTTATAATAGGGAATATATGTACACATATATTTTATATACATTTCCTATATATCTTTTGTCTTAAAAATGGCACTTTTGGATGGAGGGGGTAATATCCATGTAATGGTGGCATTTCCTAACATTAAGAATTATTTTGGGATATGTTTTCTCATCCTATTGTCTATTACCTATATTTTTTTTAAAATGCTCCACTAATGTCCAGACATGAATACCTTCCCTTCTTTTCCCAACATTAATATGTCTTTTCCCCTTCCTTTTAAACGTTTGTCCTCCTATCTATGTGCAATATGAACTATTGGCACTTTGCCCTTCTTAATGATGGACATTTGTGCGCCAAAATTGTCTGGAAGATCACGATAGACCGGAAAAACTACAACCGGAAGTGACGTATCGGACTGCATCACGACGTCACTAACGGAAATGACGCGGCGAAAAGGAGACCGAAAGAAGAAACAGCAAACTGGAGGAACACGGACTGATAAAGATAAATGTAATATCGGACATGTTGGGGGGGCTGGGGACAGAAGTACACAGACGGAAATGTAGCCATATTGAGTGTGGCATAACACTTCCGGCTGTGACCATGTTTGGACATGGGTGGGAACATATCCACAGATGTGTAGTATCATTAAGGTAATTAATTGATTGTTTGGCATATATTAGGGCTTTGGAGCCCATTGTAAAACCAGATGCACTTGAGAAAGACCTACTGAAAGGTTGAAACGCGTTGTGCTGCTAATATATATATATTTTACTGTGTATATATACATATTTTGTATTTTAAAATAACTTTTGGAATAAAACACTTTTAACTACACACCTGCCTTGGACTTTTTGGAGCATCACTGCAAGCCACCAGTTCCAAGTTCCTGTGGATGTATACATCTTTCCAATACTGGATATCTCAAGAGTGAGATGAAAAGCGCTATAAGTCTAGAGCCAACTTTAAATGGGCTCTGAAAAGTGTGAGTTTGATGATATACATCACTTTTAAAACATTATTTGTTTTTTACAGTTTACACTATGTGTATTTTATTTACCTGTATATAGGTGATGCATACTGTATGTAGTGTGAACACACAAGAATACCCTGTGTAAGAGGTAAAACTCACACTTGTCTTTTCTGTGTGCGCAAATCACTCTATTTTCCAAGATGTGAATACCTGTGTCTGTGTGCCATGGGCCGAGGCGGGCAGGGGAGCTCACAGGACCTCCATTCCATGCAGGGCCCGCGCTATCCGAGCTTCAGCCCCATTGTATTTCATGATGGGCCGAGGGGAGGGGGGTTTAAGATCTCCCTCACTGGCCTACATGCAGTGTGATGCGGCCGCCAGCTGTGGAGGGAGAGAGACAGGAAAGGAGCCGGAGGAGTTCTATCTTGAAGCTCTGCCAGGTTCCCCTCGCTAGATCCGGAGCATTGCCATGGCCATCTTATGAGAGTGCACTCTAGCCCTGCAGCCTAGAGTTCACTCACCACTAGGACCACCAGGGATAGCAGCACAGTCCCCCCTCCCAGTCAAAAGGTGAGAAAGGAGGGGGGATACAATCAATGCTTGTTTTTCTTTTTTTTTTTTTTCTTTTTTTTATTTATATATATTGACAATAATCTGCCCTCCCAACACATAAGCCCTCCAAACATATTCACACACCAGCACCCTCACTCACACATACAGCCCCCTGACATACACACTGCACCCCTGACATTCACAGCACCCCCACTCACAAACACACACACTGCACCCCTGACACCCACAGCACCCTCACTCACACACAGAGCACCCTCACACACACACACACACACACACACAAACACACTCAAAACACCCTCACTCACACACAGCACCCTCACTCACACAAACACACACTGCACCCGACACTCACAGCACCCTCACTCACACACACTGCATCCTCAAACAGACACAGCTTCCTCACAAACACAGCACCCTCACTCACATAAAGCACCCTCATACCCACTACTCCCCTCACACACACACACAGCACCCCTCACACACAGACACTGCACCCATTACACACACTGCACCCCTCACACATTCACACAGCACCCCTTAACACACTGCACCACTGACACACACACAATACTTCCAAACATATATGTATATATACTACAGAACCCCTCACATACATACAGCACCTCTAAACACATTACATTCCAGACACACACTAGATCGCTTACCCAACTCTGGATCATCTACACACATACACACATTAGTTCCCTATATGCACTCTGAATCCTCTATATACACACACACTCATTCATTCACTCACTGGGTCATTCAAACACACACTAGATCAAATACATACCCACACACACTGTAACACCTACGCACACACTACATTCTTGAATTACACACTCTGGATCCCCTATGCACACAATAGATTTCTTTTAAGCAAGCATCCCCTACATACTACATACTACATTCCCTAAACACACCACACTCTATACAACCCCTACACACACTACATCACCTATACACACACTATAGCCCATATGTACACACTCTCTATATCCCCAATGTCCCCTATACACAATCTCTCTGCAGCACCTAGACACACATACATTACATTACACAAATACAACACAACTGAAACCAACCTATTTACACATAAGTACACCACAATCAGCTCACTCTACACACACGTAATCCCACAAGCAGGTAAAAACACATGCACAGTACTCTTTCCTGGCATTTTTGTCTTCTGGTATACCCTCTATGTACACCAGAGACAAGTTTCAAGCAAACACAGTGTAATCATGTTATTACATTTGCTTGCGCTGTGCAGAACAAATACTGGGCCTTTTCCTCATGCTAGAGCTCTTCAGCAGAACTCTGCGCATGGTCTGCCCTGGAAGAGCATTGAACCAACATGCTCACTTTGTGATGGGGCGTGCTTGTCATTGGTAATGATAAAACACCCTATTTGGCCCTTCCCCTTCTCAATGGGCCACTGTGATTAAAAAATGCCCAGGCTGAATTTTCTTCCCAGTCCGGCCCTGACTGCATATATGTGAGTATCTGTGTATCTGTGTGTTTGTGTATCTGTATATGTGTCAGTGTGTTTCTGTGTGCCTGTGTATCTGCATGTGTGTCTGTGTATCTGCATGTGTGCCTATCCATCTACCTTTTGGCCACCCTTGTGATTGGGAAGTCTAACAAAATTCTTGCACCAGTCTCCTCTCTATGTTAATTCCGCCACTGGTTAAAGCCATTTATTAAATATTACGTTTTGTAATATGGATGCAGTCAGTAATCACTAACATTAGTTCCATCCATTTTAATGATTACTGATTAATTGCAACAAGAATGGAATCGATTCCCATGTTGGATAGAAAGTAGTGCACTTCAGGTAAGCATTTGATTTAATGTACCGTATATACCCGAGTATAAGACGAGTTTTTCGGCACATTTTTTGTGCTAAAAAAGCAACACTCGTCTTGTACTCGAGTCAAGGTCTGTATTATGGCAACTTACATTGCCATAATACAGACCAGGACCACCGGGCTTGTTGGGGTCAGACAACGAACTGTTACTTACCTTTACAGCAGCTCCCCTGTCAGCTCCGTTCTGCTCACAGTGTAATTATTAATTGTAGAAAATAGTCTAGGCACTCCAACGAATTCCCAAAAATAGGCAATTTTATTAGAACAATCAATAATTTAGCTAAATCAGCCATGTTTACAATTGCATTAGCTGTATCTCTTTAAGAGACATTAAAAGTATTTTTCCCTTGCGCGATAGAACGCATGCGCATTATGACTAGCATCTTGCTTTGATTTTTTTCTATGATATGCGATAGTGCGCATGCGCGATTCGGCGCATGCGTGGTACGATTATATCCGCTCACACATACCCATTCGTGCGCGATCATGATTGGGTTATACTTGATCATGTGATCGGCACTAGTGGCGATCTCTTACTGGTTCGAGATGGTCACATGATTTAATCCATGTGACTAGACCCGGAAGTGTAAGTATTTGATGCTCTCTTATGCTTCCAATTGAGCTAATATTATCTTATTTATTTAAAATCATTGGATACATCTTGTGCATCATTAAGCAATTGAATTTAATGGATTAATAAATTAAGATTTAATTGGCTGTTTATCTATGCTTTTTGACATCCCTAATAACTCATGTCATTATTATATACACCTATATACTGTGCATTATATATGTGCTTCAGTAGCTTGATAAAGACCCTGAGGGGTTGAAACGTTGCTGTGTAGTTCTTGGTTCTAATAAAATTGCCTATTTTTTGGAATTCGTTAGAGTGCCTGGACTATTTTCTACAATTAATAATTTCATATTTGGTCCTTTTTTGGTACTGGATTCCTGGATGAAGGGTTGAGTGCACTTCCACTTTTTCTCTTATACCTGCTCACAGTGTAAGTCTCGCGGCACCAGTGGCCGTAAGAGCATTGCCACAGGTTACAGTGGCAACGCTCAGCGTGGCACGCAGACCGCAAGACTTACACTGTGAGCAGAACGGAGGAGCTGCACGGAGGTGAAGGGAGCTGACAGGAGCTGCTGTAAAGGTAAGTAACAGCTCACTGCCAGCCCCCCCACTGAACAGCCAATGCCACTGGACCACCACGGATTCACATAGCCCCCCTCCCTGGCCATGCAACAAGCAGGGAGGGGGAACAAAAAAATAAAATGAAACAAAAAAATAATAATAATAAATATTAAAATAATATAAAAATATATATATATATTAAAATAATAAAAATGCCCTCCCACCACCCAGTTTACACACACTACACAAACACACGCACAATCTGCGTTATATACACACAGAGTGTGTGTGTGTGTATATAATGCAGAGTGTGTGTTTGTATGAGTGTGTGTGTGTATATAATGCAGAGTGTGTTTGTATGAATGCAGTGTGTGTATATAATGCAGAGTGTGTGTATATAATGCACACACTCTGCATTATATACATACACACTCATACAAACACACACTCTGCATTATATACACACACACTCATACAAACACACACCGCATTCATTATATACACACACTGCATTCATACAAACACACACTGCATTCATTATATACCCACACACTGCATTCACACAAACACACATTCTGCATTCATTATATACACACACTACACACTACACACAAACACACACACACACTGTAAATGAATATTCAATTAATGTAATTTTATTGGGATCTAATATTATTTAGAAATTTACCAGTAGCTGCTGCATTTCCCACCCTAGTCTTATACTTGAGTCAATAAGTTTTCCCATTTTTTTATGGTAAAATGAGGGGCCTTGACCTATATTCGTCTTATACTCGAGTATATATGGTATATTTTATTCCTGGTGATTTTGCCAGTGCAGTGAATAGATTA